>NW_025963902.1:10195123-11395123 GCF_023055435.1 Haliotis rufescens
AGTGATCGAAAGAGTGAGTTTAACGCTGCTTTGAACAGTATCTCAGTTTTATCACGGCGTGTCAGCTTAATGTGGGAGGAAAGCCCGAAGTGATACAAGTCGTGTGACCACAAACAATATAGAGGGTTTTTTTTATTCAGTGTATCAACAGTATTTCAGAACACAACCAAAATGATGTGACGAAAGGTGTGTGGTGCGTAGACGGGTGTAGGTAGGTTTATCGTTCAATGTATCTAATCATGTTCACAATAAACGACGTGTTTGCAGGACATCCACGTGCACAGGTTTGGTGCTAACATAATGATGACGAACTAGGATACTACTCCAGGATCATAGCTTTCTGGCACTGCTAAGGGAGGCAACTCTGCACCGCGAATTGCGGCGCTTTTATACCAATGTTCCACCACCACCACCCCCACCACCCCAACCCACCCGCCACCTCACCCCCCAATAACACATATATACACAAGGGGCGCTCGGGTAGCCTAGTGGTTAAAGCGTTCGCTCGTCACGCCGACGACCCGGGTTCGATTCCCGGCATGGGTACAATGTGTGAAGCCCATTCCTGGTGTTCCCCGCCGTGATATTGCTGGAATATTGCTAAAAGCGGCGTAAAACCATACTCACTCACTCATATATACACAAACACAAAAGGAAGTATAAAATATACAAATCCATGGACAATACAGGAATGTATGGAATTCAGGCGAGAAGGTTAATTCAAGTTTAATTATTTATCCTTTTAATCCAGCGTGGCTTCATGTGTTTGTGTTAGCGACGAGTGGCACAGAAGGTGAAGGGTACATTCACCTTTTCGCGAACACCTGGTGTCATCACCATTTGTAGTGATTCATAAGCACATGCTAACGATATAGGTGGAATCGTAGATAAGACTCAGCTTTTAGCAGAGACTGAAAAAATATTCTTGACAACAGCTGTGTTTGATTTGATGTAATGGACTTGGGTGTCGCGTTTGTTGTAAGATCCAACTCCAGAGGATGGTTAATCGTGGACGGTGCTCATACTATCAACTACTAGTCCTGGCCGAGATGGTTGGTTGGTTGGTTTGTTGTTTAACGCCGATTTAGCAATATTCCAGCTATATGACGGCGGCCTGTAGATAATCGAGTCTGGACCAGACAATCCAGTGATTGACATCATGACATCGATCCACGCAATTGGGATCGATGACATGCATCCACCAAGTCAGGGAGCCTGACCACCCGATCCCGTTAGTCGCCTCTTACGACAAGTATGGATCGCCTTTAACGGCAAGCATGGGTTGCTGAAGACCTATCCTACCCCGGATCTTCACGGGTCGGCCCAGATGGATTGTTTACTGGCGCCATCGTGTAGCTGCAATATATGGATGACGACAGTGTGGAACAACATTACCGACAGAACCACAGAGTTTGCCATACTCCATGTATATGCAGTTATGGGACAAAGGAGAAATTTAAATCGAAACAGAATCTCTTCCGTTAACTTATGTAACCGGGTTTTCTTGGCTTTATCCATTATTTTAAACAGATGACACCAAGACGGCTACGGGGTGTGAGGCTTATGTTTATTATAATCACGATAGTCACCCCTATGTGTGGCACAAGGGTGTAAAAACGTGTTACCCTTGAAATGTCACCATTCATGATATGTCCTTTTGTGGTGATCTATGAATACTCCCAGTGCAGTGCATAGTGAAGGTGGCAATATGGAGTTAGTCAGAGCAAGAAGGTAAAGTTTGAATGTGGCCAATCACAGGATCGCTTGGGGTGTGATTGATCAGCAGAGGGCTGGACAAAGAATGTAGTTGAGCTTGGGTTGTGATTGATCACTGAGGCCTGGACTTAGAATGATGGGATAAAAACAAACACACACCTCTGTTGAATAGAGTTCAACAGAAACAAAACTTGAAATAGACTTATTTACAAAAAGACTAAAATACAAATATATACACCTGCTTCACTTATATCTAGTGTATTGTAGTACGTCGTGGATTGCAAACATCCGCTTATTGAACAATACATTATTAAATACAATGTACGATATTGACGCTTTACCATCTTCGCACCGTTACTCTTCCTCGCGTCAGCAACGCCTGTTCAGTAATACTGTAGGTACGTTTCGCGCACGTAAAAAAACATACGCATTATATTTTTTTCTGTGTTAAACGCTTGGGATGAAAGAGAATTCATACCTTCTCTTCTCTGACAATGTTATTAACATACAGTGGTTAGCATGACACGGTAAGATTACCGCAATGTATGGGAGACAAGGAGATTTATACTTTCCACGTCTGACAATGTTATTAACATACCGCACTTAGCATGACACGGTAAGATTACCACAATGCATGGGAGACAAGGAGATGCATACCTTCCCACGTCTGACAATGTTATAAACATACCGTGATCAGCATGACACGGTAAGATTACCACAATGTATGGGAGACAAGGAGATTTATACCTTCCCACGTCGGACAATGTTATAAACAAACTGCGGTTTGCATGACACGGTAAGATTACCACAATGTATGGGAGACAAGGAGATTTATACTTTCAACGTCTGACAATGTTATTAACATACCGCACTTAGCATGACACGGTAAGATTACCACAATGCATGGGAGACAAGGAGATTTATACCTTCCCACGTCGGACAATGTTATAAACAAACTGCGGTTTGCATGACACGGTAAGATTACCACAATGTATGGGAGACAAGGAGATTTATACTTTCAACGTCTGACAATGTTATTAACATACCGCACTTAGCATGACACGGTAAGATTACCACAATGCATGGGAGACAAGGAGATTTATACCTTCCCACGTCGGACAATGTTATAAACAAACTGCGGTTTGCATGACACGGTAAGATTACCACAATGTATGGGAGACAAGGAGATTTATACTTTCAACGTCTGACAATGTTATTAACATACCGCACTTAGCATGACACGGTAAGATTACCACAATGCATGGGAGACAAGGAGATTTATACCTTCCCACGTCGGACAATGTTATAAACAAACTGCGGTTTGCATGACACGGTAAGATTACCACAATGTATGGGAGACAAGGAGATTTATACTTTCAACGTCTGACAATGTTATTAACATACCGCACTTAGCATGACACGGTAAGATTACCACAATGCATGGGAGACAAGGAGATTTATACCTTCCCACGTCTGACAATGTTATAAACATACCGTGATCAGCATGACACGGTAAGATTACCACAATGTATGGGAGACAAGGCGATTCATACCCTCCCCATGTCTGACATTGTTACTAACATACAGAGGTTAGCATGTCAATATAATGTACGTTTCACACTTACAATTATTGCTCTGTATTTTGTAATCCCCCTGTTTTCCTGACTCTCCACATCGGGTATACAACCGTCTAGGTACTCACCTTAGACTCAGGCTAAATGCAAATCTGAAAATGAAACCCAGGATCGGTAAGAACCGGAGTGAAATCAATATATTAGTTTCATGCGACACAGCTCGAATTACGGCTGACCTTTTGGCTACAGGACGTCATCTACAGCGTTTTACAATACACTTCGATATTCAGCTCATAAATAGTACAATGATATCATATACTTGTAAATGATATGTGTATGAACAGAAGAAAGGTTTATGAACCGGCGTGTATTAAAACATTGCTGTAAAGATCCTTGGTACACTTTTGTGGATATGTGCATTTAAAAATCGATTTGAGGAATGTGTGACAAAGTGTCTGTCTCCTGTAATTAATAATTTAGTGGCAGAAATTTCATGTATCAGTGGAGATTTCGAAAGATAACCATATACAGATACACATTCAGTAAAAGTCTGTGAATGGTGGATTTCTGATTAGATACGAGCCCTAAGACCAGGGCCCCGTTCTGCGCAGCGACCTTAATGGTACGACGCTCATTAATCTATGATAAAGTATGGGAGCTACGACAGTCATAAAACTTGGATTGCATTGTGGAATGGTCAGGAAGTTCTATTCAGCTTGTTTCGAGGATTCGCAAACCTCACTCAACTAAATATTGAAATAATATCTTTTGCCTTCTCCTTCCGTCAGTATTACTAGTTTAATTACTGAAAACAATAGTCAAATTAGCTTTAATTTTGTATAAACCGCCCGAAAATACGATAAACTTTACTTTACATATTCTTTTTGTGCTTTTATTTCGGCCACGGACTGAAAGAAAAATTAGGTAAACTAAGTAACGGAACAGCAGGCTTTCTTTCCTATTTTAATAAACGCGGTCTCAAACGCATTTTAACAATCCGGATAACAACAGTGTGTTATGTTGTAAGATGAGAGGCGAGGTGAAATTGGGTTTAACGTCGGGTCCAAGATCATTGCACTTATATAGCGACGTGCATGTACGTGTGTGTGTTTGTGTGGCTGCTTGTGCTAGTCCGGACTGATGCCGAGTTATAGTGCCAGCTCACTGTGATACCATGCCGCAGTTAAACATGTATACCACACGCAGACACAGTTTACTGACTCCGATCCGACCAGTCCTTGTTGTAGCCCCAAAAGGCCGAGCGCAAGACAGGGTAACAATAAGTGCCATCTTTTAACGTCTTTTGGTATGAAGCGGTCGGGGATCGAACAATGGACCTTCCGTTTTCCGGGCGGACGCTCTACCACTAGACCACGGGGGCGGTCGGTAACATGTTAATGGTTGATCAGAATGTGTACTGTATTGTTAGAATATGTTGATCACAAGGGTTGATTAAAATGTGTCATCTCGTCATATTAGAAACAGCTGATTACAATGTGTAATCTCGTCATATTAGAAACGGTTGATTACAATGTGTCATCTCGTCATATAAGAAAGGGTTGATTAAAATGTGTCATCTCGTCATATTAGAAACGGTTGATTACAATGTGTAATCTCGTCATATTAGAAACGGTTGATTACAATGTGTAATCTCGTCATAGTAGAAACGGTTTATTACAATGTGTGATCTTGTAAAATGAGAATTTGTTTATCACAATGTGTAATCTTGTAATCTGATAATTGGTTGACCGCAATGTGTAATATTACCGTAATGTGAGAATTGGTTGATCACATTGTGTACACATCTTGTAATGTGGGAATTGGTTGACCGCAATGTGTAATATTACTATAATGTGAGAATTGGTTTATCACATTGTGTACACGTCTTGTAATGTGGGAATTGGTTGACCGCAATGTGTAATATTACTGTAATGTGAGAATTGGTTGATCACATTGTGTACACATTATATAATGTGAGAATTGGTTGATCACATTGTGTAATCTCGTAATATGATAATTGGTTGGTCACAATGTGTAATCTCGTAATATGATAATTGGTTGACCGCAATGTGTAATATTACTGTAATGTGAGAATTGGTTGATCACATTTTGTACACGACTTGTAATGTGGGAATTTGTTGACCGCAATGTGTAATATTACTATAATGTGAGAATTGGTTTATCACATTGTGTACACGTCTTGTAATGTGGGAATTGGTTGACCGCAATGTGTAATATTACTGTAATGTGAGAATTGGTTGATCACATTGTGTACACATTATATAATGTGAGAATTGGTTGATCACATTGTGTAATCTCGTAATATGATAATTGGTTGGTCACAATGTGTAATCTCGTAATATGATAATTGGTTGACCGCAATGTGTAATATTACTGTAATGTGAGAATTGGTTGATCACATTGTGTACACGTCTTGTAATGTGGGAATTGGTTGACCACAATGTGTAATATTACTGTAATATGAGATATTGGTTGACCGCAATGTGAACACTTTTAGTAATGTGAGAATTAGTTGATCACAACGTGTAATGTATTGTTAAAAGAAGTTGATCACAATGTGTATTCTCGTCATATTAGAAACGGTTGATTACAAAGTGTAATCTTGTAATGAGACTTGGTTGATCATAATGTGCAATCTTGCCAGGCCATGTGGATCAATGCTCATCCTACATAACCCACTGGTATGCCTGGCCAAAACCCAACATTTTACAGGCTGTAATGGTGCAGTTGAAGTCACTGAAACAACATTCAGTCACTTTATTTGATCAACATCTCACTCATTCCTCACGACCCATGAGGATCCGGGGTAGAATTGGTTTTCAGGAACCCATGCTTGCAATAAATGGCGACTATGCTTGCCGTAAATGGTGACTAACGGGATCGGGTGGTCAGGCTCGCCAACTTGGTTGATGCATGTCATTGTATCCCAATTGCGTGGATCAATGCTCATGATATCAATCACTGGACTGTCTGTCCAGACCCAATTATTTACAGACCGCCTTCATAAAGCTGGAATATTGCTTAGTGCGACGTTAAACAACACACAAACATTCCTTACTCAATTCTCTGCACTTGTACACAACAGACATAATTCTCAATTATCAAATGTTTATCATGTCACTAGATATTATGGTTCGTCGCTTGATCATCTGGTTTGTTTACAGGATGCTGTCGCATTGCAGGAGTACAGCTTCGTGCCCTCAGGCAACAAACACCTTTTCGTGCAAATTGTGCAAATGGTGGATGCTTCCGTTGAGCTCGACATGCTTACACTTTTTGTGAACACCTGGTGTCATCACTTTTCGGTGGTCCATTGGTGTAATTTACACTACTATTTCGCGTTTTATGCCCAGATGAATCTGTTTCGGAAGACAATCGAGACTGTTCTCTTGCGTCGATGTTTTGTATTTACCTCACCTCTTACATTATTATACTAAGTATAAAATCAAAAATGAAGGAAATTTGAAATATTCCTGTTTATTCAATACATACATTCATGGCACAAATATTGAAACACAAGATATCACAAGCAATAAAATCCATAATGACCAGGGTGAAAAACTAGTCATATGTACTACTCAAAAGAAGTTAAAGAACACCTGATTTTTTTCAGACAAAATAAAATCTGTCACGGCAGGTGGCTATGCCAACACACAGCTTTCCAATCATGGGTGTTCTTTAACTTGTATTACGTAGTACATAAAACCTTCTACAACAGAACTCAGTATTATTACACATTGGTAACTTAACACCTGTGTTCTCCTTGCACCAGTTCTGTAAATGACCAACCCCTCAACATTTAGAAGGGGGGCCTGGGATATTTATTGGAGACAATATTTTTTCAGTGCGTGCTTAAAGACATAGTCCTTTTTTTATGAAAGGAGGAGCCATACAATCTTTTTGTACCCACAACACATTAAATTGACCACGTGATCATGATAGTCGCCTTTTATGACAAGCACGATTTGCTGAAGACCAATTCTAACCTGGATCTTCACGGGTTTTTGTTTGTAAAACTGAGGGCACATTTTTCATGCATTTTCAGGAACAGACTTCATTTCAAACCAATCCCAGAACCTACCAGAATATCATATGGTGAGGCCTAAACTTCACCTAAAGCTCACTTTTTGCAAACACCTGGTATCATCACTATTTGATAGTGATTCATAAACACATGCTTCCCTATTATACTTGTAATACATGTCCCCAATGTGTTTTTAGGTGATCACTTGACTTGCCGCTGCATGTGTTTGGGATGGGTGCCACTGGCGGGGCACCTGGTATCATCACTATTTGATAGTGATTCATAAACACATGCTTCCCTATCATACTTGTATTACATGTTCCCGTGTCTTTTTAGGTGAACACTTGACTTGCCTCTGCATGTGTTTGGGATAGGTGCCACTGCCTCTACTGTTAGTAGAGATTTCTTATGATTATGCAAATGCTTTTGTCAGTTTTCAAAGTGAAAATAGTGAACATTGCTTGAACTCTTCTTGTCAGAATACCAAACTGTATTCAATGAAACCATTGGTTTCACTCAGTTTTTACAAGTTGGTTCAGCAGTAGTATGGACATGATGTAGGTGGGATTTCATGAGGTAACGCATTTAGGGATTAAACATTGACACTATACACATAATATCCTAATGGATGGAAAATATCATTTTGAAAAATATTTTGGCATATTTTCTCTAAAAGTATTAAAAGCCTGAGCATATTGTACATTGACCACTCTTCCGAGACTTTGCATTTAAGGATGTGGTGCAATACAGTGCATTATGTGTTTTCCTTGAGTGAGTGAGTTGGTTTTAACGCCACTTTAACAGTATTCCAGTTATATCAAACACGGTGTGTCAGCTTAATGTGAGAGGAAAGTGATGCAGGTCTCAGACGTTTACCACTTTGGTGAAACCCATGAGCACGGGCAGGGTGCTGACAAACCTGAAAACGTAATCTGGATGAACCGGAATTCAACCTACAATCAAACTTTTCTGGCGTGCCAAAAAGATGCAATTATGCACAGCGAATTGTGGCGCCATAGAGACATGGACACCTGTAACCCGTTTTCTTTAAAACAAACATTGAAACATCAAAGAAATATTTGATATAAACTTGAACTCCAAATCTTCCCTACTAATATTCATCTTCAGCAAAAATATACAGCATTGGTTTCTCGGGAATTAATCTAAATATCAAACAAGGGACAGAGAGCCCTTTCTGCATGTTGCATTAATGGGTATATGGTGTCACAATCATAACTTATGGGTCAAAAATAGAGAAAATCACTCTCAAGTTAGTTATTCTCAACTGATGAAGCAACATCCATAAAACTTAAAGTAAATATTACAAAAACACTTCAGTTTTTATGTTTAAAACTGAATATTTGATTAAGTTTGATTCCAAATATTTGAATACACTTAAGTTTGCAAGGTAATCTGGCATTGTTATTGCATGTTTGCTAACATCCATAAGCTAACACGACAACATATAGGTCTAAATACAAGGATTTCTTGTGATCTGTCATAATCCTATTACACATTATTGGAGTGAGTGAGTGAGTTGGGTTTAACGCCGCTTTTAACAGTATTCCAGTTATATCATGGCGTGTCAGCTTAATGTGGGAGGAAAGCCCGAAGTGGTGCAGGTCTCTGATGTTTACCACTTCGGTGAAACCCACGAGCCAGGTATGGTGCTGACAAACCTAGAAACACAATTGGGGCGAACCAGGACTCGAAACCACAATCATAGGTTTCTGGCTAGCCCAAGGGACGCAACTCTGCACAGCAAATCGCGGTGCCTTAGACGACTGGGCCACCTGTGACCCCACACATTATTGGAGAATGGCACAAGATGGATCATATCAAACAGTAGTTTAAATGACTCTTTCAGATCATTATAAACAACATGGAATAAAAATAAACGTACATATAAAAAGTGCAATCTATAGTGGAGCATCTTACATAACAATACTGATATCCTATAGTGATAACCTTATCTACCTGAAAATTCTTTAGGCCATATGGATCATGAGATTTTCATTCACATGTCTACTGTCCGATTTCAAGATCCATGCCTCAACTTATTTATGCAACAATTACAATCACTTATTATAACTTTTGGTCACTGCAAGATGGTAGTCTTGCAATTATAATTAAAAACATGATCATATTTCATTTCCAAGTCATTTTGGGAGTTCATTAGGATAAAAGTCTTGGCCTCATGTCTTCTAGAGTGAGTATGGTTTTACGCCGCTTTTAGCAATATTCCAGCACTACCACGGCGGGGGACACCAGAAATGGGCTCCACACATTGTACCCATGTCGGGAATCGAACCCGGGTCTTTGGTCTTGTAGAACATACATGAGTATAATAACATCCAAATATGTATTAAACAATAACAGGTACTGATATTACATTTCTGAAAACAGTTTTACTCAATGACTAAATTGTTTCCATATAAATGCTGAATTGGTCTTGCAGATTTCATTTATTTAAACAAAGAACCGTTTAATCAGATCTGATGACCAATAAGTTCAATAATTGCACAACTGTAAGGCTAAAAAAAATAATAGTCTTGGTTCTCAGGCACTGACCACATCATCATAAAGATCATTGCATGGTTCTTTTCATTTCCTTTTTCAAATTTTTTGGCATTGTCTTTAAGTATCAGGATTTTTTGATTTTTTTGAAAATGGAAATAAAACAAAACTTGCGGCAGACTTTTTCATGATAATGCGGGTGGTGCCTGTGAACCAAGACTATTATTTTTTTTAGCCTAAGCAAACAATGATTCATAAAACAGTGCAATATCATACTGGGAGAGATACTATTGCTTTAATATCAGGACAAGGGTTCCATGGCGTCCCTGCCAGCATGGGTCTAAACCCATGACCAGAACATTCTGTAAGCAACGCCATGCAATCAAAACGCACACTTTCAAACTGTGAAAATGACAACAAAAGGGTTGTCATCATCGAATCTAACATCTTCCTGAGGCAAGTGAGTTAACTGACTATAAACGTCCAGTTTCCACCCTTGCCAAACTAGGCTGGTATTATGGAGTTACAATTTGGCTGGATTAACTAGTCTATGCATAGTCCAATCAAAATCGTGCAACTTAATTGAAATCCGGTTCGTAAACTGTCATGCAGATTTCGGTCAATTGCAGGATTTGCAAAGCATGTGCACTGCCATCTCGTTGTCAACAGATATTTTCAAAATCTTTTCATGTTTTTAATCAAGGTGCTCACGTGATTTGATGCATTTCATGATGTAAGACCCGTTTTATCACAATGTAGATCTTGATTATCGATCAGATCGTCCTTACTTGGCGCCACCATTTTGTTTGAAGCAAATGCGAGTGACACGAGAGGTGGAATCTGATTGGTCCATAGGAGAGGCTTAGAAGGGACATAACTGGTAATTGCCACTGGTGGCGCTACAATCGAGCTAGGAATTCGAGCCAAGTTCGGCAAGGGTGGAAACTGGACTTTTAAAGTCAGTTAACTCTCTTGCCTCGGGAAGATGCGAATCTAAATGCTTAAGAAATTGTCCCCTTTCTTTGATTCAAACATGGTCTTCTGATTAGCAATGAACATTTTAAGTTATCTTACTTCACATCACATCACTGTGCCTGGTAAGTTTCAAACAACATCAACTGGGTGTATAATTTTAACTGCAGCAGCTTCCTAGGGTGAGTGTGATCACAAGATTACTTCAAGGGTCCAACACAGACACAAGACAGGTGACGAACTGTGTCATGGACTCAAGGATATTAACAAAACAGGTCCTTTAATCAAGTCAGAAATCTCTTGTCATCCTTCAAAAGGATTTTAGATGGATGTCATATGGATGCATCTGGATTCATCTGCTATATGGCTCAGCGATATGATGGTGGTCTGTATTTAACCGAGTCTGGACCAGACAATCCAGAGTCACTGACATCATGATTCATATGGATTCATCTGCTATATGGCTCATAAGATTCTGATACTAAAATTTGTTGTTTAATACCGGACTCAGTAATATTTCAGCTATATGATGGTGGTCTGTATTTAATGGAGTCTGGACCAGACAATTCAGTCATTGACATCATGAGCATCGATCTGTCCTCTAATGACAGGCATCAACCATGTCAGCTAGCCTGACCACGTGATCATGATAGTCGCCTTTTATGACAAGCACGGCTTGCTGAAGACCAATTCTAACCTGGATCTTCACGCGTTATTGTTTGTAAAACTGAGGGCACATTTTTCATGCTATTTCAGAACAGACTTTGTTTAAAAATCGATACCGTTAGTCCCCTCTTACGAGTATAATTGCCTCTTATTAGTTGCTAATCATTAAGACGTCTTCCTTTTTATCAGCCCATTTAAGAGCGAAAAACATTTCATCTCCAAAACGCCATAACATTAGTCAAAATAATAATAACATGAACCGTGAAAATATTCATTCCAATTTGGGAATTTTTACTGACTTTGGATTCAGATTGGGGACGAATATGGATCTCTGAGCAGGCATATATATATATATATTCCTGAAAACTGCTTGTCCAGCATAAATCAACACGTTTCTGTATCATCAGAGCACTGTAATATAATACCAGGCATGTCCTAACAATATATTATAAATTTTCTGTCAATCAACAAGAAATGTATGAATAAGCCATCCGATTCCCCAAGGACATCTGAAATAACATGGGTCAATAAATTCTCGCAAAGCAGCCTGAGAAAAATCACCAGCTGAAATAAAGACATACCTTAAAAGCAGCCTTATTTTTTGGACTGCTACAAAGAGGTGTAGTGAACCATGCTCCAGCGTATCATCCTCACATCCCAGATCTGAGACTTATCCACATCAGCAACCATGCATCTCCATCTCTCAACTCACCACACAAACTATTTACATCTACCGTACACAATCTCACATCCCACTCTCAAACAGAAAATAATTTCAAACTCCCTTCCGTCAAATCCGTTCATAAAACAGCATATAAGCCTCCGAACCCAACACCTGTTCCCTCGATGCCCTCTGGACATTTGCGTCGGATGTATATAACCATTTATCACTGCTTTTGCCCGCCTGTCCTGACAACGGACTGCGTCTATATGTGACAAAATGTCCTGACACCTCGTCTCCGAGATGTGCGACAACACTGGAGAGTCTGTAGGTGAACTCGGTCTGTTTGGGTAGGTCTGGTCCGTTGTGGTTGACGTCTCCGTGGGTGTTAGGTAGACTTAATGGACACGGTGGTTGCAGGAACAGCCCGTTCTTTGTCGTGTGACTGTCGTAGTTGAGAGCACGTAATAAATTGACGGGAGCTGATTGCGAAACGAAACGTCCATTATTGCTACCAAACCTGAAAGGAACAAGAACATTGATATTATTAAGCATTAAGTACGTCAACATTTGTTCCTCATGACTTATTAGATTAAACCTTAAAAGATAATACATGCTCCACAACGAAGCCTGGAACATGCGCTCGCAACTTAATGACTTTGTAAATTGGACAACGTTATTATTGAGTGGGAAGTGTCTTGTGAGTGAGTGAGTGAGTTGGGTTTAACGCCGCTTTTAACATTATTCCAGTTATATCGCAGCGTGTCAGCTTAATGTTGGAGGAAAAACCGAAGTGATGCAGGTCTCAGACGTTTACCACTTCGGTGAAACCCACGAGCACGGGTATGGTGCTGACAAACCTAGAAACATAATCTGGGTGAACCGGTATTCGAACCCACAATCATAGGTTTCTGGCGTGTCCAGGGGACGCAACTCTGCACAGCGAATCGCGGCGCCTTAGACGACTCGTGCCCCCAAGTGTCTTGTGAGTTGTTCCCCATAGATATAGCTGGACACCGCAGATTAATGCAAAGGCCACACAATCACACCCAAATGTGGGAGCAATACGACAATCGGTATTGGGAGAAAACATGCATATAATCGATGTGAAAATTGTGAGAATTCCAATCTTAACCCCCTTGTACCCAATATGGAGTTGTCCGACATTCCCGAGGTCGGATTGTACTCGGGGAGTCACGATTATTTAAATACAAGTAAATATTTCTAAAGCGTGTACAATTTACTGACATCCGCAAAGAGGCTGTACAATGTAGATATCTCATATAAGAAATAACGGCTTGTGATCGTTGTTTATCGTACAATAAAACACTGCAGAAGAATAAACCACTCGGGGCTGCGTTCCTCATGGTTTATTCTCCCTGTGTTTTATTGTACGATAAACAATGCCCACTCGTCATTTATTTCTTAAATAAAGCACATTTTAGTTAAACTCTCAGACACAATATGGCAAAAATTAATTAAGTGGAGTAAAATTGAACACAGTTTTAAGTGACTAGTGCGTTCAACTCGTACCACGTATGAGTCTCATCAGCCCGGGGATCAATCAGCTATGGCCTGATGATTCTCGTAGGGGGTACCGATTAAAACTGTGTTCAATTTTACTCCACTTATTAATTTTGTCTATTTTTACTAGTCCAGACTTATGCCAGTTTCATTGTACTAGCTAACTGAGGTGAAATGGGGTTTTACGACTTTCAAGATCATAGCACTTGTGTGTATAGTGTCTGCCTGTACTAGTCCAAAGTAATGCCGATTTTATAGTTCTAGCCAACAGAGCCAGGATACATCAAAGTCCAGTTTCCACCCTTGCAGAACCAGGCTGGGATTATAGAGTTATATTTTTGCTGGAATAACGAGTCTATGCATAGTCCAATCAAAATCGCGATACAAAATCGACATCCGGTCCGTAAACAACCTGGATTTCAACGTGCAGATTTCGGTCGACTGCAGGATTTGCAAAGGATGTGTACCGTCAACTGGGCATCGACAAATATTTTCCAAATCTTTTCATGTGTTTGATCAAGGTGCTCACATGATTTGATGCACTTTGTGAGGTAAGGCACGTTTTTATTACAATATAGATCTTGATCATCGATCAGATCATCTTGACTGGGCGCTGCCATTTTGTTTGAAGAAAATGCAACTGATTTGAGAGATGGAATCTCATTGGTCAATAGTAGGGGCATAACAGGGACATAACTCATAATCGCCACTGTTTACGCTACGACCGAGCCCAGAAATTCCAGCCTAATTCGGCAAGGTTGGAAACTGGACTTTAATAGTCAGTTAACTCCTTTGCCTTGGGACGATGTCCCAAGGCAGACGCTCTACCCACTAGACCACAGAGGCCTCCACAGAATATCTGAACATCAAAATACCTTAGGAGGTCAAGGGTTGCGTCCTTTCCACCGAATAGTCCATTCTTATTGTCACTGTCCTTCCTGTTGCCCTTCATGTAGACATAGCTGTCCATGTGAAGAACTTCCGGGAAGGAGATGAAGTCGTAGCGCTTGACCGGCAGGCTGTTGTTGAGCCACTGTGTGCGCTGGATGTGGATACACAGACATTGGGGCACCTGAAACATCACGCAGGAATAGGAAGGCCAGGCTTCAAAATTGCCAGGTGAGGTGAGGTGAAATGGGGTTTAACGTCGCGTCCAAGATTATTGCACTTATATAGCGACGTGCATGTACGTGTGTGTGTGTGTGTGTGGCTGCTTGTACTAGTCCGGAGTGATGCTGATTTATAGTGCTAGCACACTGAGATACCATGCCGCAGTTTAACATGAATACCCCACTCAGACACAGTATACTGACTCCGAGCCGACCAGACCTTGTTTTAGCTCCTTAATGCCGAGCGCCAGACAGGGTAACAACATGTACCATCTTTTAACGTCTTTTGGTAAAACGCGGCCGGGGATTGAACCCCGGACCTTCCGCTCTCTGGGCGGACGCTCTACCACTAGACCACGGAGGCAGTCTCAAAATTGCGACCTAAATTTCAATTTGTCTACTGTCAATTGCGTGGATCAATGCTCATGATATTAATCACTGGATTGTCTGGTCAAGACTCAATTATTTTACAGACCGCCGTCAAATAGCTGGAATATTGCTGAGTGCAGCGTTAACCAACAAACAAACAACAAACAAACAAACCTATTTTATCCCAAATTTGAATTCTGGAAAATTCTTAGTTTTCTATATACTGTACCTTGGTATACCATTATGACAATGATATGAATAACAAATTTAAACTAAGTACATTATTAAAACAGACGTCTCAAACAGAGTTTCAAAAACTTGTATGTTCTAGTCTTTAGAGCAGACTGGAATATAATGTGCACCCGCATTTCTTGTGTACAAGTTTCAGGAAAAATTGCTATCTTGTATAGATCTAGTATGTCATCAACAACTTCATCGTATCGCTTGTTATAACTACGGAAAAAAACCAGGCGATGTTACGAAAGCGCGATTATGAAATGAATGACCGCCGTGTTGTGACAGCAACTACATGTGTGTGACAGTGTCGCCTCAAATTGGATTGCCCACTAATTAAGAATATAAACTTCGCTTGTGGTTCTCTTTTATTGCATGCATGCGCTTCTAAGATCAAAGGATGTATAGTGTGAAAAGTTAACTAGTTGAACAATCGTATTTCCGGGACTTGCCGCGGATGTTTTCAAACAGATTATTAGAACTCCATTCAGCGATAAACGGTTGATTATGCAATGAGAAGCGTTATGTGCAAATGAACAACATACAACAATACAATTATGTCTGTGTAAAACTCTCAGTAATAAAAGTGTACATAAATTTTGGGAGCCATGCGTTACCGCGCGTAGTAACCGAGGTAGCGCTTTATCGAAGAGCACAATAGCGAGGGATCACTGTAGGAGATAACAAACTTGGTCAATGAAAAAGTGAACTTTGCACCAAAACATCACCAGACAAGATGATTTACAATTTCAGTTGTATTTACTGTAATTCCAATTCAGGGATTGAACAGCTGTTTATGCAACCCTGGTGCCCAATATCAACCTCTGAGAAAATTAATGTCTCAAAGTCCACTGAAAGTTGAAAAATGAATAGATGCAAGTAAAATTCTCATCTCTTCGTACCCCTCTCCTCCCAGCAACAAAAGTGAGCAAGTGTGGTTTTTCGCCATTTTTAGCAATATTCCAGCAATGTCACAGCGGGGGGCACCAGAAATGGGCTTCACATGTTGTGCCCATGTAGGGAATCAAACCTGGGTCTTCAGCGTGACGAGCAAACGCTTTAGCCATTAGGCTACCCGACCGCCCCCATGTCAACAAACTCATGGCAGCCATGTTAAATTCTACAACATTTTTACCTTTCCTATAGTCAATTTCTTCTTAAAACATGATTTCGGGGACATGGAAGGATCTTTGGTGCCGGCTAGTTTGGCACATCCTGGACACTGGACGTCCTTGACCATCTCGGGACAGATGTAATGATGAAGTAGCATGTCCAGACTAAGTGGGCCCTGTAAGACAAACAGACAAAGTACCTACAGTAGAGTGAGTGAGTGAGTGAGTGAGTTGTGTTTAACGCCGCTTTTAACAGTATTCCAGTTATATCACGGTGTGTCAACTTAATGTGGGAGGAAAGCCCGAAGTGATGCTGGTCTCAGACGTTTACCACTTCAGTGAAACCCACGAGCACGGTATGGTGCTGACAAAAATAGAAACATAATTGGGGCGATTGTTTCAAATGACATAGTCAGTTGCCGCCAGATTCCAACATTAATTCTCTGAGAACGGAAGGCACAGTTGAAAAAATGATAGTTAGAAATGAACCCTAAGACATGAAAGTTGTGGAACCGAGGCGAGCGCGAAAAAACAGTCGAGGGAGCCTGCACGTTTGCTGTTTCATTCCTTCTCGGCCTTCGGTCCCAAAGAGTTGTTTGGACAATGAATATGCCCGAATTTCGCTAAATGTCCTGTGCATGACGATATATACAAGTGAGCAGAGAGGGAATTCCCTCGACTGTAATTTAGGATTCCCCGACATTCAGTAGTAATAAAAGTAGTCCGCTTCTGCATCTCAACTCACCCAGAAGTTGGCTGGTATGCTGAGAGACAGACTATTGAAGAGGTCATACTTGACGGGGCATCGATGGCCACAATCTCTGCACTGCAGCTGACTGGCCAGGAGCCCGCGGAAGGGATGTTCCATTTTCTGGTGAGGGAGAACAGGTAGGAGGCCCCGGCTACGGGTCATGGCAAGTCCCTGGGGTTGGTATTTATTGCAAGGGTTCTGAAAAAGATATTTTGACAACACATTTTAGACAAGAAAACAGTGTTATCACTATCCCAGATTCCCTTGCAATGGGAAACATTAGAATTTGGTTGGTTCACACAGTAGTGAATAACATGGAAGTTAATGTTAACTATTAAAAAATGAGGAGTCCTTCAAAGCTTTACTGCGGCTTATGTCAGGAAAACTTCTCTCAGGTAGGTATGCAAAGTTTCATTCCTGTAACCATGGTAACTTGGGTAGTTTCTTAGTTACCTTGTCCCTATTGCAGCCACAATACATTAAGTAAAGTAACAGTATGCACAAAATCCTTAACATGATGCAAGGGGAGTAACTCTGGAAAATAATTTGCTCACTCAGTCTTGACAGGTATCTTTGAGAAAAGCATGCAAACTTTCATTTATGTAACTTAAGTAGTTTCTGAAATAACTTGTCCCCATATCACGTAGTAAACACCAAGTTGACAAGCATGGTGCAAAAAGCCATGACTCTGTAGAAATGAATTTATGATTTTTTGAGATCCTGACAAGTGAGATTGGTGTAAAATTTCATTTCTCTTCTGGAAATGAGTCCACATTGAGAAGTGGACAGATGGACGCAGAACTCTGTCTTCTGACCTGAATGGCCTGTACATCAAAGAGAGACACAACCCTGACCTGAGTGGCCTGTACATCAAAGAGAGACACAGCCCTGACCTGAATGGCCTGTACATCAAAGAGAGACACAACCCTGACCTGAATGGCCTGTACATCAAAGAGAGACACAACCCTGACCTGAGTGGCCTGTACATCAAAGAGAGACACAGCCCTGACCTGAATGGCCTGTACATCAAAGAGAGACACAACCCTGACCTGAATGGCCTGTACATCAAAGAGAGACACAACCCTGACCTGAATGGCCTGTACATCAAAGAGAGACACAACCCTGACCTGAATGGCCTGTACATCAAAGAGAGACACAGCCCTGACCTGAATGGCCTGTACATCAAAGAGAGACACAGCCCTGACCTGAATGGCCTGTACATCAAAGAGAGACACAACCCTGATCTGAATGGCCTGTACATCAGAGAAAGACACAACCCTGACCTGAATGGCCTGTACATCAAAGAGAGACACAACCCTGATCTGAATGGCCTGTACATCGGAGAGTGACACTACACTGACCTGAATGGCCTGTACATCAAAGAGAGACACAACTCTGGGGTACTGGGATGTCTCTTCATCCAGCGTCTCCGTCAACACCTGGAACAGCTCGTGGGCATCCTGGTGAAGAAGACAGGCATGTAAAATGCATTATCGTATCATGTTACTGTAATCTTTGTTCGTTTGTTCATTTGTTGTTTAAGGCCGCACTCAGCCAAATTCCAGCTATATGACAGCTGTCTGTAAATAATCGGGTCTGAACCAGACAATCCAGAGATTGACATCTTGAGCACCGATCCAGGCATCAACCAAATCAGCGAGCCTGACCACCCGATCCCGTTAGTCGCCTCTTATGACAGGCATAGTTGCCTTTTTCAGCAAAAATGGGGTGATGAAGACCTATTGTATCCCGGATCTTCACGGGTCATTACTGTAATCACTGACAACAAATCGAAACATATTAACCATATCGGTGACAATGTGGGTGAGTGAAGGAATGTTGTTTAAGACTGCAGCAATAGCATCGTCGCCTGTACTCTGTGCTTGACAAACCAGTGACTGATAGCATGAGTGATGACCCATGGCCCCAGTTCATGATACAACACAATCAGCCATCTGCCCAATATGCCAGTTGTTCGACAAACACTGCGGCACGACCATGGAGCTCTATCTTATCTTCCTAAAATTACTTCTTACAGGTGTCATCATGGAAGAGACAACTTAATTTTTTGCTTTGATTGTGATAATACAGCAGTATCACGACAACTCCCCACCCCCTCCCCCGCGGGCAACTACCCCTGGAAACTTTCCATCATGATAATATAAAACAACTCCAGATAAGATGCATTTGTGTAAAATACGGCATGAGTGAGTTGGGTTTACTCAGCTTTTAACAGTATTCCAGTTCTATCACGGCGTGTCAGCTTAATGTGGGTGGAAAGCCCGAAGTGATGCAGGTCTCAGACGTTTACCACTTCGATGAAACCCACGAGCACGGGTATGGTGCTGACAAACCTAGAAACATAATCGGGGCAAACCGGGATTCGAAGCCACAATCATAGGTTTCTGGCGTGCCCAAGGGATACAACTCTGCACAGCGAATCGTGGCGCCTTAGACGACTGGGCCACCCGTGCCCCTCTTGTAAAATACAGAAAATAAATCATGATTGCCCAATTAATTTTGAGCTGCTTGCTTACAAAGGCATTAATAAACAAAGCAAATGTATATCGACACTGTGTAATTACTCAGTGAATCCTTTTCAATCTGTGTACTTGTATGCATGGTATTTCTTTCCTGGGACCAGATGATGTAGAGTGTTGGTCTTACGCTGGAGTTTCAGAGATCTCTAAATCTAAGTTTGTTTGTTTGCTGTTTAACATGTTTAAGGCCGCACTCTGCAATATTCCAGCCATTTGACGTCTGTAAATAATTGAGTATGGACCAGGCAGTCCAGTGATTGACACAGAGCTCCAGATAAGCTGCGTATCTGCCTAAAATACGCATCAGCAATTGAGAAATACCCGGTAAAATAAAATCCATGCGTATCAAATACACAACAAACATTACAGATACACTACAAAAATAAAACTTGTGCATATCATCAAAATATTGTGAAGTAACCCTGCATATTCGATAAGCAAATCAGCAACTTATTTTGAAATTCCGTCAACCTTGCCAAACTCCACGATGACAGTTACATCATGATCATTTGCCATCACACTTTCTTGTGGAAGTATCGTGGTATTTTTGAGTCCTATAAAGCTCTCAAAACCCACACGACACCAGTTTGCAGGGACTAGATAAATAGTGTTTTTAAATATTTAACTTAAATACCCACATGTGTAAAACTAGTGAGTAACAGAAATTTGAATACCCAGATAGAATTACTGATACCCAATGATTTTAAAATGCATGGGTAAAATACCCACAACACCAAAAGCTTATCTAGAGCTCTGTGACATCATGTGCATTGATCTAAACAATTGGGATCTGATAACATGCATCAATGAAGACATCGTGCCTGACCACCCAATCCCATTAGTCGCCTCTTACAACAAGAAAGCGTTGCTGAAGACCTACTCCAACCCAGATCTTCACTGGGGTTGCAAATACAAAGCAAAATTATCATGAATTTGAGTAAAATATCAATCCATCTCGAGATACATAGTCTACAAAATGAATCACACTTGAAAATCATTCACCTGTTCCTCTGGAGATATAACCCATCTTCTGAGTCGCAGAGCCGTAATTACCTCCCCTGGGCTGTAGGGATCAGTGCCATCTAGTGTGTTGTCATTGACAACTGAGAAAGAAGAAACATTGTTACCATGGTTACAATATTTGGATTCATAAACAGACAAATGTTAAAGTACGCTGGTATGCATCAAATACCGACTGCTTCATGTTTCATTCACGACCTTCAAGGCGTTCAAACGAGTTCATGATGTTGTGGCTTTGCGATGTTTTGGGGTTTGGTTTGTTGTTTAACGCCGCACTCAGCAATATATGACGGCGGTCTGTAAATAATCGAGTCTAGACCAGACAATACAGTGATTGACATCATGACCATCAATCAACGCAGTTGGGATCGATGACATGCATCAACCAAGTTAGCGAGCCTGACCACCCGATCCCGTTAGTCACCTCATACAACAAGCATTGTCGCCTTTTACGGCAAGAATGGGTAGCTGATGACCTATTCTACCAGGATCTTCACAGGTCGACTTTGTGATGTATTATTATCAACCAAGTAAACAAGAATGAGAACATCCTCGTTTATCCAGTGTATCATAGCTCCATTCCATTATCATGATTATGGATCCATTCACCCCCTCGTTTGGTTTGAAGTTTGTTTGAATGACAGAACCAACAAAGTAGACATACAGTTATGATGGCAACAAGCGGTAAAATCACCAGTACTTGGCCTTTGCGTGCTAGCTTAAACAATTCCTAAATACTTAGGGTGTGCGGTATTACCACACTGGTGTATTGTGGCGCAAATCTTCAGCCATATGTATTGCGATACGTTTGTAAATGTAGCAATATATTGGGAATTATTAATAAGTATATTTGTGTGTTCCTAATACCGTATTTTCTTGAGTATAGTGCGCACTTTTTTTCGAAAAAACACAGCTGTGTAGAAGGGGGTGCGCATTATACACGAATTATGAGTTTGGATGTTTTTTCCCCCATGGAAAGACATTACCATGAACACGAAACACCAGGAATACCATGTCAACAAATCCATACTGAAGTACGCAAAATAATTATGTAATTACACTGTCTGGCTATAAAAAGTGTTCTTTGTATATCTGGACTTATGTTTGTAACTTATTTCATTGATTTTATTCAAAATTCCTTATAATCTGATAATATTGTTTTTATTAATTTCGGCGAAATTGTGTGTGAAGCGATCGGAAGATCGCACAACTCACCGTTATAAACAGCAACCACGGTCAGAATACCGCTTTTGACGCCTTGAAACAAACTTTAGTTGACAGAGAATGGATACATATATCATAAATGACATACTTTGACTCGTTAAAAGTCATATTTGTTTTTGTTTGACGATTCTATGTCAACATGAAATTATCGCTATCACGTGATCATGTGCGCGTGAGCCTTGACGGTGACTGGTCAGACATGTTCCATGTAAAAAATAATACCCGGTAGATATGGAGATGGAAAATAGTATCTTTCTGATACAACTTGTCTCTGACGATCTTTTTATTAATTAGCGTGTACATATCGCTACTATCAAGCTCCTCACAGCGATAGCCCATTCTCAGAGTTCTCTATACCGAGAGTATAACAAATGTGTCACGCGCTGATAAGGAGCTTGCTACCATGTGACTGTATTATCTCCCTTGATCGTTGCTGGGATACAGAAATGGCAGATCATTTCGACATCATCCCAAATAAAGGACACTGACTGATGGTATCTGACTTTAATACAGAGTATAACTCTATTTAACTCATGAAAATATAAATTGGCAATATATGGCAATACGTATCTCATTACAGGTTAGAGTATGGCAATATATTGCAATACAAAATCCAGGTCAATACACAGCCCTACTAAATACTACCAGCAAACTTCTGGTAGCATGCTAAGGACAGCCCTCCCCTGTCTTAGTTTGTTTGTTCGTTTGTTGTTTAACGCCGCACTCAGCAATATTCCAGCTATATGATGGCGGTCTGTAAATAATCGAGTCTGGACCAGACAATACAGTGATTGACATCATGAGCATCGATCCACGCAATAGGGATCGATGACATGTATCAACCAAGTCAGCGAGCCTGACCACCTGATCCCATTAGTCGCCTTTTACGACAAGCGTAGTCACCTTTTACGACAAGTATGGGTTGCTAAAGATCTATTTCTACCCTGGAATCTTCACGGGTCCCTGTCTTAGTACTATGAATAGTCAGGAAAGGAAAAGATCCCACTAAAAGTTCAATTATGACACTGAAACTATTCACTGATTATATTGAGAGATCGCTTCGATGTGTCCTTGATTTTGAATGTAGATCTAAGTCATTTGTTTGTTTTGTTTAACACACACTCAGCAACATTCCAGCTGTATGATGGCAATCCGTAAAACGTCAAGTCAGGACCAGATAATCCAGTTTGATCTACACAATTAGGATACGATGACATGCAATTAACCAAGACAGTAAGCCTGACCACCTGATCACGTTAGTTGCTTCTTACGACTTTCATGGTTTTGCTGAAGACCTATTCCAACCCAGATCTTCACGGGGCAGCTCTATGCTAAACTCGAGTTCAGAAGTTTCCTTCTGATTGGCTGTTCAAGAGCAAGTGGAATTCAATGCTAACAAATGGAACTGATGACATCACTTCCAAAGCGATCGCTGTGCAGAGTTGCGTCCCTTGGGCACGCCAGAAACCTATGATTGTGGGTTCGAATCCCGGTTCGCCCCGATTATGTTTCTAGGTTTGTCAGCACCATACCCGTGCTTGTGGGTTTCTCCGAAGTAACTGGATTACTGTTAAAGCGACGTTAAACCCAACTCACTCACTCACTCACTCACTCACTCACTCCAAAGCGAAGCAATGGTGTAGAATGGGTATTTATTAGGGCTGTTACGATTCCAAAAATAAACTGAAATCGTTATTCGTGGTCACTAGAATCGAATATTTACGAATAAGCAGTCATGAGGATCTACATACCCTGTACCTAAAAATATCCATAAGAACATATTATATGCAGAGATTTCTTTAAAGACAACACTCATATATATAATTTGACAGTATCTGGGTCACCGGTCATTGTGGTATTTGAGCAGATACTAGTACCTGGATAAATGCAGTACATATAAATGTGTAATATATTAATAATTATCCAACCAGGTCAAATGATTTATGTTGTACGTACTTTTACACCGAATATAATAAATTATACATCAACTGCTGACTTGTTATTGTATTCGTGAATAGATATTCGCATTTGTTACCCTACATAGTGATATGAATCATATTCGCCTCATAGTGTATTCCTTGCAGCCCTAGTATTTATTATATTGAAAATTAACACACAGGATAAACGAGGTGGTATGAGAATGATAGGGATCTGTGAAGTATAATATCTTAGGACTTAGTACAGTCAAGTCTCGTTAATCCAACACTCGTTAATCCAACACTTAGCTTTATCCGACACAAATGATGGGAACGGATTGATTCAGTGCTATTTAGTCCCATATATCCGACATTCTTGCACTCCGACTCCGACACACCTAATTTGCAACGAATTACCAAAATCACTCATTAATCAGTCTCGTTAATCCGACACAGTGGTCAGCGTACTCCGTGGTCATCTGCCCGCGAGTACACAACCCCGTGTTTTGACACGCACTGGCTGCAGAGATTAACTTAACAGTTAACAGGAAAAGCTATTCAAACCTGTATGTACAAAGCTATACAAATGTAGTTTACAAATTGAAGCCAGATAAATGTGCATGAACCCAGTTTTAAATACGAACAGGTATATAAAACATGGTCGACTCACCATGGTCGACTGGTATGTAAACAAGAAAGCATGGATGACTTCATTAATATTCAAAGCCTGGCTACTGATCTTGGATCGGCAAATGCGATTGGAGCACACCACGGGGTATTGCTGTTGGACAACGCCCCATCCCATGCTACTGTCGACACAACTAATGTGAAATGAACTGGAAAACCAATGAAGTACCATTTAAGACTTTCAGTATTGATGCAGCAAGTAAGTCTCGGACGCTGCCAGCTTCCGAGTTCCGGGACAGGAAGTTGTGCAGCCAGCAAAGCACTGTGGGACATGCCCCCCAGGACTGAAGAACGGCATTGAGGAAGCAGGTGTTGCCAAGGTTCTCGAGACCACGACAGTAATCTGAAACAGAGTGTGATGGTTGGTTTAACGCTGCTTTGATCGTTAACACATGTCGATGTGGGAGGATAGTCTGAATTGATGCAGCTCTAAGACATCTACCGATTTGAAGCTCACAAGCCCAGGTATTGGGATGACAAATGAAGAATCATCCTCGCGGCGTGTCAGCTTTATGTGGGAGGAAAGCCTGAAGTGATGCAGGTCTCAGACGTTTATCATTTCGGTGAAACCCACGAGCACGGGTATGGTGCTGACAAACCTAGAAACATAATCGGGGCGAACCGGGTCGGGTGGGTACTGATTAGGACCCGGGTACCCACAGGACTAACCGGACCTGTGGTGAGTCACGTGATATATTGTTTAATGATAAAAAATATCTGGAACTCTATGGTTACACTACAAGTTAATCATGTTCGCATTTCCTTCTGACTATGGACCCATTCCTTCTGATTTTTCATATGGTTGAATAAAGATATAACTTAATTCAACTTCAGTGTATGTATGACCAGATTGTTTAATACATGTATCTAAATATGTTTTGAAAGGGCTATGTTAAAAATGTTCCCAATCGGACATTTTGATTACCTACAGTGGGTACCCGGGTAGTAAATTTGGACCCAGCCCTACTTTGGGGTTACACATGTGCACTTTAAGACATCAATCGGTGGGTATGTTACCCAATTTCTTTGCGCCATGTTCATCCTCTGGATCAAAGTTATCTTGAATATGACAATATATTTCTGACGCAACAACATGTTAGCTGCACGTACGCCCAGAACTGATTACTGAAATAGACATGACAAATAGATTTCAAGGACAGTATCGTCATGACGAATAACGTTTCATCGAATATTCGCCGTTGACATATAAAATGAACCATACAGCTATCACATCAACAATGTGACGTTAATTTCATCAATCTAATACAAACAAAACATGTTTCTGTCACCTGGTAGCCTGGATCTAGGAACAAAACATATTTTCAAGAAAATTCACCTTTCCTCTTGGGTTTCCTTCTCTCTCCTGGACCCCAGAAAATGTAAACACTCGCTAAAACAGCGGCAGCCGCTCCGCCTATTATTGCAACTTGTTTAGAAAACATAACACAGTCAACAGTAAAGATTTACGCCTAGCAAACGGCAAAATTGAAACGTAAACAACAATCAGCCATCACACCATCGTTCCACCATTTTGGACTAGTCCAAATCGGGGTTGGCTAGGTTGCAAAATATTACATCATATCTTGTAAATCTTCAGAAAATCCGTGTTATTTAAATAAAATATCCTTTTTCACATTAATTTCACTACCCAGCGTACTTTAAACATTCCATTAACGCTTTTTCATTTGTACAACATAATAATTAGTAATCATGCGACCCCTATTCCCTGTTTGTAGTGGTAATTTCCTCTTCCAGGAAGTGCTTGTTATAAATATTGCCGATAGGGGGCGTTATTTACAGTATGGCTGTCAAAAATGACAACCGAAGAAGCTACACTCAGTCCTAAGGTAAATCGTGGTCATTCCGATGTGCCTTTACAGTAAACTTTGATCGAGATATGTTTAGTTCATGTCAACTGGGATGCCAGCCCTGGAATTAGTAGGCAGTCATTCTCTAAAGTCGACAAGAGATGAATTTCAAACGGAAAAAGGCAACTGTCAAAATCCACGAGCAGCTTAGTATTTTATAGTGTGTAATGATAATTGCCAATGAATGTGTGTTGCCGAAGTCATATAATTATTGCTGCCACGCCATGGTCTGTCTTAGTATAATCAGTGATTACATGAGTACCTATTATCTAGTATCTTCTGACTTTCAGAGTGTTACGCGTTTATGATTTCTAAGCAGTTTTTTTATGCTGACAAAACGTTATCAAGCAGAGTAAGAACTATTTTTAGATACTTTGCTTTCGTCTACATAAATTCTTACTAAATATTTATGAACAAAGAAAACAGATTGTGTATAAATGTTGGTTTCAGTCCTTATAAGTCTATTATACAGTTTTCAAAATTAAGCATGACAGTCTGGCTTGAGTCCTTGTCATAATTCTTATGTTAAAAATTTAAGATATAAGTTTAAATACTTTAAAATATAAGATTCAAATAATATCACAACATCCCCAAGGACCATATTTAACACTTGCTCTGCACCCACTCTCAGTATTTAAAATTGACATTATGACAACTTTATTATGGTTAATGGTTAAGCCTTGAAATGTGCTCAGAAGAGGTTAGTGTATACATTTTGTTAATAATCCAGTTTTCATAATACAGACAACGGCAATATCAGATGACTATGATGTCAACTGGCATGACAAACTCGGAACTGGAATAAATGGCCCTGTCAGGTGAGAAAACATGTTTTTTGATAAAATAACATTCAAACAAAGAAGTTATACTTGAATGTTGTAGAACACATCAATAACCAGTTGAAAACCTTAATTTTGTACACACATTACTTTTTCTTTATCAATTTTAAAGCGGAACTGGACAATCTGTAGCAATGCAGATCCGCACAAAGTATATTTTGGTGGACTTGTACACAAATATCGGATAATCCGTTAGATGTTATCGATGACACAATTTTCATATAGATAATCATTAATATTTCATCACATCAATGATAATTCCGATGTTTTTAGATGGCCCAGCTGTTTACAGATGGAATATTGCTAATTGCATTTGTGTTCACTCACTTTATTTGTACTACTGAACTGATATTTTTGTATCTTTTCATAATTTGCAGGTCTTGTAGGCACAAGGTATCTGGTGTGAAATATGCTCTGAAAAGTATCTTGGATTCATCAAAAGCCCGTCGTGAAGTTCACATCCATTCATTGTGTAGAAGTCATCCCAACATTGTCGGACTGCAGGATGTATATGCAAACAAAGTTCGTTTTTCTGGGGACAAAGAGTCTAAGTAAGTCAGTCAGTTCATTTTCAGCATCTGGAGGCATTTGATCTTTGTACAGCGCAAAAGTCACGCTTTGGGCTAAGTTAAGCATGTTGGCTGCAGAGAGTTGGTGGATGGGTGATCATGTGTAGGAGCTTGACTCCTGGGAGTTTCTAGTGTTTTGGTCCTAAACACATGTTACATCTATTGTGTCCTTTGGCAATTTTTTGTGTAAAATATTCCTCTGTCATGAGCAGTGACTGGGTACCAGGTAGGATAAGATGCAGTAGCTACTTCTGTTGAATCTTTTGAGGTTAATGGCTCAGCCTCTTTGTATTGACTAGCCACATCCACTACGGTTAAAGCGTATTTATACGTTTTGCGTCTTACGTTATCATTGGGAAGAAACAAGAGGTCAGCCTAATGAACTTCATTCGTTGTGAAAATATCAAACTTCTTCCTCGGGATATAACGCGGTGCTGGTAAGTATATTTGCCACATCGCTTGTTTCTTTAACCAATGCTTGGCCACATCTTAAGATACCTTAACCGCGGTGGCTAATTTTTGTATTGCTCCTATACCTTTCCAATATCCTCGTGTGCTATAGTAAATTATATCCATTATTAATTAATATGGATGTTTCTTTTAATACGTATCATGACGATCGTTGAATCGCATCAGCGTTTACACATAAAAAATTCAATCTGTAGTAGCATTATAGGTACATAAATCTGGCTCCAGTGGGGTTACAGCAGAATCACCATTACCTCCAATTGTGTCCTCTGGCAATTTGTTGTTCAAAATATTCCCCTGTCATGCAGCAGTGACTGGGTACCCAGTAGGATAAGATGCTGTTGTGTCCTTTGGCAATTTGTTGTTCAAAATATTCCTCTGTCATGAGCAGTGACTGGGTACCCGGTAGGATAAGATGCAGTTGTGTCCTTTGGCAATTTGTTGTTCAAAATATTCCTCTGTCATGAGCAGTGACTGGATACCCGGTAGGATAAGATGCTGTTGTGTCCTTTGGCAATTTGTTGTTCAAAATATTTCTCTGTCATGAGCAGTGACTGGGTACCCAGTAGGATAAGATGCTGTTGTGACAGTAAACCTTCTAGAGGCTCATAAGGTGGATTTAGCTGCGAAAGAAATCGTGTGTACACTGATCCAGTGGATAAAAATAAATGTAGTGCTGTGAGCATGCAAATTATTAATAATAATAATAATAATAATAATAGTATTATTATTATTATTATTATTATGATTGGAAATTAATGTCTACTGGTGAACACAGATGTGTAGAATTTGAAGAATTTGAGAGGCTTTTATGAAAAGTGGGAACCATGCATGTTAGAGACCATTGCAAGTAGTGTAGACAATCATCAGTGGCATGCTCCTTATTTTCAGGGCCCAGTTGCTGCTGGTGCTGGAGCTGATGGATGGAGGGGAGCTGTTTGATCGCATCATCGAGGAGCAGTGTCTCACTGAGCGAGAATGTGCTGGCTATCTCAAACAGGTAGTTACTGTCACAAAGCCAGTATTCTGCTGTCAGTCATTGCCTTATTAAACTGACTTTTTTGGGGGGTGTTCAGGACCAAAATTCAGGTTGGTAGGTCAAAATAGAATTTGTTTTTAATTTCTAATTTCCAATATTTATTTTTATTTTCTCAAAATGTTAAGCATAAAGGGAAAAACAACAGGCATTTTGAATAAATTGTTATATTGATTGCGACCGTAAATGAGTTTTTTAACATTTAACTTATTTCTGGTCGGTGGACTAAAACACCCATTGCTTTTCATTTTTCAATTCGTCCCCGAATTTATAAACCATGTTTTCATCTTACACAGTAGAATTTATTAATGATCATTTACATGTTCGGTCTTTAAACTGAGAGAAACAAATTAGAATATATGTTTCAGTGTCCTGTACATTTTGTTTAAATATTGAAAGCAGTTTTCTGATGTGTTCTGAGGTCTCTGTTACCTTCTAATGATGTTGTTATTAATAATAAAACTTAACATGCTAAGCTGTTTAAATAAATGTTTAAATAATTAATAGGAAGTTGTCATACCATCAGTGTCACACTAGCAATGTTTCCCTGTATTTTCTACAGATAGCCGAGGCTGTCTATCATTGCCATAGCCTGAACATAGCACACAGAGACCTGAAGCCAGAGAATCTACTTCTAACCAATGCTACAAAGGTTTGAGAATCTCACATCCAGAGCTCCAGATAAGCTTTTGGTTTTGTGGGTATTTTACCCATGCATTTTAAAATCATTGGGTATCAGTAATTCTATCTGGGTATTCAAATTTCTGTTACCCACTAGTTTTTACACATGTGGGTATTTAAGTTAAATATTTAAAAACTCTTCATCTAGTCCCTGCAAACTGTTGTCGTGTGGGTTCGAGAGCTTTATAGGACTCAAAAATACCGCGATACTTCCACAAGAAAGTGTGATGGCAAATGATCATGATGTAACTGTCATCGTGGAGTTTGGCAAGGTTGACGGAATGTCCATATATAATTTCAAAATAAGTTTGATTTGCTAATCGAATACGAAGGGTTACTTCACAATATTTTGATGATACGCACTAGTTTTATTTTTGTAGTGTATCTGTAATGTTCGTTGTGTATTTGATACGCTTGAATTTTATTTCACTGCATATTTCTGCATTTCTGATGCGTATTTTATGCAGATACGCAGCTTATCTGGAGCTCTGCACATCAGTCATTCAGTGTGAAACATTATCATTAATCTACTATAGCCTATGAGTGAGTGAGTATGGTTTTACCCTGCTTTTAGCAATATTTCAGCAATATCACGGCGGGGGACACCAGAAATGGGCTTCACCCATTTACCCATTTGGGGAATCGAACCCAGGCCTTCATTGTGACAGGCCAAAGCTTTATCCACAAGGCTACCCCACCTCCCCCTTTAGCCTATGAAAACTGGGAGTCATACGAATTGCTGCTTTATTATTTAGTGCACAGTTTAGAAACTCATGCACTGACTGATAGAATATTGTTGTGTCCAGCTTGACGTTCCAGTAGTATGGTTTAGGGTATGTTGGTTGAAACTGGGTCCAATAGCAACGATCAGTGCATTATTTGAAACCATGAACAATGAAAACATTTCCGTGTCAGGAAACTGTTTTAACAGTATGAGGTCTCACTGAAGATGAATTATCTCCCTTTGTCCAAGTTTTCATGGAGTTGCATTGATTGAGTGTGATTAGAATCACTGATCCAGAGTAAGTGATCTTAGAAAAGTCAAGTGTAGGTTGATGGATGATTTTAGGGAACTTCTTTTTTCGAGTACTATTTCTATGTTGATGGCCACTTTTTTATGATGTTTGGATTGATATTCAATTTTAAGATTTTGTCATATTAAACCATACAAATGCAAGCGGAGAAACATTTTTCTGCTCATTTTGAGTGCATAGTATTCGCATATTGTGTCTCCTTTCAGGAAGCCACTGTGAAGCTCTCTGACTTTGGTTTTGCCAAGTTTGATGATGGTGATCTCAAGACCCCGCACTTCACACCCTACTATGTCGCACCCCAGGTGAGGACCCCATTGATCTGAGCCTTCTCAGCAAAACAACCGCCCAGGGCTTTGTCACAGAGACTTCATCTTCCTGAGGCAAGGGAGTTAACTGTCTTTAAAAGTCCAGTTTCCACCCTTGCCGAACTAGGCTGGAATTCCTGGGCTCGATCGTAGCGCCACCAGTGGTTATTACAAGTTATGTCCCTTCTAAACCTCTACTATGAACCAATCAGATTCCACCTCTCGTATCACTGCATTTGATTTAAACAAAATGGCGGCTCCTAGTTAAGACGATCTGATCGATAATCAAGATCTCTGTTGTGATAAAACAGGTCTTACATTGCAAAGTGCATTAAATCACGGGAGCACCTTGATTAAAAACATGAAAAGGTCTGGAAAATATCTGTTTACAACAAGTTGGCGGTGCACATTCTTTGCAAATCCTGCAATCGGCCGAAATCTGCACAAGTTACAACCGGATTTCGATTTTGTTGCGCGATTTTGATTGGACTGTGCATAGACTCGTTAGTCCAGCCAAAATGTAACTCCATAATACCAGTCTAGTTTGGCAAGGGTGGAAACTGGATTTTTATAGTCAGTTAACTCTCTTGCCTTGGGAAGATGTAGAGATCTGTGTCCAGTCAGATAGTTACAATTAACAGAGAGAGGTTGGTTGGTTGTTTTACGCCGCACTCAGCAATATCCCAGCTAGAGGACGGCGGTCTGTAAATAATCGAGTCTGGGCCAGACAATCCAGTGATTGATATCATGAGCATCGATCCACGCAATTGGGATCAATGACATGCATCAAACCAAGTCAGGGAGCCTTACCACCCGATCCCGTTAGTAGCCTCTTACAAGCATAGTGGCAAGCATGGGTTGCTTAAGACCTATTCTACCCCGGATCTTCACGGGTGTAACAGAGAGGAGATACAGAGAACAGATGGAACAGGGTAGTGTAAGATAGCAGGAATTGGAAGATATGTGAGGCTTGGAAAATGTTTGCCTCTGAATGCCAATCACAATGGTAGGTTCAGAATAAGCTCCTGTTCTCTGTAGGACACACTTTGAAAGGATATTTGTTGATCTGTTAACATGATTAATGTGTTTTGAACAAATACGCACATAACACAGGATGGCTTAATTAACAGCTTGATTAATACAAAAAAACAAGGATTCTGAATGAATTCTATTGAAAGGAGGATGGATGCCTGTATCATGTGAAACCCAAACAATGAAATCATTACTGTCATGAAGTTTGTGATTAAGGGTTTGTAGCTGAATTATCTCCCTTTGTCCAGATAATCTGTGTCTGAGTGGGGTATCCATGTTAAACTGTGGCATGGTATCTCAGTTGACTAACACTATAAAACCGGCATGGAACTCACTTAATTTGCCTTTATCTTCCAGGTTTTAGAAGCACAGAATCATCTTAAAAACAAGACCAGCACACCAAAAAGTTATACATATGACAAGGTGAGTTCTTAGCATTAAGCCACTTTGAGATACAATTTAATTAAATGATTTCCTACTATTCTGATCCTCTCTCTCCCACCCACACACTATAATATGTTTGTCGTGGTTTTCTCAACTATATTATAAAAGCCAGAAACAATGCATGCATAGTCAGAAAGAAATGCAAACATAAGTGATTTTTTTTTTACCCACAGAGCTGTGACATGTGGAGTATGGGCGTCATCCTGTACATCATGCTGTGTGGCTACCCTCCCTTCTACTCCGAGACGCCCAGTCGCTCCATCACCACTGAGATGAAGAGGAAGATCCTCAATGGGGATTACGAGTTTCCTGAACAAGATTGGGAGAGGATTTCAGAGTCGGCGAAGGACATCATCCGTGGGTGAGGAAAAGAGAATAAAAAAGATTAAATTTATGTTCATAAAAATAATTATTATTCTTCTTGTGTGTTAATTTGATAATAATGTTTATAATAATAATTAATGTTTGTCATGAAAAGAGCTGTCACTGAGCGGGTGAGGTATGCTTTCACATAAAGGGACACTAACTGGGCCGAAGTATGGGCGTGTGAGGGTAAGAGGGTGGGTTGGCCAAGTCGACTGAGGCTCCACAAATCGCTGTGCAGAGTTGCATTGCTTTGGTACACCAGTCTTACTATGATCATGGGTTCGAATCCCGGTTCACCCGGTTCGCCCTGAGTATGTTTCTAGGTTTGTCAGCACCATACACGTGCTTGACGGGCTCACCGAAGTAGTAAATGTCGGAGACCCGCATCACTGTGGGCTTTCCTCCCACATCAAGCTGACATGCTGTGGTGCTGTGATTACTGGAATACTGTTAAGAGGCGTTACACCTCACTCACTCACTCACTCACTCACTCAATCAATCAATCAATCAATCAATCAATCAATCAATCAATCAATCAATCAATCAATCAATCAATCAATCAATCAATCAATCAATCAACCAACCAATCAATCAATCAACCAATCAATCAACCAATCAATCAATCACCTAAGAATGAGTATCAGACTACATCTATATGAAGAATTGAAATTAGTCCTAGATGAACAAACATGTTAGCTATATATATACTGAAAATCTTGAAATTAACGCGAGCGTGAATTAAATGCAAAAAATGTGAGTTTTTTTTGCTTGCATTAATTAGCTTTGCAATTATGTCTCCAAATGACTATCAACGCTAAGACGGCCTGCAGTCTTTGGACAGCAGAAATATTAATTTGAATATAAACACAAACACAGTTTATTGAGAAGTAGGTGTAACAAGTATATAATAATGTCATTCAAAGAAAAGGAATTACATAATAGGCACACGGTGAGTTATCACTGCTGGGGTCAAGAGTTCTACCAACTCGTGTCAAGCTTGTTGACACCTTCTCCGCATACCAATCAGTGAACTGTTGTAGGTTAAATTATTTTATTGCCTTTGAACTTCCTTAATGCCAGTCAACAGAGTAAACATATAAACTGTGTGTTGTTTTTAGGAAAACACTGTTTATTTTTCTTTTCGGAAGTGCTCTACTCAGAGCTAATAAGCGGTGCTATTTGCTGTAAAGATATATATCATTCCACTGGGCAAGGGATGGTGGGGGGGTCACATTGATACTGGCTAGGTGTCAGCAGTCGTATTAATTTGGAGACGCATTAACTTCCAGATTTACAGTACATGATAAATGGTTACTTCAGTGACTCTACACATAGGAATATTTCATGACAAGTGTCTGGCTAATGATAATCACTTGTATCATAATACACTTGCATTGAGGATTGTCAGTCAAGTTAAACCTTCCGCCCAATTTCAGCCTTCTCCATGTGGATCCCTCCCAGCGTATGACCATCTCAGACCTCCTCCATCACCCCTGGTTACATGATGCCTCGGACAATAAGCTGCACTCTCCAGCCGTCATCGCCAGCAAGGTGTGTCTCTAGCTATACGATCTTCAGACTCCCATTCAAAAAAGTGATTTCGGGGCGATCAGGTAGCCTAGTGGTTAAAGCGTTCGCTCGTCATGCTGAAGACCCGGGTTCAATTCCCGACATGGGTACAATGTGTGAAGCCCATTTCTCCTGTCCCCTGCCGTGATATTGCTGGAATATTGCTGAAAGCGGCGTAAAAAACATACTCACTCACTCACAAAGTGATTTCAGCACTGGTTTTGACGCAAGTCTGTTTTAATGAATGATAGTTCAGATGGACTTACCACTAAGATCAATTTAAGGAATGAGGTCCAGGGCCCTGTTCCTCAAAGCGATCTTACTGCTAAGGTGATCGTAAGTCCCATACTTTAACACAGGCTTACGATCATCGTAGCGCTAAGATCGCTTTGAGAAATGGTGCCCAGGATTATTAGGAGTTTCAACTGTTCTGATCTGGTTTCTTGTTCGTTTGTATGTTTGTTTGCTTTTAGTTTAACACTGAATGCTGCCAAATTTGAACTATATGATGTCAGCCTGTAAATAATCAAGTCTTGACCACACAAACCGGTGATTGGTATTATGTGCCAGGATATTCCGAAAGACAAATGATGGCAAGTAGACATGTTTGGGCACTTATGATGTTTCTGATCCCCAGGAGAGTTTTGAAGACGTTAAGATAGCCCATGCAGAGCACCTGACGAAGATGAGGATGTCAGAGAACCAGCTGACACTGAAACCACTCGTTCAAGCTGATAATCCTATCATCAGGAAGCGAAAGAGAAGGTATTGAATGACTTTCATCGTTGTTGTTGTTGCTGTTACTGTTGGTGGTGGTGGTGGTGGTGGTGGTGGTGGTGATGGTGGTGGTGCTTGCTAGGCTGGCGCTTTTGACCGCTTGCCCACTCTGCCCCAATTGTCTATGTGTAGTTTAAACCAGGTGAGGAATATACAGCGAGACCTTGTTAGAAGGGCCCTTTAGCCTCAGACACCGTTTAATGAAGCGATCTCATCTCTAAGCATGGTAAGGTGATCGTAACTTTAACATAGGTTTACGATCATCACAGGGCAATGATTGCTTTGTGAAATGGGGCCGAGATATCCCCCTCCTTGATGATCTTGCAGCTAGCATCTGCACAGCACCAACTGTACCAATGATTTCCTAATCTGGATGTTCCTTTGGAGCAAGAGTTTGGTGTATGTCTTAAAGTACAATACAAATAAGCCAAATTGTTTATGTCCTTTGTATTTATGTTTGATTTTATTTGAGAAATATATCCCTTGTCAAATGTAGTGAACGTCTGCACAGAGGGTGAAAGGTCAGTTGTATTCCCGGCCACGTCATACAAGAATATCCCTTGTCAAATGTAGTGAACGTCTGCACAGAGGGTGAAAGGTCAGTTGTATTCCCGGCCACGTCATACAAGAAGCTCGAAATTAGTATACTGTGTCTGAGTGGGGTATCAATGTTAAACTGCAGTATGGTATCTCAGTGGGCTAGCACTGTTAAACCACAATTAGGCCGGACTTGTACAAGCGGACACACACACACACATGCATGACGAATGTGTTTGTTGTATATCTAAAGTTTATTGTTGTAAATTTGTCACCAGAAATACGTCCGGGACTGACGTAGAGATGGAAGAGGAAGGGAAGCGACTCTCGGTAGACATCACAAGCAACAGCGTCAGGTGGGTGCACCAATACCCAAAACCATCTTCATCATGGTGGTCGTAAATCATCTTTTTTTTATATTATTAGAGACCTTTCCAGAAACCTCAAAAGGAAAGTTGTTCCCAGAAGAAGAAGTAGTTACACATTCTGTGTGTTGTGTGGGGCTGTTACGATTCACTCGCGTATTCGATGAATCGAACCATATACCTTCATGAATTGAATTTGTTATTCGTGGCCACTGGAATCAAATATTTATGAATATGCTATCATGTATATTTACATACCCTGTACCTAAAAATATCCATAACAACATATTATATGCATAGATTTCTTTCAATGACAACACTCTAATAATATTTAATTTGATAGTATTGTTTTCACTGGTCGTTGTCGCATTTGAGCAAACACTAGTACCTGGATAAGTGCAGTATATAAATGTGATGTTATTGTTTCACTGAATATAATAAATAATACATAAATTGCTGACTTGTTATTGTAATTGTGAATTAATATTCGTATTTGTTACCCTATATTTGTGATATGAATCGTATTCGCCTCATAGTGTATTCGTTGCAGCCCTAGTAAACAGTGTTTTTTAACTCGTCAGTTATTTATCAAAGCGAGATATGCAAAATGGAATATAAACAAGCCAGCAGTAGCGTAACTTGTGTCAGTTTGTCAAGGCCCCTAATGGTGCTGTCAACCAAAACATGAGGCTATATTTTAAGCGTCATTGTTGCAATGTATTGCTTGTTTGCTTCACACAAAAATATCACTGAAATGTTTCAACCTAAGCAATAACATGACATTTACGTATATTTTTAGTAAACTCAAGTTTTACACTGACACGATGTTTTTCCCCAATGCTGATTACCGTGAGCACGTAACACTGGAAGTAACTTGTTATTGTATTCGTGAATAAATATTCGTATTTGTTACCCTATATTCATGATACGTATCATACAGGCCTCATAGTGTATTCGTTGCAGTCCAAGTGTTGTGCTAACAGTAAAGTTTTCCATTTACAATTTTTCGTTGTTACAAGCTTCCTGATCCAGGAAATATTTGATGCTCTTACATGAGAGTAATCATCAATCATTCCCAGTTTCCCCGGCAACTGGTTTGCATAATGATTCCCTTTTGATTCTTTCTTATTTGTTTCTCCATACAAAATTTTGGGTCTTTCAGAAAATCTCCGGAGGGGTTAGGAAGTGTCAGAAAGCCAATCTTTCTTTTTGTATAGACCCCCTCCGTGGTCTTGTGGTAGAGCGTCTGCCCGGAGAGCGGAAGGTCCTGGGTACGATCCCCGACCGCGTCATACCAAAAGACGTTAAAAGATGGTACTTGTTGTTACCCTGACTGGCGCTCGGCATTAAGGGGCTCAAACAAGGACTGGTCGTCTCGGAGTCAGTATACTGTGTCTGAGTGGGGTATTCATGTTAAATGGTATCTCAGCGTGCTAGCACTATAAATCGGTATCAGTCCGGACTAGTAGAAGCAGCCACACACACACACACACACACACACACACACACGTGTGTGCACAACGCTATATAAGTGCAATAATCTTGGACGCGACGTTAAGCCCCATTTCACCTCACCTTTTTGTACATGGTCATGTAACAAGGGACTGGTAATTTATTATTGGAAGGGGAGTAGTGGGATTGGTCCTAGAACTGTATCATATTTTGCCACAGAAGTAGTATAGGATCGTCATGATACTAAACTAAATTGTAATGAAAATATTCTCTATTATTTTTACTCATACGCATACCATTATTTTGAACAAAGTGATATTCAACATTTTTACTAAGTTCTTCGTTCATTCATTCGACCAGACTATATACTCTTTTTTGAAATTGGAAAGAAACAATTGATGACCCAACAACCCCAGTTTTACGTAACATGTTTCCACCCCCAATGTAACATCTTTCAGGACACTCGACCCCACCCCCACGTAATCCCCCTATAATAAATGATCAGTCTCTCGTGCCCCTGCCCCCTCTAACAGTTGTATTGAATTTGGCATCCTCAACTTCCGAAGCCCCAGTGCCTGCACCCCCCCTCCCTCCCCCAATAAATATCAGTCCCTAAGTACAACAATTTGGAAAGTAACTTTCTGTCTGACATGATTCTGTTTGCAATGTATCTAGATATTTATACCACAGATTCTGAAATTATCTTTATGCTATCAATATTTGTATTTTTTTCTCAATAATCTTGAATATGTTTGTATTCCAGATAACACCTTGTTGAGAGGCCAACTAGAAAGTTCTTTAGAAGCTAATTAAAAGGCAGCAAGTTTAGAGACAAATTATGATGCATACTCCATAGGCACCACAGGGAAGACAGCCACTGGACCAAGACGATGTCCTGACTTGGCTGCAGTTCTCCTATGTTATAGATACTCTATAGGCACCACAGGGAAGACAGCCACTGGACCAAGACAATGTCCTGACTTGGCTGCAGTTCTCCTATGTTATAGATACTCTATAGGCACCACAGGGAAGACAGCCACTGGACCAAGACGATGTCCTGACTTGGCTGCAGTTCTCCTATGTTATAGTTATTGCATGGACCCAGGGTAGCCATACAGTATCTTCTTGTAGTGTCAGGGCCCACAAATGAGCTCCCTCGTGGGATTCCAGATTAGAAGAGGTCCTGAAGATCCATGTTAGAATTGTTCCGTAGCATCTCATGCTTGTTGTAGAGGTGACTGATGTGAACGGGGGGTCAGGCTTGCTGACTTGTTGCTGCATCATATCCCAATTGACTAGATCGATGCTCATGATGTCAGTCACTGGATTGTCTGTTCCAAACTTGATTTTTATATTTACAAAAAATCATCATATAGCTAGAATATTGCTGAGGGCGGCATTAAACAACGAACAAATATGATCTGCAAACAGTTAAGCAGCAAACAAGCAAATAAATTATCGTAGTCGGCTGCTAAGTATAGTCTCAGGCCCAGTGGGGGCGGTCGGGTAGCCGAGTGGTTAAAGCGTTCGCTCGTCACGCCGAAGACCCGGGTTCGATTCCCGACATGGGTACAATGTGTGAAGCCCATTTCTGGTGTCCCCCCGCTGTGATATTGCTGGAATATTGCTAAAAGTGGCGTAAAACCATACTCACTCACTCACTCAGGCCTGGGCCTGACTCACACAAAGTAGAGCCTGGCAGACAATATGGATTGTATTCGAGGAAATTAATACCATGATGTTACACGACACCGACTGAATGGTAGGATTATACTGTGTCATAATTGGGGGCACAGGTGGCCAAGTCGTCTAAGGCGCCGCGATTCAACAGAGTTGTGTCCCTTGGGCACGCCAGAAACCTATGATTGTGTGTTCGAATCCCGTTTCGCCCCGATTATGTTTCTAGGTTTGTCAGCACCATACCCGTGCTCGTGGGTTTCACCAAAGTGGTAAACGTCTGAGACCTGCATCACTTCGGGCTGTCCTCCCACATTAAGCTGACACGCCACGATATAACTGGAATACTGTTAAAAGCGGCGTTAAACCCAACTCACTCACTCAATCACTGTGTGATAATTTTTCTTGTTAGAAAACATGGCCTTATCATTAATATCATACAGTTATATATTCCTTAATTTCTTGTTTCGCAGTGTTAATTTCAATTGCCATCCAGCCACAAGGAATAAACTTGTGCCAAATTGCTAAAATGGCTGTTTTACTTGACATATTCAGAAGAAAGGTTTTCTCTGACAACTATTGATAATTGGCATCGTAAATTATCTTAAATCGTCTTTGATCACTGTAAATCATTGTAAATCATAGCAATTTAATTGTAAATAGGACTGTCTTTGCAGTTACTGCTTAATCTTAACAGTCATGCTTGATTTAGAACCCGAAACCTATGATCCTGGGTGCCAATCACAGTGTGTTTGCAGGTCTGTCAGCACCTTACCCATGCCCGTGGGTTTCACCAAAGTGGTATACGTCTGAGACCTGCATCACTTTGGGCTGTCCTCCAACATTAAGCTGACATGCCGCAATATAACTGGAATACTGTTCAAAGCAGTGTTAAACCCAACTCACTCACTCACACACTCACTCACTCACTCCAATACAGGTCAGATGTCAAGGAGACCTCAGGAGACCTCAGGAGACATCCGTAAGGAAGCTGTTAATGTGTGTTGGAATACCACCATCTTCCAGAGGCAAGAGAGTTAACTGACTATAAAAGTCCAGTTTCCACCCTTGCCTAACTAGGATGGTATTGTGGAGTTACATTTTGGCTGGACTAACGAGTCTATGCATAGTCCAATCAAAATCGCGCAACAAAATCAAAATCCGGTTCGTAAACCATCATGCAGATTTCGATTGATTGCAGGATTTACAAAGCATGTGCACCGCCAACTCGTCAACAGATATTTTTCAAATCTTTTCATGTTTTTAATCAAGGTGCTCGCGTGATTTGATGCACTTCGCGATGCAAGACCCGTTTTAATACAATATAGATCTTGATTATCGATCAGATCGACTTGAACTGACACGCCATTTTGTTTTAAGCAAATGCAAGTTACGAGAGGTGGAATCTGATTGGTCAACAGGAGAGGCATAGAAGGGACATAATTCGTAAAAGCCACTGGTGGCGCTACGATCGAGCCCAGGAATTCAAGCCTAGTTCAGCAAGGGTGGAAACTGGACTTTTACAGTCAGTTGACTCCCTTTGCCTCAGGAAGATGGACTACCACCAACTGAAGTGATGAAATGGTTGTTGTGGATGTTTTGTGAAGGTTTAAAATGGTGGAAGAATCATGATTGCTCTGTTAAAAAATTGACATAATCAAGTAGTCAGTGTTTGGCATCAGTAATACTCTTTAGATGGTCTGTTGTGCTGTGCATTTGGAGAATCTCAGGTTAATGTCATGTGCAAATGTATGTATTGTAATGTATACACGTGTCCATTCAGGATCTACTGTGCTGAAACACTCTGAAAATGCATTTTCCAATTTTTTAATATTTGGCAAAATTAAGTTCTGTGGATTTTGGCATGAGACAACCAAACACAACAATGTCATTTGGTCACACAGTCATCATATTTTGCTATGTGATTAAATATTGACTGCTATAATTGATTTCTTGTCCTTTGAGTTAAAATTGGAAAATGTGTTTTCTTTGTGTATAGATAGCCATTGTATGTGTGCTGTGAGATATTTTGTGCTACAATAACAATATTCAAAATCTATTGGTCATTATTTAGTTTTATATAGTTCTGCATTTGCCGTAGTCGCAATATTAAGTGCCCTGTTCCAATTAGTGAAAATTATTTAACCTAGGTATGATTTAAATAAGTCCCCCTTTGTCAATTTATTAAGAAGTAACTTTGAAATAGGAATGTTGGGATAATTGGGCATGAATTTTTCTAAACAAATACATCTGTTTCAAATATGATGCAAATGATTTCATTTTGAAAATCGGACTTCTACCAATGTCATAGCTCCTTCCAGATGAGGGGGCACGGGTGGCCCAGTCGTCTAAGGTGCCGCGATTCACTGTGCAGAGTTGCATCCCTTTGGCACGCCAGAAACCTATGATTGTGGGTTCGAATCCCGGTTCACCCCAATTATGTTTCTAGGTTTGTCAGCACGACACCTGTGCTCGTGGGTTTCACCGAAGTGGTAAACGTCTTAGACCTGCATCACTTCGGGCTTTCCTCCCACATTAAGCTGACACGCCGTGATATAACTGGAATAATGTTAAAAGTGCATAAACCCAACTCACTCACTCCTTCCAGATTAGGCAGGGGCACTGATGGCTTGTGGTGTAAGATGCCCCAATTTCTCCCTTAGCTTGCCAGTCAGAATCTGCTTGTTGTCAGTATGTATATGAGATTAGACCTGATACTGATGTTTGGTTCATCAGCATCTTGCCAATGGTTTCACCAAATGTTCACAACCTTAAAACTTCCACCCAAGTCAAAAGTGACAAGATATCATTATGACTGAAACACTGTGGAACTGTTGGGGCCAAAGTGGCATTGGTACCAACTCACTCTGTGAAGTCTCTGTGACACATGGCATTGTCATATAGCTTCCACTTTCACTCTGGTACTAGACAGGACATTTTATCTCAATGAGCAATGAATTACATACCGTATTCGACGTAATAAGCGCCCAGGGCGCTCTCAAAATTAGAAATAGGAAGCTCTTATTAGAATATAGTTTTGGTGAAAGATTCGAAAGATCGTAAATTTTATGGTTTCTGCTGACAGCCTGAAATGATACAAAAGAAAAGTCTGCGTATTATACACGACAGATACATTTTTCAAGGATTTTATAGCCCGTAATTAGGGGTGCATATAACACAAATAAATTTACACGAATTGTGTACATTGATCAGTCGGAAGAGTGCTAATTGGGTTTGCTCACTAGCCAATATATTGGCAAATATTGCCGTGGGCGCTTATTAGGGCGGGGCGCTTTTTACGTTGAATACGGTACTTTCAAACATATTGTGCACTATTAATTTTAAAAAACATTAGGGTTGAGAATGGTAATATATAAAAGTGACAAAGCCCTTTTCATATTCATCAGAAATCCCTTCTAAAAGCAGAGTCGATTGTACGATTCCGATTATATCAGTAGCATGTGTTTATGAATCACTATCAAATAGTGATGATAGAGTTGACGAAAATGTCCTGTTCCACCAGTGACACATCACAAACACATGCAAAGGAAAGTCAATTGATCACCTGAAAAAGACACAGGAACATATGGTCACGTCAAAACAGGGAATTGCATCGGACATCATTTTTGTGCATGATATAACTGGAACACAATGTTTCAGAGATTGTTTCGTCACATGAAACCTTTATGAGGATTGTAGCTACATTGTAATAGCTTTTTATGGCATGTGTTTGTACCATTATTTAGCACTGTAACTTTCAGGAAAATATGCAAAACAGAATGCATTTTGTATTGACCATACTACAAAGGATATGTTATGTTGACTTGCATAGAATTGTTATGCATAATATAATATGGATATAATATGATATGATTTACAATATTTGAGAATATTTTAATTCCTTTTTTTTTCATTTTTATCATTTTTCACGAGCATGATTTCTTTATGTTCGATTGTTTATGTTTATTGAACTTGATGTTTTCATTGTAGTAACTGTGATAGAGAGTAGTGATAGTGTTATGTTATACAAAGATCGGGAAATACTGTGTGTAATCTTATGACAGCTACTTGTACAACAGGAAGATTTTGTTTAACTGTTGTAGAAAATGCATGGCTTCAAAATACAAATATATAGACTTCACTTTTATTGTCTTTGTTATTCATCACTGGGGTATTCTGAGAAGTTGGTGTCTAGGTTTGTCAGCACTGGATGAATGCTTGTGGGTTTCCCTGAAGTCGTAAACGTCTGAGACCTGCTTCGCTTTCCTCCTACATTAAGGACCGCCTCCATGGTCTAATGGTAGAGCGTCAGCCCATAGAGCAGAAGTTCCGGGGTTCGATCCCCGGCTGCGTCATACCAAAAGACGTTAAAAGATGGTACTTGTTGTTACCCTGTCTGGCACTCCGCATTAAGGGGCTAAAACAAGGACTGGTCGGCTCGGAGTCAGTATACTGTGTCTGAGTGGGGTATTCATGTTAAACTGCGGCATGGTATCTCAGTGAGCTAGCACTATAAATCGGCATCAGTCCGGACTAGTACAAGCAGCCACACAACCACACACACGTACATGCACGTCGCTGTATAAGTGCAATAATCTTGGATGCGACGTTAAACAAAATTTTACCTCACCTCCTACACTAAGCTGACAGGTCCTGATATGACTTGAATAATGTTCAAAGCAGCACTAAACCAACTCACTCACTCACTTTAATAAGGATCCAGTGGTTATAATGTGTGACCTTGTAGACTGTGTGCCAACATAACCAGCTGGTTTGTTTGTTTGTTTGTTAGTTGTTTAACGCCACACTCAGCAATATTCAAGCTATATGACGGTGGTCTGTAAAATAATCGAGTCTGGACCAGACAATCCAGTGATTAATATCATGAGCATCGATCCACGCATTTGGGATCGATGCCATACATCAACCAAGTCAGCGAGCCTGACCACCCCATCCCGTTAGCCTTTTACGACAAGCATAGTTACCTTTTACGGCAAGCTTGGGTTGCTGAAGACCTATTCTACCCCATCTTCACGGGTCTAACCAGCTGGTGTGGATAGTTGCTCATGCTATCACTCACTGGGTTGCTTAGTCCTGATTGCTTTGTGGGGACACTGGGTTACATTACGTCCCCAACAACCTATTCTTGTATATGGATCAGGGGGTCAGGCTCAGAGACACTGCACAAAGTGTGTTCTTCTCATACCCTGATGGTGTGGATTATTGCTGATAATATCGATCACTGTATTGTCTTGTCGAGACACATTTTTTTTCAGGCTGCCGTCACACAGCTGTAATAATGCTGATTGCTGCTTTAAACAACAAACAAACAAAGATGATTAAGTGGTGAGGGTCGTTGACATGGTGTCATCTTAACTACTGCTTGAGACGTTGCTCAGAATATCAATCACTGGTTTGCTCAGAATATCAATCACTGGTTTGTCTGGTCTGTGCATGATTATTTACTGGGCAACCCCATGGTATGCTTTGTCTCTGCCATGTGAAATGCTATAAACACATTAAAGATCCTTCTATCCGAGCATCACTTCATCCCTTACATGTGCAACACACATGACTAACTGAAGCTCCTACTCCCTGGGGGCGGTCGGGTAGCCTTGTGGTTAAAGCGTTCGCTTGTCACGCCAAACACCCGGGTTTGATTCCCGACATGGGTACAATGTGTGAAGCCCATTTCTGGTGCCCCCCGCCGCGATATTGCTGGAATATTGCTAAAAGCGGCGTAAAACCATACTCACTCACTCACTAACTCTCTGCGCTTCAGCTATGCAGTTCAACCATGAAGATCCAGGTTAGAATAGGTCTTCAGCAACCTAAGCTTGTCGTAAGAGGCGACTAACGGAATGGGTGGTCAGGCTCGCTGACTTGGTTGATGCATGTCATCGATCTCAATTGCGTGGATCGATGCTCATGATGTCAATCACGGAATTATGTGCTCCAGACTCAATTCTCTACAGACCGCCGTCATACAGCTGGAATATTGCAGAGTGCGGTGTTAAACAACAAACTTTAGTACCAGAATATTATTATGAGCCATATAGCGGCGTTAAAAAAAAAATATAAAAAAAAATACTTACGGTGAAACAAACCATGATTAAGGAAACACTAGGTGTTGACATAAGTAAGTCAAATTATACTACTTTTCCCGATCTTTCAGAACAGACGCCCACTGGGGTTTCCGACTGAAAAAATATCAATGTCTGATGTATTATTTCTTTCCCAACACCTACCTCTATTGTGAGCCTCCAGAGCCGATACTGTCTGTCTTCACGATTTATCTACCGATGAAAAGCCAAGACGTTTATGAATTATTTCACAAGTTCCACTCGCCTGTCGTCGTTCTCTTAACAGAAAGCCCTCTTTCTACTTACACATCTTATCAACTGGATTGATGTACATTACAATGGCGAACAGGGTATACAAGGACCATTCTGAGAGACACTTAAGAGCGTTGTGCCAAACTTAAGTGTTATGTCCATGTAAAGAAGGACATTCTTTACAAAAATCGTTTCGGACGGAAGGTGCTGAAGACTTTTTATTATAAACTATTGACCCTAATAGATCTCAACGGTTTTGACGCCATTTTGCACTACATGCTTAAAATTTGTGTTAGTTATTTTCTTTGGTTATAACGATAATGGCATCGTTTTGATTCATATCAATCTCGTTCAGTAGTGAGGAAAAATCGAAAAAGAGGATAGAAATAGTCGAAATAATTAAAAGCTAAAATATATAAAAATACGTTCATCCATATCCAATTTTCTTTAAAACGAATCTAAATATGTATCTTGTATGAACTGATCAAAATACCAACTAGGGGATGTTATTATCTGCGTTTATGTTCTTGAAATGTCATGTTATTTTTTACTTCCTCTTTTTTATGGTATAAATGTCAACTGATTCAAAATAGTGCATAAGCTTTTAAGAAAATATATTAACCTAATGGGTCCCAATGCTCAAGCAAAATGCCATATCAAGTAATGACAGGAATAAATATATTTTAAAAAATACGATATGATTAATGTGAGTGTGTTGCCAAGCAGCTTCCATGGTGCATGATGTAATATCAAGTTATGACAGGAAATATGCATCTTTGAAAAAAAAGTAATACACTTTGACTAATATGAGTAATACTATATGTTGTCAGCATCCATGGTGCAATCAAAGTATCTCCCTTTCGTCTCATAGGAAGAATCACATTTTAAAGGATTGTGTGTCATCTCTCAATAATGGCAAATAATACAGCACACATTTGATGTTTCTTTCATCCAACTCACACGAGGCATAAGATAATAATTATTCAAATTTCTTCAATGTCCCCGATGACTCCACACGAAGCCTCTTCTTGCCTACTTTGATCATGGCGTTAACATTGTAGTTTACAATGGCATTGTAGCTCACCTGGATATTTAGTCTACCTATCTCTCCATCAATCTTATACATTTAGAACCATAGTCGTTTATATATATGCTCATTCTAGTCAAATATTTAAGAATTGATTTTCACGTTGTGTGAGTTCATTGCAGTATGAACCTTGATAGAGTGAGGGCCATTCTGTATGAACGTCGGAGCTTTTGGATCCTCACTTCGTTTTACCTTGAAAGATATAAGGTGGAGTGAAATGGGGTTTAACGTCGCGTCCCAGATTATTGCACTTATATAGCGACGTGCATGTACGTGTGTGTGTGTGTGGCTGCTTGTACTAGTCCGGACTGATGCCGATTTATAGTGCTAGCTCACTGAGATAACATACCGCAGTTTAACATGAATACCCCACTCAGACACAGTATACTGACTCCGAGCCGACCAGTCCTTGTTTTAGCCCCTTAATGCCGAGCGCCAGACAGGGTAACAACAAGTACCATCTTTTAACGTCTTTTGGCATGACGCGGTCGGGGATCGAACCCCGGACCCTCCGCTCTCCGGGCGGACGCTCTACCACTAGACCACGGAGGCGGGCTATACAAAAAGAAAGATTCGCTTTCTGACACTTCCTAACCCCTCTGGAGATTTTCTGAAAGACCCAAACATATTATTTTTAAAATTGTCAGGCTCCGACTTTGTGAATTGTGTGGATCGATGCTCATGATATCGACCACTGGATTGTCCTGTCCAGGCTCGATTATTTAAGGACCGCCAGGTGGAATATTGCTGAGTGCGGCGTTAAACAACAAATAAACAAACAAACAAATCACACAGGACGTCAAAGCGGCCGACACGATCAACATGATGAGATAGATTTCCAAAGTTAATTAGCCTGTGGCAGTTACATGTGTCGGTCACCACTGATCAATTGGCCGATCATTAAAAGGGGACTATGAAGATCATTGTAGACTGTAACTGTCAGTCTCGACGCGGATCGAGTCGATGATACTACGATACTTTGGATTTGTTGCTTCGTTATATTCACTAGGATGGGTTGGTTGGTTAGTTTGTTGTTTAACGCCGCACTCACCAATATTCCAGCTATATGACGTCGGTCTGTAGATAATCGAGTCTGGACCAGACAATCCAGTGATTAATATCATGAACATCGATCCACGCAATTGGGATCGATGACATGCATCAACCAAGTCAGCGAGCCTGACCACCCGATCCCGTTAGTCGCCTATTACGACAAGCATAGTCACCTTTTACGGCAAGCATGGGTTGCTGAAGACCTATTCTACCCCGGAATCTTCACGGATCCACTAGGATGGGTCATAGCGAGGATATTCGTGACCGATCATGCAGTCAAAACTCTCTGACGATTTTCATTTCATGCCAAAACGTTGAGTTTAAGATTAAAGCGTCTAAATTAGAAAAAAAACGTTTCTGTATTTATTCGTGCTAGGGAATTCCCACGGGTTCCCCAAGGAATGTGAAAGTAGTCTGTCAGTGTTTACGTCATTTCAAGAACACGGTCTCGTGAAAAAAACAAATGAACATCACATTGTGTCGTTCATACACTTATGAACGTCAATGTCGTCGTCATATGACCGACCTTACGTCCAATTTGGGCGGTCGGGTAGCCTAGTGGTTAAAGCGTTCGCTCGTCACGCCGAAGACCCGGGATCGATTCTCGACATGGGTACAATGTGTGAAGCCCATTTCTGGTGTCCCCCGCCGTGATATTGCTGGAATATTGCTAAAAGCGGCGTAAAACCATACTCACTCACTCACTCACTCACTCACTCACTCACTTACGTCCAATTGAAAAACCGTATATCGTATAAATGTCACATAAAAAATTAACAGTTTGTTTCAATTTATTATATATTTAAATGAGGCATGGGGGGGGGGGGGGGGGTCACGCGGAGGACGGTGGCTCCATAATAAGGCTGACTGTGGCGCTTCAAATCGTTCACCGAGGCAGGCCGTAACTACATGCGCTCAAAACCCTTCTCGTCCACTCATAAATAGGGCCTAGACTCGGGTCAAAAGACAGCCCCAGCAGATTTGAGTCAACTAATTTCCCTTCTGCAAAATTAGTTCACAATACAAATAACAATTATAAAAATAAATACTTCAATAACAATGACAAGGCTAGAAGCCGTTCTTGGAAACGTTTTCAGAAGATACCAACACACCAAACCTTTCAACACCAGACATTTGCTGAGTGGTCCTCGTGTGAGCAATTGACGTCATTCTAACATGCCATTTACGATGGAAAGCTCAAATTTGACATCCATTAATTTGACAAATTGCCCATTTTGTCATTAGACGTTTCCCGAAGAAGTAGCGAAGATTGAATTTTCTCATTAGTGCTTATTACAACTACCCTCATTCGAATGCTTCTCTGGCAGACAAAGATTCCAAACTATGTTGCAAACATCTTAAGGGGATAAAATCGGAATGCCTGTATACGTTTTGGAGGTTGTAATAGCGACCTTTCCTGAAGACGTCTCTATGGGACTGACCATTTGATATTCCGGGGGCCTGTGCGCGTTCCTTGAAGATTGGAGGTTATAACAACAACCATTCCAGAAGATGTCTCTTATCAGGAATAGCATTTAATTCTATATAGTTTCTTTCAGCTTTCGTAATCCTTTTATTATTCAATAGCGCCATGTTATTTTCATTAAGTCTACTAACCTTTACAATAGAGAAACGTAGAGAAATATGAACAATATATGAGAAAGAACTTGCATTGCCCTCAGAATAGGTGTAATGGTTGATAGAGATAAGAAAAATATGTAAGAATTCCAAACAGCATAACCTGTTTGAAACATTAAATTTTAAAATGTACATGGGAATTACATGTATAGTCTTATTGACATTGTGGCACTGTGGTCATGCTAAATGTATACCTTCATTTAATTGTGATCTTTTGAAATTATATTGAATATTGAAGGACACAGGTATTGAGGACGACTGAACGAGTTCCTAAGTGTTAGAAACTACCAAATTCAAGTCTTATTTTCATTAGTATTAGGTTAACCATATTACCTGCGGTTCCGATCAAGCACAACTGAACTGATGTTAAGAAGAACAACACACATAAAAATTTAAAGGATAAAACAAGATAAAAGAACGCTCGACGAATGCACAGAAGTTTACATTTCTTCTCAAAATAGTGAGTTATTCACAGCCGAGGTCAATGAAGAATTCATGAGTGTTCGAAGGATAGTAATGTTCCGGCTTCAGAACTAAATCAAACAACCTTTATCATATTGCGAAACAAATAAACCTGTAATAAGACAACTGTGGATGTGATAGCCCCCAAAATGTCATTACGTGGACCATTTACATCAATAAATGGAGGCTTATTCTGTCTCCTGTCTCATAAAAGTATCCAATTAACCAATTTAATTTGAGCTCGGAGGAGGTTGAGTTGTTGGTCTGCGCATTGGGTTCTTCATGTTTGTGGAGAAAGTTACGTTCTAGAAAGCAATTTGCTTTCTTTCTGTTGCACCGTGATCCTAATGTCGAATTGCATTTTCGTCTTTGATGGTTTTCGTACACACTGATGCCGATGCAAACCAATTTGGAAACATTCAGTCTATGTCAATGGTATTGTGTGTGTCTCAGATAGTTATTTCTTGCAGAAACCGCTATAATTCGGTCCCTGGTGGACTTGTAACAAAAAGTGTTTCATTGCACGTTCTTTTTGTCGATAGACATATTAAACGGCTACGATGTACAGCAACGATAGCTTTCTTGACGTTTTGATGCATTTATTCTTTTTTCCACAATTGGATAACCTTTAGGTGAAATTTATTTTTTCACTAACCAGCAGCTCTGGTTGACGTTCTCAAAGGTTATGGGTGCATTACAGTTTTTATTAGATGTTCTTTGCAATTGCTATACTTTCCCATGAAATGAGTCCCCTTTTCTAAAGACGTCACATGTTTCTAAGAAATCACTTTGTGGGATATGTACTACATAATCATCAACAATTCTTTTTCAAACATATGAACCATCAATCTTTCGACATCAATCCTATATATTTTGTTCTCGTTCCACGTGCATAACTCGCACATGTAGAACATGGTATTTCGGAGAGAATAATACAACGCACGGATGACACATGGTGCTTCAGAGAGGCTGGTATAACGCACGCATGTCACATGGTGTTTGAGGGAGGATGATACAACGCACGCATGACACCTGGTGCTTCAGAGAGGATGGTACAACCCACGCATAACGCAAGGTGCTTCAGAGAGGATGGTACAACCCACGCATGACACCTGGTGCTTCAGAGAGGATGGTACAACCCACGCATAACGCAAGGTGTTTCAGGGAGGATGGTACAACCCATGCATGACACCTGGTGCTTCAGAGAGGATGGTACAGCCCACGCAAGACAACTGGTGCTTCAGAGAGGATGGTACAACACACGCATGACACCTGGTGCTTCAGAGAGGATGGTACAACCCACGCATAACGCAAGGTGTTTCAGAGAGGATGGTACAACACACGCATAACGTAAGGTGTTTCAGAGAGGATGGTACAACCCATGCCTGACACATGCTGCTTCAGGGAGGATGGTACAACACACGCATAACGCAAGGTGCTTCAGAGAGGATGGTACAACCCACGCATAACGCAAGGTGCTTCAGAGAGGATGGTACAACCCATGCATAACGCAAGGTGTTTCAGGGAGGATGGTACAACCCACGCATAACGCAAGGTGCTTCAGAGAGGATGGTACAACCCACGCATGACAACTGGTGCTTCAGAGAGGATGGTACAACCCACGCATAACGCAAGGTGTTTCAGAGAGGATGGTACAACCCACGCATAACGCAAGGCGTTTCAGAGAGGATGGTACAACCCACGCATAACGCAAGGTGCTTCAGAGAGGATGGTACAACCCACGCATAACGCAAGGTGTTTCAGAGAGGATGGTACAACCCATGCATAACGCAAGGTGTTTCAGAGAGGATGGTACAACCCACGCATAACGCAAGGTGTTTCATGGAGGATGGTACAACCCATGCATAACGCAAGGTGTTTCAGAGAGGATGGTACAACCCATGCATAACGCAAGGTGTTTCAGGGAGGATGGTACAACCCATGCATAACGCAAGGTGTTTCAGAGAGGATGGTACAACCCACGCATAACGCAAGGTGTTTCAGAGAGGATGGTACAACCCACGCATAACGCAAGGTGCTTCAGAGAGGATGGTACAACCCACGCAAAACGCAAGGTGCTTCAGAGAGGATGGTACAACCCACGCATAACGCAAGGTGTTTCAGGGAGGATGGTACAACCCATGCATAACGCAAGGTGCTTCAGAGAGGATGGTACAACACACGCATGCAGCGTTGCGACGTGATCATGACTGCTCCTAATCACCAACTGTAAAGATTACCCATTAGCCCATCAGTAAACGGCTTAAACTGACACATATTGACACGAAGGATATGTGGACGCCCCTTCCTTAAACGTGTGTGCCATTGCATGGTAGTTATAGAATAGTGTCTTCTCCACTGAAGAATCCACAGATATCGCTACCATAGGATATCTTCACCTCCTGTCATTTATAGCTAACCAGACTGAAAGTCACGTGCGCGTTGTCTCTCTTCAAGTTGTCCGTCAGGTTTTCCTGTAGGGGGTGATTTTAGAAATTAATATTTTCTATATCTCCTCTGAAACTACAAGACATGTGGAGCTACACCTTTTCGGGAGTGATCCCAGCTACAGTAAAATACGTTTATAACGAACACGCTTATAACGAACTGACGGATATTACGAACTTAAGTTTTGGTCCCTGCCACTTGCTGTATGGATGTTGTATATATGCTTATAACGAACTACGGTTATAACGAACTAAAATTAGTGGTCCATTTTAGTTCGTTATAACCGTAGTTTACTGTATGTTGTTTTTACATTATAAGTTATGACTGATATGAGAGAAAAACATATGATATGTTGTCAGCATCCATAGAGCTCGCAAAGTGTCACATTTCGTCCCCTAGGAAGAACACGTTTTAACGGATTGTGTTTCATCAAACAGAATAGCCCTCAATAGAGGTGTGTCTTTTTATCCAACTCACACGAGGCATAAAATACAATGTATTTCATTTTAAATTTGCTCAATGTCTTCTTCACTGCTTTTATCGTGCCGTTAAAATTGGAGTTTATTTCGGCACTGTAGCTCATCTGAATATGTAGTCTCCCCCTCCCTCCCTCTCTCTTTCTCTCTCGCACTCCCCTTAAGCCTCCTTCCTCTCTACTCTCGCTCCCCGTTTCTTTCTCTCTCGCTTGAATTTTGAAATGGTGTGCCATCAAAGAAATGTAGGAAAACCTAAACAACAATTGTCCACAACCTTATGTATTTAGAATGATAGTCGTTTATATATACATAGAGGATTCATCACGAGTGTTTTTTAATATGGGAAATATCAACCGAGTCTTAGTTAATCGGTATTTGCCGAGCCTTTGGCGACGAGGTTGATATTTCCCATATTAAAAAACACGAGTGATGAATTCTATTTATCATTTTCACATTTTTGCTTCCAAATTAAGGAATAATTGCATTAAACATTAACATCAGCAACTTGTCGAAATCTTACGTATAGATCGTGCGTAGTGATACATGTTTTCCATAGCCATGTAAACCAAAATAAACAATTCGCTGAGAAAAAAAGTTCCTCGGATTATTTTAAACAAAATACTTGAACAGGCTTTTGCAGAATAATTGAAACTTTAATAACGGTAACAACAACGATTCTGTGTAATCTGATTATATCTCTGGTGTAACTTCACTTATAATATATAGTTTCAAATCAAACCGCTCGCTCTTCCGGTTATCTAATTTGCATATCTAATTTGCATACTTATGTCATTGGGGTATGACATACATGTTTTTATGTCATAAGCTTATGTCATGGATAAATGCTTAAGTTAAATGATAAAAATATATATGTTGTTCATAATACATACATACAATTACAGCAACGACATTTACATAACAGTTTGTCCATTGTACACAGAGCACGAATTATTAGGTTTTGGACAAATGATCAGTAAACTGTTAATCAAGGTTCTACTTTAAAGTTGTATTTACGGGCGAGTTGTGTGGTGTATGTCAAAGCTGCATTCACAACATTCTCAAACCACGTTGAAATATCACCTTGGGCATAAATAATACCAATAGTAATATGTTGAATAATCTACTCGAAAATTGTCGTAACAGTTTCTAATGAACTATCTGGCCTCGTTGTATAAACTATTCGCCTTTAAAACAATGTGTTTAAAACATGTTGTATATGTCCGGGAACAACTTACAAACCTTAATGAATAAAAACAAACATCAGATTACAGGCCATTTCTTCTTCAACTATCGTTCGTCTACAAATGGAAAAACATCTCAAATACTTCAAAAACAGTGACAAGCCGAAAAGCCGTTCTTGGAAACGTTATCAAAAGATACCAACACACCAAACCTTTCAACACCAGACATGTGGTCCGTGGTCCTCGTGTGAGCAATTGACGTCTTTCTAACATGCCATTGACGATGAAAAGCTCAAATTTGACATCCATTAATTTGACAAATTGCCCATCTTGTCATTAGACGTTTCCCGAAGAAGTAGCGAAGATTGAATTTTCTCATTAGTGCTTATTACAACTACCCTCATTCGAATGCTTCTCTGGTTGACAGAGCTTCCAAACTATGTTGCAAACATCTTAAGGGGATAAAATCGGAATGCGTTTCGGAGGTTATAATAGCAACCTTTCTAAAGGTAATCTTTTTGGAACAGACCATTTTATATTCCGGGGGTCTGTGATATACTCTAAAGAATGCATTGTCTGAGAAAATCCTTGGAAATATTGATAGAATCGGATATAGAGAAACATTATATGAACTATGTGTATGTATGCAATAAGTGACACGGGACACATCTGTTCATTATTGAACGTGTTCCGAAGTGAGTGAGTGAGTGAGTGAGTTGGGTTTAACGCCGCTTTTAACAGTATTCCAGTTATATCGCGGCGAGTCAGCTTAATGTCGGAGGAAAGCCCGAAGTGATGCAGGTCTCAAGACGTTTACCACTTCGGTGAAACCCACGATCACGGGTATGGTGCTGACAAACCTAGAAACATAATCGGGGAGAACCGGGATTCGAACCCACAATCATAGGTTTCTGTCGTGTCCAAGGGACGCAACTCTGCACAGCGAATCGCGGCGCCTTAGACGACTGGGCCACCCGTGCCCCCTGTTCCGAAGTGATGTTAACTACCAAATCTAAGCCAAATCTTCATTTCGATTAGGTGAAACATATTACACTCGATTACACGGACATAATAAAAGATTGATTGATTGCAAGAACAAGAACACACGTAAGGATTGAACAAGATTAAAGCCTCAGTAATTAGAGCTTGCACCGAAACGCTCTATGAATGCATAAAAGTTTACATTTCTACTCAAAATAGTGAGTTATTCCACAGCCGAGGTCAATGAAGAATTCGTGAGTACTCGAAGAATAAAAGTGTTCCATTCGCGGAACTAAATCAAACAACATTTACCATACTGCGAAACAAATAGAGTTGTAAAAAGACAACCGTGGATGAAAAAGCCTAGGAAAGTCATTACGTGGACCATTTACATCAATAAATGGAGGTTTATCCTGTCTCCTGCCTCGTTACACTCCTAAAAGGATCCAATTAACCAATTTAAATTCTGCTCAGAGGAGGTTTAGTTGTTGGTCTGCGAAGAGGTGTCTGTGGAGAAAGTTGCGTTCCAGAAAGCAATTTGCTTTCTTGCAAATTACCCTAATGTCGAATCTCATTTTCGTCTTTGATGGTTTTCTTTCATACTGATGCCGATGCAAACTAATTTGGAAACATTCAGTCCACGTCAGTGTTTTGTGTGTGTCTAAGATCGCGAATTCTTGCGGAAACTGTTACATTTCGGTTCCTGGAGGACTTGTAACAAAAAGTGTTTCATTGCTCGTTCTTTTTGTTGATAGACATATGAAATGGCTATGATATACAGCAGCTGTTATAATTCGGTTCCCTTTTCTAAAGATGTCACGTGTATTTAAGAAGACACTTCGTGGGATATGTACTATATTATTTTCAACAATAATCCGTTATGCGAATAAGGTTAACTATCCATTTTTCGACATCATTCAAATGTATTTTGCTCTCGTTTTATTTATTTCAGCCATTCCACGTGCACAGCTCGCACTTTGAGCATTTTTGGCCCTACTGTCCTACTGTCGTGAAAGGCGATTAAGTTGGGATCGGGAGTTTGAGACAAAATGAAGCTTTAAAGCTCACTGAACAAATTCGGCTGTGTTATCACTCGATGACAGTACTACAAAGACTTTACGTTCAATTGCAATGGTCGATGTGGTCAAGCTGTATCAGCAGCACTCGCGTGGCACATGGTGTTTCAGAGAGGATGGTCCAAGTCATGAATAACACATGGTGCTTCAGGGAGGATGGTACAACACACGCATGGCACATGGTGCTTCAGAGAAGATGGTACAACACACGCCTGACACATGCTGCTTCAGAGAGGGTGGTACAACACACGCATGGCACATAGTGTTTCAGAGAGGATGGTACAACACACGCATGGCACATGATGTTTCAGAGAGGATGGTGCAACGCACGCCTGACACATGCTGCTTCAGAGAAGATGGTACAACACACGCCTGACACATGCTGCTTCAGAGAAGTTGGTACAACACACGCCTGACACATGCTGCTTCAGGGAGGGTGGTACAACACACACATAACACATGCTGCTTCGGGGAGGATGGTACAACACACACGACAGATGGTGTTTCAGAGAGGAAAGAACAACGCACGCATGGCACATGATGTTTCAGAGAGGATGGTACAACGCATGCATGTCGCAAGATGTTTCAGAGAGGATAGTACAACACACGCCATGCAGTGTTGGAAAAACCATATGACACACGATATGACACAAGTTATTCCTTTTTCGATATACTCAGCACGACATTTGATATACAGCAAGTAACTTTTGTGTCCATAACAACTGCATATAGAATTCAATGAATATAGAATTACACTGCCAATATGTCTTCATAATGCAGGTGTACTGAAGTGTTAAATGACTGTGAACAATAAAAAAATAATTTGTGTGTTTGAATTTGACACTTGCAAAATCTTGTTCCTACTTTACAATGTATTTCTCATCCTTTCATTGTTGTTTTTTTCATCAGGAGGACTGGCTCAAATAATGTCGGTGCGAGGAAAGCAATGTTAAGCGCATTAGCTTGTCTCACATGAATTTTCAAGTATCAAACACCCGTCTGATATTAAAGGTTAAAACTGTCACATATTGATTTCAGAGACGATCCCGAGTTTATGAACTTGAAACATCTAAATATTCGAGAATGTTTGCACCTGATGCAAAATATCAAGTGTGGTATTTAAACTTAATTCAAAGAGTATTACGCCTTGAGTCGATTTACCAAGGATTGTGGAAATCACAACAGCTTTAAAGAATTAAAACTTATTATGTTATAATGAATCTGTTCTGTCAGAAAACACCTTTATCTTTTTACATAATGTAAAGGTCACCGGAGGGAATGAATTAATCCCATTCCATTATTCCCTTTGGATCGACAAAACAACATCAAGTTATAGCAGCTAAATGATGTGAATTAGGTCATATATTATCCTCGCCTGTCATTAATTAAGTATGATTTTATAATGTGTTCGTTAAGTCTGAAAATACCTTTGTATTTACACATGTATTAAAGGGAACGTGTCCACGCAGCAATCACTTTCTTTTTATTTTAAACAAAACGCAATTTTAGAATTAGTTAGTATTAGTGTTTGAAAATATACCCTCATTTTTCTCACAGTGAAAGTAGGAAGCTCACAGTAAGTGTGAAAATGTCATGCCGTCATGAGGCCTTCGGTTTCCGAGCTAAATAGGCCTGAGTTATTCCCCATAGATTATGACATAACAAGCTCCTTCCCAGCGCGTGACACTTTCGTTACACTCTCGGTAACATAGTATAGAGAGCTCCGCGAAAAGGATATCGCTGTGAGGAGCTTGATGACGTAATTCGTGCCAATTTAACTGGTCCCTGTTTTGTCACACCGCAAAAGATATTAAGTACCAGCTTATGGTGATACGTCTGCACAATTAGGCCTACCAGTAACAACGTGGTAAGAATAACACTTTGATGTGCGTATACCTAAATTACCTATATGCTCATTATTACATTTTCAGAAGCGGAAACGTATTATAATCCCCCACCCCCCCCCCCCCCCCCCACCCCACCCCACCACCACCCATCCCCACCTTTTTTTGTATACCTTTTAACTCCGAAGTATTGCTGCTTTGTTTGTTTGTTAATGCAAAAATCAGTAATATTCAAAATAAGTTTAATTGCTGTACTCGTATATATATATATATATATATATATATATATATATATATATATATATATATATATATATATACCCTCCCACATACACATTGTGCAAATCACCCCCTATCATACAATGTCATGATCGTATACTCCTTTGTATTTTACTCCTGAATATCAGAACTTTTCTCTGTAATGTATGAACATGCATACGACAGATACCTTACTTTTATTAACTATCGCAAAAAGCATAACACAAATATCGTAAGATTTTATACACGCTATACGAATCTTTACGAATTAATACAATATATCCCCATCCGTGCGTGCCCAATGGACGCAACTCTGTACAGCGAATTGCGGCGCATAAGATTTGTTTAAAGCCGCAATCAGCAATATTCCAGCTATATGGCGGCGGTCTGTAAATATTCGAGTCTTGACCAGGCAATCCAGTGATTGACATCATGAGCATCGATCCACTCAATTTGGTTCGATGACATGCACCGACCAAGTCAGCGAGCCTGACCACCCTATCCCGTTAGTCGCCTCTTACGACAAGTATAGTCGCCTTTTATGGCAAGCATGGGTTGCTGAAGACCTATTCTACCCCGGATCTTCGAGGGTCCACCCAATTGGGATACGATGACATGTATCAACCAAGTCAGCAAGCCTGACCACCCGATCCCGTTATAGTAACCTCTTACGAAAGCATAGTCGCCTTTTACGGCAATTCACGGGTTGTGCCCATGTGGAGAATCGAACCCGGGCATTCGGCGTGACGACCAAACGCTTTAACCACCACAAGTCAATTCTAAGGGACCGACTATATGAATTTCGTTGATGGGTATCTTTGATATCTTATCTTGAAAATCAATAAATTTGCTCTTTTCGGCATAAATAAATAACATTTCAAACATGTTTGGGGTCATGTGGTTGCAAGTTTATTTCCTACCCTAGTCTTCATCGAACCAATATATTTTTGCACAAAATTATTCAGCCACAGATTACATTTCACAAACTGTTGCAGGAATGAGTGATGGTTAAAAAGACATAATCAAACTTAACAACAGTTCTTTCAATAACTTCCATTACATAAAAAAACTCGGTATACTGTCCTTTGACGCTCAGTTAATACGTTTTTGCTCGTGTGGTACTTTATACATATTGTTCATAATCCTTTGATAATTTTTTTTCATAATTATCATTATATTTATGATGCATTAAAATGTTAAGGCGCTTGGCAACTCATGGTCAATCGTCCACTGTATTACATATCCATTCTATTATGAATACCGCTAAAAATTGCCATTTATTATTACTTAATCATTTGCGAAATTTGGAACAAAATCCAAGCTATATTACGGAGAGGGGCGTCAAAATCGGCTCTACATGGTGAATCTCGCTAGACAAACACCACCGCCATCGGCTTTGTCGGTTAAGATTATTTATATAAACAAATGTCAAATCAGGTTAGAAGTGTTGTATATTTCATGCAGGTGTTCACCAGGATAGTCACGTGATGTCATGGCTACGAGTTTAGCCAATCGGGAAACACTTCCGTTGCATGAGTTTTTCATGCGCGTAAACCAGACTCCATTGATCGAAGCAGACGACGCTTACTTTATCAAATGCACCGGTGCATGTTAAATTAAATTCAACAAGTTGTTTAGAATTCATTTAAAATCGAGATTACATTTGGCTTAGACCCCTATTTCTCATGTTTAAATTATTCACGCGCTACTTTGAACGCTGCGTTTAAACCTTTGGTATGTCATGTGCATTATGAAGACTTTTCACGAAGACTTTTCAGCTTGATTTCCTGCCCTGTCCACACAAAACAGCATCAGAGCATCAGGCCGGTAAGAGCGTTTGTGTGTGTGTGTGTGTGTACGTGTGTGTGTGTGTGTGTACGTGTGTGTGGAGTGGGGTGGGGGAGATTGTCCCATGTCGTCATTGAATGAAGCATATTATTTAATGTAAGAATACAGCATGTACATAAAACATATTGATTCTAAATTCTGTTTATGTTCTTACACATATGTCGTTGGTGTTTTCAACTTGACCAATTACACAATTATAATTATATTTCAACCGCATTACGACGGGAAGACCAAGGCTGGGTTTCACACATTTTACCCAATTTGGGTACTAGACCCGGATTTGCGTCACAAGAGCGAATATCTCCATACAACACCAGTGATGTAAACAAGAGAAAACAGTTTCATTGTCGTCATAACGGCTTCCTCAACACAATTATGCAGTGTTTATATACCATTTTTAAACTCCAACCATCCATATTATTTATCAGTATTTTTAAAATAATGAATGAATGAATGTGGTTATTACGCCGCTTTCAGCAATGTTCCATTAATATCACGGCGGGGGACACCAGAAATGGGCTTTACACATTATACCCACACGAACCCGCGCGTGAATTTTGTCTAACGCCTCCACACATTGGCCAACAACATATGCATACATACAGAGTATTTGCTGTGAAATGACCGTTTAACCACTCATTTCAGCTCTATCTTGTCCAGCTCCGCTATGAAAGGTGTGGTAATATCAATACATGCTGTTTTCTTTGTGAAACCTGCAAATTGTTGGTTTAATATCCTAAAACTTAGTATTAATTGCAATAAAAGAGAGTTTAGCTCCGTCGAAACAGCAGTCTTGAGCTTACTCTGACGAGGATAGTTGTTTGTTGATCCGCTGTAAGCAACCGCAGACTTAGTACCAGTGTCTAAATAGGGAGGGGTGAGCTTAGATGTAACTTTTCCCTTCGGAATTTAAATCAACAAATCTTCACAAGGTGAGCCTTTGCTAAACCTCTGCACCCATTGACCCATATTTACCCCCTGCACCCATATTTGCTGTATATTATAATGACATATGAAATTGCTGAGAATACTGTCGATGCATTTAATTGCCTGAAGAGTAAAGCTAGATTGTATTTATATTTTGATGTATAGAGATCGAACAGAAGTTTGTCACTGATCGTGATATAAAGAGCAGTTGTCAATGCCATCAGTTGTTTTGCAGTTTGGACATTGATCACTGTGGTGTTTAGTTGCAGAGTTTAGATCTGCAAATGTGCCATTTAGTAATACTTTTAGTGTGAAGGGATTTATGTCCATATAGATTTACAATTTGGAATATAAATTTTGAAATTAGATGCTTTTTTATATTAATGTTTTAATCCTCTTGCTAAGTTTAAGACTTTTAGAGTTGGCGGGGGTAGATAATAGTTCAGATAATATAAGTAATGTGCACGTGTTGAGGAAGTTTCCAGTTCTTGCCCTCAGGGCTACCTTTAGGGATTATTTAAGAATGGACTTTCACTTTGTGTGAGTTCACTGAAGTATGAACCGTCATAGAGTTTGGTCCAAACTGAATGAACGTCGGGGCTCGACTGGTGCCAGCAATGGCGACTGGTATGGTGGCTGCATGGAGTATGTTCACATGTTGTTTTAGGTGAACAATTAACTTGCCTTGACATGTGTTTGTGACGGTAGCCACCGGTGGTGCAGGATACGCTCACCTTTTCGCGAACACCTGGTATCATCACTATTCTCGAGTGATTCATAAACACATGCTTATGGCATAGTCGGAATCATACAATCGAGATTACTATTGTATGTGGTAAGGGTATTTACTTGAAGAAGAATGGGGGCAGGACTTTGTTGGGTTATGGTATTGTCGGAGACTTTAGTGGTGGAGGTTGAAAGCTGTTGGCGAGTCGGACGTTGTGCTGATGTTGATGTGGGGATGTTACTGTCGCTGATAGTACTTGCTACGGCCGATTATACCATGAAATAATGTGAATGAATGCATCATAATGAGTGCGTCTTTTTTAATGTTTTGGCTTCAGCTCAGATGCGTGAAACCCTATCATGATCAGTTCGTCTCGTGTGTTTTAGCTTCAGTTGTGACATCCCACTTCCTACAATAACAAGTTAGTCTTTTAACGTATTAGTTCCATTTAAGACGCGCCACTTCCTATTAAAATGAGTTATAATTTTAATGTTTTAGCTCAAGTTGAGATCCATCTAGTATAGATATCTTTGACGATGCAGATACAGACATTATCGTTTTCAATTTACTGGTTATTGAAATCAATTGGTCTTTTAATGTGTCAGTATCAGTTGAGGCTCCCCATTTTTTATTAAGATGAGAGTATCTTTTTTTATCTCCAGCTACGACGCATTACTTCTATAATAATGAGCTAGATTTATTGCGAAACAATCGTAGCCCTAAAATTATCGTAACGTTATCGTAAGGAAATCGTAGGCTATCGTAGCCTATTTTCGAAACTATCGTAGCCCTAGGTTATCGTAAGATTGTCATAAATCTAAGATAGCCCCATACCTGTCATACGTTTATGTTATCTTCATCCAAGATGACGGCATACTTTGCCATAGATATTTTTCAAACAAATAATCTGCTTTACGTTCAAAGATTGACACTTCATTTTGTTAAACTGTGTGTTTCAAATTGACACTTCAAAAAAAACACCAAGAACGCATCGAAGATATCACGTTAGAAATGTTCTTAATCGCGACAGCGATCCACATAACTATGGAGTCGATAGCTTACAATATATTTCTATCCGAGTCCATGTTGAAGAAGTGTGAAACAACATACTTTTTCGATAATTTGGGACGGATTAAAACGGAAGGTGTCGGCAGGCTCTATAGTAATGACTGTGACCTTATTGATAATCTTATTGATTTAACAAGGAAATATATGTGATCATATAAAAAAAATGCATCATCTAAATACAAATGGCTTGATATTGTATTTGAGTCCTTTGTTTATTCGTAAAATAGATTCTACATGTAAATAACCAAAAAAACTTACATTGTCATTGTAACTCGTTCGTGGGTGCGCTGCTTCCTGAACAATTTTTGTTCTGAGTGTTTCGAGGTTTAATGCCAGTGATTTCTCTATAAACTTGACTTTTGACAAAAGCACAAAAAACAAGCAGTATTGTGAAACTGACCCAGCATACATCAAGTGACATCAGACCTGCACACGCATCTTAAATGCTGAACGCCTGCTATGCGATCATAGGTCTCGTATTGTCATTTAGAATAACGTCCCTTAATTACTTTCGTCCTTGACCTTGTAAGCGATGTGTTTACATAAAGCTCTGCCCGCTCGCGAGAGGATCATTAGAAGGGAAAATAGTGAAGTAACTTTTTTTGAACATTATATCAATTCTAATAACTATAATGTGGTAACACTTCACTTATTGATTATAACATTTATCGACCCGGGTTCGATTCCCGACATGGGTTAAATGTGTGAGGCCCATTTCTAGTGTCCCCCGCTGTGATATTGCTGGAATATTACTAAAAGCGGCGTAAAACCATACTCACTCACTAACAAAAGGCATAGCACATGAATGTTATTTGTGTTCGGGTAGTCATGGTATCATGTATCATAAAAACAAACCGTCAACACATTGGACATATGTAGCATTGAACGGACTGTCACTCAAAAATTGTGTCACTTCTCTATGTTCGTGTTATTGTCAGCATCTTGGACATACCCGTGACATCACTGGAAAACACCCCGCTTTTTCTCTGACACAAATGAGTTCTCTGATAGGGATCGGAACTTTATACGATCTGCGTCATATTTGAGATATTTAATACTTCAGGTGCAGCGGTAGCTTCGTTGGTGAATGAAAGTAATGGAATTATTTGTCATATATTCTTGGTATTGAACTTCGAAAATATAACTAACACAATCTTTAATATTAATGATTTTCAGTTATTATGTCTTTCCTTTTTTCTTTTGGCCTAGCTAAGCTACAGCTTTGTGGGAACATACACGATTTATAAAAATTCTATTTTTTACTAAGGATGCAAAACAAAGTAATGATTACTAAATACGTATGTCACTGATCGAAGTATTTGATAATTTATATAATGCACAGTGAAAAAAACAAAATGAAATCACAGTTAGTCTACAGTGAAATCATTTTGTCATTCAGAAAATGGATTATGAATTTACCAATATATTGCGTGTAGATCTAATTATATTTACCGTTTACGTTATAAACTGAACCATGCGAGATTCTAATAAATGAGGCTAAAAAAATAAAAAAAAGGTTGTTTAATATTGGGTCCATTTTAACAACTTTCTCACTGTAAGACATTCCATTCCCTTAATGAACTAAATGCACATTATTTTCTTGGAATATCAAACCTTTAAAGAGACATGAAAAGCACATTCGTCAACATACCAAAATTAGAAAACGGCCCTACTGTCAGTGTTAGTCTATAGCTAGTGATAAACGGTCTCATTCACTCGTCGGTCGCCGTAGTAATCTTCCCATTTGTGATGTACTAGTAAACTTTCTAGTTCTGTCAAAGAGAATATATAATTATTTGGAAACTGAAACCACGTGAATCCATTATACGGCCACAACATTAGATCAGCTGTCACAACACGCGAGGTCAAATCACGCGCACCTGTCAAGACGACAAAATCACAGCGGCGGGAAATCACCGACCGTCTATTTAGCCTATACAAATAAAATTTAAGATTGTAACGTAATTAAACGAAAAAAAATAAAGCGTTTCCTCGCTGCTGACTTTTCAGATAACATATCAAATAAGAGTTGAAGACTTGCAATAGATTATCATACGTTAATTGAGAGTACCGTCTACATCAATAATTTGTAAATTTAATATTATTGGATCTAATATCCATGGCAGAATGGTGAAAATACGAGCAGTCGTCCTATGATAATATATACAACTTTCTGAGGAGATTTATACCATAACTCACGGAAAATACTATTTCAGCAAACCAATCATAGCGCCATTATCACAGTTCCAATGAAAGGAAAAGCAAATCAAAATCGAACTTTACAGCACATCGTATCCATAAGCGGTTAACCCAAATGCACAAACAAGTATTGCTGTCATCATTTTAGAACCCATGAAGATTCGGGGTAGAATAGGTCTTCAGCAACCCATTCTTGCCGTAAAAGGCGACTATGCTTGTCGTAAAAGGCGACTAACGGGATCGGGTGGTCAGGCTGCTGACTTGGTTGATGCATGTCATCGTATCCCAATTGTGTGGATCGATGCTCATGATGCCAATCACTTGATTGTCTGGTCCAGGCACGATTATTTACGTCATATAGCTGGAATATTGCTGTGTGCGGCGTTAAACAACAAAGAAACAAACATCATTTTAGAAGTTATGTCGATGTTTTCAATTGTTTTATGTTTGTATCGCGAGTACCGTCGACAGAAACGAGGGCCGAGCTACCACATGTGGAACCGACCTTGACACAGTGTGTTTACAATATAGCGTCGACTAACGTTAGATGTCGTGACCAAACTGTTGAAATTATTTGTCCAAACGGGCGAGCATGTAGGGCAATTGGTAGACAAGAAATCGCGGCACTGATCATGATATGATGCGAACGTGCCCTGTCGATCACTTCGGGCTTGTACATTTAATGATTACGTTTTGATCATGGACTTGCTGCCCATAAATATACACTATACGACCGTAATATTAAGTATCATAGCCATTATTCTACATCTTAGGTTCGTGTGTTTTCTGTAAATCAGCATCATAAACAGAAAGACAATCTGCACTGTGGTTTCGTCTCTAGCGCCGGGCTAAATCGCCATGACACAGTGTCGATAACTTTCGTTGCGGACTAAACGTTGGTAGTCTCACGCCAATAGCTGTACAGTGGGGAACAGTACATCTTTCTGGCCAGTTTGATATATTTCTTTTTCAAATTATCTGTCTGATATAATAATAGTGAATGTGACAATGGTGCATAATAAAAAAAATGTTCGCATAAAGTTCAACATGGCAGAAAAAGGACGAGAAGCGTGGTAACCACTTTACTAATCTCGCCATATTTCGCAATCCGTAGGACTATAAAATATGAGTTACACGATGTTAAAGCTGAGACGATTAGGGTGGTGATGGTTATAATTGTGATTGTGCGCACTGAGTCTTTGACATCTTAATTTACAGTTGAAAAGGGACATTTTCACGGGACAATATATGGACCCGTGGCACTAAGAGGTTGTGAAAAGTGGGTGAGGACGCCCTTCGAAGATATTAACGGTGAGCATGTCGATTTCCGTTCAGTGTTGCCGTCAGATAACCAACCGCTCGATGATCAAATTCTGTTGTGGTTAGTATCGGAGAGTTCAGGCTAGGCTATATTTAAACCATTTCAACCACAAGCACCAAACTATCACAGCGTAAGTGCGTGGACAACGGCTCTTCACATCTTCATGGGAATATACGTAACCCATCATACGGAACGGGTACAGTAGCGACTGTCCTATGTCGAAACTATCCGGGGATCGGCGATCAGGTATGGTGGTGACTCCTGGGCGTTTTATGACTACCATTTTCGTGACCCGACCCGGTCTTGGGGAGTTACGGACGGGAACCGGTGGCTGGGTTTCATGCTACCAGGTAACAGGTAAGCAGGTAAATCCCGTCAGGCCTTCCCCAACAAAACTTACAACAACCAGGACAGCTTCGTATGTTGGGATTTCAACCGGTCTAGGTGCATGCGGCCGGCTTGTGTATTCCCTCACAAGTGTTCTAGGTGCCATGCTACGCTCTAAATCTATGTGTCTAATATTGAACACTGGACGCGTCCATACGTTCTGCAACGGAATGCGAATATTTCCGGTAGTACTATTGCTGAACGCCTGTGATCTGTTGTAGAACGCGCGTCTTCTCTTCTGGGAGAAGTCCATGCACATTAGCAGAGACAATGTGCTGAATATTGTAAGATAAATTTAAATTCGACCATATATTTGTGTTTTCGGAATATTTATTTTAGAGTGAGTGAGTGAATATGGTTTTATGCCGCTTTTAGCAATATTCCAGCAACATCACGACGGGGGGACATCAGAAACGGGCTTCACTCATTGCACCCAAGTCGGGAGTCGAACCCGGGTCTTCGACCGGGCGGGCGAACGCTATAACCATTGGGGTTCTGTTATTTCTAACTAGCATTCAAAGCTGCCCCTGTCCTATGAACAACATCCGTTATGTGAGAAAAGTGACGTGACGTAACATTTGTTTGGCGCTATAATTTCCTATCATCTGAGGGGTATCTGTGGTAAGTATCAATCTAGGAATACTTTTGTCTCATATTTTAATACTTACCTAAAAGTGTGTAATATTTCGACGATAAAATTATATGCTGATCACATACGAAGTAAAACCTGCCCCACACGAAACGCATAGCAGACGACATATTCATCGCCATTTTAACCGTCATTTCTGTCATTGTTCCAAAGGCATTATTCTCAATTTGTGAGATGAAATCCTAATCCATTTTGCACTTGTGACTATTGAAAGTTTCCGAAATGATGTTCAAGTAAAATGAACATCTATTTCAGGTTCTATATAAATCAAGACTTAAGTTCATCAGAACGTGCGAAGCGGGCTGTATGCAACAAATCTCTGAAAATCTAAATTTGGGACCCGAGGACATGAGCAGCATGCATCGAAAATACATCGAAATCAGCAGAGTAGTGTAAGTATGTAATGAACAAAAAGAACTAAACCTACACAGAACATGCTTTGGGCTATTTTATGTGAAATAGTTTAGAGAAACAGTCTCACGTTGTTTTTTGTTTCTATTACAGGGTGCTTTGCTGATAACACAGCACACGTCTACGCAAAGGAAGAAAAGAAACAAGGTTTTGCAGATCAATTAAGAAGGTACTTGTGTATATTTTGCTCTAGTCTTTATCCAATTAAGTTACTTTGTCAGTCAAATGATATTTTTGGCAAATCATTTTGCAACCTATATAATAATGAAACAAACTTGATTGTCACAGTTATCTTGCCTTTACTATCGAACATTTGTTAGAATAATGTATAATGTAATATGTACAAGTTTGATAAACATATAACTATGACAAAATTTATGTTTGGGGTTGTAGGATGTTGTGGAAGTTTCCTGAAGCATGCAATGGTCATTTCGCTGTTACGAACATCGTCCTTGAGGAGATGTACCCACTAGAAACATCTGCGAAGTATATGCGCTTCATGAAAACTTGAAACTTAAGTTATCTTAAGTATGGATCGGCTGCTTCACAATGCCACACGACAGCTCGTAACACACATATTTATGTGACTTGAATATCCACATGATCATGACAAATAAAGATAATAATTATTTATGGTTACAGTTCTGAGTTTCGTCCGTGTGGTTATATGTCAGAGAATGTGCATGGGTATGTGGCTATGATTTGAATTTTACCTCTTGAAACCCATAGGTATTCCACACCCACGATGATTTGTCATTTCAGTACTGTGGATGCAGTGTTTGAGAACCTGTAGAGGTCTGAATCTCGGTCTAGAACAATTTCCATGCGCTCTTAAAGCGTTCCATCGGCAGAACACGTTGAAACGTTTTGTTTGTAGAACACTCCTGTTCTGGGTCGAGAACATCAACATTAAGACTTTTTTCATAACACATGGACGCATTCTAAAAGTGTTACATCCATGTGTTCTGTCTAGTGTAAGTAGAGCACTTAGGTTTAGAGTGTACAGGACATTTTGCCCGTACCTGCAGTTCCTTTCATCGAAGACAGTCAGCAGACAGCCAAGTAAGCGGCAACAGAGGAAACAATGCAACGTAAGGAAAGAACGCTAGCAGACCTTCATTACTCTTTTTCTCACCCAAAACTGACTAACGGGATCGGTTGGTCACGCTTTCTGACTTGTTTGATGCATGTCATAGTATCCCAATTGCATGGATCGATGCTCATGATGTCAATATATGGATTGTCTGGTCCAGGCTCAATTATTTACAGACCGCCGTCATATAGCTGGAATATTGCTGAATGCGGTGTTAAACAACATATAAACAAACAAACAAACAAACACTCCAGTTGTGAGCACCACTTCATATAATGAGTTGGTCTCTAATGTTTCAGCTCCAGTTGTGACGCGCCACTTCCTATAATGAGTTGGTCTCTAATGTTTCAGCTCCAATTGTGATGCGCCACTTTATATAATGAGTTGGTCTCTAATGTTTCAGCTCCAATTGTGATGCGCCACTTTTATATAATGAGTTGGTCTCTAATGTTTCAGCTCCAGTTGTGATGCGCCACTTCCTATAATGAGTTGTTCTCTAAGGTTTTTAGCTCCAGTTGTGATGCGCCACTTCCTATAATGAGTTGGTCTCTAATGTTTCAGTTCCAGTTGTGATGCGCCACTTTATATAATGAGTTGTTCTCTAATGTTTCAGCTCCAGTTGTGATGCGCCACTTTATATAATGAGTTGTTCTCTAATGTTTCAGCTCCAGTTGTGATGCGCCACTTTATATAATGAGTTGTTCTCTGTTTCAGCTCCAGTTGTGATGCGCCACTTTATATAATGAGTTGGTCTCTAATGTTTCAGCTGCGGTTGTGATGCGCCACTTCATATGAGTTGTTCTCTAATGTTTCAGCTCCAGTTGTAATGCGCCACTTCCTACATGTATGAGCTGGTTTTTATGATTTATGTCCAGTTGAGACACATCACTTAGACGAAGCTGATTATTTTTCCAGACAATATTTTTTTCAATATTATTGAGTAAACTCGGTGCTACTTCAACTCCATATAGTTTCTATAGTCACGGTGACTTTGACTGAATGTCAGCATGTCCTTCTACAATTGTAGGTTATACCTAGACGACCAAGGTGCCTGGACATGGGTTACACATTGCAACTGTCCGTGGTCATGTGGGCTCCATTCTGAGAAAGCCATGCTATGCTGGACTTTCCCTGTGAAGAATGTGGTCAGTAGATATAGGGGTGTATTTTGCTGGTCCGAATGTTCCGAGTAGTAGGGAAAGTATAACCTTCCGCATTCATGGTGAAGTGTAAGAATGAGTTGCGGGTGCTGTCCACACCCAATGATACCCCAGTTACCGTAGAAAGACAGTTGTAGTGTCAGCTGAGGTCGTCTGGAAGTCTGATCTCTAGAGTACATATACTGATAGATTTTAAAAAGCTCTCAGCTTCAGGTTAAAATGAAGAGATACACTGTCTCCGTGTGGCCATTAATTTAGCACAATAGTCAGTGCAAAGATTTGGAGTTATGGACCTTTTGGTGTGTTCCCTTTCCGGCAAGTAACTTTTGTAGAGGTTTATAACGATTCGTGCAGACGTGCAAAATCCTATTTTAATGAATTGGTCTTGCAATGTTGCAGATCGATTTGAGAAGCGCCACTTTCTGGTATAATAGTTGGTCTCTTATGTTTCAGCTCCGATTGTGACGCGCCACTTCATATAATGACTTGTTCTCATATGTTTCAGCTCACATTGTGACGCACCACTTCATATAATGATTTGGTCTCTAGTTTTTCAGCTCCAGTTGTGATGCGCCACTTTATATAATGAGTTGTTCTCATATGTTTCAGATCCAGTTGTGATGCGCCACTTTATATAATGAGATGGTCTCAAATGTTTCAGCTGCAGTTGTGACGCGCCACCTACACGTATGAGCTTGTTTTTTATGATTTATGTGTGTAATCATTCTGTATCATTCTGTAAGCCTTTTATATTTTAGGGGGATATTCTCTCCAAATAGGTACACTCAAGAAGTCCAAGTCAAAAGGACCCGTGAAGATTCCGGGGTAGAATAGGTCTTCAGCAACCCATGCTTGCCGTAAAAGGCGACTATGCTTGTCGTAAAAGGCGACTAACGGGATCGGGTGGTCAGGCTCGCTGACTTGGTTGATGCAGGTCATCGATCCCAATTGCGTGGATCGATGCTCATGATATCAATCACTGGATTGTCTGGTCCAGACTCGATTATTTACAGACCGCCGTCATTTAGCTGGAATATTGCTGAGTGCGGCGTAAAACAACAAACCAACCAACCAACCAAGTCAAAAGGGGCTGTTGGAGAGGGGTAGGGGAAGGCTCCCATGTGCCGTGTGCCACAAGAAAGTGCCAATCAGCGTGATGCCTGATGACAGTTAGGTTACATAGACTGGCGGCATGTCTCATATAGCTAGAATACTGCTGAGTACGGCGTTAAACAACAAACAAACAAATATTGAGAACACCACTACCCATGTGTAAAAAGCTTTGAAATTCCTCCAACATTTGAGAGAATTACCCCGTCGTATCGGCATCACGCATTCATGCAAGGGGCTTTTGATATTCAATGTGTACAGTGTAGTACAGTGGAATATCTGCTTTGGAATTCACTGCGTCATTGTTTTGACATCCAGGCGAAATGAACGTTTTACTTGTTGTGGGGCCGAAACTGAGTTTGATCTTTACAGAGGCCTGTATTAGGAATATTATTACAGAGGATAACAAATGTAAATAGAAACAAGTTTCAAAGAAGTATTATTATGAATCATAGTATATTCGGCGCAAATGATATCACTTTGTATTACAAATGCTGATTAGTCAAAGTCCTGTCTCGACAGATTCCACTGTGCACGGTAATACTTTATTGTGAAGGAAATATGTCCATAATAGCAGTAAGGTAGCCCAGTGTCTCAATCAAGTTGTGGCACGTCACGCCGAAACGTCTGAGTTCGATTCCTTACATCTCCCTAATGTTTCGTATGAAGCCCATTCGTATGAAGCCGCGAAGCGTATAATACCATACCCATGCATTTAGAGCACACACAGAACTCAAACAATGAGGTACATACTAACAAAGACATTTATTTTATAACAGAATAATAAACACATATAATATATCCATTGTAATTAAAAAGGTGTTTTAGGCACAATTGCATTAAGTAGCCACGGCACCAGCAAATATTAACACATTCGGGGTACTGTGACACGCAATCAACCAAGCCACCAAGTCCGACCACCCAATCCAAGTAAGTCGCCTCTTACGTAAAGCACAGGTTACTTGAGACGACGCTTACTTCGGACTCCCCATAGGTTTACATTTAAGGCCATTGAAACATTTTTGTTGGTTTTTCAAAGCCGCACTGAGCAATATTCCACCAATATAACGACGGGTCTGTTAATAATCGAGTCTGCACCAGACAATTCTGTTATTGAGCATCGCTCACGCAAATGGGATGCATCCCGTTAGTCGCCTGACTACAAGTATGGGTTGCTGAAGACCAGAACCAAAATTATATGAATGGATCACTGGAAAACAACAGAGGTAGACATGACATTGTAAAAGTTCAAATATACTACAACTCTGTTGTAGATGCCAAACAAGTATTTCCTGTTATCTAACATAGACATGGCACGGAATGTATGCTTAATCACGCTGCATGCATGTATGTTAGGTACAAGTATATCAACATGTTAGAAATGAATTGTATCAATTTACCTTTTTTTTCCCTCTGCATTGTCCAACTCTGATACTAACTGGCGTAAATCGTCAAAACAATATAAACCTATTATATTGTATTACCCATATGGGCAGGCTCGCTGACTTGGTTAATGCATGGTCCCCGTACCTGCAGTTCCTTTCGTCCAAGACAGTCAGCAGACAGCCAAGTAAGCGGCAGCAAAGGAAACAATGCAACGCCAGGTAAGAACGCTAGCTGACCTTCCAATTAATTTGGCTCAAGCATTACTCTTTTTCTCAGCCAAAACTGACTAACGGGATCGGTAGGTCAGGGTCGCTGACTTGGTTGATGCATGTCATCGTATCCCAATTGCGTGGATCGATGCTCATGATGTCAATCACTGGATTGTTTTTTCCAGACTCGATTATTTACAGACCGCCGTCATATAGCTGGAATATTGCTGAGTGCGGCGTTAAACAACAAACAAACAAAACCCATATGGGCGAAAATATGCAGTGTAATATCTTTTTTTATTTGCACAATGTGCAATTACTGATTCTCGAAGCTGATTGGTCAGTTCAGAAAAGATCACTTTTCATTGGACAACGGGACTATTTTTCTCTCATTCCAATAATTCACAAATCAACGCCATTTATTAAAATCTTTTACGTGCTATAATCTCACTGATTCGAGATAGTTAAGACAAGAAACAGTTTCATATCAACAACATGAATTCACATTATTATTTTCATGTATTTCACATGATATTCGTTTTACAGTTAAACCCAAAACTACGTCTGCGTCGTTGGTAAACAAACATCGATGAACATATGACACCTGTAAAAGTAAATTACCTCGTTAAAGCGGACGGAGATCTGACTGACATGAAGAGTTATTCGTATAATTCAAACTCTGAACACATATAATGTTTTTGTTGTCAAGACTGCATATGGCCAAATGAAGTTCCAAGATTCAGATTGCGAGTGTTGCCAGAAACTGTTTCTAGTGCACCAATATCAACACCACTAAGTCGGGAATTGCGTCTGTGATAGAGGACTTGCTGTTTGACGAATGTTTCGACCACCCGAATCCAAAAACCGGACTTAGTACAGACAGGTTTGCCTTTTGTGAACGACGATGACATCGATACGAATCTTAACTGCAACTGAAAATGAAAACACAATGAAAAATACTAAACTTGCCAAGTCGGCATGAACTTAGTTCATAAATTTATACGGGAAAGAAAAACACGAAAATTAAGACTACTTACACTTTTAACAATGGCATAATAATGTAACCAAACTCATTTTGCAACAACTTTTAGACATTCCGAAAGACAACATAAAGATCTATTATTTCGTAGAATGTTGTAACGTTGCGTGAAGAAATAAGAACGTTGTGACAGGTTTTTTTATACGTTTTCGTAACCGCGACGTCAGCACAGTGCGGCACTGCTCGGTATGCTGGCTGACTGACGTCCAGGCACCATGGGGGTAAATTACACAGACGGTTCAGAATTCGAACTGTCTACTTTGAAGGGGATCAAAGGTAGCATAAAGCGTTACCTTAGCGACATGATTACCAACATATGCTCGCGAAATCGATGCACATTGCTGAACTCGGAGAGGTTTTGAACAAAAATAATTAGAAATACAAGGAAAAGGATACTTATCCCAACAAGCTGATCATGTGTCCGATATTGAACTAAATAAACCGGTTTCCAGCTATATAATGGCGGTCTGTCAATAATCGAAACTGGACCAGACAATCCAGTGATTAACATCATGAGCATCGATCCACACAATTGGTTGGTTGGTTGGTTGGTTGTTTAACACCGCACTCAGCAATATTCCCGCTATATGGTGGCGGTCTGTAAATAATCGAGTCTGGATCAGACAATTCAATGATTGACGTCGTGAGCATCAATTCACGCAATTGGGATCGTTGAGTCGTAAGAGGCGACTTAGCGGGATCGGGTGGTCAGGCTTGCTGACTTGGTTGATGCATGTCATCGTATCCCCAATTGCGTGGATCGATGGTCATAATGTCAATCATTGGATTGTCTGGTCCAGACTCGAATATTTACAGACCGCCGTCATATAAGGAAGATAGCTGGAATATTGCTGAGTGGGGCGTTAAGCAACAAACAAACAAACAAACATAATTTAAAACTACGCAAAGGTCAAACTACTGATCATATGAATCATATCATAGTAGCATCAACCGAAATGAGTTTGTGTTCAGTTGGTTCATAAGATTATTTGATCAGAAGAAACAAAATGCATTATAAATACCACAACACACCGATATATTTCTGTGCTATCTCTGTTATATATTAAGTTTATATAATGATATTTGATGATGATTGATGACAAGCATTAATTGAAAAGAAATATGAAATTCAATTCTGATAATGAGTTGAATTCGTTTGCAATTGATGCATGTATATGACAATTAGACTTAGAGCGTCTTTAATGACAGAATATTGACAGTAGCGGTGATGAACGTCAGTATGTCACGTGATTACGTTGTCAATCGAGCGGAGAAATACAGAACTACTTTAGGGGGATTCCTCATCATTTGGGAAAACTGAGAGCGACATTCAGGCTAAGAATGATGCAGGCTTTGAAGCAAGACAGATCATGTATATGTCGGGTCACCGAAATGAAGCGTCCATTCGAACAGAGAATGCTCGACTTACCAAAAAGAAATAACTGAGCTCCACACTGTCGTGTATTGCTTCGGGAAATCCACAAATCTCCGCGTTCATATAGTTCGTTTTAAATAACTAAAGTTTCATGTTTAACTGATTGTTTTGTTATGATTTATGTATCTGTCAAAATAAGGATTGAAGTTGTATTTGTTGACGTTCATCAGCTGATGAAGACAGTGCCTCACGTGAGCAAATTTACCATGAAGCGCTTCGTTCGATTACAAAAACAGCAGTCAGCGGGGTCTTCATGAGAGTGCTGTCCCTTTAGCCCATACAAGGATCGTACACCATCCGCTTCAGATCGGTTTTAGAACCAGCAAGTATAAACTCTCACGGAACACTGCAGCAACTCACTATGCGCAACACAAATGAACAAATAAGCGCATTTCAGACAACGGACCCTTCCAACCATCACTGCGAATCTTTCAGTTCGATATCCGTGCATTGTTGTCTTCTCAGTCGCGATTTTGGGAAACGAAATAATTTCAAGTTATTGTGCTAAGCATTGTATTTTGAACAGCACAGCACCGAACAGAACAATAGGCTGCACATCTGACAAGATAGAACCACACACATCTACCTATACCACGTGAAACGAGTCTAATAAAGTGTTATGACGTCATTCCTTTATCAATTGACACCAGTGACGTCATATCGCAAGGGGCATAAGCCATGGTGTGTTTATTATTGAAATAGAACTCTCGGTAAATGTGAAAAATATGAAGCGATTTAATTAATAATATAAATTAGATACTTGTGATATTTTTTATTGTTTGCCTCTGAAACTACTTATTAAATACTTTTCATGATGACAAAGTAAAAGAAAAATAGGTTTATTTTCGTGTGAACTTGCCCTTTAAAGGTTACCGGCCAGAATGAAATAACCATATTCCAGAGAGCAAAAGGTTACCACTGAATAATAATCACATAGCTCTCCTATTCGTCGAAGGTGTCGCAATTGGCTGCCCAAATTTGCGTCCCCTAAGCGCGCCAGAAACCTATGGCCGTGGGTACAAATCCCCGATTCGCCATGCGCGTGTTTCAGGGTTTGTCATCACCATATCCATGCTGATTGGTTTCACCAAAGTGGCAACATTCTAGGACCTGCATCACTTCACACATGATCTTTGTCTGTCTTTCTCAAGCTGGATACTTACACATCTTTCCAACTGAATTGATGTACATTTCAGTGACGAACTGGGTATACAAGGACCCTTTGAGAGACACTAAGAGCTCTGTGGCCTACGTTAGTGTTATATCAATGAAATGAAACATTAAAGGGTGGACATATGTAACTAAACGTATCCTTCTTTCTCCATTCGTTTAGGACACACGCCCACTGGTCATGGGCTTTTCGACTTGAAAACATATCAATGTTTGAAATATATGATGGGCCCCTAGAGCCGGTACTGTCTGCCTCCACGATTTATCTACCGATGAAAAGCCAAGACTTTTATGAATTATTTCACAAGTTCCACTCGCCTGTCGTCGTTCTCCTAACAGAAAGCCCTCTTTCTACTTACACATCTTATCAACTGGATTGATGTACATTTCAATGGCGAACAGGGTATACAAGGACCATTCTGAGAGACACTTAAGAGCGTTGTGCCAAACTTAAGTGTTATGTCCATGTAAAGAAGGACATTCTTTACAAAATTCGTCTCAGACGGAAAGTAGTGCATAAGACGTTTTTGATACCATTGGCTACCGATGGATCTCAACGTTTTTCACTGACTTACACCATTGTGCAGCACATTCTCAGACTTTGTGTTAATTCTTTTCTTAATATATTAGCCATAATGGGATCGTTTTGTTTTACATTGATCTTATTGAATAAAGGAATTACAAAGAATTAGAAACAGATCAATTTCGAAAAGGTAAATGGAAATAGTCGAAATGATTAAAAGCTAAACATTTATAAAAATACGTCCATTCCATCCATTTTTCTTTAAAACGAATCTAAAAATGTATCACATGTGAACTAAACTAATTAACTTATCGACAAGGGGATATCATTATCTGAGTTTGTGTTCTTGAAAATGTCATGTTATGTTTTCTTCCGATTTTGTATGCTAGAGATGTCATCTGATTAAGGGGCGGTCGGGTAGCCTAGTGGTTAAAGCGTTCGCTCGCCACGTCGAAGACCCGGGTTCGATTCCCGACATGGGTACAATGTGTGAAGCCCATTTCAGGTGTCCCCCGCCGTGATATTGCTGGAATATTGCTAAAAGCGGCGTAAAACCATACTCACTCACTCACTCCACTGATTAAGAAGTATGCTTAAATCTTTTATGAAAGTATACGAACCACTCAATAAGGATCTTTATGCACAAACGAGATCGAATATCAAGTTATGACAGGACGTATACATGTTTGAAAGAAAATACAAAATAAGACTGGTTTGAGCAATATTACATGTTGTCAGCATCCCAGGTACACGCAAAGTGTCACATTTCGTCTCATAGGAAGAAGCCCTTTTAACGGATTGTGTGTCATCTTTAAACTGTCTCAATGCCCCCATGGCTTCATACGTATTTTTTTATTCCATGCTTTGATCATAAATTGCAGTTTAAAACTCATCTGCATATGTATATATCTCAAATACTTCAATAAAAATGACAAGCCGAGAAGCCGTTCTTGGAAACGCTTTCAGAAGATACCAACACACCAAACCTTTCAACACCATATATGTGCTACGTGGTCCTCGTGTGCGCAATTGACGTCATTCTAACATGCTATTTACGATGGAAAGCTCAAATTTGACATCCATTAATTTGACAAATTGCCCATCTTGTCATTACACGTTTCCCGAAGAAGTAGCGAAGATTGAATTTTCTCATTATTGCTTAATACAACTACCCTCATTCGAATGCTTCTCTGGTAGACAAAGATTCCAAACTATGTTGCAAACATCTTAAGGGGATAAAATGGGAATGTATGTGTGCGTTCTTTGAGGACGGAGGCTATAATAGCAACCCTTCTACAAGAAGTCTCTTTTGGACCGACCAATTGATATTCCGGGGGCATGTGATTTTATCTAAAAAAATAAATTGTCTGAGAAAATGCTCAAAGAGAATACTTGTGCTTCTGACTGTTGAAAAATATAGAATTGGTCAGCCACAAAAATACAAGCAAGCTGTTTCAGACTAATCAAATAAGTATCTGGTTTTGCAGACGTAACTGAAGAAATAGCTCCATACAAAAACTCATTGCACACACACACACCACACCACACCACACCACACCACACACCACACACACACGTACACACAAACACCAGAAAATATGAAGACAAAGTCAATCAAGAATTCATGAATGCATCGAAGAATAAAAGTGTTCCAGCCGCGGAAGCAAACCAAACCTATATCGTATTGTGAAACAAAGAAAGCTGTAATAAAACAACCGTGGATGAAATAGGCTAAAAAATGTCATTACGTGGACCATTTACATCAATAAATGGAGGTTTATCCTGTCTCCTGCCTCGTTACACTCCTAAAAGGATCCAATTAACTAACTTAATTCAGCTCAGAAGAGGTTGAGTTGTTGGTCTGCGCATTGGGGTCTTCATGTTTGTGGAGAAAGTTACGTTCTAGAAAGCAATTTGCTTTCTTTCTGTTGCACCGTGATCCTAATGTCGGATTTCATTTTCGTCTTTGGTGGTTTTCTTCGACTGGTGTCGATGCAAACTAATTTGGAAACATTCAGTTAACGGCGATGATTTTTTGTGTCTTAGATCGTGAATTCTTGCACAAACTGTTATTATTCGGGTCCTGGTGGACTTGTAACAAAAACGTGTTTCATTACAAGTTTTCGCTGTCGATAGACTAGACGTATGCAATGGCCATGTTATACAGCAACTATAGTTGTCTTGACGTTTTGATGCATATTCTTTTTTCCACAATTGGATAACCTTTAGGTGGAATTTATTTTTTCACAAACCAGCCGCTTGAGTTGACGTTCTCAAACGTTATAGGTGCATTACAGTTTGTATCATGTGTGTTTTGCAAATGCTATACTTTCCGATGAAATTAAAATGCTTTTCTCAAAACGTCACGTGTATCTAAAACACTTTGTTGGATATGCACTACATAATCAACAACAAAAATCCTTTATGTGAAACAGATGAGCTATCATCTTTTGCTTCGACATTAAGCAAATATAGTGTGATCTCGTTTTATTTATTTCAGCCAATCCACGCGCACAACTCACACGTTGAGCATTATTGACCCCGTGTGCCATCTTATTGTCGTGAAAAGGCGTTTATGTTGGGTTCGTGGTGATTAAGCCAGCGAAGCTTTAAACCTCACCAAATATATTAGGCAGCGATGTTACTCGATGACAGTACTTGAGATGATGATCTACAAGACTTCACGTCCAAATGCTGTGGTCGATGTGCTCGAGTTGACTTAGTAGCTCACGCATTACACACGGTGTTTCAGAGAGGATGGTTCTGCTCAAGCATGTAGTGTAGCGACCTCTCGATCATTAACGTGAACATGGCAACTACTCCTTCTCGCCGACGGCAAAGATTACTGCAGCCCATTAGTAAACGGCTTAATCGAGAAAATAATGACATCAACGCTAAGTTTGAAAAACGATACTTGTTATTTAAACATGTGTGGCTCTGGTAGCTGCAGAGTAAAATGCTCCCTACAACCAACTGAAGCATCCAGAGATATCGGTACCATAGGAAATCTTTATGACACATCCTGTCATTTATAGCTCACCTGAGTGAATGTCAAGTGAGCTTGTGTCGAGGCGCGTTGTCCGTCATCCGGTTGTCCGTCCGTCGGTAACCAAATTTACATTTCCTATATCCCCTGAAACTATCATTACTAGCGAGCTGAAACTTTGTATGAATGACCCCAGCTATGCTGTCGCTACAAACCTTTCATGGGATTTCACGGCGGCCATATTGAAAAGCTGTTTTACCAATTACTCAGGCCGTTTTGCATGTATCATAATCAAATATGATATGTAGGACGTATGCAGGTTTTTTGTAAACATTTTGCAGTTTGATCAATTTTATTGCCTTTCACATTCACGTACCCCGTTTTCCTTTTTTCATTACAGTTATGACATTTGATATGCAGAAAGTATGTGGTGATAGCAATAACATGCGACACGAGTTTTGTTTGTAAAAGTTGCACGCAGAATTCCAATCTGACCGCCAAACATGGCTGCCAATGTTTGCTCAAAATTCAGAGTCTTGTGGCTCTAAAAATGCATAATAATGCAATGAATGTGAATTAGATGAATAATCTAATTCGTTTTTTACAACCGCATTTTTCATCCTTCCATTGCTCCTTTTTTAATCAGGGATGTAATTCCATAACGGACAGATAAAACAATGTCCAGCGCATTAGATTGTCTTTCCTTTTCTGAAGTGTCAAAAACACATCTCATATTAGAGGTTAAAACTGCCATGTATTGATTTCAGAGACGATCAATGTATGAAAAATCGCAAAATATTCCGGAATGTTTGCACCTGATGAAAAACTTCTAGTTTCCTGTTTAATTCAATGAGCATTACGCCTTGAGGTGCATCGATTTACAAAGGATGTCCAAAGGCATATCGACATCACCACAGCTTTAAAGAATTAAGAGTATAATTTTAGAATGAGATCATTTTGTCTGAAAACACCTTTATCTCTACACATGTTTTAAAGGTTACCGGGCAGAATGAAACAATCCTGCGGGAAAAGGTGACCACTGACTGCTGGTCATAACTCCGTCCCAGCCGCCCAAAGCGTGGCACTGTGCCGTAGAAAGTTGCGTCCCTTAGTGTTTCTAGGAATGTCACTATTATAACCATGCTAATGGGTTTTACGAAAGCGGTAACGTTCTAAGTCCTGCATCACTTTGGGATTTTCTCCTATATGAAGTTGTCACGCTGTGATATAACTAAAATACTGTTGACAGTTGCGTTAAACCACTCGCAGATCGGCGGACAGGAGAAATTTCTTGGACTGCATCTCACACACAAACACACACACACACACACACACACACACACACACACTCAAACACACACACACACCACTTCACCTCACCCCTCCTTACCTCCAAACTTGAGAGATATGGGACGTCCACTAGACAATGTTGAGAACAGAAACAATCCACCATCGGGTAGTTGAACGCGAGAGTGGCAACGAAATATAACCACTTTTCCGTGTTTGGGTCGACTAAACAGCCACACATCTTAACAGTTAGAGGATAAGATAAGTACCAAATGTGTTTGATGTTTGATGCAAGCCTTCGTATCCCAAATGCGTGGATCGCTGCTCATGATGTCAATCACTGGATTGTCTGGTCCAGACTCGAGTATTTACAGACCGTCGTCATATAGCTGGAGTATTGCTGAGTGAGGCGTTAAACAACAAACAAACAAAACTTCCAGTTAAGATCAGAAGAGATGACTTTCCCGGCTTGGTAGTCACTCTGTACAAGAAGAGCGAGTGAGTTGGACTTTATGCCGTCCACGGCAGTGGACACCTGTATTGGGCTTCCCACATTGTACCCATGTGGGAATCGAACCCGGGCCTTCGGCATGACGAACGAACCTTTTCACCACTGGGCTACCCTTCCTCCCCCTGTACAAGAAGAGGACATAAAATCCGTGATATAAAATCCGAAAGCAGTCTTATACCTAACTCACTCACCGCATACAGCACAGCACCCTCTCACTCACTCAACAATAAATGAACGGCTCATATTCATTCTAGTATTGCCATGACTGTCACTTCTGACAGCATGCTGTTAAAGTGTCTTCAAACATGTCATAACAGGTTTAACGTTATTCTTTTCATTTGATCACTCAATTTATTCAAGACGAAGCTCTCGAATTCAACTCAACCGTCCAAAACCTCTTGATTGAACATAAATAGCAGTTAAACAAAATCATTTTACGTCTTCTATAGGAGAGTGCTTTTCCGAGTCCTGTGTCCAATCGGGTCTTTTAAGATTCACCATGGACAACGAAGTATCGGGATTCCATTTAGGAGGCGACTCCGAGAAATCGTTAGTAGTGTTAAGCATGCCGACTCGGGGTCTAACTTAACTGATTCAGTCGGTCTTACAAAAACGCAATCCAAAACATGGGCAGATTTGCCCAAAGGCTGAAAAGACCACTTCAGCTGTCTGTTTCAATTAGCTGGGAGTTTCCTCGAGATCGATAGAGGTGTCTTTGTAGAGGATACGCCTGTGTGGATTGAGCTGCAGCAAATATACGCTTAAAATGTTATTCCACGCTCCGAACCCTCGAATAACAAAGTTGTGAGTTTAAATGTAGCCAGGGTCAGTCACTGAAGTTCTCATAATATTGTTTCAAATAGCAAGGGATGTGTGTTCGCCAGAAAACTGATTTACTGTTTTTTACTTGTTCGCGTTCCTTTGGCTCTCAGACCCACGTTCATGTGCAGCACACAATTTTGTTTTTTATTCAACAAGAAATTTCAGAGCTACTTTTCTAGAGATGTTCTGTTAATGTCAATACACCCAGCAAAGAGAAAACTGTATTCGCTGTATAAGTCATCTTCTGAAGTTCATGAGTATGTTCGATAGATATTGATGTTCGGAGTGAATGGAACTTTTACGAGCAGATCCTCGCTTTGTTTTTGTACTATCCTATAATTCGCACACTCGACATGTACTATCCCATAGTTCGCACACTCGACATGTACTATCCTATAGTTCGCACACTCGACATGTACTATCCTATTGTTCGCACACTCGACATGTACTATCCTATAGTTTGCACACTCGACAGGCACTATCCTATAGCTCGCACACTCGACATGCACTATCCTATAGCTCGCACACTCGACATGCACTATCCGATAGTTCGCACACTCGACATGCACTATCATATAGTTCGCACACTCGACATGCACTATCCTATAGTTCACACACTGGACATGCACTATCCTATAGTTCGCGCACGCGACACGTATATCCTACATGTATAGTTCACACACTCGACATGTACTATCCTATAGTTTTCACAATCGACATGCACTATCCTATAGCTCGCACACTCGACATGTACTATCCTATAGTTCGCACACTCGACATGCACTATCCTATAGTTCGCACATTCGACATGTACTATCCTATAGTTCGCACACTCGACATGTACTGTCCTATAGTTCGCGCACGCGACACGTATATCCTACATGTATAGTTCACACACTCGACATGTACTATCCTATAGTTCACACACTGGACATGCACTATCCTATAGTTCGCGCACGCGACACGTATATCCTACATGTATAGTTCGCACACTCGACATGTATATCCTATAGTTCGCACATTCGACATGTACTATCCTATAGTTCGCACACTCGACATGTACTGTCCTATAGTTCGCACACTCGACATGCACTATCCTATAGCTCGCACACTCGACATGCACTATCCGATAGTTCGCACACTCGACATGCACTATCCTATAGTTCACACACTGGACATGCACTATCCTATAGTTCGCGCACGCGACACGTATATCCTATAGTTCACACACTCGACATGTACTATCCTATAGTTTGCACAATCGACATGCACTATCCTATAGCTCGCACACTCGAAATGTACTATCCTATAGTTCGCACACTCGACATGCACTATCCTATAGTTCGCGCACGCGACATGTATATCCTATAGTTCGCACACTCGACATGTACTGTCCTATAGTTCGCACATTCGACATGTACTATCCTATAGTTCGCACACTCGACATGTACTGTCCTATAGTTCGCACACTCGACATGCACTATCCTATAGTTCGCACACTCGACATGCACTATCCGATAGTTCGCACACTCGACATGTACTATCCTATAGTTCGCACACTCGACATGCACTATCCGATAGTTCGCACACTCGACATGCACTATCCTATAGTTCGCACACTCGACATGTACTATCTTATAGTTCGCGCACGCGACATGTATATCCTATAGTTCGCACACTCGACATGCACTATCCTATAGTTCGCACACTCGACGTGTACTATTCTATAGTTCACGCACTCGACGTGTACTATGCTATAGTTCGCACACTCGACATGCACTATCCAATAGTTCGCACACTCGACATGTACCATCCTACAGTTCGCACACTCGACATGTACTGTCCTATAGTTCGCACACTCGACATGTACTGTCCTACAGTTCGCACACTCGACATGTACTGTCATATAGTTCGCACACTCGACATGTACTATCCTATAGTTCGCACACTCGACATGCACTATCCTATAGTTCGCACACTCGACCTGTACTATCCTATAGTTCGCACACTCGACCTGTACTGTCTTATAGTGTGCACACTCATGCTAAGATATGGCGGTTTGCGGCCTAACACAATATTCAATCACTCAGTCACTTAGCCAAGCAGTCCCTTGAGTATCGACACATACAGCTTGGTTGACAGTGTTCAGTGAAGGGAGCAGGTGAACCCAGCGAACGGGAAACTGTGTGGGATGGCAGTTCCGACTTTAGACAAGCTAATTTTGAAGGAAAAGACATTTTGACACATTAATCAATATGTAATCACATTGCCTAGAGGTTTGTCCGTCACCCTGACTATGTTGAAACTTGTGGTTCCTGTATTGAGCGCGATCTGGGCTGTTTGTAAATTGGGCATCTTTCACCATGTCGAGGAGGTCACAACAGCGGGCAGAAAACATGAGACGTACTCAAGTTTTAATAATTGAATAAAGCCAACAAGTGAAAACAATAAACCAAAAAAATGCAATAATTTTATTGTGGTACTGTTAAACAGTTGTACACGGCTTTTTATGGATACAGGGTTTTGGAAAAGGAGGGGTGCATTTTGTAATCAATAGTTAAAAGGCGAAATGTCATGTTCTTCGGGTTCTGGGAATTTGAATTGTTTGATAGGCATAACTTAGAAGATGACGGATGACAAAGTAGACACAATTTACGGATAACAACTTCTTTAATTACTGTTAAGGCGACGTTTCGGTATAGATCCTAACACCGTTGTCAAGCATGACAGTCATGACGTCATGACGTGTTATCCTTTATTTTGCGCGCATTTCATAACCTGTTATCCTATAGTTTGCGCGCCCTTCATAACATATTATCCTATTGTTTGCGCGCACTTCATAACGTGTTATCCTATAGTTTGCGCGCACTTCATAACGTGTTATCCTATAGTTTGCGCGCACTTCATAACGTGTTATCTTATAGTTTGCGCGCACGTCATGACGTGTTATCCTATAGTTTGCGCGCACGTCATGACGTGTTATCCTATAGTTTGCGCCGCTTCATAATGTGTTATCTTATAGTTTGCGCGCACGTCATGACGTGTTATCCTATAGTTTGCGCGCACTTCATGACGTGTTATCACATAGTTTGCGCGCACTTCATGACGTGTTATCCTATAGTTTGCGCGCACGTCATGACGTGTTATCCTTTAGTTTGCGCGCACTACATAACGTATTATCCTATAGTTTGCACCCACTTCATAACGTGTTATCCTATAGTTTGCGCGCACTTCATAACGTGTTATCCTATAGTTTGCGCGCACTTCATAACGTGTTATCCTAAAGTTTGCGCTCACTTCATAATGTGTTATCCTATAGTTTGCGCGCACTTCATAACGTGTTAAGCTAAAGTTTGCGCGCACTTCATAACGTGTTATCCTAAAGTTTGCGCGCACTTCATAACGTATTATCCTGTAGTTTGCACGCTATACATAACATATTATCCTACAGTTTGCGCGCAGTTCACAACGTGTTATCCTATAGTTCCTACACCCTACGATATGTATTGGTCTACCATATAGTTCGCATTAGCCATATGGTGTACTAACCTCTTGTTCGCATTGTCCATATGTTATACTAACCTATAGATCGCACTATCCATATGTTATACTAACCTATTGTTCGCATTATCCATATGTTGTACTAACCCTTTGTTCGCATTATCCATATGTCGTACTAACCTATAGTTCGCATTATCCATCTGTTGTACTAACCTATTGTTCGCATTATCAATATGTTGTATTATCCTATAGTTCGCATTATCCATATGTTGTACTGCCCTATAGTTCGCACTCTACATTTACTTAGTAGTTTTGTTACTCCTTACTGATTAGTATTGGGAGAGTATGATGGATGCCTATCCTTCCCCATGTGACCGCCTCCGTGGTCTAGTGGTAGAGCGTCCGCCCGGAGAGCGGAAGGTCTGGGGTTCGAGCCCAAAATACCAAAAGACCTTACAAAACGGTACTTGATGTTACCCTGTCTGGCGCTCGGCATTAAGGGGATTAAACAAGGACTGGTCGGCTCGGAGTCATTATACTGTGTCTGAGTGGGGTATTCATGTTAAACTGCGGCATGGTATCTCAGTGAGCTAGCACTTTAAATCGGCATCAGTCTGGACTAGTACAAGCAGCCACACAAACACACACACGTACATGCACCTCGCTGTATAAGTGCAATAATCTTTGAAGCGACGTCAAAACCAATTTTCACCTCACCTCCCCTCACCTTCCCCAAGAGAAACTTTTCTGGCTAATATATAACGCCAGTGCCGAACACCATGGGAGTGTATACTATGCTGTAATGTCTTGGTTGCAGGTATTACATGTAAGTGTACACAGTTTCTAATGCCCAATACCTACAGCAATGGTGTCCTTTTACTGAACGCATATGCGCGACGCCGACTCATTCTGCGGAGTGGGGTTGTTTCACTTGAGAATACTACCACGAGGGACGCATGTCAATCACAGACAGCGACTGGATCGCTATAGTCGTCGAAGCATCAGTGCTGTTTAGCGAAGTCCTGCTTGCAGTGCAGGTCATTATGTTGTCACAACACGTTACGATTCCATGGTCCGTGATGACGGTTGTGGAATTATGTCGTATTGACGTTGTATTGGAGTACAAAAACATCATTATGACTGAAATACTCACGTTATGTGAGTGTAATTGCAGGTTGCGCGCAACCCATGTCTGTATTGTAAAACTGCTCACCAATAACTCAACTACATTGTATATCCTAAAGCGCTTTGAATATTTCATTAAGGGATTGTTTTTTCAGGTCGCATCCAAACTGTATTGTACCCAATACTTACACAGGTATACTTATCTATTCGCAGGAATCAAATGCGTTCTACACTTTCTGTAGATTGGCAAAGTGGAATTCGACCCATCTTTGTAACTGTAAACTTACAATAATAATTTATTGTAAATAACTTTCTATGATAATGATATACCATAGTGAGAACGATTGTTGACGTTATTTGTGCAAATGACAGAGCTGTGAGTGAGTGAGTGAGTGAGTATGTTTTTACGCCGCTTTTAGCAATATTCTAGCAATATCACGACGGGGGACACCAGAAATGGGCTTCACACATTGTACCCATGTCGGGAATCGAACCCGGGTGTTCGGCGTGACGAGCGAACGCTTTAACGACTAGGCTACCCGACCGCCCCTGTGACAGAACGGAGTAATGGGATTACAAGAGAAGTGATATTTGCAAGAAATCTGTTAGATTTGATCTCCGATCTCAGATCTTTTACTCCGACACGACACCTCTCTGTCAGGACTGGAATTCCCGGGTTCGATTGTTTCGCCACCAGTGGCTATTACGAGTTATGTCCCTTCTATGTCCCCATACTGACCAATGAGATTCCACCTCTCATATCTCTTGCACTTGCTTCACACTAGCTAAAAGGCGGCGTCCAGTCAAGACGATTTCACCGATAATAAAAACTTTATTGTAATAACAGGGGTTTTATCTCGCGAAGTGCATCAAATCACTTGAGCACCTTGACTAAAAACATGAACAGATTTGTAAAATATCTGTCGAGGCCCAATTAACGGTACATATGCTCTGCAAATCCTGCAATCGGACGAATTCGGCATGGCGGTTGCCATGTTGTTTATAGACCGGTTATCTGTTTCGTTACGGGATTTTGATTGGACTATTCAATAGCCGTTCGTCCAGCCCAATATAACTCCATAATCCCAGCATAGGCCGGTATGGGTGGAAACACGACTTTTAAAGTCAGTTAACTTCCTTGCCTCGGGAAGGTGCCTTTGGTCGCCCAATCAAAATGAAGGGTTCTTGGGTGTTTGAGCGTATCAGATTTCTAAAGTTACTTGGCTTCATTTCTTCACCACATCGATACGGAAATTTTAACAGAAAATCTAAACAGGACACATATGCCCTCCATGGTGCTCCCTTTTCGGTGTGGATCCCATGGAACTCACAAACGACGGAGTGTATAAAATATGCACACTAGTATTATATTGTGGCCCTCATTATGTACATTCGGGAAAGGTCGTTTTAGCTCATTTTCGAGATACAGAAACCAAATATGCTGGTCCGAATGTTACCCCCTCTAGTGTCGAGAATTTAGAATCCTCAGACTGATCTGAAAGTTCATCTGAAGCAATCTCTTACGGAGGTGTTCTCAGATCTTTACGCAGAGGTATCGTTTCAGAGTAAGCAATGTGATATATATATATAGACGTCTTGCCGTGTGATTACAACTTTCATCCTCTGACCACAACTAGTTCATTCAAGATATCGGCTCTGTTGTGATCAGAGGATGGCAGGTGTAATCACACGGCAAGCCTGATATCAATGACCTATTGACTTCTGTGTCTATCTTGTTCTTCATTATGATGGTGTAATCGATATGGAACGGATAGCCCGTTGGTTCAGTCCCAGTCCGCGCCATATCATAATACGTTAAACGATGGTACGTGTTGTTACCCTGCCTGGCGCTGGGCGTTAAGGCGGTAAAACTGGTCGGGTCGGAGTCAGCATACTGTGTTTGAGTTGGTATCTATGTTAAATTGCAGCATGGTACCTCAGTGTGCAAGAACTGTGCAACCGACATAAATCGTGACAAGGACACTCACTCACTCATTCACTCATTCACTCACTCACTCACATATGGTTAATATACATGATACACATACACGTGCAGGCACCGCACACACATATGCACATAATAATCATAAACGCGAAGTTCTACCCTGTGTTACTCACTTCTTCATTATGAAGACATAGCTATCACCAGTGGCAGCTGCCAGAGCCTGTCTTGCCATCACAGTTAACGACTGTTTCCATCAGAGCCTACCTACAGTCAGTCCCACATATTACGTATCTAATGCCACTTGCAAACAAGAACTATGATACTTTAATGGTCAACCTCCTTGCTTCCCATCATAGGTTAGATAAGGGGAAAGTATTGATTCCTTAGGCTGCAGACAACGCAAACGTCGAAGATGTGGGTGTATGTTATTAAATCACTTAATAGAAGTGCAATGGGTCGTTCTTGGTTGCTGCATTTGGTGTGGATAATTTACTTAGGACGGTATCGGTCGTTTATTTAGGTTCTATACAGGGCAGTGGCTCAGAGAGTTTGCTACGGGGACAAGACATTATGCAAAAGTTGTGCTCCACTTCTTGGTGCTCTGCTTCTTTATGCATACTTCTCAAAATTTCTGTTTGGTTCGGTAAAATATAATCTAAACAAGGGAACTTGGCCAAGGCGATAAAACAAGAGCCAAAAATAGTATTTAAGATTCAGGTATATTGACGGTCTGATATCTTTCAATAATGGTCAATACCCAGTTCCCGTCCACTGATTTACCCACCTGAACTACAAGAAAAAAGACCAGTGAAGGCGTCTCATCTGTTTTATATTTAAATCTATGCATTAAGAGTCAAAGTGATAAAACCTATCCACAAGACCGTTTGCAGAGTGGTGATTTCAACTTTCCAACAGTCAACTTTCCCTTAATGTCGAGCAATATTCCAGCAGCTCCACCCCTTGGTGTCTTCACTTCACAAATTTTGAGGTACAGTAAAATACGGTTAAAACGAACTCAAAGGGACCACTAATTTTAGTTCGTCATAACCGTAGTTCGTTGTAAGCATATGAACAGCAAATGGTCGGGACAAAAAATTAAGTTCGTTATATCCGTCAGTTCGTTATAAGCGTGTTCATTTTAAACGTAGTTTACTGTACATTAGAGCATGCTCTTTCTACCAAGATATGAAAGAGCGCCTACGACTCTTGCTCAAAACCGGTTTGATTAGAGCTACGCCATTATAAGGCAAGTAAAGCTGTCTAAACACTTGAGTATCATTACATATTTACGACCAATCGTGAGGCTCACTGAGAGATTCAAAAGTATGCTTTCCTCGGACTATGTATCCTTTACCAAACCATATAAGCCAAATGTACATTGATATGCAACCGAACAACCAGTGAGGATTATCCGCGGAAACCATATCGAGTTAACAGTTATATGTATAACGTTTTGTTAAAATTCAGAAGCATTACTTCTTTGATAGGCATTTAGAAGTTGGAGTACTAAGTAAGGATAAGAATTTATGGATGAACAACTTCTTTATTACAATTTTCATCACTTGCTTGATAACGGTGTAAAGGTGAACCTACACCGAAACGTCGCTCTTAATTGTAATAAAGATGTTGTTCATCCATAAATTCTTATCCTTACTTATTTAGAAGCATGTTTGTCATAATCGTGAGTTTTGGAGATTAAATATAGATCATGACGTCAATGAGGAAGATAAACACGATTCTGAAAAGAGAGACAAGGGCCCAAGAAAATGATTTTGATGACGCTCATTACTGAATCCATATAGAAATAGCTGAAGATCACAGAAGGCTCAGGCCCTGAAGTGGCATGCCCCACTCCCTGAAACATTACATGTAAAAAGATACTATAAAGTCTAGGCTTACAAAATGACATAGCGAATAAGAAAACTGTATAGGTTAACTGGACTCATTGTGGAGCGTAATGACTTCCTGTCCTCGTTACTCCTGCATCAAGGTAATATCACATGTATTACTCCGCGGGGAAGATTGGGACTCATTAAATCTAACTCTCAAGGGATCTTGACTTCGACCGTTCGTCCTATTTATTCATTATAGAACTGTCTTGGCTCTAAAAGATATAATCTTCGTCTTTGACAGTGCATGTTGACTTGGGAGATTGGCTTAATTAACGTGCGGCCAGATATGAAGGGATGAAAATGAATTTCACTGAGCCTTGCCTGATGTGACCATGCATCACACAATGACAGAGTATCGCACACATTTACAACGCAGGAATGGCTCCACGAGAGACTAACGAGAGTCAGACACCTACACCTATATATTTAACATAACTAGGTTTATATTGACCTCTGAAAAATACTTATAATTAAGCACCGCTTTCTGTAGAGTTCCATAAAGAAGTCGTAAAAGATTCGTATTAAGTTTTCTGAAGAAACACATTATTATTGTTCGCATTGTGAAATGGTAAAATACTGAAAGTTTCGTCGGATAATCAAGCCTGGTTATTCTCTAGCGTTGAAGTCTGATTTTTAAATGTGGTATGGCATTAGCTACAGTTGTCTGAGTTCCTTTCAAGTTCAGGTATTGATGGTTACGTAGACATTTATTAACATGAGAAGAATGTCATATGTTAATCTATCCCAGGTTATATGGAAGGATTGGTGTTAAGCTTAATTACCAGGTGTATGTGTGCATGAACAAACAATTCTCTCATTTACATCTATAAACGTTTGAAATATGATATTGAATCACAACCTTCTGTTGAAATAAGCTCTCATTTAATTTGCGAAAAAGAAATATTAATGTATGTAAAAACATTAATGACACTAATATGCAATAAATATATAGTTTAAATTGAAATACCTAAAATGGTTTAAATTGAAACTCGAAATGTTAAAAAATTTAACCTGAAATGTTAATGCTCAGTTTGTTATTTCATTATAACTAAAGTCACACATCATTGCTTATCTGTCTAAAACAAATACATTCATCAGATGTTTTTATGGTACATGGTACATGCAGAGTGAAAAGAAAACCGCTATTTGGATTAATACAGTGTCTCATGATTGAGAATCTATCAATGTCTGAAGAAGTTACAAATTGTGTATCAGATTCGACTTTGCCTTAGGCCTGCAAATACCAAACAACGTTATTATTTCCACACGCATCCCAAGAGCATCATAACATAAGCTCGTTAGTATCACCCAACTTTATGCCGTGAGGTGAATTCTGCATTCCGCTACACAGAAGCTCAAAGGAGCGATGTCTCGATCATTACTGCTTCTGAGATAATGGTAACAGGTGTGATCTTCATGACTGTCCTCACAGGGCTTTCTAACCAAACATTGTGTTTCGCTAAAGACTTTGCTCCATTAGACGTTGTGATTTACTGACAGAGAAACTATGTGCACTTGCTAATTGGAGGCACCGAGAAATCGAAGGATGCTTTGTTACCGTTGACGTGAACATCTTGTACAGGAAGAGTCCATATCTGGATCACAATGATTAATTTTGTGCAACGTGGTAGCATGATGTTTAAAAAAAAATTCACAGAAAATATTGCGCGGAAGCCATATATATGACATTTACATTTTTTTTTAAATTGACTTTTGCATTAGTGTCAAATGAAATGCTATAATTTGATTAATAGGCGAAACATGCCATCAACCCTCTTGTTGTGCGCTCAATATACTGTTCGTAAACTCATTTTATCATGTCCATGAAAATCAATACTCCGAAAGCACATCCCTTCACGTGTCCCAGAGAACACGCAATCTAATATGACTCACTTCTATATTGTTTAACCTTGATATGCTTGCCATAGCAGTAAATCTAAAACCTCAACTCCTGAGAAAAACCAGTCTCGATTATCTCGAAACAGATTCCATTTGGCGTAAAAGGCAAAATAGTGGTGAAATTATATTAATGTAAAACACCAAATTATATGAAACAACGAATGATGATTGGTAAACCTTTGCAAGAAATGTAGATAATCGATGAGCAGTTACTTAAAAAAAGGAACTATTTCAATCTCCACAATCAACTACGTGAGGCACGTAATTTATTTAGCACAAATCTGTCGGATAGTATCACTGGTTACATATGTTACATTAATCACAGTCGTGTAAGCAATAAAAGCAGGCGTCGAATGGCGATTACGTTTCTGAGGAGCGTTCGCTGCTGGCTAAGGCGATTTTTCTCGACTTCAGAGATGCTCGTGATCCTGTCACTGGCCACTCAACTTGTTACAATATAGACATGTTCGTGTCTCGGTCACATTTCCCGAGGAGGCCGACTAATGGCTGACTGTAAATCAGGCGAAAGTCACTTCAACAGGCTGCTACCCAATATTCCTGCGCAAGAGCCTGTCTGCAGCTAATTGCCTCTACTTTCACAGAAAAAGCGAAAAATCAATCGCCCTGCTGGATATCGATTATCGATCGCTTGAAAAGCATATAATGCCTGTTGGAACCAGATATTAAGGCTTGAAATTATGAAATAGTATTTGTAGGATGTGTCTTTTATCATCCTTAAATGAAAAATTATGTCAAGTCACATGTATGAACAAACACAATGTTGTCTATATATGGTGACCGACTCCGTGGTCTAGTGGTAGAGAGTCCTCCCGGAGAGCGTAAGTTCCGGGGTTCGATCCCTGGCCGCGTCATACCAAACGACGTTAAAAGATGGTACTTGTTGTTACCATGTCTGGCGCTCGGCATTAAGGGGCTAAAACAAGGCTGGTCGGCTCGGAGTCAGTATACTGTGTCTGAGTGGGGTATTCATGTTAAACTGCGGCATGGTATCTCAGTGAGCTAGCACTATAAATCGGCATCAGTCCGGACTAGTACAAGCAGCCACGCAAACACACATACGTACATGCTCGTCGCTATATAAGTGCAATAATCTTGGACGCGACGTTAAACCCCATTTCACCTCACCTACATATGGTAGGCAAACTTAACAAAGTCCACATCAGTTTTACATGCTCTCCGCGTCAGTTTGAAAATAAATTATGTTATAGAACAACAATGACTAGAGTTTGCTGTGACAGTGTTGTAGTTTACTTTATATATATGCTATCAAACAGAGTCTCGCTTGTTACGATGACAGTGGTGACAACGCCGATGGTCACAGTGCAGCATCTCAGTGGCTTGTGTATAAACGAAACTGGATCAGACAAACCAGTGATTGATATAATGATTTGGTTGGTTGGTTGGTTGGTTGGTTAACGCCGCACTCAGCAATATTCCAGCTATATGACGGCGATCTGTAAATAATCGAGTCTCGGCCAGACAATCCAGTGATTAATATCATGAGCATCGATCCACGCAATAGGGATCGATGACATGCATCAACCAAGTCAGCGAGCCTGACCACCCGATCCCGTAAGTCGCCTTTTACGACAAGCATAGTCACCTTTTACGGCAAGCATGGGTTGCTGAAGACCTATTTTACCCCGGAATCTTCATCATCCAATGCCATCGCAGTCCGCTAACACGCAATTAACGAAATCAATGAGCCTGACCAACCAGTCTATTTAGTTACTTCATAAGGTAAAAATAAAAGACCAATTATAATCCGGAAACAGATGGGCTTCACACATTGTACACCTGGGGGAAAAGAACCCGGGTCTTCGGCGTGACGAGCGAACGCTTTAACCACTAGGCTACCCCACCACCGCCATACAATTATGACGGAGCTGTAATGAACAATCAATACATCAATTAAACACACTGTTCAAAGGAGAATTTCCAATTGTGGAAAGTGAGTGAGTGAGTGATTGAGTTTGGTTTTACGCCGCTTTTAGCAATATTCTAGCAATATCACGGCGGGGGACACCAGAAATGGGCTTCACACAATATACCCATGGCGGGAATCAAACCCGGGTCTTCGGCATGACGAGCTAACGCTTTAACCACTAGGCTACCCGACCGCCCCCAATTGTGGAAAGATGTATATAGCACCATACACTACATGTTTTCTTTCCAGTCATGATTATCCTCCCTACGGCCTTCTGTTTCATCGCTCGTCTAACCCCGATCGCCTGTTCGTGTATAATCTGGAAATAATATCACGGTCAATAATATACATTAGCAGAAAAAGAAATAATTCTTTGAAAAGGCAGATGGCATTCGGAGGCCTATGCTATAGACATCTATTTTTGTTGTGCTGAAACACTAGCTAGGTGGAATGCTGTCGCCATTTTCGTTTGCCTTTGATTCGGTTTCCCTTTATTGCGGACTTACATTATGATAACATAAACTTCCAAATATATTCATCTGTGATGTTATAATTAGCACCTGTTAAAACAGGAGCCAAATGGTACAACGCTACAGGTACAGTAGAACACGGATATAACGAACTACTAGGGACCAGAGAAATCAGTTCGTTATATCCGTTGTTTGTTATACACGTTTTCGCTCGGAAACGTCCGCCATCTTGGATAAGACAAAACACAATACACACGTAACTGCAGCATTGATTTGTATTAGCAGTGATCATTCAACTGATATCAATTTACAACATTCATTTAAAAACATAAAATTCATAACATTTTCTGAAGATTGTTATCAAATACATGTACAAAATTTAAACATATTTATCATTTTTCGATTTACATACGAGATGTGTAGTCTGTGATTTTACTTTGGCCTCGTTTCGCTGACTGCATTCTTGAAACGGCATCGTTCAGATCCGCCAAACTGTCAAAAACTGTTTGTTTTACAGACAAGATTACATGTACAGGTAAGACACAATGCAAATTTAACAAGGTTGATCCGTCACCACTGATTGTATTGATTCGCCGCCATTGTTTTGATTCGCCGCTGATTGCATACAGCCAATTGTCAGTGACACTTGACACTGAGTGAGATTTCTCAGTTCGCGTTACACGTCACTAATTAGTGATAAATGGGCTTGTCGGTGATCAGGTATCAGTTCGCTGTATCCGTTAGTTCGCTATAGAGAGTTCGTTATATACGTAAATTTTATATGGTATTATATAGGAGATAAATCGGGGATTTTTTAACAGTTCGTTGTATCCGTTTGTTCGCTATATCCGTGTTCGTTATATCCGTGTTCTACTGTATATAGACAATCTGATATCGTTCAATAATGGTCCACTGAGTTGTCCACCTATATCAGAAACAGAGACCAGTGAACCGCCCTATATGTTTATTATTTAGATCTATGCTTAACAGTTGAAAGTGACAAAAATATCCATAAGACTGTAAGAGGGATTGCTTCAGCTTTCCAATAATCAACTTTCCTTCAATGTCCGGCAATATTCAAGCAGCTACAGTCTTTGATGTCTGCATTTCACTTCTTTTGACGTACAATCGAGCATACTCTTTCTTCAAATATTTCAAAGAGCGGCATTGTTTGATCACCACATGCAAGATGGATCACACATGGGTGGTTACGACATGCCTGGCATCAGTAAAGCTTTTAATAGGTTTTATGGTAGACATATAGAGGACATTTACGCATTTTTTTATTGACAGAAATGATACCACTGCAACTGTTCCCATGTTACTTCAGGTGAACAGTTGACTTGCCTTTGGATGTGTTTGTGTCGGGGGCTACTGATAGGGCAGTGTACGTTAATGTTTTTGTCAGCAACTGGTATCATCACTATTTCATAGTGAATTCATAAACACATGATTATTATATGGTCGGAATCGTAGCATGGACAAGGAGAATTGTCATGTTGATGGAAAAAGGTTTTGTGTCGCTTGTATTCATTGTGCCAAGGTGTGTGGCGCGATTTTTTCAAATTTGGGATTGAGAAAAATAGATAAAAAATAAAAGGATTTCCAAGATAGAATCTCATTTCACAAAGAAATACCATCAGGCAGATTGTTGCACACACTCTCCTTCAATTAACAATTCAAGTCATCATGGAAGATATAACGGCGAAACAAGACGAAACAAAACTAGAGGGAAATGTTAAAAGTCGCTTTGTTTGTTTGTGATAAAATATGTTTTCGTTGAATTGGAGCAACATACTGTATTATTTATTGAAATAATTAGATGCCTCAGAACACTTTCAATATTCATCAGAAATATCTGTTAAATCAGAGTTGATTGTACAATACCGACCATATCCACAGACAGAAAAGAAGAAAAAAATATAGAATGAACATCCATCATGTCTGTTACATCTTCATCAATCCGCCATTTGCTGTAAATGTGTATTTCGTCTGTGTATCTAGTGTTGCACCGTGATTTACTTGTCTTCAGATGAAGGCACAACCCTGGTCACACCCAGTCGTCAACAAGTTGGTGTCAATGGTACATGATCTACTTCTTTCCGATTCTACCCTTGATATACCCTTTCGTCATTTCCATGACAAACACAGGAGTAATGATTTGAGGTTGTGTTTGGTTGATGAAATGATTCCTACTATTTTGACCGACGATGAAAAATTATTATGGCTTTGCGGTCAAGGTTTCAAATTAAAGGTCACAAAAGGTCATCGCGTTGTATTTTATTGGAATTAATTGATTTCATAAAATCGAAAAAATCTTTTCATCGTCTGTTTTCCCAATATATTTATTGTTCAATCTTGAACATAGTTCCTCCAGAATATGCATTACAACGGCAGGCTATGCTTATCCTTTTCGCGAACACCTGGTGTCATCACTGATTTTCAGTGGTCCATTCACACAGCCATTTGCCCTTTTTGCTAAGTAGAATTTGTTTCGGCAGAAAATCTAGACTGGTTATACTGTTGCATTGACAATTTATAGTAACTGTTTATTGTACTTTGGTGCGATATTGCAAATATAACCCGTCAACGCAACAGAATAAACACTCTCAAAAACAACCCAGACACGATAGAGAATTTACCGATTTTGTTGAACCTGAAAATATGTTATTTTTGAATTATGCATGTGGTGTATACAAGTGCATGGATTCGGCTGCTGATAACTAAAGAGGAACATCTAAAAATATGTTCGATTTGTGTTATTGAGGCTGTTTTTATTTCTCGGTCCAAGCATGTGTTGATGTTGCTGACTAAGCAAAACTGATATATGCTACTGAGTATACGATGAAACTCGGGACTTCAAACAACGATCCACATGCGAACATACTTCTAATGTTCTATTCCAGAATGCGTAGTACATATCAAGCCTTACTTTCACATTCGTACTATAGTGTAGTCCGTAGTCAACTTGTACGTCAGCAGAACTAATACCTCGTTTTTTTTCTACACGCATCTATGAGGCAGACATTGATTGTTACATTGATCGGTACCAGACACTCCACAAAACGTCTGCGGGATTGCTTTGGTAAGCACTGTAATAGTGGTAAGAGATCTTTAACAAATAATGAAATGTGGGGTTCAAATATGTTCTTGGTCTCACTTGGGAGAGATGACCTCAACAGAGAAAAAATGTCAACTTCTGTGATGAATTGTATTGATTCAGCAGGAATAGAATCCTGACTCCCTCTCTAACTACTCCCCAACAGTCAAAGAATAAATGGAATATCCAGACATCTGGCGATAGTGTTTCAACATTTCTTTGAATAGATGCTTAGTGCCGAAATTGATGTATAATCAAAAAAGATTTTTTTTTCTTACTGTACCCTACCAAAGAATTCTTGATCTAATTGATTCTGGTTATCTTTTCATAACCATAATAACTCTTTGCGGAGGTCGTTGTGTAAAGTTATGAGAGAAATAATTGTTGCATGTTTTACGTCGTTGTGTGCAGATATATACGGTATAACACCCGATGTCATTAATAATTGTCAGTGATCCATTCAATTTTCACTGCTATTTTGCCTTTTATGCCTATTGAAATCGTTTTCGTGTGTAAAGTTATAAGATCAAGAACTGTTGTAGTGTTTACGTCATTTTATAAAGTTATAAGAGGGATAATTGTTGTATTGTTTACGTCGTATAAAGTTATAAGAGCAAGAACTGTTGTAGTGTTTACGTCATTTTTTAAAGTTATAAGAGGGATAATTGTTTTATTGTTTACGTCGTATAAAGTTATATGTCTCATGCTGTAGCAAGTTGGACACCCCTGTCCTTTACAACTTACTTTGCCTTCCAGTTCGTCAGAGGTGAAATGGGGTTTAACGTCGCGACCAAGATTATTGCACTTATATAGCATGTACGTATGTGTGTTTGTGTGGCTGCCGATTTATAGTGCTAGCCGCAGTTTAACATGAATACCCAAGTCAGACACAGTATACTGACACCGAGCCGACCAGTCCTTGTTTTAGCCCCTTAATGCCTAACGCCAGACAGGGTAACAACAAGAACCATCTTTTAACGTCTTTTGGTATGGCGCGGCTTGGGATCGAACCCCGGACCTTCCGCTCTCTGGACCACGGAGGCGGTCAACATCGGGTGAAGACGGGACTAGTCTTGTTAATGTAACTGTGCCACTGTTCTCAGTGCCAACGGAAACATGCCTGCATAAATAGTAATAGGAACAAACTCGCAACTCGGATAATGGTTTAGAAAGCGAGGTCCGCATATTTGCCATGTTTTTCCTCAATCTCGTCAATCACATTAGTGTCAAGGGGACAAAAATTCAATGATATAAATAATTTCATTGGATTTATCAAAAAGGACAAGGTCAGATTTGTTGGCCCGGATATGTCTGAGGCTATTCCAAAGGATTTTGTATTTATCATTTTTCCATGACGCCCTCTACAAATTCAGGGTCGTACCATGGATGGACCTCTGTGTCAAAACCGCAAGCATGGCGAAGACGGTAATAAAATGATCGAGCCACCCCTTCATGTCGCTTAAGATACTGTGTCTGTGCCAAAGCTGAACATCCACTCACAATGTGTTGGACAGTCTCATTAAATTCATTACATAATCTACATTTAATATTTACATTTTGATGCAAAAACACATTGACGGTTTCGAGTTGGAAGTGACTGGTCCTGAGCAGCAAACAGAACGCCTTCTGTTTCACGTTATAGGCCAGATGACTTCATCCAAGCAAAGGACTCTACAGGATTGCTGATCTTCTAAACACACTGCACAAAAAACTCGATGCAGTGGTCGTCCAGAAAGCCTTTCCTTTAAAAACTGAGTCAGGGCCGATTTGATATGGCACTTCGCTTGGTTGACACTCATTTCTGTACCGTCCAGCAGTACAGAACCATCAACAAAATCAACACCGACATTGAGATTATGTCCCACATCCTTGCCTTGTTTTCATCATGAGTCTTGACATGCTTTACAAGAGGATCATCAGACAAATAAATGTGTGCAAAAGTGCACAAAACAATTCTATCATGAAGAGCCTCTACATTAATCAAACTAAGCCCCCCCATCATAATTGGTAAATATAAGCGATTGAGGGAAGAGCGAGGGTGGTGGGATCTATTGTCTGACATGATTCTTCGTGTGAGGGTGTCAATACCCCGAATTTCTTGTTTCGTCCAGTCAACAACACCAAAAGAATACGAAAGGACGGGCACAGCATACGTTTTTGTGGCTTTGACTTTATTGCAAGCGTTCTGCTCTTAACTCCAGATTTTCTTGAGTCTATATTTGTGCTCTGGCCGAAGTTGGCCCTTGATATAGGCATTCTGGAGTTTGTCCCTAATCTGCATCACTAAGTACGTATAGGCCTGACCTCCCACAAGATGGTCAATAACTCCTCCTCCAAGTAAACTGACTGATCCTCCCTCTTCTACCTTGCCACGTTTCAAATGAAGAATGGTTTTTACCAAGTTCAAAGGACATGCCGATATCATCAGAAAAGGACGCGACAAGCAGAATCTGTATTTTTTAGTGTAGATCCTCTATTGGCAATAAGTTCAAGGTCATCCACGTAAAGGAGGTGAGTAAGGGGTGTTGGAGAGCGGTGCTTAGGAGGTCCCGGGTGATAACCTTCCTCTTTGCTGATCAAAAAGCTTAAAGGATTTAGTGACAAACAGAAAAGCAAAGGGCTAAAATAATCGCCCTGCATTATTATTATTATTATTATTATTATTATTATTATTATTATCATCAAAGGGAACTGAAGACCTGAAGACATCATCAACTGCACTCAGCCCCTTTATGATCAGTTGTTACACACCTCTCCCTTCAAATGATTTGACACCACATCCTCCTTCGTTTGTGTTTTAGAAACGCATTGAGTCTTTCCCTTGTAAGTAACTAATCTGAACGAAATCCTGTCAATACTTCGACCTCGAACAAAATCAATCACACCAGAGCTTGTCCATATTTCCTTTCACTTCCGTGATCCTTGTATATCCATGATCGCATCCAACATATTTCCCCCTTAGGTCTTGAACAAATAGGTCAGACAGTTTCAGTTCCGACCTCATCATTTCTTCATGTAGAAGGGTCGTTCCATCAGGTGTTATTGACACTTCCCTCTCCAAGTCTTCCCATTTTTCCATTTCTACTGTCAAGCTGTACAGTCAGTGGAGATCATGTATTTATACAGAGTTCGCTGCAGTGTTCTATCTTGTCTGTTCTACGTCTTCTAAACTTATCAAGACGGCATTATTTCCTATCATGTATTGTTTAAAATACCGCAAAGGTTAATATTATATAATTACTCCTTTCTCCTAAAATTATTGCCAGGACTGTATTTTCATTTTACTGTACATCTTTTCAAAATACGTTTCTTTGAGATGTTCTTTGATCATTCCATGATTACATTTCTCTTCACGAGCTCCTGGTGCCATAACTGATTTTCAGCGATCCATTCATATAATTTTCATCACAATGTTGCATATGAAAGCGGTTTCGACAGATAATCGAGACTGATTTTGATTTGGCGTTAACGTTATATGTTCACGTGTAGAGAAAACTCTCTGAAACACATTAGCACCAGATGATTACAACTTAAAAAACCCTGTATTTCTATCGCTGTTTATATTATTAATTGACAGATAACCATTATAAAGTTGGTTGGTTGGTTGGTTTGTTGTTCTACGCCGCACTCAGCAATATTACAGCTATATGACGGCGGTCTGTCAATAATCGAGTCTGGACCAGACAATCCAGTGATTGACATCATGAGCATCGATCCACGCAATTGGGATCGATGACCTGCATCAACCAAGTCAGCGAGCCTGACCACCCGATCCCGTTAGTCGCCTTTTACGACAAGCATAGTCGCCTTTTACGGCAAGCATGGGTTGCTGAAGACCTATTTGCTGAAGACCTATTCTACCCAAGATCTTCACGGGACCCATTATAAAGGAATGGGCAACGGGAAGTATAACTGGGTGAGAGTGTGAATGGGTTTTACGCTAAATGTTACGTCCGGACGAGCTGGGTGGAACATAAGGAGGAACATAACCATTTCCATATTTACAAGAATATCTACTGAAAGCAAAGACCAATGTACGATTCCGACCATATAGTAAGTCTAACTATGCTTACGCATCACTATCACATAGTGATGATGCCAGGTGTTCAAGCAATAACAGAACAACCTAATTTATGAAACAATGTGCTGTATTTTGAAGAACCACATGTTCGATAGGAAAATAAGTTTCATTTCAAGGCCTTTCTCAATAACTAGGTGAGGTGAAATGGGGTTTAACGTCGCGTCCAAGATTATTGCACTCATATAGCGACGTGCATGTACGTGTATGCGTGTGTGTGTGTGGCTGCTTGTACTAGTCAGGACTGATGCCGATTTATAGTGCCAGCTCACTGAGATACCATGCCGTAGTTTAACATGAATACCCCACTCAGACACAGTATACTGACTCCGAGCCGACCAGTCCTTGTTTTAGCCCCATAATGCCGTGCGCCAGACAGGGTAACAACAAGTACAATCTTTTAACGTCTTTTGGTATGAAGCGGTCGGGGATGGAACCCCGGACCTTCCGCTCTCCGGGTGGACGCTCTACCATTAGACCACGGAGGCGGTCCACTCAATAACTGCTCATGAGGATGCACCAATGGTGTAACACAACTATCTTATGTAAAAGAACAACGAGAAATCGGAGAATGCAAATATACATATTTTGGCGTCGCTGAACTGACAAAGACGCATGCCATTGCAATTTAATCATGGATTCTGAATATTTAAAGGAACATGCCTCTCGGTTGTTTTTTTCATATTTGACGCCTCCAAGTGTCTGCTTTTCCCAAATTGTGTTTCACTCGGTTCTGTATAAGCGTAAAAGACTAACTCATTTGTATTTCGTTATGAATTGAACACATGGACTGGCACCAACATTTGTTTACGTCGATTATTGAACGATCGTTGCATCATAACTCATCACTCAAGACCTGACTAACACTGTAGCTTTTTGTGACTGACCGACGCAATCTGCTTCAAAACTAGGAGTAAAAGTACTGTTAAGGTAAAAACACATTTGATCAGTTGATGTATCATGTCTGATCTTCTTCCCCTGGACTTGTAGTATAATCTATGAGCTCCGAGAAATTACAGATTATATGTCCCGAGTGACATAAGTTTGTAAATTCCTAGCCATACTGACCATTATTTGATCACAAGGGACAGATAAACCCTAATCCGAGTTGCGAGTATGTTCCTATCACTATTTATGCAGGCATGTTTCCTTGGCGTTGAGAACAGTCGCACTTTTAATTTACCGTATTCGACGTAATAAGCGCCCGGGGCGCTCTTACAATTAGGAATAGTGGGCTCCTATTAGAATATAATTTTGGTGAAAAAACAATGGAGTTGAAAGATCGTAAATTTCGTTGTTTATGCTGACAGCCTGAATGATATAAAAGAAAAGATGATGCGTTTTATACACAACAAACATATTTTTTCCAGAATTTAATTGCCCGTAATTAAGGATGCATATAACACACGAGTGTGTACTGTACACGAATAAATAAGTCTTGTGCTCATTGATCAATCGGAAGGGGAGCAAATTGGGATTGTTCACCAGCCAATAAATTAGCAAATATCGCCGTGGGCGCTTATTAGAGCCGGGCGCCTATTACGTCGAATACGGTAACAAGAATAGTCCCGTCTTAACCCGATGTTATTACACAATATGTTATGCTTTGTTGGTTTGTTGTTTAACGCCACACTCGGCAAAATTCCACTATTAGACGGCGGTCTGTAAATAATTGAGACTGGACCAGACAAGTCAGTGATTGACATTATGAGCATCGATCCACGCAATTGGGATACGATGACTTCAGCGAGCCTGACCACCCGATCCAGGTTAGTCGCCTCTAACGACAAGCATAGTCTTCTTTTACGGCAAGCATAGTCTTCTTTTACGACAAGCATAGTCTTCTTTTACGGCAAGCATAGTCTTCTTTTACGACAAGCATAGTCTTCTTTTACGGCAAGCATAGTCTTCTTTTACGACAAGCATAGTCTTCTTTTACGGCAAGCATAGTCTTCTTTTACGACAAGCATAGTCTTCTTTTACGGCAAGCATAGTCTTCTTTTACGACAAGCATAGTCTTCTTTTACGGCAAGCATAGTCTTCTTTTACGGCAAGCATAGTCTTCTTTTACGACAAGCATAGTCTTCTTTTACGGCAAGCATAGTCTTCTTTTACGACAAGCATAGTCTTCTTTTACGGCAACCTATTCTACCCCGGATCTTCATGGATCCAATAGGTTATGCAGCTATGTGTTCATTATACAATGATGTCAAACAATATCAAAACTAAATGTGACATCATGTTTGTGTAAGATGCAATGTACGTATATTCTTCATGGGAGTTAACGGATTTCATATGATCTACCTCGTACATGTAAGTCAGATTAAACGATAAATTCTGAGAATGGTTTGCACGTAGTAATAGTCCATATTTATGACGGCGGCCTATATATAATCGAAGTTGAACCAGACAAAGCAGTGATTGATATTCTGTGCAACGATCCACTTGCGTACATACTTCTAGGTGAGGTGAGGTGAAATGGGGTTTAACGTCGCGTCCAAGATTATTGCACTTATATAGCGACGTGCATGCACATGTACATGTATGTGTGTGTGTGGCTGCTTGTACTAGTCCGGACTGATGCCGATTTATAGTGCTAGCACACTGAGATACCATGCCGCAGTTTAACATGAATACCCCACTAAGACACAGTATACTGACTCCGAGCCGACCAGTCCTTGTTTTAGCCCCTTAATGCCGAGCGCCAGACAGGGTAACAACAAGTACCATCTTTTAACGTCTTTTGGTATGACGCGGCTTGGGATCGAACCCCGGACCTTCCGCTCTCCGGGCGGACGCTCTACCATTAGACCACGGAGGCGGTCACATACTTCTAGACATCCAAGATATGTAGTACTAATCAAACCTTACGTGCACAGTTCGTACTTTGGTGTACGTCCGTAGACATTAACAGAACAAATGCCCCGGTTTCAACATCGTATCTACACGAATCTGCTGAATTGAAGCAACGCCAGTGAGTCAAGCATTTCCAACCAAATCAGCAAAAAGTCTGTGAGATTGCTAGAGATCTTTGACAAATAATGAAATCTGGGGTTCAAATATGTTCTTGGTTCCACTGGGGACAGAAGCTCTCCACTGGGAAATAATGTCAATTTCGGTGATGAATTGTATTGATTCAACAGGAATAGGATAGGGCTGAAATCCCTCTTAATACTCCCTAACACTCTAATCATAAAGGCATTAACTAGACAAACTTGGAAAGAGTACTTTAGAGTATAGATTTTCTGTATAAACTAAAGCGACAAGATCCATTCCATCTTCTTAAGAAATTAGTGTTAGGGAGTGAGTATGGTTTTACGCCGCTTTAAGAACTATTCCAGCAAAATCACGGACACCAGAAATGTGCTTCACACGTTGTACCTACGTGTGAAATCGAACCCGGGACTTCAGCATGACAAGCGAGGCTTTACCCACTAGGATACCCCATTGCCCCTCATAAGAAATCAGAGTGAGTGAGTGAGTTTGGTTAAACGCCGCTTTTACAGTATTCCATTTATATCACGGCGTGTCAGCTTAATGTGGGAGGAAAGCCCGAAGTGATGCAGGCCTCAGACGTTTACCACTTCGGTGCAACCCACGAACATGGGTATGGTGCTGACAAACCTAGAACCGGGATTCGAACCCACAATCATAGGTTTCTGGCGTGCCCAAGGGACGCAACTCTGCACAGCGAATCGCGGCGCCTTAAACGACTGGGCCACCCGTGCCCCTAAGAAATCAGAGCCCATTGTACGATTATGACTATATGAAAAGCATGTGTTTATGAATCACGATCAAATAGTGATGATAGCAGGTGCTTGCAAGAAGGGGGGCGTATTCTGCCCCGCCAGTGGCACCCAGCACAAACACATGCAAAGGCAAGTCAATTGTTCACTTGAATACAATTAAAGCAATTCTACAGTGTTCATACCTTCATGACATACGTCATCATTGCAACTATAATTATTTCGATTTGAAATAGTGTTTTAAGATACCAAGAGCAGCTTTTATGCACATTATTTGGCTTAAATCGGAAACCAGATATTAATTTAGGAATGGCCGTCCAGTTACGCTCGCTTTGGGTGGTACATTTAATTTGCAGATACATACATATTTGTAATGATTGATTTTCAGGGAGTACAGCATTCGTCACCACTCGGCCCTTTCCGTAACCTACAAGATGACTCGTCCCCATGTCGATAAATGTTATGTGCGAAAATACGACAAACCAATCAGAATGCGCGTATGACTTCAAGTACTTCGGTCAAAGAATCCCTTAGGAATAATTTTGGATTTTAAATATGTCTTGCATTTAAAAATATACCCAAGATACAGTAAATATTCCCATCATACTTTATAGTGCTGTAAGTTCCGATGTGTTTTCAAGAGCATCTTGAATATATATGATATATGGGGGGGAATATACGTGAATCATTACGCAAAGAGATGACAATTCTTTTAGCTATGCCAGTCGCAAGTATGCCCATGAGAGGGGCACGAGTCGCTATTCGGTTTGTCCCGGAGTTGGTCGCGAATGGGATTACAGTGGAAGTTCTTCTTCCACATACTACATCGAGATAATTATGCTTTGCAAATAACGACGATGATGATGTTGGGCGAACTTGAGCACTCGCTACGGATATCCTTGTAATTTTTTGTAGATTAATCATTACTTTGGTCCACTCGCGAGCATTTCAGATAATGGATAAATAAAGAGTTTTTTCAACATGTCAATGGTCAAGACATGATGTTCACATTTAGCTTGTTTCTTAGTATATATCTTTATATATATATCGTCAGGGGCGGTGGGTAGCCTTGTGGTTAAAGCGTTAGCTCGTCACGCCGAAGACCCGCGTTCGATTCCCGACATGGGTACAATGTGTGAAGCCCGTTTCTGGTGTCCCCCAACGTGATATTGCTGGAATATTGCTAAAAGCGGCGTAAAACCATACTCGCTCACTCACTTTGTCGTCGTATGTTAATTTAAAACATGATGTGGGATTCACTATTTGATAGTGATTCACAAACACATGCTCATGATATAGTCGGAATCGTAAATCGACTCTGCTGTTATCAGACACTTCTTTTGAATATACAAAGGATTTTGTTGCGTGTATGTGTAAGCAATGAGCCAAAATAAGATCATGCCACGACCAATAATGACCAATAGAGCTTTCTTTGGTTAACTTCAGAGACACTTGTCTATACATGATAACGTGGAGCATATTTCCACTATCGTCTTTGTTCGAATTGTGTCACTTTAAACGTTGGGACTAACAGAGTATAGATAGAGTATAGAGTACTGTGTTTTAAGCTTACTATGGACACGATTGTTGCTTTCCTATTTGTTCCGTGCAACACATGAAATGGACGAAGACTAACTATCTGAACGCCATGTTAAGCCCCGCCCCTGACGTCATCAACACAGGCCAATTGTGACAATATGGTTCTAACAAACAAACCTCTCAATTTTACAAGATTTAATACGACATATTCTTTCCCATGTGTTTGAGAAAGTCTTTTCCTTGTTAGCTTTCTTCTCGCTTGTTCGTTGTTTAACGCCACACTTATCAATATTCCAGCTATCTGACGGCGGCCTGTGACTAAGTCTGGACCAGACAATCCAGTGATTGACACTATGAACATCGATCTACGCAAGTGAGCCTGACCACCCGATCCCGTTAGTCGACTCATACAAGCATAGTCGCCTTTAACGGCAAACATTGGTTGCCGAAGACCTATTCTAACCCGGATTTTCACGGGTCGCCATATAAGCAAATAACCTGAATGAAATGCGATATTTCGACCTCGAAAAAAATCAGTCACGCAATTAATGCAAGAGCTTGTCTATATTTCCTTTCAGTTGAGCAACCCTTGCATATGCATAAACACGTGCAGCATCTTCCCCCGGGAAGAGAATAAATAGGCCAGACTGTTTTAATTCACATCTCATCATTTCTTTAACATTTTCAGTAATCCTTTCATATCACTTATACCGCTTGTTTTGCCTTTTACGCCCAATGGTATCTGTTTTGGCAAATACTCGAGGCTGATTATTCTCTGTCGTTGGCGTTTTATATTCAAGGAGAAGGGTCGTTCCATCAGCTGTTAATGACACCTCATCTCTCCAAGTCACCGCAACGTTTCGTCCATTTATATTGCAATGCTTAATCTCTGTCAAGCCACAGAAAAAGTATAATCAGTGTGAATACAATGCCTTTAGTAGCTGCATTGATGTATCTGTTCCTAGATGTGAAGGATTTGATGACCGCATCTCTTTCTCATCCTACGCACTGTAAACGTTGGATGACATACTGATTAGCAGAATTGTTCTGAGAAATATGTATTTGATTCTGTTGTATAAGTACATGTGGTTATTTGCCTTTTTGAACATTTACTTTAGCATCAAAGGAGCAAACAGTTTATTCTCTACAAAACATTGACAAATTTGGAGATAAACATTATGTGTTTTCAGATTTGTGGGTGTAACTTGGTATTCGGTGCCATTTTGACATTTGAAACCTCCAGCCGCCCACGCGGTCGGAGGAGTGAGTTGGGGAGGGCGTTTTTTAGCATGGAGATTAGATAAAATTCAGCTACAGCTGCGAAAACGGATATCGTTATCTTTGACATCATGATCATGAATATCTTTTTTAAGAACAACACCGGACACATGTCCAATTCTTTGCTTTTTTGCAATAGTCTGAAGCATTGTTTGTTTTTTTTAAATTTTCTGTGATAATTTTTTTCAGATTATGTATTTTCTGGCATTTACACTGACAGTTTGCCAAATTCATTCTTTGGGTGAATGAGTAAATAAATGGACAGTGAATGATGGATGACGATCTCTGCTGTCAATAAACAAAACCGCGTAGCCCAGCTACGTCATGGGGGGGGGGGGGGGGGGGGCATCTTACTAGCCACGTCCCTCTCAAACACAACGTCGTCCTTTATATACAAGTAGAGATTGCTGCAGAGCATCAATAGCTCCCCGCCATATAATGTTATGCGCAGAGGATGGAAGTGTGAGCTATGGGAGGAGAGAATTTGTGTTAAGTACAAATTGGTTGTTATTAATGTACTTATCTTTGGAAAGCACAATAAAAGAAACAGTGTCTTTAATTGGTCAGCACAAAGAAAACCCAGGCAAGAAAACTGGGCCTGTCAGGCAAAACTTGATGTATACCCACTATTAGTACCAATAAAAAAAATCCTATATAGATAACACAACAAATGTCACTCTAAAGCATGCTTTTGCAGCAAATATCAGTATTTCTGGTCAAAATGTTGGTTGGTTTAAATAAAGCAAACTTTTAAAATAGTAAACACAAAAAATGTAATGAATACACTCTAAATATACTTCAGTTCAAATGTAAAAATTCACGCATTCATTAATGGATTCCCATTTATCTAGCAGCAAGTTAGGAACATACAGTTTGGTCACGTTATCTATAAATATTGAGAATTATCTTACATATTGTAAAAACAAAGGCAATAGGTCACTTTTCTCAAAACTTCGTTTAAGTAATCACAAACTAAAAATTGAAAAAATTATAGATACACAAAAACACCAACCCCATTTGAACAACGTCTCTGTGAAACATGTGATGTCTCAGAAGATGAACAACATTACGCACTGTCTTACATAATCCCCAATCATGATAAAGAATTTGGTACACTCTGTTAAAAGGAGCAGATTCTTAATAAGTTTACCAACAGTTATCCAGAAACAACTTCCAAGATCTGTTAACATATCAACAATTACAAACAAATTCCTTGTACATGTATGTACAACATTACCATAGTTTTGCTCAATTCTCATATTGTTTCCATATCATTATAAAACACTTGTTTTAGAAATTAAATTCTACCTCTTTTGAATGTTGAATGTTCCTGTGTTTTTTAATTGTCGTTTATTGTGCATGTATTTTGTAGTTTGTGATTGTGCAATATTGTCACTGTTTCTTCATGGAATGTTCCGCAATACATATCTCATTTAAAACATCTTTGTTGTATAATAGTTTCTTACAGTTGTTTACGGGGGCATGGTTGGCCCAGTCGCCGAAGGCGCTGCAATTCGCTATGCAGAGTTGTGTCCCTTGGGCACGCCAGAAAGCTATGACAGTGTGTTTGAATCTCGGTTCGCCCCGATTTTGTTGTCAGCACAAAACCCTTGCTCGTTGCTTTCCCCCAATTGGTGAACGTCTAAGACCTGCATCACTTCAGACTTTCATCCCACATCAAGCTGAAACGGAATACTATTCAAGACGGCGTTAAACCCAACTACCTCACTCACTCTTGTGTATGGTTCCGTTTGGTTAACTGGGTTTGTGTTGTGATTGCTTCCGGCTTAGATTGGAAATTTGTTTAGAAGAATGTTACTATGTTCAACCCAAACATCGTGAAGATATCATGCAACCGTATTATCTTTTTGGAAAATAATTGCAAACTACAGACCAACCTGTTGATTTCCTATGTATCCAGAAGCAAAGAACATATACGCGTGTATGATCTCTGCTGGAAGTTAATTTTTTTTGTCAAAGCAATAAACCATGCAGAAACGTAAACCGCCGCATGAAACGGTATGTACCATACATTACATACAGTGAAGTATTTAAAACAATGCTGTGCTCAACTATGCACAGCAAGCGCCATACATGTGATTATGAAGACAACTAATAAAAAAATTCTCATATCAAAGCCGTTGTTTTACATGTGTTGTTTATTGAAGAAAGTCATACTTTATAGAAGCCTGTTATTTAATCGTGTTGAACAATATGTTGCAATAGCAGTGTGAAAATTGAGTGCGCGTGACAGGCTTGGCCTAAATTCCTTCCTGGAACGTTTCTCGATGGCTGCCTGAATAACATACGATACATTGCAAAGGTAGTGCGCAATTGAACTGTTCGGGTAAGGGAGATAATCACTCACTCTCAGTGATACAGCTTGAATAAGGCACGATGTACAGCAATACAAGGTCAGTGCGTGAATTTATCACTTCAATACTACGCCTATAGCTAAAGGAGATAATCGCTCAATGCGCAATAGTTTATTCTTACAAAATATAGACCGGTTAACTTTAGCGAAATGGGATCATTTTTAGCTCTTTTAAAAACAAAATGAACAAATTTCATGGGTTATCAGCATTACGAAAAGTGACTAAGTCTCAGAATAGCAAGACGATTTTGAAGTATCTCTTATTGCTGGAAAAGATAAACATCAACATTTCACGCACATTTCACATGATTTGTATGTTTCGTTTCGGTAACTGTGTGGCTTGAAATTTCAAAGAAACCAACATGTCGACTTACATGCTCCAAAATTAACCTCTCCCGTATACTTCCCCGCCTTAAGGGCGGGGAAGAATAAAGTTGCGAATTTCTAGAAATGACGTCATGATAGAACACTGTTTGTTTCGTGAAATAAACCACGCTTCGTTGTTCGTTGTTCTTTGCGATTTATCGCGTAGCTATCTTATATTTTTGTATATTTAATGCTTATACACCTGAAGAAATCATGGGCGCGTTGCAAGCTACGAATCGCTTAGAGAACGCAAATTAATCGCTCAACCCCGGTATGCAACAGTTCGCAGCGCTTGCGCACACTTCCAAAATGGCGGCGCAACTACCGCTTGGCTGCCTTGACGTAATGGAGAACGTACTAGAAGCTCGATGACGAGCTGATGAAATTTATAACTGCTTTGAAGATGCGGAGCAGACTGAGGATGATGGGGTGTTAGCTGCCTTTGTTCATTTCCTCGTCGATCCAGTCAAGAATTTCTTGTTCCGCTGTCAAAGTCAGCCGCCGTTTTGGTTTGAGAACGAAGCGACCTCAGCCAGCGATTGTTTCGCTTGCAAGCGGCTGAAAGATAGCGCACTGTTGTAATGCGAATCGCTGTACGTCGCTTGCAAGCAATTGGCGCTTTGCAACGCATCCCATGTTTGGTCCCACTGAATTAACAAAGAACTATGACATAGCAACGTATTCATGGAAAACCGTTTTTAGTATTTCGAAGAATATGTTTCTCCTTATTATTTCCAACCTGATATACCCAAAGAGGTTGAATTTCGTTTACTTAAAGCATCCCAACATTATGCAAACGACCTGCTTTTTTATTGTTATGGATTGCATGCGTTGACATGCACAGCTCTCAACTGACACCCATTCTTATTACGTCCTCCGAATAACGATCGCTGCTTCATGAGCTATACACAACTCATTACTCAAGCCATTTTTGTGCACGTTAGGATTGACCCGCTTAATCTATGTCAAACCAACATAAAAAATGTATTGTTAATGTTTCGGGTTGAGTTTTTAATGAAAGTTGTGAGTGGTTGTTGCTACCAGTAGAGGGGATATGCTTACCCTTTTTGCGTTCATCTTGTGCCATCAGTAGCGATCCATTCATTTCATGTAAATCACTACTTTCACTTTCACATTATCGAATCTGTTTCGGCAGATATTCGAGATTGGTTATTATTACTTGCCCGTGTTCATGAAGAGATCACCCGTTCAACAAACATACAGCTGTATTACACACAGTGTAATACCAAAACGCGTGCTTATGTACTCTCGGAGCACGTTTCACGAACAAATATTGAAAGCTGTCAACATCCCTTTTGGCTTATTCAACGACATTGCGTGTGGAGTTGATAGACCACTGAGAGGAGCTTATGCACACTCGATGACCCAAGCAACCGTGTTGCTAGTTGACGTCATATGGCATTGTTTCGCCGATGGATCTTGCAACAAAATTCCACAAATTACTTCATCTGGTATTGTGGCGTTATTGTAAACTTTGAGGTGCAAGGCCCGTTCCACAAGGCGATCGTATTGTAGCGCAACGACAGTCGTTAGTCTGTTAAAGTATGTGAGTTGCGATAGTCTTAGCCCTACGATAATTTTGTGATTTCTAAAGGTGGGCCGTTGCATGGTATTAAATTCATACGTTTCAACTTTTGACGTGTTTGAAGTATTATTCTGTTAAACTCAATTGGACTATGCCGTGGATCGTGTAGGTGTCAGCCTATTCATACTCAACAGTATAATTCTAAAAACGTTATAATTGGCAAGTAATAAATAAAATACTAAACTCGCTCCCGTGTAAAACCAATTTTATTACACGGGAGCTCGTTTAGTATTCTAGATTTCTCTCTCTGACGCTCATGTTTTAAATTACATTGTAGCTGGCCGAGAGTGTACCCATGCCTCAAAACCATTCCCATATTCATAAGAAATCTCTACTGAAGAGAAGATCCGGGGTAGAATAGATCTTCAGCATACCTGCCGTAACAGGCGACTATGCTTGTCGTAAGAGGCGACTCACGGGATCGGGTGGTCAGGCTCGCTGACTTGGTTGATGCATGTCATCGATCCCAATTGTGTGGACCGATGCTCATGATAATAATCACTGGATTGTCTGGTCCAGACTCGATTATTTACAGACCGCCGTCATATATAGCTGGAATATTGCTGAGTGCGGCGTTAAACAACCAACCAACCAACCAACTCTACTTAAAGCAAAGTCCATTAAACGATTCCAACTGTATCACAGAATCATGTGTTTATGACTAACTATCCAATGGTGATGATAACAGGTGTTCGCTAAAATACCATCTTAGGTTTATTTATAGTCCTGTTAGGGGCACGGGTGGCCCAGTCATCTAAGGCTGTGCAAAGTTGCATCCTTTGACACGCAAGAAATTTATAATCGCTCGCTGATTCCTCGGTTCGCTCTGATCATATTTCTAGGTTTGTCAGCACCATACACATTTCACCAAATTGGTAAACGACTAAGATCAGAATCACTTCAGGTTTTCATCCTACATCAAACTGACACACTGTGATGTAAGTGAAATACTGTTCAAAGGGGCATCAAACAAAACTCACTCACTCATCCACTACCTGTGGGCATGTTATCGGTCCCAATTGCGTGGATCGATGCTCATGATATTAATCACTGGATTGTCTGGTCAAGACTCGATTATTTACAGACCGCCGTCATATAGCTGGAATATTGCTGAGTGCGGCGTTAAACAACAAACACACAAACAAACAAACCAACTACATGAAGGGTATCCTAGTGGTTGAAGCGTTCGCTCGTCAGGCAGACCACCCGGCTTCGATTTCCCATACAGGTCAACGTATGAAGCCCATTTCTGTCGTATTTGCCTCCTATTGGTAAATGTTAGGAAGGCGCATAACGAAATAGTTCCCGATTCGTATTATTCTTTCCTCATTCAAACGTTTGACAAAAACTAAGACAAAAACTAAGCACTTTAGAGTCTAGACTTCTGAAGAAGGGAAACAGTTTCAGGATGTGAAATGTTTTCAATTTGTCGATACTTGGCCATGGTGTGCGTCGAGGGGAGAAGTCTCCATTTAAAAAACAAAATGAGCCTTTACTTCGATTGCTGAATGTAATATGAACTACAGTAAACTACGGTTATAACGAACTCCAAGGGACCACTAATAATAGTTCGTTATAACCGTAGTTCGTTATAAGCATATATACAGCATAACTTCAGCAAATAGACGGGACAAAAATTAAGTTCGTTATATCCGCCATTTCGTTATAAGCGCGTTCGTTATAAACGTAGTTTACTGTAAATACATTTATATCTCGTTTAACGCGTATATTACAAATTAAAAGCGACATAATTCGTTATTCAGCAGTAATATTTGAAGGACGAATAACGAAACAGTTATGAATGGGTATGTGAGAACAAAAGATTCGTTCCTGATTTGTTTATACTGAAGTAATTAAGGCTTTCCGTTACGAAGCTCAAGTAACGTACATGGTTGACTGGTTAAGATAGTTACAACGTTAATTTTTTTATAAACATAACCTGACTACAAGAGTGATGTTTTTCTATACATTTTAATTGCTCCTTAAAATATGCCGATTATTATGATCTTCATGATCACCATTTTCTTACAACCAATTAAACAGCAAAGATCTGAGTTAGAATTGGTCTTCAGGAACCCATGCTGGTCGTAAGAGGCGGTTTACGGCATGTCAGGCTCGCTGAGTGGTTAATGCGGATCCCAATTACGTAGATGGTGATGATGTCAATCACTGGATTAATTGGTGCAGACTCGATTATTTACAGACCGCTGTCATATAGTTGGAATATTTCTGAATACGGCGTTAAAACCAATACAACCAATATGTTTTTTTATGCTGCGTGGAAAGACAAATATTAAACGTCAAAGTCAAAGGATAATCAGTCTCGTTATTTCCCGAAACAGATTTCAGTGGGCTAAGTGGTGAAAATTATATGAATGGATCACTGAAAATGAAAAGGAGTGAGTGAGTGAATGCGGTTTACGCCGCTTTTAGCAATATTCCAGCAATATCACGGCGGGGGACACCAGAAATGGGCTTCACAAATTGTATCTATGTCGGGAATCGAACCCGGGTCTTCGGCTAGACGAGCGAACGCTTTAACCACTAGGCTACCCGACCGCCCCGAAAATGAAAATGAAATGATGAGATGTGATTTGAAACAGTCTGGCTTATTCATTCCCTACCAAAGGGGAGATACGCTGCACGTTTTCATGGATATCCAAGGGTTGCTCAAGTAAAAGGAAATATAGACATGCTCTGGCGTGATTGATCATGATTTTGTTCAAGATGGAAATTATGAACGGATCGTTGAAAAACAGTGATGACAGCAGCTGATTCGCGAATATGGTAGGCATGTCCTACATGAAGCACCCGTCACTCAAAGAAATGCTTTAAAAGGTTGGTGTTGGACAGAAGGAGGAAACACTTAGGTGGTTTCAAATACTTTTTCAAAGTACCAAGATGCCCAGGATCAGTTCTGTCAGCTGACATTATGTTATGAACCTCAGCCACCAGCTCAATGTCTTACACTCCTGATATGAGACTGATTGATATGACCGTGGCCAATGTTAAATCTCAAGGGACGGGCTGATAGCGCTGAAATCCAATCTTCGAAATTGGTACATGCTACCATTAAGATGAGTATCAAGGCAACTTGACAGTGTCGCGGAAAATTAATAGAACTAGGTGGCATTAGGATCATTGGCACATGGTGTTGTTAAATACAGAGCTGAATCAAATAGACGTGTGCGATGAAATGACCAGCTCCCGTCAGTCCCCGCTGTGATGTTTCAAGAGTCTCCAAGAGAAACTTGACAAGTGCATCTTATGTGGGATGTGGCTCCGTGCAGAGATGAAGAGGTAGAACAAGGGCCCTTTTGGATCACTGAAATAGTCAAGGTTATTGTAAACCTTGAGATGTTGGCACGACAGTTATTAGACATGTTCAAATTGCTGACATATAGCATTTTACTTAATTTGACATGATCGATCACTAGTATATAATTACAGAAAACATGAGCTAACATTTATTTAAAACGTCAAGAACAAAAGTAACTTTGAGTATGTTTTGTTTTCATTACCCTGTAGTGTCTGTGTCTACATCTAAGAAAATCAGCTTGTCCATGTATATTAAGGAGAGCTTGGGTAGCCTAGTGGTTAAAACGTTCGTTCGTTAGTCTGATAATCCGAGTTCGTTTCCCACATGGGTACAATGAAGCCAATTCCCATGTCCCCCGTCGTGTTATTGCTGGAATACTGCAGCAAGGGGCCTAACGCAAACCATGCACACTATTAGTCAAACCCTTCCCGCAAACCTCTAAAACCAACAGTGTGGATACATTTTAGGTTTTCCATACATATAGTGTTGATGTAAGTCCACACAATGTAATTGCTATGATAATTACTCTCATTTATTCTCATTATCATGCGCATGGGTGTCCATTATGTGCCAGTGATGTCCGATGTAATTCCCTATTTTGACTTGTGTCATACGTTCCCGTGTTTTATTAGGTTAACAATTGACTTGCCTTTGCATGTGTTTGTGACGGGTATCAACGGCTAGAAAGGATACGCTCATACTTTCGCGAACACCTGGTATCATCACTATTTGATAGTGACCATAAACACATGCTCATGAGTACAGTCGGGGCAGGGGGGTTGCCTAGTGGTATATAGCGTTAGGTCGTCACGCTAAAGACGCGGGTTCGATCCCCCACATAGGTACAATATGTGAAGCCCACTTCTGATGTCCCCCTCCGCCATATGGCTGGAATATTGCTAAAAGCTGCGTAAAAATATATTCACTTACTCATGGGTTTAGTCGGAATCGTACAATGCGCTTCAATCACAGATTTCTTATTATTACAGAAATGGTTTTTGTCGCTTATATTTCACCAGAGTGGAATATTGCTAGTATACGATTTGCGGCACTTCCTAACGTTCCTGGGGCGGTCGGGTAGCCTAGTGGTTAAAGCGCTCGCTCGTCACGCCGAAGACCCGGGTTCGGCTCCCGACAAGGGTACAATGTGTGAAGCCCATTTCTGGTGTCCCCTGCCGTGATGTTGCTGGAATATTGCTAAAAGCGGCGTAAAACCATACTCACTCACTCACTCCTAACGTTCCTCCAGCATTAGGCTATCACGCTGTGATATACATGAAAGCCGCTCAAGTCGGCGTAAATCCAACACACTCACTTAACTTCTGAGACAATGGTTTCGTTGTCGACAGATTGCATCCATGCTCATGATTAACGATCCCTGGAACTAACTTGTTCAATAAACCATTCTATTCCATTTCGTTTCATGTTTAAATGAAATATTAATCTAGGGGCTTCTTCGGGCACATCTTTGTCTTTCAGGTGACCGTTTAATCTCCTTTAAAAGTAGACTTTCTAAATTTTCCTTTCGAATAGCACCTTCATCTGCGAAATTGCACGTCACGATGTGCCCATTAGCGCTGATTGATACCATTCCCGTTCCAATTGCTGTAATGACTCCCTATTGTTCAAGTCAAATGAATACCAATATGATTAGACCTTTCAGAATACATTAACCCTGAATGCTAGGCTAGACCAATCCATATCAAGGCAGATTAAGTAGGAACTTTGTCCGAGTTGAGTTTAACGGACCTTAATCTCGCACACTTTCATCCCATTTAGAGTGTTTGTTGAACGTCCGAACTGTATTACTAGACGACTTTCTCATTACAATATCTCTGGTGTTTTCGTGATTGGTCATTAGACATTGCTCTGTTGGTCTATGTAGGGCCAACATATTGCCTGCTCACGTAAGGTACATGCGACCATAGACCGTATGTTATTAAGCTAGGGAGATTCCGTTAAGATCAAGCATGTCTCTCGCGTTAGTTAGACGTGGGTTCACAGCAAATTTTGCAATTGAGGAAACGAGATCAATGAGAACATATCTGGTTATCCGACGGTGTTCTGATTAAATATTCATCAAAGTAGTCGGCGAGAAAAGCACTTGTCTATTTTAAAACGGTTGCTATTTATTTTGGGGAACATGAATATGGTATAAAAGAACATGTATTGTGAGAAAAGTACTTTTCCATTTTGCCAAAAATCCAATGACGTAAGAAATGAAGTATGCATTTTTCCTTATTCACATACGAACTCACATACGAACTCACAAATGAACTCACATACGGTATGATTATATTTCAGATGACCTTTATCTTCGATCCAGTTTCCTCCATTGAGAGCACCACTACTCGGTATATCAGTCGAGCGTAGACATCTGATGACCTTTAATCGATATCAGTTAATGATGCAGTATGCTTAACCTTTCCAAAATGGGGTTCTGATGATGCGTTCTGGCCATGTATCTTTAACACAGCGTCTTAGATACCAGATCAGCCACTTCAAACTTCTCATTTCTGCTCATCTCTGATAATGAGCACCATACATACACAACATACATTTAAGCATCTTTTCATGTATCCCAGACTTCCACGTATCATGTAAATATATACATTTTGCATTGATCTTTGTTTGCCGAATGTACATAATACCACTGACAAGCCTGTTGTCTTTTGTATACTTATTAAGTTTCTAGAATATCAATGTTCTATGACCTCGAGCACGACCCAAAACCTTTTTGGCCAAACGTCTGTACTGTCTTTATCTCTTTCTAAGAAAATAAATAGCCGAGACTTACTCCTCTTTTAATATATACTCATGTCCTGAACACCGTTAAAGTTAATCTTTAAGACACATTTTGGGTTAATGTATACATTCAGTGTTGTTATAGTCCCAAACATACGAAGTCTATTTCTCATTCGTCTGTACATAGCTGATAACTTTCACAACAATTTCTAAAAGTTTTGCGGATTTTTAAATTGTGTGAGTGGCGGGAGCTACTAGTTGGGCAGGAGACGCTTACCTTTTTCGCGAACATCTGGTGCCATCATTGATTTTCAGTGATGCATTCCCATAATTATCATCGCTTTTTTGCCTTTTACGACCATTGGAATATGTTTCGACGGATCATACTCTGGCGTTCACGGTTTATTTTACATTATACACATCATGTTTCCCAAACGATTCCTTATTATATTTTACCCGTTCCAGAGTCATATGAAGCCATGAAATAAAACGCTTGACAACTGACATTTCAATCAGTTCAATGTGTGCTACGTTGTATTCCTAGTTGGAAACAAAAAGCAGGTGTTCCCCCAACATTAAGTTTATAACTTAAACAATAAGTACTACAGCCCTTCTAACCTTCGAAAGAAACTGTGCCCGGGAAACATGTAATGCTTTTTGCAGCCTGAACAGAATGAAATCTTGTTTAAAAAGTACCTCACGCCTCTTGCACAATATTTGCCCGATCGCCAAGCCATTACTCCTTACACAGCAAATAACTCACTCTGCGTGGGGGACCGTGTAGGCAGTATCGACTTTATGTCCGAACGTCAATTTCCTTGAACAGGCGAAGAATTTACGTTCATTAATTTGACAAATTGCCTCGTTTTGTTATCACACCTTCATTGATGGGAGCAACAGAAGATCACATTTTTCTTGACGAGGTTTAATTACAAACTCTCCTTTGCGCAAGCGTACAGTTGCCATCTAACGGCTTCACATGTTCGTTGGGATGTCCCTAGGGGCCACTGTCTGGCATTTGATGATTGTAAAATGTTATCTTAAATGCCATTCAATCAGCTTTACATGGTCAATTCTTTTAAGGCAAAATATAACACACACATTTGATCCATTTTTATGTCAGTGGCGGGTTCTACCTGTAGAGCGGGATGTACTTACCCTTTTCACGAATACGTTGTGTCATTACTGATTTTCAGTGGCCCCTTCATATATTGTGCTTGATACGCCCAACGAAGTCCGTTTCGGCAGATAATCGAGACTCTTTGTTCACTCCCGTCGACATTGTAATGTTTGAGGAAATCTTGTTCTTCAGTTTGGAACATTCAGCTCTGACATTAAATTTAGCCAGAGATATTTCCAACTGTGTATGTAAACACACAAAACATTGTTTTATTTTCACGTAAGCTGCCGGGAAAAAGAAGTATTCCCCCATGTTTGATGGGAGATAAAAACGAAACGAAAAAGTAAGGGTAATGCGATGGTGATGTTTTTGATGTTTTTGACCTTAAGTTTGCATGTTTCAGCGACTGTTTTCGGCTTATAATAGTAGCATTTTGATGACGTTCGTCAAATCCAATTTTCAAGTGTATGCATTTTTTAGCACGGCAATTTATGTTATACACGCACAATGTCTGGTGCTCGACAGGTCTTTCTTACGAAGAATAGGCTTGTCTCACATTCGGAATTAAAATGTCAAAAGAGAAAAAGACAGGAGATTGTTCTGTTCGATAAGTAGAATCTAGTCAGAAAACTGTGGTCGTACATAGGCCTTTGGCATTTCAAGGTTTTTTTAAATTGACGCTTGCAATTGCATTTAAATATTAATCCCTCAAACGCCCTGACCTTCATCAAGCAGTTCATAGTTTGTAAACGACGACTGCTGGCCTTTCATTTGGAATGATAGTTTTTATTCTAAATGCACATGTCTTTTTGCGCACAAAATGGCTTTTCACGTTTTCAATCATGTGACGTACTCATCATAGTTAAACATTCGTTTGTAATGGATCGTGAGCCAAATCGGTAAATTGCAATGAAACATCTGTTTTTCTCTTCTTCCCCATATTTTCAGGTACATGCAAGCAACACATGTTACATTATTGTTACAGTACGCATATTACATTTGACTTAATATAAACAAATACATTTGTTATGCATTATTGCATATTTCTGAAATTGTCATCGAAAACTATACAAGGTGTATACTTAACTTTAAAGATAAGGTACATTAAGGTTCATTCAGCCAAATACTTTCTTTAAAGATAAGGTACATTAGGGTTCATTCAGCCAAACACTTTCTTTAAAGATATGGTACATTAGGGTTCATTCAGCCAAATACTTTCTTTAAAGATAAGGTACATTAAGGTTCATTCAGCCAAATACTTTCTTTAAAGATAAGGTACATTAAGGTTCATTCAGCCAAATACTTTCTTTAAAGATAAGGTACATTAAGGTTCATTCAGCCAAATACTTTCTTTAAAGATAAGGTACATTAAGGTTCATTCAGCCAAATACTTTCTTTAAAGATAAGGTACGGTAAGGTTCATTCAGCCAAATACTTTCCTTAAAGATAAGGTACATTAAGGTTCATTTAGCCAAATACTTTCTTTAAAGCGTAATAACTGTAGATATGAACCGAAGGTCATAATATCTAATAAGCTCTCTGTAATGATAGTATTGCTGTTTTTACCTTTTATGACTAATATAATATTTTGATTTGAAAACTGTATTGGTACTTGTATTAGCAGAATCCATTTTTTTAGTTCGTGCCGTATATTAGAAACAATTTCACACCAATAGAATAAATGTTGTATCGTTTCCGGTTCTTTTTTAACAGAATTTCGATAATGGTGAATCAATATATCCTCTTTTAAATCAATAATTTCTAACTGGTAGTATACTTTGTATGATCCTACACTGTAGCCATTTCAGATCGATACTTTGGGTACACATATTTAAAATTATATCGAAACTGTTCCAATTGATATGTGACATACATACTGATGTGTTTGAAGCTTCCAGATACATGAATGTCATGCGTGCAGACTTTCAACACTACCCATATTAAGAGTGTTAAAGGAAGCAGCTTGAAAGCAATCATATGGTTTTAGTATACTGACCCTTCTTAAATGATTTGTCTTATAAACATCTCGCCCAAAATATCACACCACCAACTTTGAAATATAATTGCGTTCATTTTCATTGTTGAGGTTTCCAAATGGTACACATCGTCTGCCTGTAGAATGGCAGCCACCTAAACAGGCATGTCATTTCGGGTTATTGTCACTGTGTTGAACATTAATCATACTGTAATCAGTCGACTCATTACAAAGCACACACTGACTGGACATGGGAGGGACTTGCCGAGATCAGGCCATCCATGGAAGACAAGTGCCGGAGAGGACAGGGTACCAACTTCAACTTGTACTGTTTTTCGTCATCACTGGTATACCCACAACTAGGGTCCCTTAGGACCATCAGGCGTCGACCTAATGCAACAGGGCCAGAAGACCAATAAGACGTCCACTCCTCTCATCCCAACACATGCGAACCGTTTCGCCTGGTGTCAGGCTCAAGCACATTGGAACTTGAGTTCATGGAGGAGGATCCATTGGTCTGACGAGAGTACGTTTATTGCCCCATACTGATGGTTGGACTCGTGTCTGGAGGCAAAGAGTAACTTCTTATTATCAGTGCAACATCCAGGAAACAGTGGCATGCGATAGCGGCTCAGTGATTGCATGAGGATGTTGCTCCCATGATTGTAAACTGATTTGGTCGTTGGTTGGTTGTTTTACGCCTCACTCAGCAATAGTCCAGCTATATGACGGCGGTCTGTAAATAATCGAGTCTGGACCAGACAAGCCAGTGATTGACATCATGAACATCGATCCACGCAATTGGGACGATGACATGCATCAACCAAGTCAGCGAGCCTGACCACCCGATCCCGTTAGTCGCCTTTTACGACAAGCATAGTCGCCTTTTACGGCAAGCATGGGTTGCTGAAGACCTATTCTACCCCGGAATCTTCACGGGTCCTTTTGACTTGGACTTCTTGAGTGTACCAAGTTGGAGAGAATATCCCCCTAAAATATAAAAGGCTTACAGAATGATACAGAATGATTACACACATAAATCATAAAAAAACAAGCTCATACGTGTAGGTGGCGCGTCACAACTGCAGCTGAAACATTTGAGACCATCTCATTATATAAAGTGGCGCATCACAACTGGATCTGAAACATATGAGAACAACTCATTATATAAAGTGGCGCATCACAACTCCTTTTACAGCAAGCATGGGTTGCTGAAGACCTATTCTACCCCGGAATCTTCACGGGTCACTGATTTGGTCACCGTTCAGGGGACAAAAATGGACAAAGGTACTAAGATACCATATTGGACGGTTTTGTTGTGCCTCTTTTAATAACCATGCAATTGCCACACGTTCTGTTTTCTTGTACCACAATACCCAATCTCACCAAGCACGAGCTGTGCCTGACCATCTCTAGAACAACGCCACTGAGACTCTCCCTTGGCCTTCTCGACGCCCCGACCCGAATCCAATCGAGCATCTAAGGGATCATTTAGGACGTGGTGTTAGTCACGGACTCTCTAGAACAGAATCCCCAAGACTTGACCCAGGCATTGCATCAGGAATGGCAACACATCCCTCAATTGAGGATCAGGCGTCTGAATTTGAGCATGAGGAGACGTCTTGTAGATGTGATCCATGTACGGGGTTGCTGCACCAGATATTGACTTGATGCAATGTTACGAAGACACGTACGTGTTGATCTGTCCATCTTATTCCTTACAGTTACCATACTTATACTGCATCTAATTATCCCCAATTACAGTCCTTGTAGCCGCTGGAGAATACAGTTGCCGTATTTCTTTGCATATGATCATTTTCTTATTATTAATAAATGTAACTTATTTGACATTAAGTAACACTTTTCATCGTTTTTGTTTCGTTTTCGAGCTTCTCCTTATCCATCTCTTTCCTGATTATCAAAAAAAGCTTGGTGGTTCGATACTTTTGACGAGGTGTATATTAGATTGTATTATTGTAGTGTAAAGCATATTGTATTGGGAAGTTTTCAAAAAGGGTTATGGTAAACATATGGAGGACAGTTCCAATGTTGACGCATTTGTGACAAAAATGATGCAATTCCCTATGATTTAGTCACATGAGGATTGCCCTGCGTTTGTGTCATGCGATTGTGATATCCACATTTATTTTCTGAAATTATAAATCTGTCTTCTTGTTAATTATTCAAATATGAATTTAGGAGATACTGCGTCATAATGCCGAAGCATTAAATTTGTAGATATTCCTTGTAATAATGGTGTTCGCACCCACAGGGCCCAGCTCGGGCAATGTGACCTGCCCTGTGGCGATTTATTTCTGCAATATATTCATTCTATTTTTTCAAATTGTTTCTAACACAACACCATAGTGCCCTTCTGCATTGCAACTAATTAATATTTACCTCCATTCTTTACTACAGTGAGTGGGTTATGAACAGTAGTTCAGTTTTTTCACATATCTATGAATGTGTTTGTGATGGATGCGGGGCAGGATGAAAGTGTCAAAATGATTATTCTCATTTATTCTGATTATCGTGTGCATGAGTTTTCATGAAGTACAAAACGGACCCCAAGATCAAAACTGGATTCAAATTAATGAAAACAAAAGAACAATGATCAAATTTAACATAAAGAACTCACATCCCTTTATATTGATGTCGGCATCCAAACATGGTGAATACCAGTATTTCTAAGGAATCATCATGATTAAGACCTGCTAATGGAACCTGAGACTGAGATCGTATTACAAGCATGACTTCAATATTGTAGTGTTTTATTTACAACTCAATATCGCTGTGCCTCTGTTTACTGGTTAACTCGTTTTCCCTTCCTAAAGCAATGGGACAATAAGCCCTACTGAACAAAAGGTTGGAGTTGTCGCTGATTCAAATAACACATTGGACAAATCACTAACATTGAACAATAGTGTAATATATGGAACAGTAGTGTAATATATGGAACAATGTTGTACTACATGGAACAATAGTGTAATATAGGGAACAGCAGTGTAATATATGGAACAATAGTGAAATATATGGAAGAAAAGTGTAATATATGGAACAATAGTGTACCATAAGGTCAATAAGTGTAATCTAAGGACCAATAGCGTAACATAGGGACCAATAGTGTAATATAAGGAACAATACTCTAATATATTGAACAGTAGTGTCATATAAGGTCAACTGAATGCTTAAAGATTTCTGCAATACGTTTGTCATCGCCAACTGTTGCAGCAATAGGATCAATAACTTCATCTTGAAACTCTCACGGTTTCGCAGACACCAGGTATGATCACTATTTGATAGTGATTCATAAACATATGCTAATCGGAAGCATGCAAAGGACTCCTGATTTCTTATGATTATCGAAATGTTTTTGTCCCTTTATTAGAATTATGGAAAGGGTTTGACCACTTTCATATATATTATGGCGTGTCAGCTTGATGAGGGAGGAAGCCCGAGGTGATGCATGTTTGTTTTGTTTTAATCATTATTTTATTGACAAATTATTGACAAACGCGATTGGACAAAAGTTATCCAACTTACCTGGCCCTTGCCCTAATGTATATGTACAGGCATTGATTATATATGTATATAAATATATTACATTTCAAAGTAACAAAGAGAAATATATTTACATGAAAAACATCAACATGTTTTTACATAATGTTTGCATAAACATAAACATACATACAGTTTCCCCGTTATACCGTATTGTTTTAGTTTATGAAGTAATCTTTTATGCCAAAATGCTTTCGATGCATTACAGAATACCATACAATAAGATGATGCATGTCTTACCACTTTGGTCAAACCAAACCAGGAAACATAATCAGGGCTCCTGGAATTCGAACCCAGGATAATAGGTTTCTGGCACAAAGATATGCGGCGCCTTAGAGGACTGGGACACAAACACATAGTCGGGACACAATATTTGGTTATTCGTCTGATAAATGTTTTATCACAACAAATCATTGACAAAACAAACATACCTACTAATAGGAGAAATGTCCTAAAAGATGGGTGGGGTAATTGTGGTAACTCAATCAACAATGTCAATATGGGACGTGACCATCTTTTGCGTTGATACAGGCGAGGCAGCGGCGATGCATTGAAGACACCAGATGATTGAAAACAGCCCGGGTTATGTTGTTCAAAATGTCAACCAACTGAGCTAGCATTGTCTGGAGAAACAGACGGCAAAGGCAGTACACCAATGCTACGTTTTCCGTTGTTGTTGTTTGTTTGTTTTTTTGTTGTTGTTGTTTAACGCCACACTCAGCAATATTTCAGCTATATGGCGGTCTGTAGATAGTCGAGTCAGGAGCAGACGAGCCAGTGATTGACATCATGAGCATTGATCCACGCTTTTGGGATACATCATCAACCACGTCACCGAGCCTGACCACCCGATCCCGTTAGTCGCCTCTTACGACAAGCATAGTCGCCTTTTAGGCAAGCAAGACCTATCCTACCATGGATCTTCGCGGGTCGTTTTCCGTTGGTATATACATGTAATATAACATGGCTTCAACCTGTGTCGCTTACAAAACAATACAATAAAAAACAAAATACAAAACGTAACATACTATCATTTACGAAAAACACTTTCTGATGTATATTTCTTAACTTTCTCCGTTATAGTTTTGTTGACGGACAGAATAATGAGTGAAGAGTATGGAAACGTCTTAGCAATTTTTCCATGTGGTATTTTCTATCACACACACACTCACTCACGCAAGCACGCATGTACCCAACCAACCACGCACCCTTTTTGTAGAGTCTATTTGCCACGACAGAACGAGATGGAACGCAGTTTTTCATTTACGCTAGAAACAAAAGAAATGATGATTGAAATTACACCTTAGACGAGAAAGCATTATGTTTTTAAGATGAAAAGATTATATTACAAGAGTACATAACACCACTCTCAGAGCGAAGGTTTTGTTTCAATATTTTATTTTAGGAGCCAAAGAGATGTTTGTTGATACGCATGTGGCAATTGCACTGTTTTTATTTGATAATCCTTGATGAATAATGATGTAAAGCATGTTGAATCATTAATACCACCAAAAAAAACTTAGATTCAATAATAGTAATATTATTTGCCAATGGGATTGTCATTAAGAGTGCTACACGCTGGAAACATGACTTAGGCGACTGATGCAAATCAACTCCAAATTTATAACTAACGATGCAAGGAAATAACGTACAATAGACACTCCACAGCAGGATGGAACCTCCTGTTTCGTTTCTCTGATGGCACCAATGCATGATAATTTACCAATTTAAATTCAGCCTGAAGACGGAAAGTGATCTTCTGGCTAGATTTTCGGGCGCCTGTTGTTCTTTAAGAATTCACATTCAGGCATGATTCTACTTGTAATTCAATCTGCGTTTTACATGTAAGTCCATTTGTGTCTGATGAGGTCTTAACCACTGATATTAAATTACTTCGATGTATGGGTCGTATGTAATCACATTATACACGGGGAACGGTGGCCCAGTAGAGGCGCCTGGGTGTGTATATGTGTTGTTGACTGACTGCGACCTGGACTCCACCGAGCCTGGACCATCCATGCCAGTTTCCACCCTTGCTGAACTAGGCTGGAATTTCTTGGCCCGATCGTAGGGCCAGACATGGTTATTACGAGCTATGTCCCTTCTATGTCTATCAAGTTGGCCATTCAGAATCCACCTCTCATATCTCTTCGCATAAAATGGCGTCTCCCAGTGTAAACGATCTGATTGATGATCAAGATCCATTTTGATTGGACACTGCATAGACGCGTTAGTCCAGCCGAAACATAACTCCATAATTCCAGCCTAGTTCGGCAAACTGGACTTTTATAGTCAATTATCTCCCTGGCCTGGGGAAGATGATCCTGGACCAGTGATTGGTATTATGAGAAACGGTCTAGGCCGTCGGGGTTCGATGACACGCAATCAACCAAGCCAACGAGTGAGTGAGTGAGTTGGGTTTAACGCCGCTTTTAACAGCATTACAGTTATATCACGGTGTGTCAGCTTAAGGTGGGAGGAAAGCCCGAAATGATGCAGGTCTCAGACGTTTACCACTTCGGTGAAACCCACGAGCACGGGTATGGTGCTGACAAACCTAGAAACATAATCGGGGCGAACCAGGATACGAACCCACAATCATAGGTTTCTGGCGTGCCCAAGGGACGCAACTCTGCACAGCGAATGTCGGCGCCTTAGACGACTGGGCCACCCGTGCCCCCACCAAGCCAACGAACCCGACCCGTTAAATCTTTGTTGGATACTATAGGTTGCAGGGGACCAAGTCTAACCCGGAATCAAGACGTGGTTGGGCAATTCAAATCAGAAATTACTGTGCTTGGTGAGGTGTTCGGCAACAAAGAAACCCTTACTTTTTATGAAATTTTGGGAATCGCGCGTTCTATCATTAGGGCAAGACACCTTGTGTCATTACTGATTTTCAGTGATTAATTCACATAATTTCCATCACAGTAGTTATGTGTACGAAACTACGGTTTCAGTTTCGTATCTAGTACGGATACGAAACTAAAACTATTCATACCCTCGATCCTGTTTTGTCTGTACACATGTTTGTTCTCGAAAGCGTAGGTTATAACAAGTATTTTGCCTTTTACGTCCAGTGGAATCACACATTGTACCCATGTCGGGAATTGAACCCGGGTCTTCGGCGTGATGAGCGAACGCTTTAACCACAAGGCTACCTGACCGCCCCTCATGATGAGGTGACGATGAGGCTATAATTTCACGTGGTATTGATTTTGTTTTGAGTACTCTTGAGAAACCCAAAATCAAATGTCGGAAGTCATGTGCTATTTTCTGAAGAATCAAACATACACGTTATAAAATATGTATTCTTATTTTCAGAAGCATTTATATCACATGTCGCAAATAGTGCCATTTGTGTTGATGGAACACTAGTGGGAAAATAATATGTCATTGGAGACATTGATACATAGGAAATTATTATACGTTAGCACGTCGATAACGATGCAGCCACCTTCATTAGGTGTCAAATCGGTTTACTGTCAAATGGGTAAAGTTTTCACAATAAATAAATAAAGGAAAGAAACAGTTTGTTAAAACTGTAACTATGGACCTATGTCATTGTTTGCTTTAATGTGAGGCTTATGCAGATCGACGTCAAAGTCATCTTCACAATAAATCACACCTTACAGAAATAAAGTATACTAATGTTTGTTGATAACATTGAAACTGTTTGACAATGTTTGTTTTTCGTGCACTGCAGTTTCGGAAAACTAGTGTTAATGTGTAACTCAAAGATTGTATGTTGCCTACATTGTTACTCAAGCTGTTTTTGTCGATGACCAACGTCCATGATGAAATAAAAGAAGAAAAATACAATTTATCTCTGTTTTAAGAAATAATGAATTCTGTCCCTCGACTGGAGCTCTGTGTCATATCAATAATACGTAACGCTACAAAACCAATAATCATAAGAAATGTCTGCTTGAAGAAGCGCGTATTGCACGATTCCGACTATATCATGAGCATGTGTTAATGATCATGATGAAATGGTGATGATACCAGGTGTTCGCGAAAAGGTGAACCTATCCTTCCCCACTGGTGGCAGCCGTCACAAACGCATGAAGGCGAGAGGGCGATAGTTCGCCTTAAAAAACACGGAAAGATAATGGTACTTGATAATTTTCCGAAGTTTAAAGATTATCACAAGCTCTACCAGCGGATGCTTAAGGGTACCATAAGACCAGACGATGGGCTGTCCTATAATTAAAGCGTGGAATATTGCTAAAAACTAGTATGCACTTACGTGTTACACGTGTCGTTATCACAACTCACTCACTCAACCACTCATTTAACCACTCGTTTAACTACTCATGTAACCACTCATTTAACCACTCATTCAACCACTCATTCAACCACTCATTTAACCACTCATTCAACCACTCATTTAACCACTCATTTAACTACTCATTCAACTACTCATTTAACCACTCATTCAACTACTCATTTAACCACTCATTAAACCACTCATTTAACCACTCATTCAACTACTCATTTAACCACTAATTCAACAACTCATTTAACCACTCATTCAACTACTCATTTAACCACTCATTCAACTACTCATTTAACCACTCATTTAACAACTCATTTCACCACTCATTCAACCACTCATTTATCCACTCACTCAACCACTCATTTAACCACTCATTCAACTACTCATTTAACCACTCATTCAACCACTCATTTAACTACTTATTCAACCACCCATTCAACCACTCATTTAACCACTCATTCAACTGCTCATTCAAGTACTCTTTTAACCACTCATTTAACCACTCATTTAACCACTCATTCAAGTGCTCATTTAACCACTCATTTAACCACTCATTCAACCACTCATTCAAGTACTTATTCAACCACTCATTTTGCCACTCATTAAACCACTCATTTAACCACTCAAACACTCATGTCAACAATAACAGCACAAAACCATCGGTAGTCTCGGAGATCAGTCGCTGTTTATCATTTTCATCGAAAAAAAACACAAAAGAACACGCTCGAACACGCTTAGTTGTGAAGGAGGTGCCATCAGTGTTTCAATAGCAAGAACACCCAAGCGACATCAAGCATCCTAGATGCAACCTGGATATCGTCTCCTCCAATATATGCACAGAGGACTCTACTAATGAACGTGTTTGGTATTAATGTCGTCCTAAACAAACTACAAATATTACGTATACATCTCTTCTGCATGGGAAGTAAAATTGGGTTTAACGTAGCTTTTTCGTTTATGTCTCTTTAAAAGCGACGCGCATACACGTGTGTCATTGGCTGCTCGTACGCGTCCGGACAAATTCCGTTTATAGTGCTAACCTAGTGCGATACCAGGCCGCAGTTTAACATGGGAACCCCACTCAGAAACCGTGACAGTATACTAGTACTGAATCCAAGCCCCCTATGGTTCGGGATATAAACCACATTAAATAGCTTCTAGTATTTTCAAACCCTTGAAGATCCGTGTTAGAATAGGTCTTCAGCAACCCATACTTGTCGTAAGAGGCGACTAACGGGATTGGTTGGTCAGGCTCGCTGACTTGGTTGATGCATGTCATTGTATCCCAATTGCGTAGATTGATGCTCATGATACCAATCACTGGAAACACAGGTCCTATGTCGGGGGTGGCAGGCTATATCCAGCCGCATTGTACCGGTAAATTACGACATTTCATGGTTCTGGGTGAGCCAGGCTTCAAAGAGGACATACCAGCCCACAAACAGACCCGTGAAGATCCGGAGTAGAATAGGCCTTCAGCAACCCATGCTTTCCGTAAAAGGCTACTATGCTTGTCGTAAGAGGGACTAACGGGATCGGGTGGTCAGGCTCGCTGACTTGGTTGATGCATGTCATCGATCCCAATTGCGTGGATCGATGTCCATGATGTCATTCACTGGATTGTCTGGTCCAGACTCGATTATTTACAGACCGCCGTCATGTAGCTGCAATACTGCCGAGTGCGGCGTTAAACAACAAACAAACAAACACAGCAACATTGACATGCAGATGCTTAAATAACACATGCGAGCAATACAATCATATCTTGGATACAAAGGAAACACTACTAGAATAATGTTTTAAACAAGAAAAGTCTTGCATTTTACTATTTGGCTTCTGCAGTTTTATTCCTACTCTGGGATGAACAAAAGGCTCAAGAGTCATCCTGGGTTATGTGGTATGGTTCAATATGGTTACCTACGGTAATGTATGGTTACATATGGTTATCCGTGTGCTCTAAGTCATGGGAACTAATGTCTTCGCACGGACTGGCTGTTCACTGTTCCAGAGTTCGGGGACCGTAATCAATCAGTCGCCAGACAGAAAGTCGGAATATTGATTTACGGTGCCAGTTATTTGGATGATAAATCAGAAGATTACCATACAACCTTAAGTCAAGAGGTACGAAGGAGCGTCTAGCCACGCCATTCCATTTGTAGTTAAGTTAATATATATTAATAAATCGTTTATCCAGGAGTCGCTGGTGGACCTGCACGATTCGAACCCTGTGTCAACATCATATGTACACTCTTGGCTTCATCAAATATAAAAGCATCCACACCAGAGAATGACCAGGCTCCGAAACATATTTCATTAGGCGTAAAAGGCCAAATTGTGGTGAAAATAATATAAAGGGATCACTGAAAATAAGTGATGACACCAGGTGTCCGCGAAAAGGATAGTTATGACCCGCCCAACCAGTCGTATCCGCCAGTTACACATTTTCATAAAAAAGTTAGGTCTTCAGAAACCCATACTTGCCGTAAAAGGAGAAAATGCTTGACGTAAGAGGCGACTAACGGGATCGGATGGTCAGGCTTGCTGACTCGGTTGATGCATGTCATCGATCCCAATTGCGTGGATCGATGCTCATGATGTCAATCACTGGATTGGCTGGTCCAGACTCGATTACTTACAGACCGCCGTCATATAGCTGAAATATTGGTGAGTGCAGCGTTAAACAACAAACAAACAAACCAATCACAAAAGTAAACAGACTAGACAGTCATGTTATCGTAAGTATCGGAGAAGATATATGGATGACACAAATTAATTATTACAATTAGGAGCGACGTTTCGATGTGGGTTCTCATACTATTATCAAACAAGTGGTTATCAAGCGGTGAATGCTAGTTAGCTCAAAAGCTTAGAAGCTGAAGTTAGCATTTGACAGTTAAATTCTGAGTGAACAACTATCCCAAGAAAAGTTTTAATTACCAATCAAGTTGTGTTGTTGTAAGTGCATAATTCGTGTGTTGATAATCAACTGTATCTGTTGTTAGGAAGAGAATATATGGGTGTGAACTTCTTTATTATAAGGAACACAACGTTTTGGAGTATATAACTACTCTTTCATCACCTGATGAAGGAGTAGGCATATACTCCAAAACGTTGTGTTCCTCATAATAAAGAATTTGACATCCATATATTCTCTTCCTTATGTGTATCACTTCTAAATAAATAGGTCTTCAGCAACCCATCCTTGCCGTAAAAGGCGAATATGCTTGTCGTAAAAGGCGACTAACGGGATCGGATGGTCAGGCTCGCTGACTCGGTTGATGCATGTCATCGATCAGAATTGCGTGGATCGATGCTCATGATATTAATCACTGGATTGTCTGGTCCAGACGCGATTATTTGCAGGCCGCCGTCATATAGCTGGAATATTGCTGAGTGCGGCGTTAAACAACAAACCAACCAACCATTTCTAAATGCCTTTCAAAGACTCGTATCTGTTGTTGTTGTTGTTGTTGTTGTTACTAAAAGTGAACAACAATCAGGCCTGAGTCCAGTTTCTTCCTCCCACAAAGGTTGGTGGAATATTGGTTCATGCTGACTATCAGTATACTTTGTATACTATCAGTATAACAAAAACCAGCCTCAAAGACACGACGTATAAGAGATGTCTACATCATACCACTGTGGCCAGCTACTTTGAACACTAAGAATTACATTACAGTTGGTAAAGAGAACTTCCACGACCATCAAGCAGACCGGTCAGAAGTAGACATTGGGGTCTTCGTAAGCAGAAGAAGAAGTGTGCCAGAGAAGACGTGATTCCAATCACAAGAATATACCAGGAAGATGTTTCTGGTAAGAATTATGGTTTATTGTGTCCTTCTAATGAAACTGTGATTTATCAAATACGGCGACATCATCTTACTCCGTTTATTTAAGTTTTATTATTGGCAAAAAAGTTGTACTTAAATAAAAGAATAACATAAATTTATGAAAATCTAATGTCTTGTCACTAGGTTTCATTGTCATGCCATTCTGAGATCCAGGTTGATGGCTAGTTGCGACAGAAGTTTTATCTTCATGGAGTTCCTGACTTTTACTATATGTATCCGGGTGTCCTATGAGTGTCATGTGTTTATATGTATCTGAACACTATTATAATATTTTTACAAATAAATCTATACATAAGAATTAAATCGTTTTCTTATTTTTCATACAAACTATGTCTTGTTTCGACAGGAGATGAAACAGACTATTCTATAATCCCCCATTATTCACCCAATTAACACCTGAGTTACAACTGACTGGATTTGAGTCTAAATGGGGGATTTTAAGCTAAATAGGAACTAACCGTTACAACCTACACCGAAACGTCGCTTCTAATTGTAATAAAGAAATTGTTTCATCCATATGTCTTATCCTTACTTAGTACTCCAACTTCTAAATGCCTCTCAAAGAAAATCGTAAAATCTCTTGACAGAAAATCGTAAAATCTTTTGACATAAAATCGGTAAATATCTGGACATAAAATCGGTAAATATCTGGACAGAAAATCGGTAAATCTCTGGACGGAAAATCGGTAAATCTCTGGACAGAAAATCGGTAAATATCTGGACGGAAAATCGGTAAATCTCTGGACAGAAAATCGTCACCACTTTGAGCCTCTTCCCCACACTACGCTCACACGCCTGATACAACAGAAATGGGTTTTTTTAAATCGGCAGTTAAAAAAGCCATCTCATTATTCATTCACTTTATTTCAGTACTTGTAGGCCACGGGCCTTTTTGTACAAACGAAATACAATTTAGGTGCAAATAGTATAAGATATAATACACATTTCTTTGCTTTTTGACAAAAGCAGGTTTAACATAATTGTACATTATACATGTTGGAGTATTTTTGTTCTTACAGCATTGGCATAAAACAAGTACTTTTCTGTATTCATATTGATAATGGGGTCTTGCGATGACAGAAGTGTATTAAACTTCAGAATATTTGGAAAGATTTAAAATTGAGATTTTATGTAACTTTGCCTAAGATGGCTATAAGCTGGACAAATTAACAAAAAAGGATTTCGATACGGTTTAAGTTACAAACTTTGCATTTTCTAAATTCATGAGGAATATTATAATGTCGTTCACGTTCAATTTCTAAATTGTGAGAACTAAGACGAAAACGAGTCAATGTGGGATTTCAGATGTATCACTATGTCAAACCTGAATTTTTTTGTCTTTTAACCGTTTAAGCCATCTCATATATGTTGTTATCAGATGATTCCATCCATTGTATTAAGGGCATTTACTCAGCACTAACCCAACTACTACCATGGCACCAACACCGGCTTTTGAATCTACTAATTAATATTGCTATTCCAACATGGTCAGTAATTAGTTGTTGACCGATGGGTGTGAGATCGATCAAAATACTAACAAAAAGACGGCAATTACTGTAAGTACGAATACCATTAAGAAGCTTCCATGTAAACAGAGTGTCGACATGCCGCTGTGTCCAAGCCATTAGACTGATTTATCACGGATGAGTGAGAAATAAAATGTCAGCGTCTGAGACACCATGTGAGGGTTCACGTCGTGTGGGTGTTGATGCTTATAAGGAGTGCCGATTTAGCTCATATATTGGATATGGGAGGGCAGTAAACGTAAAAGATTTGCATCACTTTGGACTTCAACAACATCATCCTGATCCGCTGTGATATCACCGAATAACAGTAACTAAACCATCAAAACTATTCTCGACTATATCATGTGCAAGAGTTTATGGATCGCAATCAAATAGTGATGATGCCAGGTGTTCTGAAAAGGGTGAGCGTACCTTACCTCTCCACTGGTACCGTCATGAACTTGTTTCATTCCATCAATGCTGAACGCCAGGCAGTGTAACAGCAAGTACCACATTGTAACGTCAGTTGATGTGACGCGGCTTTGGGTTCCAAAACGAAGGCAAAATATTAATTTGTAATGGAAGTTAAGAGACATTACAACTCTCTAAAAACGTCCTGCTGTTTCTTGTGTTCTTGGAAAGGGATCAGGACAATGGGTGATGCCAGTACAAAACTGATGTGTGCAGATCATCTCAATGTTTCTAATCCGCCGCCATCTTTCTCCAACCCCCACCCCTCTCATGGCATCATTTACCAACGTGTACTTTTCTTCGATTGGTCGTTACTCTTGTCCAGAAGACAAGTAACATCTGATCAGCTGATATTTAATGGATATGAGGCCTGATCAATCGTCTCTCTTCAGATATTTACGAAGCAGCAACTCTTACCACTGCACTGTCGCGTCGTCGAATGAGCTCACTCAAGTGAGGTGACAGCAATAAAAAAAAACAAATGAAGACCTCTCGCCGATTTAATTACGGTCTGGTGGACCCAAAGGTTCATTTGCTGTCGTTATAAGGGTCCAGACCAACATCATGACGCATTAAATGTTATTGACACTGAAGGAAGGAGTTCTGACCTGGAGCCGGTTTGTATGAGACGTTGTTGATTTTCTACTATAGTCGCTGTGCTGGTGAAAATCTTCGAGAGTATGGAGTGTATGTAAGAAGATGTCTTTTAATGATATGCAGCAGGTATATATATTTGTCTTTTTAAGTATTTTCTATTTCAGCTTTTGTTTCTGTTGAATTCTGTTGAACAGAGATTTGTTGGCATTTCAGGGTGACATTATATTTTGTTGGCCAACAAGAAGTTTTAATCCCTTCATTCTATGTCCTGATCAATCACATCCCAAGCTGTCCTACATTCTATGTCCAGCCCCTATTGTGACCAATCACATCCCAAGCAGTCCTACATTCTATGTCCAGCCCCTATTGTGACCAATCACATCCCAAGCAGTCCTACATTCTATGTCCAGCCCCTATTGTGACCAATCACATCCCAAGCAGTCCTACATTCTATGTCCGGCCCCTATAGTGACCAATCACATCCCAAGCTGTCCTACATTCTATGTCCAGCCCCTATTGTGACCAATCACATCCCAAGCAGTCCTACATTCTATGTCCAGCCCCTATAGTGACCAATCACATCCCAAGCTGTCCTACATTCTATGTCCAGCCCCTATAGTGACCAATCACATCCCAAGCTGTCCTACATTCTATGTCCAGCCCCTATAGTGACCAATCAAATCCCAAGCTGTCCTACATTCTATGTCCAGCCCCTATAGTGACCAATCAAATCCCAAGCTGTCCTACATTCTATGTCCAGCCCCTATAGTGACCAATCAAATCCCAAGCTGTCCTACATTCTATGTCCAGCCCCTATAGTGACCAATCAAATCCCAAGCTGTCCTACATTCTATGTCCAGCCCCTATAGTGACCAATCAAATCCCAAGCTGTCCTACATTCTATGTCCAGCCCCTATAGTGACCAATCAAATCCCAAGCTGTCCTACATTCTATGTCCAGCCCCTATAGTGACCAATCAAATCCCAAGCTGTCCTACATTCTATGTCCGGCCCCTATAGTGACCAATCAAATCCCAAGCTGTCCTACATTCTATGTCCAGCCCCTATAGTGACCAATCACATCCCAAGCAGTCCTACATTCTATGTCCAGCCCCTATAGTGACCAATCACATCCCAAGCTGTCCTACATTCTATGTCCAGCCCCTATTGTGACCAATCACATCCCAAGCTGTCCTACATTCTATGTCCAGCCCCTATAGTGACCAATCACATCCCAAGCTGTCCTACATTCTATGTCCAGCCCCTATAGTGACCAATCAAATCCCAAGCTGTCCTACATTCTATGTCCAGTCCCTATTGTGACCAATCACATCCCAAGCAGTCCTACATTCTATGTTCAGCCCCTATAGTGACCAATCACATCCCAAGCTGTCCTACATTCTATGTCCAGCCCCTATAGTGACCAATCACATCCCAAGCAGTCCTACATTCTATGTCCAGCCCCTATTGTGACCAATCACATCCCAAGCAGTCCTACATTCTATGTCCAGCCCCTATTGTGACCAATCACATCCCAAGCTGTCCTACATTCTATGTCCAGCCCCTATTGTGACCAATCACATCCCAAGCAGTCCTACATTCTATGTCCAGCCCCTATTGTGACCAATCACATCCCAAGCTGTCCTACATTCTATGTCCAGCCCCTATTGTGACCAATCACATCCCAAGGTGTCCTACATTCTATGTCCGGCCCCTATAGTGACCAATCACATCCCAAGCTGTCCTACATTCTATGTCCAGCCCCTATTGTGACCAATCACATCCCAAGGTGTCCTACATTCTATGTCCAGCCCCTATTGTGACCAATCACATCCCAAGCTGTCCTACATTCTATGTCCAGCCCCTATTGTGACCAATCAAATCCCAAGCTGTCCTACATTCTATGTCCAGCCCCTATTGTGACCAATCAAATCCCAAGCTGTCCTACATTCTATGTCCAGCCCCTATTGTGACCAATCACATCCCAAGCAGTCCTACATTCTATGTCCAGCCCCTATTGTGACCAATCAAATCCCAAGCTGTCCTACATTCTATGTCCAGCCCCTATTGTGACCAATCACATCCCAAGCAGTCCTACATTCTATGTCCAGCCCCTATAGTGACCAATCACATCCCAAGCAGTCATACATTCTATGTCCAGCCCCTATAGTGACCAATCACATCCCAAGGTGTCCTACATTCTATGTCCAGCCCCTATAGTGACCAATCACATCCCAAGCTGTCCTACATTCTATGTCCAGCCCCTATTGTGACCAATCACATCCCAAGCAGTCCTACATTCTATGTCCAGCCCCTATTGTGACCAATCACATCCCAAGCAGTCCTACATTCTATGTCCAGCCCCTATTGTGACCAATCACATCCCAAGCTGTCCTACATTCTATGTCCAGCCCCTATTGTGACCAATCACATCCCAAGCAGTCCTACATTCTATGTCCAGCCCCTATTGTGACCAATCACATCCCAAGCTGTCCTACATTCTATGTCCAGCCCCTATAGTGACCAATCACATCCCAAGGTGTCCTACATTCTATGTCCAGCCCCTATAGTGACCAATCAAATCCCAAGCTGTCCTACATTCTATGTCCAGCCCTTATAGTGACCAATCACATCCCAAGGTGTCCTACATTCTATGTCCAGCCCCTATTGTGACCAATCACATCCCAAGCAGTCCTACATTCTATGTCCAGCCCCTATAGTGACCAATCACATCCCAAGCTGTCCTACATTCTATGTCCATCTCCTATTGTGACCAATCACATCCCAAGGTGTCCTTCATTCTATGTCCAGCCCCTATTGTGACCAATCACATCCCAAGCTGTCCTACATTCTATGTCCAGCCCCTATAGTGACCAATCACATCCCAAGGTGTCCTACATTCTATGTCCAGCCCCTATTGTGACCAATCACATCCCAAGGTGTCCTACATTCTATGTCCAGCCCCTATAGTGACCAATCACATCCCAAGCTGTCCTACATTCTATGTCCAGCCCTTATAGTGACCAATCACATCCCAAGCTGTCCTACATTCTATGTCCAGCCCCTATTGTGACCAATCACATCCCAAGCTGTCCTACATTCTATGTCCAGCCCCTATAGTGACCAATCACATCCCAAGCAGTCCTACATTCTATGTCCAGCCCCTATTGTGACCAATCACATCCCAAGCAGTCCTACATTCTATGTCCAGCCCCTATTGTGACCAATCACATCCCAAGCTGTCCTACATTCTATGTCCAGCCCCTATTGTGACCAATCACATCCCAAGCAGTCCTACATTCTATGTCCAGCCCCTATTGTGACCAATCACATCCCAAGCTGTCCTACATTCTATGTCCAGCCCCTATTGTGACCAATCACATCCCAAGGTGTCCTACATTCTATGTCCGGCCCCTATAGTGACCAATCACATCCCAAGCTGTCCTACATTCTATGTCCAGCCCCTATTGTGACCAATCACATCCCAAGGTGTCCTACATTCTATGTCCAGCCCCTATTGTGACCAATCAAATCCCAAGCTGTCCTACATTCTATGTCCAGCCCCTATTGTGACCAATCAAATCCCAAGCTGTCCTACATTCTATGTCCAGCCCCTATTGTGACCAATCAAATCCCAAGCTGTCCTACATTCTATGTCCAGCCCCTATTGTGACCAATCACATCCCAAGCAGTCCTACATTCTATGTCCAGCCCCTATTGTGACCAATCAAATCCCAAGCTGTCCTACATTCTATGTCCAGCCCCTATTGTGACCAATCACATCCCAAGCTGTCCTACATTCTATGTCCAGCCCCTATAGTGACCAATCACATCCCAAGCAGTCCTACATTCTATGTCCAGCCCCTATAGTGACCAATCACATCCCAAGGTGTCCTACATTCTATGTCCAGGCCCTATAGTGACCAATCACATCCCAAGCTGTCCTACATTCTATGTCCAGCCCCTATTGTGACCAATCACATCCCAAGCAGTCCTACATTCTATGTCCAGCCCCTATTGTGACCAATCACATCCCAAGCAGTCCTACATTCTATGTCCAGCCCCTATTGTGACCAATCACATCCCAAGCTGTCCTACATTCTATGTCCAGCCCCTATTGTGACCAATCACATCCCAAGCAGTCCTACATTCTATGTCCAGCCCCTATTGTGACCAATCACATCCCAAGCTGTCCTACATTCTATGTCCAGCCCCTATAGTGACCAATCACATCCCAAGGTGTCCTACATTCTATGTCCAGCCCCTATAGTGACCAATCACATCCCAAGCTGTCCTACATTCTATGTCCAGCCCTTATAGTGACCAATCACATCCCAAGGTGTCCTACATTCTATGTCCAGCCCCTATTGTGACCAATCACATCCCAAGCTGTCCTACATTCTATGTCCAGCCCCTATAGTGACCAATCACATCCCAAGCTGTCCTACATTCTATGTCCATCTCCTATTGTGACCAATCACATCCCAAGGTGTCCTTCATTCTATGTCCAGCCCCTATTGTGACCAATCACATCCCAAGCTGTCCTACATTCTATGTCCAGCCCCTATAGTGACCAATCACATCCCAAGGTGTCCTACATTCTATGTCCAGCCCCTATTGTGACCAATCACATCCCAAGGTGTCCTACATTCTATGTCCAGCCCCTATAGTGACCAATCACATCCCAAGCTGTCCTACATTCTATGTCCAGCCCTTATAGTGACCAATCACATCCCAAGCTGTCCTACATTCTATGTCCAGCCCCTATTGTGACCAATCACATCCCAAGGTGTCCTACATTCTATGTCCAGCCCCTATAGTGACCAATCACATCCCAAGCTGTCCTGCGATTGGCCAAATTCAAACTCTATCTTGCTCTGACTCCATATTGCCACTTTCACAATGCACTGCATTAGGAGCATTTGGGGATCATCACTAAAGGTTAATTTACTAGATATCTTTACTTCTAAATAGGATTAAATAGTAATCAAAGGTCAGGCATTATAAATAAGCATCTAAACAGTAATTATCATATTTACATTAAATCACATATTTGTATTATGTTGATGTTTTGAATGAATGTGTTTTATTGTAGATCAATAGGAAACGGTGCAGCCGAAAACGACACAAATCTTCAAAGGTACAGAGTTATCAAGTGACGGCTGCGTATTGTCTAGGGCATAGAGAAATGGAAGTCGAGCACAACGTTCTTTGTGACATCTCAGCATTATTTGTTTGCAATCTGACGTCTAACTCAGCAATACAGCTATATGAAGGCGCACAGTAAATACTCAAGTCAAGACCAGTCAATCCAGTCATTGAAGTCATGAGCATCGATCTACGCAGTTGGGATGCGATGACATGCATGAACCAAGTCAGCGAGCCTGATCACGACAATCGCCACTTACGACAAGCTTAAGCCTGGGTTCTGAAAACTAATTCTAACTCGGATTTTCACGGGTTTTCACTGCATTAACCTCGTGGCAATACATCTGTACGTCATAAATGGAATATCGCTGACGTTTGAAATTGATTAACCTTAGCAAAGTCGCTCGTTTATTTTCATTTGCCAAAATATTAACACTCTGTCAGGTATTAGTTATTATAATAATATTAATATTGTATCATTAATAAACGATTTATCCATAAGTGGTTAAAAAGTTAAACACCATGTGCACCATCCCCTTCGGGTTTTTTTTTTATCTTTCAAACGGTTAGATTGAACCTTTTACATCATAAAAATATTTAATCTAACAGGAGGAGGCTCGTTACTCTTAATGCTGACCAGTTTCCATCCCAGAAGAACACCTGTCACACATTGTCATGTAAACGTTCTCTATATTGCCACTTGGAACTGTGATCAAAGACTCGCACCATGTATTCCCTAGCACTTGATGATACTTCACATAGTGTCATCAAGCAGAACATCAAACCAAAGCTTGTCCATGAAGCCGGAATTTCAGACATGTACAGCATTTGAAGCTTCGTCCCATAACTTGTCAATGGACTTATCGCGAAAGACGTCCTCCGTAAATCTGACCGCTTTCGTGGTCCATCGGATAGAGCGTCTGCCCGGAGAACGGAATGTCCCCGGCCGCTTCATACCAAAAGACGTCAGACGTATATCTGACCGCCTTTGTGGTCCAGCGGATAGAGCGTCTGCCCGGAGAACGGAATGTCCCCGGCCGCTTCATACCGAAAGACGTCAGACGTAAATCTGACCGTCTTCGTGGTCCAGTGTCTGCCCGGAGAGCGGAAGGTCCGGGGTTCGATCCCCGGCCGCTTTATACCAAAAGACGTTAAAAGATGGTACTTGTTGTTACCCTGTCTGGCGCTCGGCATTAACACACACACACACACACACACATAAAAACACGCTATATAAGTGCAATAATCTTGGACCCGACGTTAAACCAAATTTCACCACACCTTATCATAATGGGAGGAGGGGCGGTCGGGTAGCCTAGTGGTTAAAGCTTTCGCTCGTCACGCCGAAGACCCGGGTTCGATTCCCGACATGGGTACAATGTGTGAAGCCCATTTCTGGTGTCCCCCGCCGTGATATTGCTGGAATATTGCTAAAAGCGGCGTAAAACCATACTCATTCATTCATTCATAATGGGAGGAAGCGTCTTTACGGCGTACACATAAGGGCTTCCAGGAACCCAATTAGGATATCATGGCACCTTATAAGGGAAATGGTCACCTTATGTAGCTCTTAGTCACAAAATTCAGGATGTCTTTCAACTTGAGGAGTTTGTGCTCAAACATGTTTCTGTCACGTTGCAGTTACACAAACATTCCGAAAATTCTAGATCTTCCAACACATATTCCTCTGAAAGGACTAAATGAACAAAATGACAGTGAAATCTTTGATGAAAAATTCAATGTAGGAGTTGTAAATTCTAGAGACAGAACAAGGTGGAAATTATCCTAGGATAAAGTATATGTGGGATGTGACCTTCCATAATAAAAGTCGCCTAAAGTTTTTTTACTTAGTATCCAAGTGTTTAATAGGCAAGCCTCGGATTTGTAGACAATAATTAGCAGTGTCTTCAGTGTAAAAAAGTACTGCTAACAGCTTCAGTAGCAGAGCCATTAAGGATGTCATTTGATTGTGACGTCATGGTAACCAGTGATGTCACAATGGTCTGCAAAGCATTGTGATGAAATTTCATTGCAGCGATATCTAGAGTGTAGATATCGCTTGATCTCATCCAAGCGATATCTCCTGTGGGAGCCAGTTTTGGATGATACCATTCATACACATATTACTTGCCCTAAGCACCCTTTCTGCTAATAATTTTAAAGCTGTACGAAAATTACCAAAATTAGGTGTACCTAACAAACCCATGTAGCAAAATCCACTAACACATTCTAATGGTATTGCTCCTTAATGAAAAACACACCATAAGATCATTTTTATCTATGAACGAAGTTACGTTCTTGTGAGAACATTAACATTTTAAATTTAACATTCTCTCCTCGATCATAAAATAATAGAATGGGATATTAAACTAAATCCATTGCTTTATTGCAGCCTTAGAAGGCACAAAACACTTCATCACATTCAGAAACGTAATAAAAGATAGTATGACCGTTTAATTGACTAGTGTTAGAGAATGAATTGCTTTTGTTCCAAATGAGGAAACCTAACTAAAACATTAAATCATAATTCGTTATTCTATTTCACCGACTTAATTGCTTGCTTCCTGTTGCGTTCTCAAATAAAGTGTTTCAGTGAGGGAATGCTGTGGTATTGTAAGATATATTAACATAATAGTATGCTTGAACTAATGTATGAATGTACAAATGTAGTACCGGATTTTGACAAAAGTAGACTTCATTGTGCTATTCCGGCTGCATCAATAAATACTGACACCAGGTGTTCGCGAAAAGGTGAGCATATCTTGCCCTACGAACACATGCAAAGGCAAGCCATATGTTCACCTCAAACAAACATATGATAAAAGAAAAATACGGCATTGCATCGGACATCTTTTTTGTCACCGTCAAATTTGGAAATGTCCTCCACATGTCTTTTTTATACAAATCAGCCGACTGTGATTTAATACATGTTTTTTTATCAGTCCATGGAAAAACCTTCTTCGGGGCTTGGCGCACGGTTGGCCCAGAGGTCTAAAGAAAATCGTTTGCAGAGTTGTGTCCCTTGGGCACGTATGGAACCTGTGAGACTGAAAGATGCATATGCCCTCAACTTCACGGGTGGTGAGGTCGTCTAAAACAGAACAATTACTTGGGCAGAGTACGTAATTTACGCATGACAGACACCTGGGTCCACTTGCACAAAGCGATCTTAGCGCTAAGATGATCATAACTCCCATACTTTAACATAGACTCACGATAATCTTAGCGCTAAGATTGCTTTGTGCAAGTGGGTCCAGGTCTTTGGTTCGAATCCCAGATTAGTCCTGAGTGTGTTCTATGTTAGTCAGCACTATTCCAGTGTTCGTGGGTTGCAGACGTAATATAAATGAAGCCTGTCGTTTTAAGTTTCAAGAAAAAGTACGTAGGATTTCGTGGGACTGGAGTTTCTTCACTTCTGGTTTGTTTACATGCAGACATCACATGGCAGGAGTACTTCTGTCAGACGTCAGTCAACAAAACAAACAATTTGTGCAAATTGTGTGTGGTATGTGCAACCGGTAGGGCAAAACATGGTTACCCTTTTTGCGAACATCCGATGTCATCACTGATTTTCAGTGATCCCTTCACATAATCTTCGCTGCTGTTTTGTCTTTTACCTGTTTTTAGTTGGATTTTGTATCGAACTTAGTTGTTTTCGGCTACAGCTACAAAATAAGACATTCTTTTTAATAACAACTATGAGCCAAATTCTTTTTTCTAAAAAACACAATGAAACAATCATGATTTTTGTGGCGCACAATGTTTTCCCCCCTTCCAAATGAAGCATAATTATTTTTTTCAAGTATTTTCGAGGACAGTTAATTTTTTCCATATTTACCAGCCCCCCTCGATGGTATGCAATCAAACAAGCCACCTTGCCTGACCACCAGTTACAATTAGTCGCTTCTTGTGACAAGCATAGGTAACTGGATGAAGTGTGGATATGTGAAAGGAGTGAGTGGGTGAGTTGGGTTTAACGCAGCTTTAAACAGTATTCCAGTTATATCATGGCGTGTCAGCTTAATGTGGGAGGAAAGCATGTCTCAGACGTTTACCACGTCGGTGAAACCCACAAGCAAGGGTATGGTGCTGACAAGCCTAGAAACATAATTGGGGCGAACCGGGATTCGAACCCACAATCATAGGTTTCTAGCGCGCCTAAGGGACGCAACTCTGCGAATAGCGAATCGCGGCGCCTGAGACGACTGTGCCAACCGTACCCCTATATGTGAAAGGAAATAAATATTGAAAATGCGTTAAATGTGGTGGAAACAGTGTTCCATATGATTTCCCTTAATAATACATTGATTCATTATGGCCTGAATATAAAACTCACTGTGTAGTTGCAAATCTCTCCCAAAAGCAGGGCCTGTTATACATTTCTGACCAAATCATTCGCATGCGTCGCATGCGTCGCATGCGTCGCATGAATCACCATCGAATGCCTATACCGGTTTCTCTCGGTGGATGTACTTGTGTTATACCACAAGCAAATTTACAGATTGTGGACTGAAGTGACAGACGCTCGTACACCCTTTGACAGATTTGGTTACGTCCTATAAGTGGAACCATGATGAAAAGGAAGTTAACACTGGCTGTTTTCTTATCCCTCACATGTATGCCCAGAATGGATATGCAAGATGTATCTAACAATGTGTGTCTTGATAAAGTTGATAAAGTTAGAAACATTAAACATGGACAAGTTATTGTCGATACCACCTTTATTAGTTTCAAGGATCTTGGTCTTCTTGGATGCGTCAAGCAGTGCCTTGTCAGAGGGAAATGTCAGTCCTTCAACTACCACTTTGACAAGCTTACCTGTGACCTGAATGCCATCAACAGCAGTGCCATCAACGCTGTCGTGTCAACTGACCAGGGAAGTGCCTACAGTGACATCGAGTCATGGCCAGGACGTGTCGCTGGTTCCTGTTTGAGCCACGCATGTGCTGGCAACACTGTGTGTGTGGACAAAAGAAAAGGTTCTCCCTACTGTAAAGTAGAGTGTCCAGATCCACCAACTGTAAGAAATGGTCACATTCTCTCTCAACACACCTGTCATGAAGTTGGTTGTGTCATCAAGTATAACTGCTCAGTTGGCTATGTTCACTCGGGGGCAGCCGTTTGTGGAAGGGACGGTTCCTGGTCTGCGTTTGGGTGTGTGCAGGGGTGTGGTAATCCACCATTAGTGAAGAATGCAGTGTTGGATGTCATTGAAAATAACCCCAGTGTTGGAAGAGCACTGAACTACACATGCAACAAACCACTGGTCGGGCTGGGAAAGGTACAATGCAGAGCTGATTTCACATGGTCGAAAATGGAATGTATTCCCATTGTAAGAAGCTGTGTTGAATTGAAAGCGTGCAGTTCAGGTTATACCGACGGTGAGTATTGGCTGGTACCGAAGGTATTTGTTAACAAACCAGTAAAAATATACTGTTACAACATGAAACTTAAACCACAGGAATTTATCACACTTCCCGAGGAGAACTATGTTGACTACTCCGCCACAGCCTGTGAATCCTGGAGTCCTGGGGCTTCCAGTCCTAGTGCTTTCATTTCAAAAGGGTGTAGGTCTGTAAGGTATGAGAAGGTTAAAATTTCGGACGTACACAAAATGAAGGTATACGAAAATGGTATGACAGATTATACCTTTACCAACATATCAAAACCATGCATGGCCGTACAGTTTGGAGGTGCTTTTGACTGCCACGTACTCTGTGGTAGCTCAGAATCGAGTCGTTTTGTTATAGATACAAGGAACACTGGGTTGATGGTTGATCCAAACACAAAATGGTTTACAACTGGTAAAAGAGAAAAGAAATATGCTGAAATGGAAAGTGTAACATTTTCAGGAAATGTTATCGAAGGGCACTGTCGAGAACGATGTGCATGGTGTTACCCAGACAGAAACACCATCAAGTTCGTCATGGATCCTGATAATTTACCAGATATTGTCACTGCAACTATTCCTTCATGTGGCTAGCCGCATGTGGCTAGCTTCACACTAAATGCCAAGCATACAATACGTTTGCTTTTTACGGTGGACCTGCGAGACAATATTTATGAAACTACAGCAACCATTTATTAACTTTAATATTAACTTATTCATTTCGTCCCTTGTCTTTGTGATAATGAGGCATCGGTGCAACGTCGATACACAGGATATGTGTTCTTGTTTGTTTGTTTGCTTGTTGTTTAACGCCGCACTCAGCAATATTCCAGCTATATGACGGCGGTCCGTAAATAATCGACCACCCGACAAGCATAATCGCCTTTTACGTCAAGAATGAGTTGCTGAAAACCCCGGATCTTCACGGGTCCATTGTACATCAACAATAGAACCGGTGTGAAGTGGATGTTTTTGCACAATTTGAGATGGAAAGATATTCATGTGATACATTACTAAATAACAGTGAAACCCACGAGCACGGGTGTGGTGCTGACAAACCTAGAAACATAATCGTGGCGAACCGGGATTCGAACCCACAATCATAGGTTTCTGGCGTGCCCAAGGGACGCAACTCTGCGAATTGCGGCGCCTGAGACGACTGTGCCACCCGTGCCCTCTATTGGGCATTTAGGGTGTTTCGTGGTAGATTATGGTTTAGCATCCATTTACATGTTCCCCGATGATGATAAATGTCTCTGTAAAAACATGAACGGTGCCATTATATAAATGCGTTCGGAAGAAACTAAAGCAAATTCACACCTTATTAAGTATAACAAAGTTTGCAATGAATACAGATAACTGTGTGTAATCAAGAAGGACCAGTTTGCACAATATAAAAGGATTGATTTAGACTCTAAACGTGTCTGGACGACCGCAACTTTGATAATATGCAATTATGTTAAAACTGCTCATTCAACAACAAAAAATGCAAAGGAATGTGTTGTATTTTATGCTGTTTGCACCTAAATTGTACAAAAAGGCCCGAGGCCTACAAGTACTGAATAAAGTGAAGACCAATTATTCGTTATCAGATATATTCTTCCTTCAACTGTGCGCGTTTTCTCAGGAACAACATGTACAACACTTGTGTAAGTGCACTGCACCTTTAGTATTCAAACAACCTCTCAACAACGTCAACCTGGTCGTGATCTACAGGTTTTCTTTATAGGTCATAACTGACGATATTGTACAAAGGTGTATATAACATTACTGTATTTACGTTACCACCTTGCTTCCATGGAAACGGAAAGGGCATATGCAAGGCTGTTTAATCAATATTCAGAGATTTCGTTCAAATTTGGCATTGAGGTACAATGTTTTTCAGAACTCAACCGAAAACGTTTTCTTACCATCATTGAAATATAACAGAGGCATCTGATTGGTCGAAATGTAGTTGTTCAATTTCGTTAAAAGCGATATTTAGACATATTTTTGCACACAAAGCACATTTTATTATGATACCAACGGAATGGAGTCCCCTGATTGGTCGAAATTTAGATAGTTAACCCTATTTAAGACTTTACCATACTAATAAGTGCTCTTTATGAAACTAGGTGTAGATGACCAACACAACATACAGTAATATAACCTCATTCAGAAATCCAAGATGGTCTCACAATCGCCATCTTGTAATTTACAGGTCTCAAACATCTAAATGAGTTAATATTTATTTATGAATTCTTTTGAAAACTCGCGCGAATATCATTTCATTAGATTATTAGTCCATTGTATCCCCGCAACGAAGTTAGAGGGTATGATGGAATCAGCGTGTCAGCCCGTCTGTCGGTCTGTCCGCAGAAAATAACTTTCCGAACAATTCCTTCCAAACTAATTTACTGATTTCAATTAAACTTTGTACACGTGGTCATTGCACATTGCAATTGGTTGTTTTCATTTGGGATGAGTTATTCCCTTTTATTACTTCGTCATTTCAATTTGTCTGGACAACTTCAAAACTACTACATCGATTTCTTTCAGATATGTACGTACAATGTAGGTGTAGGTACGGACGCTGTACATCATGCACTGTATGACTTATGGGTTTTTTAAGGGGTCATAAACCCTTTTATGAAGCCTGAATATAACAACCAGGTGGTCGTTGAAGAGGATCTAAAAATGATTAGTCATTTGCACATATAGACAAAGTAACGATCAATTAAATCTGCGAAGTTTCATGACAGTTCGATAAGTATTATTTCACAGTGATAAACAAGCCTTAATGTAAAAAAAAATAATTATTTATCACTTCAACCCTTAATGTAAAATATGTTCACATTAAGAGTATTTTTTACATTAAGGGTTGTAACAAGAGTTAGAACGCAACCCTTAATATTAATTCCATTAAAGTAAGTTAATTACATTAAGAGTAATTTTTACATTAAGGGTTGTAACAATATTATTTATATGAAATGGTAAGATGCCGATCTCATGAATTCATAATAAATCCATTTTCAATTTGGCATTTTACCTCTGCAGCAGTTTGAAAAGGAAGGAAAGGGTATCATTCTTAAAAGTCAATATATGGTATAAATGACTTTGATATATATGTTGCTTTGAGGAACGACACGTTTTGAAAACCTTAAGATATTCCTTATCATCAAACTTACTTTATATATTGTTAATGTCAAATTTTGTTTCGTCACGATATGGCTGAAATATTGCCGATGTGACGTTAGACTTTACCTCACTCACTCACTGCTTTAATATTCTGCGATCAGTAAATGTATATGATCAATAATTATAGGTATCAAGTCTTTGCTATTAAACAAGACACATTAGGTTATCCATACTACACAGGCAGTGTACGGTAAGGTTTTATAGCCATATATAATATGTATATTATTTAAATCATATTGATTGCATTTCCCATTTAAAGCTTATTTAGATTAATAAACCTTTGAGGAAGCAGATGTTTTGATGGTTTGTTGTTGAACGCCGCACTCAGCACTATTCCAGCTATATGACGGCGGACTGTAAACAATCGAATCTAGACCAGACAATCCAGTGATTGACAGCATGATCATCGACCTACACAATTGGGATACGATGACATGCATCAACCAAGTCAGCGAGCCTGACCATCCGATCCTGTTAGTCGCCTCTTACGACCAGCATAGTCGCCTTTTACGGCAAGCATGGGTTGCTGAAGACCTATTCTACACCAGACCTTCACGGTTCATGTATGTATTTTTTTCCTACTTTCTAATGGGGCGCTTACGTGATAGTGAAAATACGACTTCTCGCCAATGATTTGTTCATGCAGTAGATAAATATATATCAACACCTGGTAGCCTACACAACGGATAATTCGTGGTCGTGCGTGATGTCATAACATCACAGAACAATGACGTCACATAACAATACCAAGGGAACACAAGGATATTGCTTCAAACGCGAAAATAAACTTGTTTTACCTATTTTCGAAAAATTGACTTCTGACAGTTTTCAGCATGCCATGGCACATAGACATTCCACGCGTTGCAGACGCCACGTTTCTTGTGTTCATTCACGAACAAGGAAAGAAGTCAAGTGCACAACAATTGTATGATAGGCAGAATCAATCAGATTGACAGAAATAGTGGCCCATAGAGATTAATCGACCGTCCTAGAAAGTGTCAAAATCACCAATGTGTGTCGCTCCTGGGTGAGACCCTGCAAACTATATAATGTGGTTGGGTCAAGTTTCACAGACATTAACGGGGGCACGGGTGGCCCAGTCGAGTGAGGCGCCGCAATTCGCTGTGCAGAGTTGCGTCCCTTCGGCACACCAGAAACCTATGATTGTGGGTTCGAATCTCGGTTCGCCCCGATCATGTTTCTAGGTTTGTCAGCACCATATCCGTGCTCGTGGGTTTCGCTGAAGTGGTAAACGTCTGAGACCAGCATCACTGCGGGTTTTCCTCCCACATTAAGCTGACACGCCGTGATATAACTGGAATACTGTTAAAAGTGGTGGTAAACTCACTCACTCACAGACATAGACCATATTGCAAAGGATGTTTGTCGTCTACACTATCTTTGTTCTAATAATTTGTATTAACATTTATATTCCATGATCCACTACTTTTCCTGCAGAGTAGATATGAAGCAAACAATATCCTCGAAACATTATTTGAAGATCAAGAGATAGTATGATCTGAAGGCCACGACGTTATATCTGCCGCTTCTCGAAATGTACGGAGTCCCCGAGAAAACATCACAATACAAATCTTCATTCTTTGTATCCCAATGAATATCAGTCTATATAGTATATATATCGAAACAGATTAGGGGCGTTCGGGTAGCCTAGTGGTTAAAGCGTTCGCTCGTCACGCCGAAGACCCGGGTTCGATTCCCGACATGGGTACAATGTGTGAAGCCCATTTCTGGTGTCCCCCGCCGTGATGTTGCTAGACTATTGCTAAAAGCGGCGTAAAACCATACTCACTCACTCACCCACTCACCGAAACAGATTATATACCGCCACTTACGGTAGTGTTTTCAATATTTTCTTACTCACCTGTCGGTGAGAAACCCATTTGAGATAACTGTTATCAAACATTTGTGAGATTGAATTCCAGGCCCGTGATTGGCTATTTCATGGTGATGACTTGACGTTAGAATATGACGGACTACTTTCTTGATCGTTAGTCTTTGCTAAGTTACTCGTGCTTCAGTCGAATGTTCACCTACGTGTGTGTTGAACGTTATTCTATTAGAGAGCTATCCCCGGATGCCACAGCGACATATATGTCCCTCCTCTTCAACCCTCATTTCGAAGTCAAATGTTATAAAAAATACATCACGCACACGAATACACTTCGCTGTTTTGAATTATGTGAGAAAGTCCCTTCTGTGATATCATCCACTGTCTTTTTAGGCAAAGGAAAATTACTGAAAAAGACATCTGAAAATTAGGTACATCGTAAACCTCGCCATTGTTTTGGTACATTATTAAATCACCATTCACGGGGTTTAATATTTACTGTATGATTAGCAACCTAAACATCGGATATTTACTCGAAAACTGAATTTATAAAATAGCATACTAGTGACCACGTTTGGATTTCTATCATCAACTCACCCATGATAATTTTGAGACGTCCCCGATAAGTCTAGAATCGTCTTGAATGTTTTGGAAAATACGCAAACACAAACGCCGAAGTGTACTTTCCGCCATATTGGATATTGTGTTGACAAAATCACATTTCACGGAGGCCGGTTGTGAGACGCTTATAATCTCTCGTATGTTACAAACTCAGCTGCGATACATACATCCCTTAATTCCCCATACATTTTAGAATTAAATGACAAATTATCAGAAATTATCTAGATGAAATCAGCCGATATAATTTACGCGTGGAAGGGAACGCTGTCCTCGAAAAACTGTACTTATTTGAAATGTAAACAAAACAAAATTCAGATTTTACTCTGTGTAGGCGTCAGTTCTAGACTTTGATGACGTCATTAATGATAACGCATTTTCGGTTAATGTTTATCCCCTAGAGCAAATATGTTTATCTGAGAAAGAAATAGAGGATGTATTATTGTCACTTGACTTATCGAAATCTACTGGTCTTGATATGATAAGTAATCGTATATAAAAGACCTTTGCTATTATTTGATCGAAACCACTTGTATAGTTATTTAATTTATCTCTGTCCCGACATATCTGTCCTGTACCATGGAAACAGTCGTGGAAGTTGCTTATCGAAATTATTTGAAAAGTGTGTCCTAAAGTATGTGCACAATCATTTCTTGACAGGTATTCCACAGGGATCGGTCCTCGGACCATTATTATTTTTCATCTTTATAAATGACTTCTTTTCATGTCACAACTACTGGAAATCTTCATAGAAATATGTACTACTATATGAAGGGATATTTTATTCAGTATTATATAGTAATTCTACAACATCTAACATCTACTAATACTAACCTTGCTATTGTACAATCTGTCCATTTGTTCATTGCAAAATCTAAAAGTTTTAAAATCTAAATATGTCTTCTTGTGGTTTGTATGTGTGATATGCTGGTATGCTGTTTGTTTATATACCGATATATGTGTCTATTTGTGTGTGACTTGTATCTTCGCATCATAATATTTGCAACAGTAGGTACAATTAGTCTAAATTTATCATTTTATGTACAGTTTGCTGTCATTAATTGTTAAATGTCCTTTGTAGAGAGAGGTGTTTAAATAGGTTGAACCTGTTCACCAATCCTATTCCTTTTTCTTGGCAATAGATATTGTTTAAATCATTTCATGGACAATGACATTATTTCTAGTTTGCAGTCCGGGTTTACCGCCGGTGACTCAACTGCTTACCAACGAACCCACCTTTATTTGTTCATAGGCAACGCCTCAGATGATGGAAAGGAAGAAAGGCAATATTCTGTGACATTAGTGTTTAGCACAAAGGTTTGAAACATAATTTAAGCAAGTATGAGATAAAGGGGGCTCTCTTAAAATGGTTTCAAAGTTACTTAAGTGGTAGAAAGCACAATACAGTTATTAATGGACACAAATCGAATGTTAAACCTGTGCCTGTCAGTGTTCTTCAAGGCTCGATGTTAGGACCCTTATTTTTAGTATTCATCAATAATATTGTCTGTGATATCCAATGTAATATAAAATTGTTTGCTGATTATACATCGCTGTATGTCATTGTTGATGATCCATTATCAACAACTGTTTCAATCAATCATGATTTGGAAGTCAACGTATTTCTCTATGGGCTAAACCTTTGAGAGTAAAATTTAGTCCCGATAAAACGGAAGCAATTCAAATTTCAAGAAAACGAAACATCACTGTCTCACCAGATGTGTTCATGAATAATGTGCAAATAAAGAATGTTAATAGCCACAAACTGCTTGTGCTAACTTTACAAAGCGATGGACATTGGCTAAGCCATATTGAAAATCTAACTGCCAAGGTTAGCCCATTGATACATTGCAGTCTACATACGCTCTTATGTTCTTTCATATTAACCTTCTTTGATTACAGTGATCATGGAATAATTGTACCAAGGGTCTAGAATTTGCCCTTACAAATGTTACATCAAGAAGCACTCAGAACATTTATGTGGTGCCGTGAGTGGCACAAGTCATTTAAAATTATATTACGAAACCGGTCTTTGCTCCTTGGCAGAAAGACAGCACTTTCATAAATTATGGATATCATATAAAATAAAAAGTGGGTCAACGCCAAATTATTTATTCGGTAATGGTAGCTGTAAAAACCTTGGATCGCCCACATTATGAAACACGCAAAAGTAACACGAGCCTAAATGTCGAAATGAATTATTAAGAAAAATCATTTTTACCTTCAACAGTCACCGCCTGGAATGTATTAGATTCTACTTTGAATTGAGAGAAGCCGCTTCAGTATCTCAGTTTAAAAAAAGCATGTATAATTGTAGTAAATCAGAATGCACAATGTTAGAAGAATCGTCTTGGTCTTGGAATTGTTTTTTTGTTTCGTTATTGATATACAGAAAGGTGATACCTATAACGACACGTACGGAAGGTGCGCGTTATAGTCACAAACGATTTACGAATTATTCCTCTCGTTTGCATCACATAATCAATGGGTGAACTTTTTTTTAAATATTGTGATCACCGGATATTGAGCTGTTTACTTTATTTCTCCAAGAATTGTGAAAAGTAAAATAAATAGAAACCGTGTCATTACCCCCTTGATCGAGCCTTATACGATTCTCATGATAATTCTATACCACAGGAACATTCTTCGTATCTTCTATTGCAGGATTCTGAGACGAAATGAATTAAAAAATCACAGAATAATTATAATGAATAAATACAAGATTGAATATAATTTTGGTTGTTTTTAAATATTCTTTTGGGGATTTGATTACGTAAAATTGATACAAAACAGGTGCGTGTCTTGTCCAATTAAGATATACGGTAAACTGTCTTATTGTTTATATATTCAAGAATAAATTTACATTGTAAATGCAGTCATTTTATTTTGTGTCAAAAAGGCGTCAAATTCCGGGGTTTTTTTACATTGAGATTTTTAATACCATGAACGAAAAGTAGGGGAGATATATGTTAATCAAAATACCAGTGTCATCCTACTCATTTTTCTAGTACTTCTTTACATTTGATTAAAAGGCTAGTGCCCTATGAATAATGGTGCAACATCAAATTAATTACACTTGCACAATCAGGAGAATGTTGGAATCTAAGGACTATTTATAGGTTAGATAGGGCCATCTATGTCGCGTTTACTTGTCTTAAGGGTTTGTTCATATGTCAATATCGATATTTGTGTTGGAATAGTTTTGCTTCCTCGTGAACAAACCACCACGAAAATATATTGTCCTTGTCCACAGGTTATTCTTTACCAAGAGACATGAGTTACAATTAACTCACTTTCGCTCATCAAATACAAAAAGGATTAACTCGTTTCATAAAATTGATATTACACGGGAGCTCGTTTAGGTTTCTATATGTCTCGTTATGCCATTACGTCTACCTCATAGACGTAAATGATATCATCAATATATAAATTGTAAAATATCAGACCACCACTGCATATATCATGTCTCGATATGCAATTATGTCCAGATGTAAGCGCACATACCGGTGTTCCTAGATCGGATCTCGGCAGTCACTGGGGCGGTCGGGTAGCCTAGTGGCTAAAGCGTTCGCTCGTCACGCCGAAGACCCGGGTTCGATAAATGGAATATCGCTGCACGTTTAAAATCGATTAACCTTCGCAAAGTCGGTCGTTTATTTTCATTTGCCCCAATATCAACACTCTAATAGGTATTAGTTATTATAATAATATTATTATTGTATCATTAATAAACGATTTATCCATAAGTGGTTAAAAAGTTAAATACCATGTGCACCATCCCCTTCGGGTTTTTTTCATCTTTCCAACGGTTAGATTGAACCATTTACATCATCAAAATATTTAATATATCAGGAGGAGGCTCATTACTCTTGTGGCTGACCAGTTTTCATCCCAGAAGAACACCTGGCACACATTGTCATATAAACGTTCTCTATATTGCCACTTGGAACTGTGATCAAAGACTCGCATCATGTATTCCCTAGGGCTTGATGATACTTCATAGTGTCATCAAGCAGAACATCAAACCAAAGCTTGTCCATAAAGCCGGAATTTCAGACATGTACAGCATTTGAAGCTTCGTTCCATAACTTTGTCTCAAAGTCCATGGACTTATCGCGAAAGACGTCCTCCGTAAATCTGACCGTCTTCGTGGTCCAGTGTCTGCCCGGAGAGCGGAAGGTCCGGGGTTCGATCCCCGGCCGCTTCATACCAAAAGACGTTAAAAGATGGTACTTGCTGTTACCCTGTCTGGCGCTCGGCATTAAGGGGCTAAAACAAGGACTGGTCCGCTCGGAGTCAGTATACTGTGTCTGAGTAGGGTATTCATGTTAAACTGCGGCATGGTATCTCAGTGAGCTAGCACTATAAATAGGCATCAGTCCTGACTAGTACAAGCAGACACACAAAAACACACACGTACATGCACGTCCCTATATAAGTGCAATAATCTTGGACCCGACGTTAAACCAAATTTCACCTCACCTTATCATAATGGGAGGAAGCGTTTTCACGGCGTACACACAAGGGCTTCCAGGAACCCAATTAGGATATCATGGCACCTTTTAAGGGAAATGGTCACCTTATGTAGTTCTTAGTCACAAAATTCAGGATGTTTTTCAACTTGAGGAGTTTGTGCTCAAACATGTTACACAAATATTCTAAAAAAATTCTAGATCTTCCAACACATATTCCTCTGAAAGGACTAAATGAACAAAATGACAGTAAAATCAAATTTGAAATTTTTCATAAAAAAATTCAATGTAGGAGTTGTAAATTCTAGAGATAGAACAAGGTGGAAATTATCCTAGGATAAAGTACATGTTGGATGTGACCTTCGATAATAAAAGCCGCCTAAAGATTTTTTACCTAGTATCTAAGTGTTTATCAATGTTTTCCTCTATTGACCTTATCGCCAGTATATATTTGAAAATATTTAAAAGTGGAAATGACAAAAGTTGGTTGTTTCGATATTGATAACTAACATAAATCTAAGAATAAACTCTTTTAGCACAATTTCTCATTCAATGTTTAGCTGGATGTTAAATAACTTTCTAAATGTTGAAATTCCAAACTTTTTAAATTTCATTTCTATATAAATTTAAGATTTACATGAAGGTTAAAGTAAAATAAAGTCGTCAATGATGTTGCACATTTGTTCAAATATTTAGAAACGAAAATGAAAAAGCAGAGTCAGTTGATTCGTGAATGAGTGAGTATCGTTTTTAGCTGCTTTAAGCATCTCACCAATATCACGACCAGCAACACCAGACATATAGGCTTCACACATCATACCCATATTACTTGCACTAAGCCCTTTTTTGCTAATAATTTTAAAACTGTACGAATATAACCAACATTAGGTGTTCCTAACAAACCCAAGTAGCAAAATCCACTAACACATTCTAATGGTATTGCTCCTTAATGAAAAACACACCATAACATCATTTATATCTATAAATGAAGTTACGTTTTCTTGTAACTTTATCTACCCTTAATAAAACAAAGGAAAATAATATTGGTGATAAACTTTCACCTCGTCTTAAACCGATGCTACAGCAAAAATCGTGAACTGTATTCGTTTATAAGTAATATATGAGTTTACATCACAATACATTGCGCGACAAATGTTAATAAAATAAATTAGTTCACACATATATTGTATATAGTATCGACAGTTCTACATCCCTGTTTACAGCCAAAATGGCATCCAAAAACAGGTTGAACATATCAGATATCTTTTAAAGCCGTGCATTTAGCACCGTTTGGAAACAATTTAAAAAACCTTTTCAAAAGAGTAATTCCTCTGAAGTTTTTAGTAAGATTATTTGATATATTGTGAGAACATTAATATTTTAAATCTACCATTCTCTCCTCGATCATAAAATAATAGAATGGAATATAAAACTAAATCCATTGCTTTATAGCAGCCTAAGCAGGTACAAAACACTTCATCACATTCAAAAACGTAATAAAAGATAGTTATGCCTGTTTAATTGACTACTGTTAGAGAATGAATTGCTTTTGAAACCTAACTGAAACATTAATTCATAATTCGTTATTCTATTTCACCGACTTAATTGCTTGCTACCTGTTAAGTATCAAAAAAAGTGTTTTAGTGATGAATGCTGTGGTATTGTTAAGATATATTCACATAATGGTATGCTTGAACTAATGTATGAATGTACAAATGTAGTACCGGATTTGGACAAAATAGATGACGTCATTGTGCTATTCCGGCTGCATCTATAAATACTGACACCAGGTGTTCGCGAAAAGGTGAGCATATCTTGCCCCACAAACATATGCAAAGGCAAGCCATATGCTCACCTGAAACAAACATATGATAAAAGAAAAATACGGCATTGCATCGGACATCTTTTTTGTCACCGTCAAATTTGGAAATGTCCTCCACATGTCTTTTTTATACAAATCAACCAACTGTGATTTAACATATGTTTTTTATCAGTCCATGGGAAAACCTTCATCGGGGCTGGGGGCACGGTTGGCCCAGCGGTCTAAAGAAAATCATTGCAGAGTTATGTCCCTTGGGCGCTTAAGGAACCTGTGGGACTGGGTGGTGAGGTCGTCTACAACAGAACTATTACTTGGGCAGAGTACGTAATTTACGCATGACAGACACCTGATGTTTGGTTCGAATCCCAGATAAGTCCTGAGTGTGTGTTCTATGTTAGTCAGCACTATTCCAGTGTTCGTGGGTTGCAGACGTAATTTAAATGAAGCCTGTCGTTTTAAGTTTCAAGAAAAAGTACGTAGGATTTCGTGGGACTGGAGTTCCTTCACTTCTGGTTTGTTTACAGGCAGACATCACATGGCAGGAGTACTTCTATCAGACGTCAGTCAACAAAACAAACAATTTGTGCAAATTGTGTGTGGTATGTGCAACCGGTAGGGCAAAACATGGTTACCCTTTTTGCGAACATCCGATGTCATCACTGATTTTCAGTGATCCCTTCACATCATCTTCGCTGCTGTTTTGTCTTTTACCTGTTTTTAGTTGGATTTTGTATCGAACTTAGTTGTTTTCGGCTACAGCTACAAAATAAGACATTCTTTTTAATAACAACTATGAGCCAAATTCTTTTTTCTAAAAAACACATTGAAACAATCATGATTTTTGTGGCACACAATGTTTTTCCCCCTTCCAAATGAAGCATAATTATTTTTTTCAAGAATTTTCGAGGACAGTTAATTTTTTCCCATATTTACCAGCCCCCCTCCCCTGTTTAGTACGGCTGACCTAGACAAGTGACACATGCTTCCCAGGAATGAGTGCCAGCTGGCAATATTCAAGCTATGTTAAGGCGAGCGGGAGTAAGTGAGTAAGTTTGCCTCACCTTCAATGGAATACTAGAAAAGCTTGTGTCTGGTTGTTTATTTGCTTGCTGCGTAATAAACCAGTAATTGGTATCATGAACATCGATCCACGAATTTGGAAAACGATGGTATGCAATCAAACAAGCCACCTTGCCTGACCACCAGTTCCAATTAGTCGCTTCTTGTGACAAGCATAGGTAACTGGATGAAGTGTGGATATGTGAAAGGAGTGAGTGGGTGAGTTGGGTTTAACGCAGCTTTAAACAGTATTCCAGTTATATCATGGCGTGTCAGCTTAATGTGGGAGGAAAGCATGTCTCAGACGTTTACCACGTCGGTGAAACCCACGAGCAAGGGTATGGTGCTGACAAGCCTAGACACATAATTGGGGCGAACCGGGATTCGAACCCACAATCATAGGTTTCTGGCGCGCCTAAGGGACGCAACTCTGCGAATAGCGAATCGCGGCGCCTGAGACGACTGTGCCAACCGTACCCCCATATGTGAAAGGAAATAAATATTGAAAATGCGAACAGTGTTCCATATGATTTCCCTTAATAATACATTGATTTATTATGGCCTGAATATAAAACTCACTGTGTAGTTGCAAATCTCTCCCAAAAGCAGGGCCTGTTATACATTTCTGACCAAATCATTCGCATGCGTCGCATGAATCACCATCGAATGCCTATACCGGTTTCTCTCGGTGGATGTACTTGTGTTATACCACAAGCAAATTTACAGATTGTGGACTGAAGTGACAGACGCTCGTACACCCTTTGATAGATTTGGTTACATCCTATAAGTGGAACCATGATGAAAAGGAAGTTAACACTGGCTGTTTTCTTATCCCTCACATGTATGCCCAGAATGGATATGCAAGATGTATCTAACAATGTGTGTCTTGATAAAGTTGATAAAGTTAGAAACATTAAACATGGACAAGTTATTGTCGATACCACCTTTATTAGTTTCAAGGATCTTGGTCTTCTTGGATGCGTCAAGCAGTGCCTTGTCAGAGGGAAATGTCAGTCCTTCAACTACCACTTTGACAAGCTTACCTGTGACCTGAATGCCATCAACAGCAGTACCATCAACGCTGTCGTGTCAACTGACCAGGGAAGTGCCTACAGTGACATCGAGTCATGGCCAGGACGTGTCGCTGGTTCCTGTTTGAGCCACGCATGTGCTGGCAACACTGTGTGTGTGGACAAAAGAAAAGGTTCTCCCTACTGTAAAGTAGAGTGTCCAGATCCACCAACTGTAAGAAATGGTCACATTCTCTCTCAACACACCTGTCATGAAGTTGGTTGTGTCATCAAGTATAACTGCTCAGTTGGCTATGTTCAATCGCGGGCAGCCGTTTGTGGAAGGGACGGTTCCTGGTCTGCATTTGGGTGTGTACAGGGGTGTGGTAATCCACCATTAGTAAAGAATGCAGTGTTGGATGCCAGTGAAAATAACCCCAGTGTTGGAAGAGTACTGAACTACACATGCAACAAACCACTGGTCGGGCTGGGGAAGGTACAATGCAGAGCTGATCTCATATGGTCAAAAATGGAATGTATTCCCATTGTAAGAAGCTGTGTTGAATTGAAAGCGTGCAGCGTCGGTTATACCGACGGTGAGTATTGGCTGGTACCGAAGGTATTTGTTAACAAACCAGTAAAAATATACTGTTACAACATGAAACTTAAACCACAGGAATTTATCACACTTCCCGAGGAGAACTATGTTGACTACTCCGCCACAACCTGTGAATCCGGTCCTAGAGCTACCAGTCCTGGAACTTACATTTCAAAAGGGTGTAGGTCTGTAAGGTATGAGAAGGTTAAAATTTCGGACGTACACAAGATGAAAGTATACAAAAGTGGCATCAGAGATTGTACCTTTACCAACATATCAAGACCATGCATGGCCGTACAGTTTGGAGGTGTTTTTGACTGCCACGTACTCTGTGGTAGCTCAGAATCGAGACGTTTTGTTATAGATACAAGGAACACTGGGTTGATGGTTGATTCAAACACAAAATGGTTTACAACTGGTAAAAGAGAACAGAAATATGCTGAATTGGAAAGTGTCACATTTTCAGGAAATGTTATCGAAGGGCACTGTCGAGAACGATGTGAATGGTGTTACCCAGAAAGAAACACCATCAAGTTCGTCATGGATCCTAATAATTTACCAGATATTGTCACTGCAACTATTCCTTCATGTGGCTAGACGCATGTGGCTAGCTTCACGCTAAATGCCAAGCATACAATACGTTTGCTTTTTACGGTGGACCCGCGAGACAATATTTATGAAACTACAGCAACCATTTATTAACTATAATATCAACTTATTCATTTCGTCCCTTTTCTTTGTGATAATGAGGCATCGGTGCAACGTCGATACACAGGATATGTGTTCTTGTTTGTTTTTTTGCTTGTTGTTTAACGCCGCACTCAGCAATATTCCAACTATATGACGGCGGTCTGTAAATAATCGACCACCCGATCCCGTTAGTCGCCTCTTACGACAAGCATAATCGCCTTTTACGGCAAGAAATATTCAACCCCGGATCTTCGCGGATCCATTGTACATGAACAGTAGCTATATGACGGCAATCTGTAAATAATCGACCACCCGATCCCGTTAGTCGCCTCTTACGACAAGCATAATCGCTTTTTACGGCAAGAAATATTCAACTCCGGATCTTCACGGGTCCATTGTACATGAACAGTAGAACCGGTGTGACGCGGGACTATGTGGAGAACGATGTTACTCACCATGTTGAAAGTAATAATTACTTATTGGATTTTTTGGCACAATTTGAGATGGAAAGATATTCATGTGATTAATTACTAAATAACGGTGAAACCCACGAGCACGGGTATGGTGCTGACAAACCTAGAAACATAATCGGGGCGAACCGGGATTCGAACGCACAATCATAGGTTTCTGGCATGCCCAAGGGACGCAACTCTACGAATTGCGGCGCCTGAGACGACTGGGCCACCCGTGCCCCCTATGGGGCATTTAGGGTGTTTTGTGATAGATTATGGTTTAGCATCCATTTACATGTTCCCCGATGATGATAAATGTCTCTGTAAAAAACATGAACGGTGCCATTATTTAAATGCGTTCAGAAGAAACTAAAGAAAATTCATACCTTATTAAGTATAACAAAGTTTGCAATGAATACAGATAACTGTGTGGAATCAAGAAGGACCAGTTTGCACAATGTAAAAGGAGTGACCTAGAAAATGCAGCGGCGGTAGACTCTAAACGTTTCTGGGACATTATAAAGCGTGTGTCTGGACGACCGCAACTTTGATAATATGCAATTATGTTAAAACTGCTTTTTCAAAAAAAAATGCAAAGGAATGTGTTGTATTTTATACTGTTTGCACCTAAATTGTACTATAAGGCTCGTGGCCTACAAGTACCGAATAAAGTGAAGACCAATGGGCGATCTTTTTCAATTTATCTTCCCTTTACTAACCCGCTAGGTGCGCTGACCCGGACGGTCCAACCTTAAACTGGCGGCGCATGTGGTATGCGCGATACAAGCACTACATGTTACTATGACGCCTATAGACAGTTAAATTGTTTGATAGGCATTACTTAGAAGTTGACGGATGGCAAGATAGACACAATTTATGGATAACAACTTCTTTAATACTGTGAAAAGAGGCGTTTCGGTATAGATCCTTATACCGTTGACAAGCAAGACTGAGTGAGGGACATAGTACAGAATATATATAGTAGCATATATCCACCTACCATATATATTCTGTACTATGTCCCTCATTCAGTCTTGCTTGACAACGGTATAAGGATCTATACCGAAACGTCGCTTTTCACAGTATTAAAGAAGTTGTTATCCATAAATTGTGTCTATCATGCCTATAGACAGTTAACTTAGTCTAGAATAACCTTCAATTCTATCGGCAACGGTCACGCTTGTGTGTGGACAGCATATCTTTTCGCCTAAACAATGATTTATCTATTGTCATGACCGGAAATAAATGTTCCTTGATATAATGATACATCAGGGATGACCACGACTGATTATATTGTAAGTTAACCACTAGATAGGCGTTCCATGCGATGCGGTGAGATCAGCTGATCGTTCATTCCAGGACGCTTTGTTGACGTTTTGCAATCGGTACTGAAAGTGTTGCCCTTGATGTATGAATATCACACTTTTGTAAATTTAGTAGTTTTTGTATACGTTCCTATATCTATGTTGTAGTTTTGCCGAGCAGGCTACATCATGTGCATGCATTTCAGTTTGTACAGCGGTACGCGAAATGTGAAGGTCTTATGGAACGTAACGTTGCCCGTAGCCTCAATGTTGTGAATATTGACAGCAACACATGTAAGCATTTGTCAGATATATAACTGAGAGCAATGAGAAATGTTTTCAAGAAATTGTAAGAGAAACAGGCACTGTAAAATTATGTCATCAACTCGATATCAAAATACAATGTTAAAATAAAGGAAATGGAAATCACTGAAATCTGATATTTAAGGGTTAATTGATGCATGTTGTATAAAAGGATTTTATGTATGAATGGTGTCTGTTTGTTGCCAAATACTACCATGATTATATTTCAATATGATCAATGAAAGATATATATTATTTTGCCCTTTTTTAAATTTTACAAAGCAGAAAAAAAAAAAAATTCAGACACAGAGGACCCTATATATTAGTTAAAATACATAATTAAGAGTATTTGTACCAACTACAATTTTTATAAAATAAAACAATATGTTCATACTAATTTTCAATCTCTATAATGTTGATTGTATTAACATTGCAGTGTCTACATCCAGTTTGCATTGACAATAATCAAATGATTGTAACACAGATAAAGCTCATTCTTAACTTCATTAGGCCTTGCTTTTTATGTTTCCTTGTTCTAAACTGATGTTTCAAATTCCAACATAAACAAATTATTAATGTTATTCTTTTTTCTCTTCACACCAACAGATATCTGCATTGCACAATGACTCTTAATATTTTATTTAATATCTTGGCATACTTGTGCATGTGTACTAGTCTTTGATTACATGTGCATGACTTTTTAGCAGTCATCTGTTTCTGAACTAATTATTATGCCAATAAAGATAAGTAGCAAAAAAAAGGACTCTGGTATTCTTTCATGTTTGGAGAATAAATCAATTTCATCGTGAAAACATTTTTAATTTCTTACATAAGTTACTTTGATCTTCATCAGATCAAAATAGATCCAAATAAAATTGAGGAGATTTATTTATACAGTCTTATTCATTTCAGTCAGTCTGTCTAAAATCCAGTCCTATTTTCAGGCAATAATAAATGAATGAAAACTTAAGAAAAATATACATTGTCTGAGTGAATCAGTCAATATACATATTGACTGAAATTTTCAGTCAAAATACATATTAGCCCTGATTATAGACACTGACTGTAACATATGTAGGTATAATCTGTTATATGCAAAATCAAATAACATAAATAAATCCATTTAACTACATTGAATGATTGTGGGGTTCAATTTGCACTTATTTAACAATCAGAAGATTTGATGTTAAACTTTCTAAATTCATATTTGCTATATGATAATAATATCTACAAAATATACTTTATACAACAGGTATCTTGAAGTAATGTTGAATGAAAATCAGGATTCATAGCTACAGCAGGATATATATAGTGTGTGGGTTTGTATGGGAAATAATTTGTCAACATTAGAATAAATATAATGTTACTAAAACAAGAAGATAAAACTCTGATTTATGTATCATACACATTTTGTTGGGTAGTCAGTATGATTTGTTGTTTGTTGGGACAAATCTCTGTAATTTACAACTATTTTAAGTGCATGAGTATCAGAATTCTGTAAGAAATGATGGATCAATGAATTAATTAACACCTATGATGATGACTCAGAGCACTTAATGGTGGGACACATGTTGTAAGGGGGAGAATAATATTGGTAAAGCTCTTATTTCAAAGTATGATGACTGATATATATATATATATATATATATATATTGCAACTGTCAGAGTAACTGAGTGCTTAATAGATGCATGGTAGATTTTCATTTGGCATATTTCTAAAAAATAATATAAATTTAAATATTCAGATGCATCTTTAATTTTGATGTAAAAAGTAACATTTAAAATCAGTTGTTTTTTTTATTTTGAACGTTATTTCTTCTACAAATATTTGTAAAGGCACGGATGTATACTTACTATATAGATCATTGGTAAAGGCCTGTCAAAGATGTCTGTGGGCTGCAAACGTAGGCGTATCACAAATTTTATTAAATTGAAGTCCATGGTGGGATTTGTTGAGATTTGAATGCTTCGAATTGTGGTGGGAAATAACACAAAGCCTGATAAATAAAATGATTCTGACTGACAGAATGCCTCGCTGTTTTCTGACGTAGAAAATACCGTGGCAATATACTGTTTTTCATGACGTTTTTACCGCTATCTTCCATAGTGACAATTCGTCTTGTAGTTGAAGACTCAACACATGTTGATATTATAAACTAATAATCACTACAAAATACCTGCTTGTTAAAAAGATTCAGTTGTAAACGACCGTTTTTGAACGAAGGTGCAACAGGGTAACTCTTCAGCTTGGCTCCGTCTCAGCATGTCACTAGTTGTCGCTGCAGTGTTCTATCTTGTCTGTTCTACGTCTTCTAAACTTCTGATGACGGCATTATTTCCTATCATGTATTGTTTCAAATACCGCAAAGGTTAATATTATATAATTACTCCTTTCTCCTATAATTATTGACAGGACTGTATTTTCATTTTACTGTACATCTTTTCAAAATACGTTTCTTTGAGATGTTCTTTGATCTTCCCGTGACTAAAATTCTCTTCAAGAACTCCTGTTGCCATAACTGATTTCCAGCGATCCATTCATATAATTTTCATCACAATGTTGCACATGAAAGCGGTTTCGACAGATAATCGAGGCTGATGTTGATATGGCGTTAACGTTATATGTTCACGTGTAGAGAAAACTCTCGGAAACACATTAGCAGTAGATGATTACAACTGAAGACCCTGTATTTCTTCTACTTTTAATTGACAGATAACCATTTTAAAAGTTGGTTGGTCGGTTGGTTGGCTTGTTGTTTAACGCCGCACTCAGCAATATTCCAGCTATATGACAGCGGTCTGTAAATAATCGAGTCTGGACCAGACAATCCAGTGATTAATATCATGAGCATCGATCCACGCAATCGGGATCGATGACATGCTTCAACCTAGTCAGCGAGCCTGACCACCCGATCCCGTTAGTCGCCTTTTACGACAAGCATGGGTTGCTGAAGACCTATTCTACCCCGGAATCTTCACGGGTCGAATGTTAATAGCCACAAACTGCTTGTGCTAACTTTACAAAGTGATGGGCATTGGCTAAGCCATACTGAAAATCTAACTGCCAAGGTTAGCCCATTGATACATTGCAGTCTACACACGCTCTAATGTTCTTTCATATTAACCTTGTTTGATTACAGTGACAGGAATAATTGTACCAAGGGTCTAGAATTGTCCCTAGAAATGTTATGTGGAACATTATGTGGTGCCGTGAGGGGCACAAGTCTTTCAAACTTATATACTCAACAACAAAAGTTCCTGTGACACCAATATTTTAGTGTATTTTTCAAACAAGTAAAGTTTGGTTTTCAATATTGTAGTACATGTATGGAATCAAGCCACAAAAACGCAACTGCTACAGAAAAGCATGCAAAAGTTGACTTTTATTCAAGCCCCATGCATGTCACTACCCAAGAATGGGTAAAAAACCATGTGCGTTAACGGGATTCCATGTGCATTGTTTAGCATCGTGCTGACAACAACTACTCAGAAAAACAACAAAACTACGCAATTATTCAACATTACGAAATGCCACGCCTCTCCGAAAATGAGTGTCTGCGAGCCATTGGTTTGCTTGAAGCAGGATCGAGTCAACGTGATGTTGCAAGACAATGTACCGTCCACAGAAACACCATTTGGTGTTAATGGCAACGTTGGCAACAGGCGAATGCAGTCAGAGACCATCCTCGGAGTGGCAGGCCACGCGTAACCAATAATCGACAAGACAACTGGATTCGAACAACACACCTACGAAATCGATTCCAGCCAGCAACAGTGACTGCAAGAAGCATCCCTGGCCTTAGACGAATATCTTCACAAATCGTACGTCGCCGCCTCAGATGTGCAGACGTCCCATTGCGACAGGAAACCAATGTCAAGCACGTCTACAGTGGTGCAGACAGCGTCTACACTGGGCGGCCTTGCAGTGGCCGACAAGTTCTATTCACTGACGAGTCTCGCTTTCACCTCAGCCACAGCGATGGACGGATTCGAGTGTACCGAGGTAAACGTTACGTCAATCATTGTGTCATGGAAGAAGATCGGTTCGGGGCGGCAGCGTTATGGTAGGGGGTGGGATTACAGCAAGACTGAGGACCCGTTTGATAGTGGTAGAGGGAAATCTGAATGGACAGCGCTACCGCGACGAGATTAAGGACTTTTTAAGGATACTCTTCAACAAAACAACGTGAATATCATCCCCTGGCCGGTGTCCCGGTATAAACTCTCTCCCGTACAAATTCTCCCCCCGGAGATTTTATACCGGTACAGATTCTCCCCCGGAGAATCTGTTCTGAAATAAAATCTCCTCCGGGCGGATATATTTCGCGCCCCCCTCAGTATAAAGTCTCCCCCCTGATTATTCGTTTTTTTTACAATGTTTTTAAGTACTATATTCTTTAAATAGTTATCTTTAATGTAAGGAGGGTTACTTTAAAGAATGGATTATGAAATATGGTCATAATGAATTGATATTTCAGCATATTTTATTTGGTAACTGTACCTTCCATCCTAAAATAATTATAAGACATAATCATACCAAACAAATTTGAATGAAATGACTTAATGTAACAAATACATGTACGGTTACTGTTGTAACAGAATTCAGAAATCTTTTCAATCCGCGCAAACATTCGGTTTTAACACTAACTACGTAAAAACTGTCAATATATCCACGCGCGCCTCCAGCTCAGGCTGTCCGTTATACTCTGATTTAAGATCTAAAATATATTCCTTGATACAGGCTACGATTTGAAAATTGTATCAGTGTAATATCAGTGGCTAGAATATCATGGTGCAACCAGGTTTCTGTTAAACATACAACATCATAACTATCTAATTCAGCACTGATTATATCTACTTTGTCTTTAAGACTGCTTACGTTTAGATGTATATTCTTTAAATCTGGACTATGCAAAGTTCCTCGATTCGGATGGATATCACCGCAGCAGAAGAGAAAAAGTAAAACTAAGAATGATAATCGGAAATTATATAAGCAAAGTAACCCAAAATATAGAGAAATGTGTATCATCTTTCCGAAATGATTAGCATGTAGAATAGATTCAAAGACACCCACCGCCAGCCTGTATTGAACAACATCAACCGGCATCATCAAAGCAAAGTGTACATGTAATTGTCACAATCGGGCTGGCGGTGAATCTTAATGAAGAACACCTTGTTAAAAAGACACACCGAAACTGATTTGCATAACTGATGACCACAACATATTGCAAAATATCAAAATAGTAAAAATGATACAGTATAACCCAATGATGAAGAGAAAACAAGAACAACACAGAGAAGTAAAATAGCACGTCATATAGAAATGAGATGAAGTAATCTTAGAAGGGATTCATACGTTATATACAACTTATTATATATACAAAATATTATTATGAAAAACGAAATGAAATGTGGCACAGGCCACAGGCCTATAGTACGAAGCATTAAGTTTATGAATAATCAGCATTGATTTTGACTCCATAAACTGTCATAAAGTATCCATAAAGTATCAGGGGTCATTTCAACCTGCAAAATGATTGACATAGTCCTTTATAGAGTGAGGATTGGGCTGTTTTCCCACCCGATTGACTGACAACAATTACATGGTTTAGAATGGTAAAATAAATGGTAAAACATGCATATTACACTAATACGCGATATTTCATAAGAACATATCATATCTCCTTTAAAACATAAAACCAATATTGATGAGTCAGCACTCTACATATTGATATAAGACTTTATCACTGTATCCAATTCCAAAATTTGAGATTCAAACTTTCGGACAGTTCAGTTCAAAATTCTTCAACCTTTAATACATCACAGGATTTGTAGCTAGACGACTGGAATCTACAGTCTTGACTGTGTGTTTTCTTTGATGAGAATGTTTCTCACCTACCTTAGCGTGTAGGGGTGTGATGTCCTGGGCAGGAAATGACAGTGTTTTGACTACTCGTCTTTCATTAATTAACGTGTTGGGCATCCCTAATTAACCTGTACTAATTCATGTTAACACAGGATGTTTTCTGGAAGCGGACAATCGCGAATGTCATAGGGCTGACATGACACGTGTTAATAACTGTCCTAGAACTTCTAAAGTTACAGAACATTCTTTATATCTAACGACTAGTATTATATCTACCTATATACCACTTTATTGTCTCATATTGCGGTAGTTAAAGAAAACACAGTGCTCAAAGTGAAGCCCTTTTCACTCCACATTCTCAACATCGTCTGTATCAGAAGTGTTTGGCTTGTCTATAGATGTAAACACATTTGATGAAGGAGCTTTAAATACAGACTTACAAGAAATACGCTTGAAACTATGTACACATCTTTTATCCTACCAAACTTCGACTACTGCTGTCATATTTGGGACAACTGTACAAACGAACAGTCATTGTTACTCGAGAATTTAAATTTGGACGCATTGAGAACTATTTGTGGGGCGGTTCGGGGTACCAGTCATGTTAAAATTTATAACGAAACAACCTTTCAGTCCTTAAAAGAACGACGACACCGCTTCACATTGATTACATTTTACGAAATGAAAAACAGTATTTCACCTGTATATCTCAACGATCTCATTCCAAGTCCAGTCTCTGATAACAGCAATTATAACCTTAGAAATAGATCTAACATACAAACAATCAAATATAGAACCCAGACCTATGCTAAATCATTTCTTCAAGATACGATAACCTGTGGAACACTCTACCCAATGAAGTTACTAATTCTTGCTCATTAAAAGAATTCAAATCCTTAATTAATCGTTCTGATACAATTATTAATAATTTTGACTTAAATACGGTCATAGATCATGTCAAATTGTCCACTGTCGCCTTAGGCTCGTCTGCAGTGACCTAAATGCTGATAAGTTTAGACGACATGTATCAGACATATCAGGCTGCACTTGTGGGTATCGCTTTGAAGACGCAATTCACTTTTTCTATGCCTGTCAAAAATACGATAATATCAGAAACACTATGTATTTCTACACACATGGGTAGGATTTAAAAACGATATTACATGGCAGTAGTTTAGTTAGCAGTTCTACAAACATGACTATTCTTAAATCCGTTCACGATTTTATTGTCAAAAGCAAAAGACTCGAGTAGCTTAATTTTATGCATGTAGTAATGGAAAACTGCATTATATCTTATTTCACAGACACCACTTGTATTGGCTTCATATATTTCATTTGTGCATTTAGCATGTTTATGTTTAGCACTATCTTACATATAAGATAATCTTATATATAAGCAGCTGTTGTAAAGTTATTACCTGGAGAGGTATTTACATAAGCAAGTTTTGCTTGTTTACCGATCCAGATTTCTTTTGAAATAAAAAATATATTTAAACCACTTTTAGGCAATGCCCTCAACTATTAAACTGCATGGCAAGTATTTATAAAACGACCGGGGGAGGAAATATTCTGGGGGGGAGATTTTATTTCGTAGGGTGGGGGAGAGTTTATTTCGAGAGGGGCGGAACTGTACCGGTATAAATTCGCAGGGGGGAGATTTTATTCTGGGGGCGAATATATTTCGTGACACCGGCTCGTTCCCCTGATCTCAGACCAATCGAGCACATGTGGGATGAGATGGCTCGGCGCCTTCGACGTCAACCACGTGTCCCAGTGACACTCCAGGAACTTCGAACCATGCTTCAGCAGATATGGACAGATATCCCACAGGACTTTGTGCGACGCCTGGTCCATTTCATGAGACGAAGATGTGTTGCTTGCATCGCAACCAGAGGTGGACACACACGCTATTGATTTGTAAATTGACATTTTGGCATGTTCATGGATTTTTTTATAAAATCACGCATTTTCTGAAGTCAGTATGGCAAATTAAACCATTTGAACACTTACAGGAGTCATTTTCTGTTGCAAACCGAAATTGTTTCAGATTTGGTAAAAAACATAATTTTGCATTATATCTTATTCAATGTCACAGGAACTTTTGTTGTTCAGTATATAACGAAACCGGTCTATCCTCCTTGGCATAAAGGCGGCACTTTCACAAATCATGGATATTATACATGTATGAAATAAAAAGTGGGACAACGCCAAATTATTTTTGTGATATGGTACGTGTAAAAAACGTTGATCGTTCACATTATGGAACACGTCACACCAACGAATACCATGAGCCTAATTGACGAACTGAATTATTAAGAAAAAACATTTTTCAATATACAGTTACGTCTACACATATAAGTTCCAATACACAAATTCATTAGAAAGATGGATGGTGGGTGTAGTCAGGGTATATCACTTGCAAAGTTACGGACAGTTATGTTTCAATATACAATTACGTCTACACATATACGTACCTATAAATATTCATCAGAAAGACGTCACTCGGTGGATGTAGTCAGGGTATATCACTTGCAAAGTTACCGACAGTGTACAAAAGAGACAAACGCTCTTACATCCTTTGAAAGATTTGCCTTAACCTCATAAGTGGAGCCATGATAGAGACGAAGTTGACGTTGGCAGTTTTCTTAACACTAACATGTATGTCTGCAAACGAAATGCAAGCTGTATCTCACGATGTGTGTTCTGGTCAGATTCATCAGGGTAGATACATTACACATGGACAAGTCATTGTTGATACCACCTTCATTAGCTTCAAGGACCTTGGTATTCTTGGATGCGTCAAGCAGTGCCTTGTCAGAGGGAAATGTCAGTCCTTTAACTACTACTTTGACAAGATCACCTGTGATCTGAATGCCATCAACAGCAGTACCATAAACGCTGTCGTGTCACCTAACCAGGGACGTGCCTACAGTGACATCGAGTCATGGCCAAGACGAGTCGCTGGTTCCTGTTGGAGCCACACATGTGCTGGCAACTTTGTGTGTGTGGACAAAACGAAAGGTTCTACCTACTGTAAAGTAGAGTGTCCAGATCCGTTAACTGTAAGAAATGGTCAGATTCTCTCTTAACACACCTGCCATGAAGTTGGTTGTACCATTAAGTATAACTGCTCAGTTGGCTATGTTCAATCGCGGGAAGCTGTTTGTGCCCACGATGATTCCTGGTCTGAATCAAAGTGTGTTCGAGGATGTGGTAACCCACCATTGGTGAACAATGCAGTGCTGCATGCCAGTGAAAACACCTCCACTGTTGGAAGTGTACTCAACTGCACATGCAAGCAACCATTGGTCGGTCTGGGAAAGGTACAAGGTGAGGTGAGGTGAAATGGGGTTTAACGTCGCGTCCAAGATTATTGCACTTATATAGCGACGTGCATGTACGTGTGTGTGTTTGTGTGGCTGCTTGTACTAGTCCGGACTGATGCCGATTTATAGTGCTAGCTCACTGAGATACCATGCCGCAGTTTAACATGAATACCCCACTCAGACACAGTATACTGACTCCGAGCGGACGAGTCCTTGTTTTAGCCCCTCAATGCCGAGCGCCAGACAGGGTAACAACAAGTACCATCTTTTAACGTCTTTTGGTATGACGCGGCCGGGGATCGAACCCCGGACCTTCCGCTCTCCGGGCGGACGCTCTACCACTAAACCACGGAGGCGGTCGGGAAAGGTACAATGCAGGGCTGATCTCACATGGTCAAAAAATGGAATGTATTCCTGTTGTAAGTAGTTGTGTTGAATTAAAAGCGTGCAATTCAAGTTATACCGACGGTGAGTATTGGCTGGTACCGAAAGCATTTGTTGACAAACCAGTAAAAATGTACTGTCACAATATGACAATAAAACCACAGGAATGTATCACCCTTCTAGAAGAGAACAATGTTGACTTCTCCGACACAACCTGTGAATACAGTGTTAGTAATTACGGACTTAAAGGCTCTAAATCTGTAAGGTATGAGAAGATTATTATGTCGGACGTATCCAGCATGAACATGAATCATACTGGTATCAGAGACTGTACATTTACCAACATAACAAGACCGTGTTTCGCAGTACAGTTTGGAAGCGCTTTTGATTGCCACAAGAGCTGTGGCAGCTCAGATTCGAGACGTTTTGTTGTCGACACAAGGAACACTGGGTTGATGGTTGACCCAAACACAAAATGGCGTAAATGGGGTCGTGGCAAAAACATTACTGCAATGGAAAATGTAACAAAAGCATTTTCAGGAAAATTAATGTTATCGAAGGGCACTGTGGAGAACGATGTGAATGGTGTTTCCCAGACAGAAACACCATCACGTTCGTCATGGATACTGATAATTTACTAGATATTATCACTGCAACTCTTCCTTCATGTGGCTAGACGCATGTAGTAAACCCCAAGTTGATACCAAGCATACAATACGTTTGCTTTCTAACGGTGGACCCGCTATAAACAAATGTGTTCAAAAACAAGCTTAAACGATTAATACAATAATAATTCTTTCAACGTGAGAAAAAGCAACGAGAGACCATATGTAAAGAAAATAAAGTAACCTTTTATTAATTTTAATATTAACTTGCTCATTTAATCCCTGGTTATTGTAATAATGACAAAGTGGTAAAAGTGTAAATATTATGGTTGGTTTGTTGGTTGTTGTATCGTGCAACACCTCTGTTGTCAATCACATTAACCGTGTAACGGACCTGATCGACTGTCTTTTCTCACCATATCGACGTCAATACAATGATCATATCTGTAATTACTGGAGGTGGTCGGGTAGCCTAGTGGTTAAAGCGTTCGCTCGTCACGCCGAAGACCCGGGTTCGAATCCCGACATGGGTACAATGTGTGAAGCCCATTTCTGGTGTCCCCCGCCGTGATATTGCTGGAATATTGCTAAAAGCGGCGTAAAACCAAACTCACTCACTCACTGTAATAACTGACAAAATGAGGTTACAGGTATGTCATATTTCGTGTATTGGGGCTAAAAGAAAATTGTTACATGTAACCTGCATACTTTATTTGTTTGTTGGTTGGTTAATGCCACACCATGTAGTAATTATTCCGGCTACATGACGGCGGTCTGCAAATAACCGTGTCTGGACCAGACAATCAAGTGACTGACATCAAGAGCATCGATCCACGCAATTGGGATACGATGACATACATCAACCAAGTCAGCGAGCCTGACCACCCGATCCTTTTAGTCGCCTCTTGCGACAAGCATAGTCGCCTTTTAGGGCAAGCATTGGTTGCTGAAGACCAATCCTACCCCGTATCTTCACGGGTAGTAAACACACTTACTGGTTATTTATCTGTTAAACCCACCCCCATTACTGATGTGGGGCAGTTTGAAAGGTAAGAAGGTGTTACACCAAATATAACATTTGTTACATTTGATCACTTTCTAAATAGCATTGTGTGTTCATAGCTTTAGACATCGCGATATGGCTGCCGATGCGATGTAAAACTATAACTCACTCATAGCTTAAGGCCATCGGAGGGGCGGTCGAGTAGCCTAGTGGTTAAAGCGTTCGCTCGTCACGCCGAAGACCGGGGTTCGATTCCCGACATGGGTACAATGTGTGAAGCCCATTTCTGGTGTCCCCGCCGTGATATTGCTGGAATATTGCTACAAGCGGCGTAAAACAAACTCACTCACTCACTAAGGCCATGGGAGCCGTGCCAATTTCCACTCGCCAGATGGGGTACACAAAATACGTGATGTAGACTACCAGTTGTTGGACTTTCATTTGTGGAAGCCTCGGTGGCGGAGTGGGTTCGAATCCCGGAAAGGTTAACGTCCCCTCCATTCGACCCTGGTGAGTGTGTCTCTTGAGTTTCGAAATATGACGATTCACGCTTCCTGACATGGAGAAAGCTGATGGAAGGATCATCTGTAAAGATAACAAATGATGCGAATTTTTCTGTTTGACGAAATCTAAATTGTAACAGCATGTGGTGATGTGATGTCGCTGTAATGAAAAGTACATTGAAAAACCTTAGCTGAAACTACGAATGAATTTGCACAGATAATAAATAGAGCAGCTCCTTAAAAGCACTAAAGTCAGAACGTCAATCCGCGCGTGCGTGCGTGAGTGCGTGTGCGCGCGCAAGGGGATGGGGTTATGGGGCACTGTTTACATGCCCACACTAATGCCGGTTTGTAGTGCAAGACGATCGTGGCTGTATCCTCAAAGGGGGTTAAAGTAGTGTAAAATTATTGTCCTCCTGAGAGGGTATCATAAGTCCATATCATTCAAAGTATGTTATTCCAACTACAGTTTTAATCGTAGAATATGTGTTCTTTTAATTTGGCTAAATTTGTCATTAATCGCCAACACCTGAAGGGATGATGTAAATCCAGCTGGGGTCCATGCAGGTAGCAAAAGTACTGTAAGTCCCCATGGACCCTAGCATGGTGATCTACCTTCAGCTGCTGGCGATCTATAGCCCGTTTTTATAATGTAATGCAATGTTTAGTGCTATTGATTTTATGATTACATACTAGTTTTAATTGTATTTCTGTGATAAGTCTAGTTATTTTACTGTCCCTCTTTGGCAGGTTTTTATATAAGTTTCAATATATGTATTATATTTAACCATTGATAGTCACGATATGGCTGAAATATTGCCGATGTGACTTAAAATTTTACTCACTCACTGTAGTGCAAGACAACTGAAATACCATACAGCAGTTTAACATGGACACCCCCCGCAGACACAGTACACTGTTTTATCCCCTGAAAGCCGTGGGAAACAACACGTGCCATTGTTCAGCGTTCGCGTCTTGTGGCGGATAAGTGTTGATATATTTCATGCCTGAGGTTCCATGTTGGGGGATACCCAAAGTGATGCAGGTCTTAGATGCTTACGACTTCGGTGAACACACGAAGATGGGTATGGTGCTGACAAACCAGGAAACATTATCAGTGTGCACCATTGTATGCCCCAACTGCATCTACGCACGTACACGGTCTGGCGAATGTTCGAGTCGCTATATCCATTGACTAAGGGATGGTACACGTTTATAACTGGTATGCACTAACCTATTACCGGTGTGACTTACACCTGTAGTCCTGAAATGACATCTGTTTTATTAGACTAAGTGGTACGTCCGTGGACGTACACAGGTGCAATATTGATCACGGAGGTTGTGCTGCTGTCAGCATCGTGTAATACAGAAGTCTGGAACCATGGACACATCAAATAACAAAATCTTACAACGCTGCTTCAACGTGGCCAGGAACACATTTTACTTCACAATATATCCTTGTCTAGATGAACATAAAGAAACAATATCACCGTTTATATCCAATCTAATCTGAGTTATCAGTTGTCAGTTACATACATATATATATATATATATATAAGTGGAGTAAGATTGAACAGTTTTAATTGGCTAGCGCTTTCAACTCTTATCCTGTATGAGTCACATCAGGCCTTAACTGAATAACGTGTGTGTGTGTGTGTGTATTTATATTTGAGTACCATGTTCATTTCTGATATTTATATTATATATCCAGCCATTGCGATATGTGGCATTGAAAAGAGGCCCCGTAAAGATACGCGGAAGAGTGAGAGAGTTGGGTTTAACGCCGCTTTTAACAATATTCCAGTTATATCGCGGCGTGTCAGCTTCATGTGGGAGGAAAGCCCCAAGTGATGCAGGTCTCAGACGTTTACCACTTCGGTGAATCCCACGAGCACGGGTATGGTGCTGACAAACCTAGAAACATAATCGGGGCGAACCGGGATTCGAACCCACAATCATAGGTTTCTGGCGTGCCCAAGGGTCGCAACTCTGCACAGCGAACCCAACTCACTCACTCACTGTGACTAGGACAATAATCACGACAAAGACTATGACACGGGCCTCGACTACGACCACAACCAATCACCTAGATAACAATGTTCACAATGAAAGACAAACCATAATTACAACAACGACAACGACGACGTCGTCGCACCATGACAAAAACTACAACCATGACCACTCTCCACGACAGTGGACATGACCAACCGCAGAGGACACGACCAACCACCATGACAACGTCCGCGACCATGACGACAACAAACCAATCACCTAGATGACGACAATGACCACGACAATAAATACAGATACTTGAGTCTTTATATGCATTTACTAAGGGCTGGTAAAAGTTTATAACTGGTATGCACTAACATATACATATTTGGCTTACTCCGTATTTGTATACTTGAGATGATTTCTGTTTTATTTGATTAAAGAATACCGTTGTCGTACACATATGCTGTATTGATCGCGGAGGTTGTGCTGCTGCTAGCATTGTGTAATACAGACGTCTCGAACAATTGAAACATCACATAACAAAATCTCACAACGCTGCTCCAACATTTCAAGGAATAAATTTCAATTTTCGTCTCAATATACTTAACGTTATAACATATCCTAATCTGGATTAAAACGAAGAGACGATCTTACTGGTTAAACCCAGTCTGTGTTATCAGTCGTCAATCCGTGAAAGCGCCGTGGACACGACCAACCATCTTGACTACGTCAACGACCAAGAAGATGACCAACCAATCATCCAAATGGCACGACACCACAATGACGACGCCGACGAGTGTGAAGACGTCCGAGCAACATGACCACGACCACGACCACGTACACGCCCATGTACACGGCCACGACCACGACAACGTACACGACCACGAACACGAACACGGCCACTTATACGGCCACGATCACGACCACATGCATGTACACGACCACGACCACGACCACGACCATGTATACGACCACGATCGCGACCGCGACCACGACCACGACCACGACCATGTATGCGACCACGATCGCGACCACGTACACGACCACGAAACCATAATGTTTGTTTGTTTGTTGTTTAACGCCGCACTCAGCAATATTCCAGTTATATAACGGCGGTCTGTAGATAATCGCGTCTCGATCAGACAATCCAATGATCATGAGCATCGATCTACGCAACTGGGATACAATGACATGCATCAGCATGAAGACGTCAAAGCAGCATAACAAAACCCATAACAAAAACTACAAAACCCTATCTGTGACTAAGACAATAGACATAGCCAATCACCATGTACAACCGACTACTACTGCAACGACCCCGACCCCGACCGCGACACCATAATGACGACAACAACGAGCGTGCAGACGTCCAATCAACACAGTACCATGAAGACGAGGAAACACAAGTAAATAAAGCGTCAAAACCTTTTCCATATCCAATAGAAATATCTACATAAAACAGAGTCGATTGTACGATTCAAACTATATCATGAGCATGTGTTTATGAATCAATAAAAGAGAGAGACTTGGAACACATCCAAATATCAACGACCACGGCCATGACAACGATTGGCCACCATGACAATGACTACTACGACGACCACCATCATTAACCAAACCACCGTGACAACGACCAGCCACGACTACGACAACGACCATTAAGACCACATACAATTCAAACAACTTACAAACAAACGGAACTCTTAGACAAAACCTGTTCTTCTTCCGTGACCAGGCTTTACGCTTTCCCCACGCACACGAAGACAGATCCCCATTGCCGATTAGTCTGCTGATTTCAATTTTGCTAAAAGTTTAGAATAGAGTCTAGTCTAGTGGTAGAGCGTCCGCCCGGAGAGCGGAAGGTCCGGGGTTCGATCCCCGGCCGCGTCATACCAAAAGACGTTAAAAGATGGTACTTGTTGTTACCCTGTCTGGCGCTCGGCATAAAGGGGCTAAAACAAGGACTGGTCGGCTCGGAGTCAGTTTACTGTGTCTGAGTTGGGTATTCATGTTAAACTGCGGCATGGTATCTCAGTGACCTAGCACTATAAATCGGCATCAGACCCGACAAGTACAAGCAGCCACACAAACACACACACGTACATGCACGTCGCTATCTAAGTGCAATAATCTTGGACGCGACGTTACACCCAATTTCACCTCACCTTGTATTTGTTACCATTACCGAAGCGCCCCTACAATCTCATTTGGTAAAACTTAACACACCTCTGTTGTCAATGACATTAACCGTGTAACGTACCTGATCGACTGTTTAAACATTCTAATACAGATGAGAAACATGCCCTTTTTCACATATAGATGTCAATACCATGATCATATCTGTTATTACTAACTAAATGAAGTAACAGGTATGTCATATTTCGTGTATTTGGGCTGGAGGAAAATTGTTACATGTAACCTGTATAGTATCACGTACTTTGTTGGTTGGTTGATGCCGCACTCAGCAATATTCCAGCTGTATGACGGTGGTCTGTAAATAATCGGGTCTGGACCAGACAATCCAGTGAGTGACATCATGAGCATCGATCCACGCAATTGGGATCGATGATATGCATCAACCAAGTCAGCGACCCTGACCACCCGATCCCGTTAGTCGCCTCTTACGACAAGCATAGTCGCCTTTTACGGCAAGCATGGGTTGCTGAACACCTATTCTATTATATATTTTGGCTTGCCTAACGAGTCTGTGCATAGTCCAATCAAACTGGCGTACCGAAATCGACATCCGGTTCGTAAACTGCCGTGCAGATTTCGTTCGATTGCAGAATTTGCTGAGCATGTGTGACGCTAACTCGGCGTCAACAGATATTTTCAAATTCTTTTCGTGTTCTTAATCAAGGTGCACACGTGATATGATGCACTTCGGGAAGTGAAACCCGTTTTAGAACAATATAGATTTCATTTATCGTTCAGATCGTCTTGACAGGGCCCCGCCATTCTGTTTGAAGCAAACAGCAAATGCAAGCACATCTAGTGAATCCCACATACATACATACATACATACATACATACATACATACATACATACATACATACATACATACATACATACATACATACATACGCACGCACGCACGCACGGACGCACGGACGCACGCACGCACGCATGCACACATCATGAAAACTTTAACGTAGTCATAACAACAGTATTTGTGTTGTCGTCCAATACATACATAATGCCTTTGACATAACAGTGACACAACGTCCTACACAACGCTTGAGAAACTCACTAAAACCTCTCACGAAAAAAGTTCCAGGTTCCAAGTTTTGTTCCAGATGGTTTTGCGGTGTTGTGCGTCGCCGACGACTACCTTCAAGTTTTCATTATACCAGAAGAGGCGTTGAGCGGCGAAAGATCGTGTGTGCATAAGGACTTTTGACAAGGACAAATATCTGAAGTCTGATATATACGTCCGTACAAGCTCGGATCAATGCCATCCTAAGTGTGTATCACATTGCACCGTGACACTATGTCTTCGCAAGGCAGCAGCGTTTTAATTGAATGTTCCACGGCTTCCACGAAAGATAAATTACACCACGGTAGCAATTCAGTTGCAACTAGCTAGCCATTGTGTCTGAAGACATTTTTCTTTATGTGGAAATGTATGCTTTGAAATGTCAACTGGGAGAGTGAGAACGGCTGCATATGCACCTCGATCGTCACAATGGAGGTATCTCTTTTCGTGATATGAGTGCATAATGTGCCTATAGTATATATCATGGTCAGGTTACTGGTTCCCGTACACATGTCTGGTAACTGGCTCCCAATTATATATCAGGTAACTGGTTTCTGAGTATATGCTAGGTCACTTGTTCTCAAGAATATATGTAAGGCTTTGTGTGTGTGTGTGTGTGTGTGTGTGTGTGTGTGTGTGTGTGTGTGTGCGTGCGCGCGCGCTGAGGGGTGGGGTACAGTCATCTAAGACGCTCTATCACGTAGGGAAGAGTTGCGTTCCTACGTCATCCTGCATGTTGTGTGTTTCGTCATCTAAAGGCTCTATCACGTTGTGAAGAGTTGCGTTCCTACGTCATCCTGCTTGTTGTGAGTTTCGTCATCTAAAGGCTCTATCACGTTGTGAACAGTTGCGTTCCTACGTCATCTTGCTTGTGAGTTTCGTCATCTAAAAGCTCTATCATGTTGTGAAGAGATGCGTTCCTACGTCATCTTGCTTGTGAGTTTCGTCATCTAAACGCTCTATCACGTTGTGAAGAGTTGCATTCCTACGTCATCTTTCTTATTGGGAGTTTCGTCATCTAAACGTTCTATCACGTTGTGAAAAGTTGCATTCCTACGTCATCTTGCTTGTTGGGAGTTTCGTCATCTAAACGCTCTATCACGCTGTGAAGAGTTGCGTTCTTACGCCATCTTGCTTGTTGTGAGTTTCGTCATCTAATCGTTCTATCACGTTGTGAACAGTTGCGTTCCTACGTCATCTTGCTTGTGAGTTTCGTCATCTAAAAGCTCTATCACGTTGTGAAGAGTTGCGTTCCTACGTCATCTTGCTTGTGAGTTTCGTCATCTAAACGCTCTATCACGTTGTGAACAGTTGCGTTCCTACGTCATCTTGCTTGTGAGTTTCGTCATCTAAACGCTCTATCACGTTGTGAAGAGTTGCATTCCTACGTCATCTTTCTTATTGGGAGTTTCGTCATCTAAACGTTCTATCACGTTGTGAAAAGTTGCATTCCTACGTCATCTTGCTTGTTGGGAGTTTCGTCATCTAAACGCTCTATCACGCTGTGAAGAGTTGCGTTCTTACGCCATCTTTCTTATTGTGAGTTTCGTCATCTAATCGTTCTATCACGTTGTGAACAGTTGCGTTCTTATGCCATCTTGCTTGTTGGGAGTTTCGTCATCTAAACGCTCTATCACGTTGTGAAGAATTGCGTTCTTACGCCATCTTGCTTGTTGTGAGTTTCGTCATCTGAACGCTCCATCACGTTGTAAACAGTTGCATTCCTACGTCATCCTGCTTGTTGTGAGTTTCGTCATCTAAAAGCTCTATCACGTTGTGAAGAGTTGCATTCCTACGTCATCCTGCTTCTTGTGAGTTTCGTCATCTAAACGTTCTGTCTCGTTGTAAAGAGTTGCGTTCCCATGTCAAGGTAGGATACCCTTAAACTTGGGTCTGATCCCTGATTATAAACTTCCCATGAGAACATAAGAAATAAAATATGTCCTTGAGTTTTAAAAAAACAAATAAATTGTTTGCTTGGCAAACTGGATTTCCTAAAAAATGTGTGTTGTAAAAGATTAATTTGATCGTCTCCGCTGTTAGTTGTACGTGACCATAATGGTTTTTGTCGTATTCGTCTTTGTTATGTCACACAAAAAGAAATGCGTGTTTTGAAGCAGGAACTGAAAAGCAAAAAACAATGCCTTGAAGTTCCCAAGCTCCATAACTGTTTAAAGTGGCATCTCGCATCATACTATAAACATGCAATACTTTGAAGTTGCAGCATCCATATGTTTAGAAGCCTGTCGATCTGGTATAATCTTGTGCATAGTAGACATTTCAAATGATTATGGAAACGATTTTTAACGCATTTTATTACTACACAAGACGAACTATCGTGTTTAAGGCTGCTGGAAGGAATCTGGTATGAAATTTAGAAATTAAACGAATCTGCAGAATATTTAATACCAGAAGATATACTGGTACGTAGTCTGTTTTCAAACTGTGTGGAGGTTTCCAATTCTACGAGAGTTGTTTTGCTGCTCACAGCGTTTCGGGTAGCCAGACTCTTATTTGCCATGGTGTTAGCAATGGTAATGTGCTCAAGGCTGATAATTTAGGCAAATACTTCATTGTATCTATCTGGTCATAAAGCCTATTTTATATAGATACAGTGCCCCAGTTTAACATGGGCATCCACTCAGACACACTCCGAGTGGGTCAGTCTTTGTTTAATACCCTTCATGTAGAGCGCCAGCCAGGGTAACAAGTACCATCTTTTATCGTCTTTTGGTATGACGCGGTCAAGGGATCGAACCTAACCCACGACAGTTATTTATGGAATTAGAAGAATATAATCATGCTAATTTCGTCATTGATATTCAGCCGTGAAGCTGTTGCTTAACTCAATTAATTGATCTTTGTATCGTGTCTTTTAAACTTGTTTTTGAAGATGGCAAATGATATTATTCAATCGAACTGCTTTCACCCCATACAACATTACGGAATTCTAAGTCTACAGTCTTCGTGTTAACGTTTGCTGAATTATTTTTATAGGTTAAAGGCAGGGCTACGCGCATTAATTTCATGACATATTTTAGATCAGGGATCGACTCTCGCATTACTTTCGTGCCGCATTAACTTCGTGATTTACAGTATGCTGATTTCCAATCTCTCTCTCTCGGTTGGGTTTGAACCTACTGTTTTGTGTCCACATCTGTGATATTGCTGGAATATTGGTAGACAGCGGAGCAACTTTTCTTGGCTGTATTGCATGAACAGTGGTTATCCGTAACCTTAAATGGAGCAATCCTTCTTTAATTTAACCCTACAGTTGAGATTAAATTTGAAAGAATTCTAAATGTTCACTTTGACACATAGACGGTTTGGGAGCCAGTTGGGTTAAGCGTTGGCTCGTCACGGCCCAAGTTTGAAGCTCATGTTTTGTGTCCCCCATCGTGACATTGCTGGAATATTGGTAAACGCGGAGTAACACCGACTCACTCACTCACTCACTCACTCACTCACTCACCCACCCACCCACCCACTCACTCACTCACTCACTCACTCACTCACTCACTCACTCACTCGCTCACTCACCCACCCACCCACCCACTCCCTCACTCACTCACTCACTCACTCACTCGCTCACTTTAAAAAAAGTCTTTGTGCATAATTATTTCACAATGAAGTTGACTTATGTGTGCTTGTCGTACACTATAATTTTCAAACGGATCCAATCTCTAAGTATCTCCATAAAAGTCTGGCTTCTATCAGAAAAGGTCGCCGAGGTCACTTTCTTTACCATCTCATCTGCAAATTTCCTGCTTGTCCCGGCGATTTACAGTTAATGTCACCTATTATGGAAGCAGTTTTTCTTGGCTCTATTAGCATGAACGATTTGTCTCCGTTGCCTTAATGGAGCCATCCTTCTTCAACCCTGCAGATGAGATTAATATTGAAAGAGTTCCACGTGAAGGTAATCAGAATTATAACCAGCACAGAAGGTGAAATAACTTGACATACGACAAGTCTCCGTGTACCTACCGAATCAAAGAAGTTCGACCAGAAGACCTTCAGAATCTTAACTTACTTCTGTAATCCTGATGCACTCCTGGGTTCAAAGGATCCTTTCCGAAAATCGATGTGAGGTAAATATCTAGTCTACTCCATATCATGAAAGTCGGTGTTTGTTTACATGGTTAGTGCGTGGAGCTTTCATGCCCCTATCTCAGACTGCTTGACGTCAAGAGGAACTCGTTATCTTTGTTTACAGGACGTCTCTTCATTCAAAATCACCCTGTCCTGAGTTGGAGACATAGTCCATATGTCGGGTCTCGCGATTTGGCGAAGTCTTTGTGGTGAAATGTACGCATCTATGCTTAACATCGTAACTGAACAAACGAGTGTTTGTTGGTTGTTTAACGCCGTACGTCGCAATATGACAGTTACGTGACGGTGCCCTGTAAATAATCGAATCTTCACCGGACAATCCGGTGATTGATATTGTGAACGATGATCCACGACGTCGGGGTACGATGACACGCTTTCAACGACGTCAACGATCCCTTTGGTCGCCTGGTACGACCAATTCTAACCAGGGACCGGAGAGGGCAAACGATTGAATGTCTTGTTATAAGACACAGCAGCTTTGCGTCAAGCACATTATGGTGTTGTTTATGTCAAAGCGATGGTGTCACGAATTTATAGTACAGTGTCAGTGTTTCTCTGTTCCAATGTTTTTCATCAGCGAATGAGTGAAACCTCGTTAATCCGGATCTCAAACAGCGGATCCTGACACGGCTACGGTATACAATTCTGAAATTTTACAACAAGGTGAACTAAAATGGGGTTAACGTCGCGTTCAAGATCATTGCACTTATATAGCGACATGCATGCACGTGTGTGTGTATGTGTGTGTGGCTGTTTGTACTTGGTTGATGCATGTCATCGATCCCAATTGCGCGGATCGATGTTCATGATATTAATCACTGGTTTGTCTGCTCCAGACTCGATTATTTACAGACCGCAGTCATATAGCTGGAATGTTGCTGAGTGCGGCGTTAAGCAACAAACCAACCAACCAACTAGTCCGGACTGATGCCTATTTTATAGTGCCGGCCCTCTTATACCATGCCGCAGTTTAACAAGAACACCCCACTTAGACGCAGCATACTGACTCCGAGCCGACCAGTCCTTGTTTTAGCCCCTCAATGCCGAGCGCCAGACAGGGTAACAACAAGTATCATATATTAACGTCTTTTAGTATCACGCTGTCGGGGATCGAACCCCGGACCTTCCGCTCTCCAGGAGGACGTTCTACCACATTTGACAACTAGTCCACATGCTCCCTTATTAAGCTTTAATAATGATGGTGCTTTTTATCAGAAAATGTACTCTCAGTTTTATTCGCTATTTCATTGCGATGTGATCAAACATGCACAACGTTAGTGAATCTTGTGAAAATAAAACGATTTTAAAAACATGCTTTTCTACGCTCTGATGACACTGAAATTTGTTTTCTAGGAAAGAAACTATTGACATTAGATATTTCTGAAGGCATTACGCGTTACAAGAAAATTTCATTGATTGAAAAGCTGCCACGCATTCTTTTGTAAATACTATGTGTCTCGGAATGATCTTTTTGACATTGGACTTCGGGAATATTGCTTTCACGGTAATGAAAACGTGATGGCTGGCGTTTGTGTTGAGTTTTTAAAATCGTGTAATGTTTAAGAGTTTCATCCAGGAGGAATGACCTTTGACCTTCATCAGATCCGGCGGGCTGGAAACAGTTCAGGCTTTTCAGGATCACTTTATGTCAGCATTGCTACTGGGAAAATATATACATGTACGACCAATCACTGAAATAAGTCTGGCACCACGGACATCTTACAGCAAATACTGGTTAGTAGTCCAGCCGTTTCGTGGCAGATATAGGGCACTTTGTGATAAAAGCATGAAACCTGATACAGTTGTAGATTATGAAATTCCAAATATTCTAAGAGTGAGTGAGTGAGTGAATTGAGTTTAACGCCGCTTTTAACAGTATTCCAGTTATACCGCGGCGTGTCAGCTTAATGTGAGAGGAAAGCCCCAAGTGATGCCGGTCTCAGATGTTTACCATTTCGGTGAAACCAACGAGCACGGGTATGGTGCTGACAAACCTAGAAACATAGTCGGGGCGAACCGGGATTCGAAGCCACAATCATAGGCTTCTGGCGTGCCCAAGGGACGCAACTCTGCACAGCGAATCGCGGCGCCTTAAACGACTGGGCCACCCGTGCCCCCCAAATATTCTAAGACACGAGGTCACCAAAATAATGGAGGAATAAAATTCTCGTATACCTCGTATGAACATGAACCACAACCTAATTAAATTATGAAAAATGAGCATTTTGGTATGTATTTACCGAACATTTCATCTACTATAGATGTTGTGTCTTACGACAGATACTAAAACACAAGTTACGTGTGGCAAGTCACATTGTTGGTTGGTTGTTTTGTTGTTTAACGCCGCACTCAGCAATATATTCCAGCTACATGACAGCGGTCTGTAAATAATCGAGTCTGGACAAGACAATACAATGATTGATATCATGATCATCGATCCACGCATTTGGGATCGATGACATGCATCAACCAAGTCAGCGAGCCTGACCACCCGATCCCGTTTGTCGCCCTTTACGACAAGCATAATCGCCTTTTACGGCAAGCATGGGTTGCCGAAGACCTATTCTACCCCGGATCTTCACGGGCAAGTCACTTTGTACGAAACATACCTCTGTTCACCACACAGTGAATGGGTAACCCGGAGGATGACATTGTGATATGGCGGTAAACTTTCTAGCGCCTCATAAGCAGCAAGGGGGCGGTCGGGTAGCCTAGTGGTTAAAGCGTTCGCTCGTCACGCCGAAGACTCGGGTTCGATTCCCGACATGTGTGAAGCCCATTTCTGGTGTCCCCCGCCGTGATATTGCTGGAATATTGCTATAAGCGGCGTAAAACCAAACTCACTCACTCACTCACTCATAAGCAGCAAGAGTTGCACACTCCCCAGGGAGCTGAAAATATACTTTCGTAAGTGTGAAGACAGAAAGACAACCTTCCGTGAAACATTCACTTGAACACAAACTCAGCTACATAAATAAATACTCCTAAATATTCATACTTTCACACCTTATGCATTCACACAAACATCGTTTCACAGGATTGTGTCTCATGACAGAATCTGCTTGATGGTTCAGACCTAATGTGCTTTTATAGTTTGTGTTTTCTAATCCAACCCGTGGGCAAGGTAGGCCGAGTCGCCTTAGGCGCCGCTATTCGTTGTGCAGAGTTGCGTCCCATCGGCACGCCTGGAACTTATAATTGTGGGTTCGAATCCCGGTTCGCCCCCACTATGTTTCTAGATTTGTCAGCACCATATCCGTGCTCGTGGGTTTCACCGACGTGGTGAACGTCTGAGACCTGCATCACTTCGGGCTTTCCTACCACATTAAGGTGGCACGCCTGATATAACTGGAATGCTGTTAAAAGCCATGGTAAACATAACTCATCACTCACTTACCCTAATCAAATCCGTACTTCGATATGGCATGAGGGTCATAGATAGCCCAGTGGTATTTGGAGCCGCATCTCCCCGTGTCAGGATCCGCTGGTTCGAATCTAAGATTAGCCTTGGCAATACCAAGTGGTATCCGCCTACTAGTTACTTTCACCATTTATTCCCTCATGAAGGTCCGGGGTAGAATAGGTCTTCAGCAACCCATGCTTGCCGTAAAAGGTGACTATGCTTGTCGTAAGCGGCGACTAACGGGATCGGGTGGTCAGGCTCACTGACTTGTTTGATGCATGTCATCGATCCCAATTGCGTAGATCGATGCTCATGATATTAATCACTGGATTGTCTGGTCCAGACTCGATTATTTGCAGACTGCCGTCATAAAGCTGGAATATTGCTGTGTGCGGCGTTAAACAACAAACAAACAAACATTAATCTGACACGCCGACATAAAACTGAAATAATGTTCAGCGATATTTGAAACTCAACCTAGTTTACCTACCCACTCTTCCATCAAGACATTCAAAACAACTTTATTGCAAACAAAGTTCACAGCAATAATGTTTGTTATATATATAAACTAATGTCCAAAAGAAACGATACCACGTGTTTGAAAGGACATTACAAAAAAACTAAACGATACAGACATTTCAAATTGGTATATGACTGTGTACAAAAATTCATTGTAATCAATCCTTTACAATCACGAGGACAGACATGTAAAGACGCAGGGGGTCCAAAATGAAAATTTCATTCGAACACATTTGATGAGTCAAGTGTGGAAAATGTCACAACACACGTCTCAAAGTCGGGTATGTACCGGGTATGTCCACCGTGAGCGTCAATACACGCTAGTACACGTCTACGGGCTGATGACGTCGGGCGTCTGATGACGTTTGGGGGGGGGGTGCGTTGCCATTCATGGAGGAGGCATTGTTCCAATTCCTGGAGGTTAACTAGAGGCACAGGGCGATTCCCGACTTTGCGGCCGAGAATGTCCCACATGTGTTCGATTGGGTTCATGTCCGATGAACATGCCGGCCATGGTAAAACGTGAATGTTGGCGTTTGCTAGGAAGTTCTGGGTCAGCCTTGCCGTGTGAGGCCTCGCATTATCGTGCTGGAAAATGATACCATTAGGCTGTTGTTGGATGAATGGCACCACAACTGGTTGTAAGATGTCATCACGATAACGCTGCGCATTCAGGTTTCCTCAAATTACGACGAGTCTCGTTTTGACGTCACCGCAGATTCCACCCCAAACCATTAAACCTCCGCCTCCATATGGCCTGACTTGATGGATGCAGTTCGGTGCCAAACGTTCACCTACTCTTCGGTACACACGCTGCCGGCCGTCGTTACTGAAGATGCAAAATCTTCTTTCGTCAGAAAACATGACACGTGCCCAGTTCCACCGTTACCACCGTCGAAGTCGCCTGGCCCATATCCGTCTGTTGAGTCGGTGTTGAGGTGTCAGGAACGCTCCGCGGTAGGGGCGGCGTGCTCGAATACCATGTGCCCACAGTCTCCTGTACACGGTTTGTCGACTTATCACGTGCCCCAGTGCCGTCCGTGCCGTTAACGTCGCCGTTACGAAGCGGTTCCGAAGGTGAAGTACCCGGATGTGAGGGTCTTCAATAGGCGTGGTCACCCGTGGTCTCCCGGTTCTCGGCCTGTCTGCTGTCCGACCTGTTTGACGCAACCGCTGCATTAACCTGGTGACGGTTATGCGCGCGCATCCTAACCTTCTGTCGACGTCGCGGTGCGTAGCTCCCTGTTGGAGCATTCCTACGGCTCTCTCTCTCTCTCAATCGCTGTCAAACGTGGCATTTCTTTTGTGTGCTTTTTGTTGCAGTGACCCCAACGTGTCGGGTCAGCAGTTTTATACAGAAGATATGCACGTGCATTCCGTGTTACGGGACGGAAAGTCATTTGGGCAAATTGCACGCTTTTTTCTCAATTGATCAAATGCTCCCGGTTTTATCGACCGAATACGTTTAGTTTGGAACGTAGGATACGCAACAGTACCTTTTCAGACGAACATAAGCTCTTCATAATAAAATATTTACAAAAAGGTGTGGTATCGTTTCTTTTGGACATTAGTTTATATATTTCGATCTCTTTGTATGACTTTGTATTTAATGTCGAACTGTCGTGTATTGATATGTTCTAACGACCTAAGGATGCACTGGTGGCCAGGTCTTCTGAGGCACCGGAGATCGTTGAGTAGAGTTGACTCCCTTTAGCATGCGAGAAAACTGTGATTGTGGGTTGATCGTTGAGTAGAGTTGACTCCCTTTAGCGTGCCAGAAAACTGTGATTGTGGGTTGATCGTTGAGTAGAGTTGACTCCCTTTAGCTTGCGAGAAAGCTGTGATTGTGGGTTGATCGTTGAGTAGAGTTGACTACCTTTAGCGTGCGAGAAAACTGTGATTGTGGGTTGATCGTTGAGTAGAGTTGACTCCCTTTAGCGTGCCAGAAAACTGTGATTGTGGGTTGATCGTTGAGTAGAGTTGACTCCCTTTAGCGTGCGAGAAAACTGTGATTGTGGGTTGATCGTTGAGTAGAGTTGACTCCCTTTAGCATGCCAGAAAACTGTGATTGTGGGTTGATCGTTGAGTAGAGTTGACTCCCTTTAGCGTGCCAGAAAACTGTGATTGTGGGTTGATCGTTGAGTAGAGTTGACTCCCTTTAGCGTGCGAGAAAGCTGTGATTGTGGGTTGATCGTTGAGAAGAGTTGACTCCCTTTAGCGTGCGAGAAAACTGTGATTGTGGGTTGATCGTTGAGTAGAGTTGACTCCCTTTAGCGTGCCAGAAAACTGTGATTGTGGGTTGATCGTTGAGTAGAGTTGACTCCCTTTAGCGTGCCAGAAAACTGTGATTGTGGGTTGATCGTTGAGTAGAGTTGACTCCCTTTAGCTTGCGAGAAAGCTGTGATTGTGGGTTGATCGTTGAGTAGAGTTGACTCCCTTTAGCGTGCGAGAAAACTGTGATTGTGGGTTGATCGTTGAGTAGAGTTGACTCCCTTTAGCGTGCCAGAAAACTGTGATTGTGGGTTGATCGTTGAGTAGAGTTGACTCCCTTTAGCGTGCCAGAAAACTGTGATTGTGGGTTGATCGTTGAGTAGAGTTGACGCCCTTTAGCGTGCCAGAAAACTGTGATTGTGGGTTGATCGTTGAGTAGAGTTGACTCCCTTTAGCGTGCCAGAAAACTGTGATTGTGGGTTGATCGTTGAGTAGAGTTGACTCCCTTTAGCGTGCCAGAAAACTGTGATTGTGGGTTGATCGTTGAGTAGAGTTGACTCCCTTTAGCGTGCCAGAAAACTGTGATTGTGGGTTGATCGTTGAGTAGAGTTGACTCCCTTTAGCGTGCCAGAAAACTGTGATTGTGGGTTGATCGTTGAGTAGAGTTGACTCCCTTTAGCGTGCCAGAAAACTGTGATTGTGGGTTGATCGTTGAGTAGAGTTGACTCCCTTTAGCATGCCAGAAAACTGTGATTGTGGGTTGATCGTTGAGTAGAGTTGACTCCCTTTAGCGTGCCAGAAAACTGTGATTGTGGGTTGATCGTTGAGTAGAGTTGACGCCCTTTAGCGTGCCAGAAAACTGTGATTGTGGGTTGATCGTTGAGTAGAGTTGACTCCCTTTAGCGTGCCAGAAAACTGTGATTGTGGGTTGACCGTTGAGTAGAGTTGACTCCCTTTAGCGTGCCAGAAAACTGTGATTGTGGGTTGATCGTTGAGTAGAGTTGACTCCCTTTAGCGTGCCAGAAAACTGTGATTGTGGGTTTGAATCCTGGTTCTACCTGATAATGTTTTCAGGTGTGTCGCCACAAAACTCGTGGTTTCACCAAAGTGGTAAATGTCTGAGACCTGAATCATGTCGGGCTTTCCTCTCAATTGACGAGATGTAACTAAAATAATGTTCCAAGCGGCGTTAAACCAAACTCACTCACTCACTCCAACGACATATTCTTTTTCAGTCAACGACAATCAGCAGGAAATCCGATAACCGAAATGGATGAAATACACACTATATAAATGAATCCCTGGCATTTAATTCGTTAACCAAGCATTATATTTTGTGTTTACAATGCATGTCTCCATAAACAAAAAACAAATTAGGCCACGCCCAGTAACTGGCTACTGTTTCCTGGTTGGCTGATGATAGAATGGGCAGGGCTTGTGTTGAATTATTACGCTGAGCCATGATTTACATACAGTTTTCTTGTGTGTAATTATTATAAGTCTGTGAAGTTATTTTTGTTCACGTATTAATTTATAAGGACTTCGATATATTTTTTGCCTTGACGCCGCCAAAAACGTAATATCCCGTGTGAGCACTTTGTAAAGAGTTAAGCGTTTTTACCTTAATACCTCCATAAACGCAACCAATTCTTTCATATTACTTAACTATTGTTCATAGCAGCATAAAACCACACCTAGCTCCGTATTCAATACCACGTCAATTCCTGTGTCACTCGCATTAAAATTACTAAAAATATATCTAAAAAACAATTAAAATATTACTTTCCACGGACATACAGACCAATCTCCAAAACCTCAAAGCTTCAAAAGAACATGTCACATTTCTGCAGCTTAATGAATTGCCGGGGGAAAGATAATATACACCCATTTTTCATGGTGACAAAAAACAGACTGGTTATTTGACGGTGATGTACATGTATTTGATATAGGTATCATAGATTTTGGATTTGACCTTAAGTTTGCAGTGTTTGGCGACTGTTTCCAGCCTAGTAACGTTTTGATATCGTTTGTGATTCTTTGGTCAAAGTGTATATTTATTTTTTGTCCGGCAGTTTATGTCACATATACCAGATCAAACATTTCACAACGAAAGTTAATCCATGTCAACCTGAACACAAAGCAATAGACTTGGGTACAAAGCATGATCCCTCATTCTAAATCGAAATTAACCACCAACGTGACATCAGAGAAATGTAGCACGGTTCTGATTGGTACGACCTTGCCCGCAGGGCAGAACCTGCCATGAACCTGCCATGAGACCGGCACGACTGGTGATGTGAAATACGACCTGATGAATAGTACAATAATTCGACGTGATTAAACATATGGACCGCCATGCAGGAGCTAATAACACCGGTATTTGGATCAGGCATGGTACCCAGCGAGGGATGCGAACAAAGTAATATAGACATAAAACTGCGTGGCCAATATGAGCACAGCGCACAATGGACGTAAAAATCGATACTTGGGGAGTCCCCCAAGAGAGGAGATTTTATGACTTCGCAAACATGTTGTGCAATATGGAATTGTTTCGTTTTAGTAGCCATTATGAAAATACAGGGTTGCCAATATATTCTTGAGCACGTTCCTTTAGGGAATTATGTTTTGAGTGACTTTGGGGCGCCATGTCGTCGGATCTGTTGAATAATTCAGGGAAGCGTGGTGTCAAACATACCGAGGACGAGCATTTGTAATGCGGATGGCACAAATCATACAAAACATGGATGTTCCATACGTTATACCTCGAACCCTCGAGGGCGTGTTGGAGTCATGTCTGTTTGCACGTTATTTGTAGTCTATTTTCAACGAATATTCGAAGTCTATTCATAACGGGCACTGAGTAAGAAAATCAATTACAGTAAACTACGGTTATAACGAACTCAAAGGGACCACTAATTTTAATTCGTTATAACCGTAGTTCGTTATAAGCAAATGTACGGAATATATACAGCAAATAGACAGGACCAAAAATATAGTTCGTTATATACGTCAGTTCGTTATAAGCGTGTTCGTTATAACCGTAGTTCACTGTAGTTTTATCATTCAAAGGCATGATGATGGCAATTGAGTGTCCGATTTCATTCCGGTTCACTGAAAGTGAAATGAATGTCTTGTTACGTCGCACCAAAGGTTTTTCTGTGTCACAATGGCATATGATACGGGTTGGACCAAGAGACGCAAAGGTTGACAGCATTGGCAATGACGCGCACGCGGGGTACGATGAAACACACTGTCATATATTTACATGATTGAGTGTAGGGGACAAGAGAAATTAGGCTTTATATCCATGTTGAACATTACACTCAGGTCTTCGGTAGGTTGGTTGGTTGGTTTGTTGTTTAACGCCGCACTCAGCAATATTCCAGCTATATGACGGCGGTCTGAAAAATAATCGAGTCTGGACCAGACTATCCAGTGATTGATAACATGAGCATCTATCCACACAATTGGGATCGATGACATGTATCAACCAAGTCAGCGAGCCTGACCACCCGATCCCGTTAGTCGCCTTTTACGACAAGCATAGTCACCTTTTACGGTAAGTATGGGTTGCTGAAGACCTATTCTATCCCGGAATCTTCACGGGTCCCCAGGTCTTCGGAGTGACAAAGCAGTTATAAGCTGTCCCACCATCCTAACACATTGTGCCCTCATTAACACAAGCATAAGGTACAGGTCTGGAATTGGCACGATAGTGTATTCGACTGCATGTGCATACAAATTGACAATCATCAAACTATTTACTACGGTCAGAGTAGATTAAATATGTAGAAAGAGTTGATACTGTACTTCCCTAATAATCATTTATCATTTAAGTGAGTGAGTGAGTGAGTATGGTTTTTAGCACTTTTAGCAATATTCCAGCAATACCACGGCGGGGGACACCGGCAAATGGGCTTCACACATTGTACCCATGTGGGGAATCGAACCTGGTTGTTCGGCGTGATGAGACAACGCTTTAACCATTAGGCTTCCCCGCCGCCCCTATTCGTTTAAGTACTTTTGTCATAACCATTGATATCTGCGAAACTAACATTTTCTTAGTTTTACGCATTATCATAATAAGCAGCATGGGTGGATTAAAATCTTGCTTAAAAAGAGTTCGCTCGTCACGACGAAGTCCTGGGTTCGATTCCCAACACGAACAATGTGTAAAGCCTATTGTTGGTGACACCCGGTTATTGAAAATGTAAAAAACGGTGTAAAACCATAAGGTTAAAGGTGATTTTTCAAATCTAATCTTTGGTATCAATTGCATTTATTGTTGTCCCTATTTACGCTGTAAAGTAGGTTAAAAATATACTTACGATTGATTGCTGATCGGCGGGGAAAGTCGTTGGACCACATTTGGCTGTATTGTCGATGGGTGATTTTCAATCCACTCAAAATGTTACCCAAAAAACATTATACTAAAAAATATACCTTGGAGTTCGCTTCCCTGGAAAAAGACAGGTCATGTCGCTTGACCAGTGAGTGATCGCCCTTTGTTCATATTGAATTCGTTTACTTCTTGATACAAGATGCGGGTTAGAATTGGTTTTCATGCTTGCCGTAAGGGACGACTAAAGGGATCAGGTGGTCAGGCTCGCTGACTTGGTTGATGCATGTCATCGTATCCGAATTGCGTAGATCGATGCGCATGGTGTCAATCACTGGATTGTCTAGTCCAGAATCGAGCATTTACAGACCGCCGTCATAAATGGAATATTGCTGAGTGCGGCGTTTGACAACAAACAAACAAACAATCTTCTTTACACGTGTAAATAAAGTGTACATAAGATTCCTTCAACGAATGCGTGTTGCAAGCGGGGACCATGCACTTTGCACTGTTTTGGCGCACTGTATGTGCGATAGCAAACCCGTGACAAGACATTATTGGGGGTTGTGAAAATGGCGACGTCATGTGAGGACATTTTGTTTGTTTGTTTGTTGTTTAACGCCGCACACAGCAATATTACAGCCATATGACGGCGGTCATAAATAATCGAGTCTGGACCAGATAATCGAGTGATTGACAACATGAGCATCGATCCACGCATTTAGGATCGATGGCATGCATCAACCAAGTCAGCGAGCCTGACCACCCGATCCCGTTAGTCGCCTCTCACGACAATCATAGCAAACATGGGTTTCTGAAGACCTATTCTACCCCGGATCTTCACGGGTCACATTTGTTGGTATTAATATCACCCGAAATACTTGGGCGTTGTTCCACAACGCGATCCTGGTGATGAGGCTTTCACAATCTGTGTTAAAATATGGAACTTTTGTCGAAACGCAAAGATCGCTTTGTTGCACGAGGTCATAGCCAAAGATACTAAAACTAAATGACTACGTCAACTGTAACTGAGAATTCGACCATGAATTTGGTAAAAATACTCCATTCTGATTTGTCAATCAGTGTCTTCAAATCACAGTCATGCTTCTGCTTAATAGTGTTCATTTGATAACCATTGCGGGTTCAAGCATACCAACAGATTGAATACAAAACCAGATGAGAATTTACACATATGTAATAATGTTCAGTTTCAGAATAGAAATTAAGTCTGTCGTCCGCTTAGTCTGCATATTATCCACAATAACGCCAACTGTACATTTCAGAGTATATAGGATCTTTGTCGTGTAACACAGTGCCCTCTACAACTTAATGATGACTGACTTTATCTCAGCATCATGTAAGACGTTGGTGCTTTACATTTTCTATTTTTATTTTTTTTAACACAACTTTTCGCGAACACCTGGTATCGTCACTATTTGGTTGTGATCCATAAACACATGGTTATTAGTAGCGATTTCCTTATCATTATGGAAAGGTCTTAGTCGATTTTTATTTACTGTAATGCTGTGTCTAAAGGCCTGTATTGCATTTGTCTTTGAGTGTAATCAGCGTCCATAGTAACCGTTCTGTATTTTCATTATCTTGTATCCCAGAAACGCTGAAGTGCACACCAGATCAAGGTATCTGCCTGATTAAGTGGTAAGCAACGGAAGTGACTTAAAGTCTTCATTGTTATTTCGATGTTTTCAAATTAATTTGTATTCCTGGATGCCGTTGTACAAAGCGATCTTAGCGTTAAGGTGATCGTAACTCCCATACCTTAACATAGACTTACGACAGTCGTAGCGCTAAGGTTGTTTTGTACAACGGCACCCTGGTGTGCAACCTTATCCTGCCGCACATTTCCCATTTTGCACAAGGCCCGTGATCAGGTAGGCTAACGGCAACAGCAATCGCTTGCAACGCCTTAGGACCGGGTTCGATTCCCAACATGATCAAAAAACCGATGCTTGAATACTGCTAAAAGTTTTCACTTACTCGCCAGGACAAATGCCAACTGATTGGTTTCACCAGGGCAACTGACAACTGATTGGTGTCACCAGGGCAACTGACAACTGATTGGTGTCACCAGGACAACTGACAACTGACTGGTGTCATCAGAGCAACTGACAACTGACTGGTGTCAACAGGACAACTGACAACTGATTGGTGTCACCAGTGCAATTGACAACTGATTGGTGTCACCAGGGCAACTGCCAACTGATTGGTGTCACCAGGACAACTGACAACTGATTAGTGTCACAAGGGCAACTGACAACTGATTGGTGTCACCAGGACAAATGCCAACTGATTGGTGTCACCAGGGCAACTGACAACTGGTTGGTGTCACCAGGGCAACTGACAACTGGTTGGTGTCACCAGGGCAACTGACAACTGATTGGTGTCACCAGGGCAACTGACAACTGATTGGTGTCACCAGGACAACTGACAACTGATTGGTGTCACCAGGACAACTGACAACTGATTGGTGTCACCAGAGCAACTGACAACTGACTGGTGTCAACAGGACAACTGACAACTGATTAGTGTCACCAGTGCAATTGACAACTGATTGGTGTCACAAGGGCAACTGACAACTGATTGGTGTCACCAGGACAAATGCCAACTGATTGGTGTCACCAGGGCAACTGACAACTGGTTGGTGTCACAAGGGCAACTGACAACTGAGTGGTGTCACCAGGACAAATGTCAACTGATTGGTGTCACCAGGGCAACTGACAACTGAGTGGTGTCACCAGGGCAACTGACAACTGATTGGTGTCACCAGGGTAACTACCAACTGATTGGTGTCACCAGGGCAACTGACAACTGATGGGTCTCACCAGGACAACTGACAACTGATTGGTGTCACCAGGACAAAGGCCAACTGATTGGTGTCACCAGGGCAACTGACTACTGGTTGGTGTCACCAGGGCAACTGACAACTGATTAGTGTCACAAGGACATCTGTCCCCTGGTTTTTATTACTCTGGACAATTGTCACCTGGGACAACGGCTACTTCACGATCATGCAAATGGCGTTTATTTCAACTACAATCAATCAGGTCTAATCATCCTATTTGGAGATTTTGACGGCACTGTTTTAGCTTTTCTATTTTCCAAACAACATGCTTTGGGCAACTAAAACCAAAACGTCCTCACACATTGATTTCTTGTGAATTAACACCTGGATCAATGCCAATTGAGCTGTACGACAGCCCATAGCACGATACGCATTTCCCGTGTGATTTCTGCGGGTGACAATTGGCTCGGTCTTTGTCCGGGTGATGACATCAGAAATATATTGACTTACACATATATTGACATATTGACTCGAACATATATGTTTGTAGAGCATTTTGTATTCATTCAGCCATTATAAATTATCAAAATATTTAATTTCTATTTTTCTGCACGTAATCCATTTAATTCAATTTTGGAATGATGCAAGTCCCAAGTGTGTCTTATTAATTTGCTTAAACGCGAAACATCAAACAGAGACTCAGTTGTTTTATTCATTTAAGCTGTTCAGTATACTCGGGGGAGTCATTTGGCGTTCATACGTTCGCTCGTATTTCAGAATTGAGGATGGGATGATGGTTTTCTCTAAAGTAAATAAGAACAGGACGAAATCAAAATATACCGTGAAAATATGACCTGGCATCTCTGTACACTTCAAAGATAGTTAAAAATAAAAGGAATATCAATGACATTATTCAAAGCTCTGCAGCAAATGTGGCTTGCAAAATAACAATTTATGTGTAATCTGCGTCTCCTCTCCCAGTGGGAACGATTATCGTGCATTTACAGCATATATTTAGAATAATTTTCTTAACTCAATCGAGCGGCTTCTAATACAGTAAACATACGTCTACCGATGACGGCCAAGGTTCTATTCAACTACTCCGTTGATGGGATTTATAATTTGTTCATTAGTGTGTGGTCGTATTACATTACGTGTGCCCTGTGGTTTAACAGTGACTCATATTATATAGCTTTCCATGTTAAATGAGAATAAGGATGAGAATAATACTCAAAGCAGCATGATTCTAAACGCTAACACTCTTTACCAAGACAAATCAAGATGACCTCGGTCAATTCATTTTTACCATTCCTACAAAACGCTGCTCCGAGTTTGACAATGATTTTTGATTATGTGTAATCATTCCATTACATCAAATACATCTAAAGCTCTTTCACTTGCGCCTTTCCAGGTTACCAATTGACTTGCCTTTGCATGTGTCTGTGACGGGTGCCACCGGTGGGGCAGGTTACGTTCACCTTTTTACGAACACCTGGTGTCATCACTATTCGTTATATAGTCGGAGCCGTACAATCGACTCTTTCTTTGGCAGAGATTTCTTATGAATATGGAAAGGGTTTTGTTGCTTTAATTGATATTACAAAACCTGCTTTGTGTGGATTTGTTTTAAACCGTTGCTGCGTTTTAGAAGGTTGGGTAATATTGACAATTGGAAGAGTTGAAAATTGAATCTTGACTCCTAATGCTGTTATTCAACAGCAGGAACATCAGTCATTTTAGAGTAGCAAATGTTTTCGAATGTCTTTGTTATGTATGATATGATATATATCCTCATCCCATTCACGAAGACACGAAAGTGCGTTTTATTAATATTAGATAAAGTTTGTTTAAGTTTAAGTTGGTTGGTTGGTTGGTTTGTTGTTTAACGCCGCACTCAGCATTATTCCAGCTATATGACGGCGGTCTGTAAATAATTGAGTCTGGACCAGACAATCCAGTGATCAATATCATGAGCATCGATCCACGCATTTGGGATCGATGGCATGCATCAACCAAGTCAGCGAGCCTGACCACCCGATCCCGTTAGTCGCCTTTTACGACAAGCATGGTCACCTTTTACGGCAAGCATGGGTTGCTGAAGACCTATTCTATCCCGGAATCTTCACGGGTCTTAAGTTTAAGTGCTATTTACAGTACATGTAATCTCTTTTTAAAGCATGAAGGCCAAATGTTACATTTTTGCCATTTTCAACTTCACAGTAACCGTCAGTATGAAATAACGTATATTGTTACCTCAATAATCTTTAGATGTCAGATTTGTCTTTTACACGTTTCATGAAACAAAAGTATTAAATAATAATTATGTAATTATTTTTGCCTAAGTCTTAGATACGTTAGAAGTTCGCTCATTATAACATGTCGAGTTCATAATTGTTTTCTGTTCAGATAACTTGAATTATCTTATCTCACATGACATCTACACTATACCCTATTAGGGGAGTATTGATGATGATTGTGATAGCGTCATCTTCCACAAACCTTTTATGCTAATCAATTAACTTCATGCACGAGTAAACAACACACATACACACATACATTAATGGCAGCTCTTAATTACGTAAGTGTACACACATCAGAGACCTCATAACGTTCATTGCCACTTGATTGCCTTATGTGAAGGAAACATAAAAAAACATCTTTTCTCCCAAAGGGATGCTTCTCGCAGTTGTGCTTTCACATGTGCTTTTGAGATGCTTTTTAAACAATCCATAACCTTCCTAAGTACTCCTAAAGGAACACTGAAGATGTGTGTGCATACATCTCGAGTATTGTTGCTTTGACAACGTTGGGAATACTGCTAAGTTTACTTTCAAAGAATACTTATAAATTCAATCCATATTTAGGAGTGCATTCTTACACACGCGCGGCATTGTGTGTGGCTACTTTGAATGTCTCCTTCAACTACACAGCCTAATTAAAAGGTTCTTATATTTGTCCGTTGTAAATAGTAGTCGTTAAACTTAAAGAAGAAAAGAAAATTCGCGTGTACTTCTTGCACACAATGGTAAATTCAAAGCTCCATCGCTAACTTGTTAAATATTTTCAGATGGTGTCGAATGTTCACGCCATATTTCAGTCGTACTGACAGGAACGCTAGAAATTGAAATATACTGTACCTTGTTATTTATGGCTTATGTTTTCCTTACAGCTGATCGACGAAAGAGGGGGCGGTCGGGTAGCCTACTGGTTAAAGCGTTCGCTCGTCACGCCGAAGACCCGGGTTCGATTCCCGACATGGGTACAATGTGTGAAGCCCATTTCTGGTGTCCCCCGCCGTGATATTGCTGGAATATTGCTAAAAGCGGCGTAAAACCATACTCACTCACTCACTCACTCGACGAAAGAGAAAAAGTGATCAAGTTTCTTACTGCCTCGTATTATGACAAACAACTTCTTTGTCGTTCGTAATGACGTTTGGGGCTACTTTTTGTCTCTTCTTTTATGGATATTTTTAATAGTCTTTGGCTACGTCTTGTCCCTTCTTTCGCCGATAAGTATTTCTTTACTTGAAACTGTTTCATGATTACGTCTTGTCCTTTCAGGTGAAGGGACAATAAATAGCCCCACACCGTCGCAACAAACACAAAAGTAGTTATCTATAGAAGTTTCATTTCTTCATGTTCTTCAAACTTCTAAAAGGCTATCAAAGACTTGAGATTCCATAGCATGCATTTCTGATAAAGTAGCCTGAAGCTGAAATCAAAGATCAGTACATATTACATACATGCAAACAAGAATGACATATAATCGATTCCTTGGGAAGTCAATACAGACAGAAAACAACTTTTGTTAATCATTTTATTTTCACTGGCAAGATTGTTCTTTCCACTACATTCCAGGTTATTGATTTTCTACATACAAAGCTACACATCTATTTTATGACATCTTTTAAATAGGTTTGTTACATACAAAAGAAGGCATCTGTCCTCTCTGTATTGTTATGCGTTTTCCTACCACTGTGGCGAGTTGAGCATTTGTTGAGTGCAGCTATTATGCACAAGGAGCGTTATCACTTAACGATATTACACAGTGGTATAAAACACAGATGTTCGTTCACCGTGGTTTGCATTTTTTTCTATTCTAACCTATTGATCGTATGAGCTATGAATATGTTCTGTCTTGGTTGGACTCGTACACGATAATAATACTACAATGTAATCTACTGATTGGATGAAGCATACAAAATATCAAAACTGTGCCTGGCATGTTCACGTTAGGCATATAAGAATAACTTTGCTCTTCGTACAGTTGCAATGAATGTAAGATCTTTAAATCTTGGTTAGTTCATAATACGTCCATGCCAGGTGACGCGCCAATGAGTAGGCTGACAGTACTCACGATTTAGAACATTACATTATCTCTTGAATCCGGAAAAGGATATTTTGTCATATCCCTCAACATATACCACAAACAGAGTCGTTCATAATTTTCCAAAGTTACACACAGTTAGACGTCACAATATCAAGCATCGGTTCCTTCTAAGAGCATCTTGAACCCTGGCTGCTGTAGGTTTATGACCGTAGTCTATATAATCCACAGCTTTCATGAGTTCTTTAAACATAAGAATAATATGCCAGTTAAATTTTGCGGAACACTCGACGTAGCCACACTTCCACTGTTTCTTAACGAGGTTCGCCACTTCTCTTCGTGGCATACCCCGTTCTTCCGCCAGGTCGTGCTTGTTCCCAACCACGAAGATAGGGACATCGTGCATGTCCCGACTCTCAAGGATCTGATCCCTGAGGGTCTTGATATACTGGAAGCTTTCTTCGGACGTGATGTCGTAGACAAGGATGTAGGCTGTGGCGTTTCGGAGGCCATACCCGCGGAAGTCTGTCCACTCGTACAAAGAATTGACTGGAAAGTAAGGAATGTATGGACAATCGATTATCTTCAGTTCATACAGGTGATCGTTGATGATTACAGATGGACAAAAGACTTCTTTCTGCTCAGTTGGGATGTAATCCTCGGCGAACTGGTTGCACACAAATTGTCGTATAATAGAACTCTTGCCAACTCCCGGCGCGCCAAGTACAGCAAGTTTGACACATTGAAAGTCAGAATCTATTGTCAGATGGCTCGTAGCCATGATGAAAGACTCTCTCGCCTGCCCGAATCGCCGACTGCATTCTTTCCGCGTGGCCCCCTTATGTCGCCTGTTTATCAGCCACGAGGGGGTTCCACCCCTGAGCAGACGATATGTAAAGGCTGGGCTTAATCCTGAGAACGCTTTGGCCTAATATAGCTAATCTGTGCCATCATATCTTGGTGTCAATGTAGATATCGATTGAAGGGAGAACGTCAGCACTGTTGCCCAGACTCAGAACGCTTTCCCGCCACCGTCATGATCGCCTGCTTCCTACTGGCTTCTCTCTACTCGTGTCGTCTGCTGCTAAGAAAATAAGAGAGTCAGTGAGCATGCGCAGTAAATGAGGCTTGAATTTAAAGAGATGCTATTGACAGCTAACCAAAGCTAGCCATTACAGACGAAATTTATCATTTCAATAACGTGCTTCATGACTTTTCCCGCAACTTGTTTCAGTACCAATAATTGATTTTCTGGGGCTATGAGTTCTCAGTACCGACACGGAACAAATAAACAAGATTTATTTTTCTTTAGCATCTTGATCCCGTGTCACTATACATACATGCGTCTTATCACCAGTTTATAGATTACAGATATTATCTATGAAGTGTTATCATATATCTCATAACAGCCTGGTGGTAATGACCTCGCTGTATACTAGCATCGTTTTGGCGAAACACGATACAAATTACTACTTTTACAGGCTATAGGTTTACTGTTAAATGATGTTTGTTCATATCGGTATTTATATTTTATCTTTATCAGGTATCGGGTGACTAAAGGCGGGTTCGATAAAACTTCGGGGTAACATATACACTGTACTTAGTGTGTGAGTGAGTTTGGTTTTACTCTCTTTTTAGCAAAATTCCAATGGGCTTCACACATTGTAACCATTTGCAGAATCGAACCCGGGCCTTATACGTGACGGGCGAAAGCTTCAACCAGTAGGTTGGGATCAACCAAGTCAGCAAGCCTGACCACGCCGTTATGCCCCTCTTACGACAAAAAAAAGGTTGCTGAAGACTAATTTTAACCCGGGGATAAAATATTTAGGAATCAGCTACAACTTTCTACGATACGCTGCACAGATGTCCCAAGTCTAACGCTATCTGAATTACGACCATGTGTGCATTTTATACTGATGGATGTATTCCTGACGGGCGTTTACATCTCGAATGATAAGCACATCCTAGCATGAAGTTGGAGCAAACATGTCAACGGTTGACATGATCGCGAACATATGATGAATGTCCAAATTGCATTTTCAATTAAAACCCAAACGCGGATGCTGTCAAAACTAGCAAAAACCTTGTAGAAACAATGCCCCAGTCTGTCTCAAAATAATATTGTTTGCGGATGGGATCTGTATTTACTTAACCTACTGCAGCTGAAGACACGCACATATACCCTAACAGTCACAAATCAACACATATTGAATCAGCGACGATTCTGATTAATCTCCCTGTCATTAATACCGTTTATACCTCGAGTGTAAATATTGATACTATGTAACATTAGGCCCCCATTCGTTACTTGTCGGGACGAATTTCTTGTCAGATGCTCAATAACTCCCTGCACACATCTCCAATTCGGAAGCTATTCACGAAATCTCAGTATTAATCACCGCTCTTGTTCGGGAAGGAAACACTCAGCCACATCCAGTGTAGCCTACTGTAACAACCCTTTGAGGAATCGTCAACTTTGGCCTGTTGTCGTGACTGCTTTCGATAAGATGGCGTGATATAGTTCAATACAGCCAGCATCTCAAATGGAATGAAATTTATTTTTCGATAATGCAGGCGGTAGGAGATACGGATACGTCCGTGCTATCGACTAAAATCATATTAATGCAGCAGATCAAGAGGCATGAATAATGATGCATTGAAACTGAAAAAAAATAATTCCATATTACATTATAATATTGCTCTCTGAAAGGAAGGATCTATATATAACAAAACCTGGTTGCAGAATACAAGGCGGTTTTTTGATGAATGAAATATTTTTTTAAAAAGGCATGGTTGGTATATTGGTAGATACCTTAGCTAAGATTAAAAAGAAGGGATATAGGTTAGAAGGTATTCTTGTGCAGCACGTACATGTACATACTGATATAAACGCATGTGTATCGATTTGGAGACAGATCATGTGTCAGTTTATTCAGGAGAAGGATGGCATTTGTGACAGAGACATAATATGTATCTAGTCACAACCTCAAGACATACATTATTCATGTTTCTGAACGAAGCGGAGTGATAGTTTTTCTTTGTGTATTCGGAGGCAAAATCATTATTATTTTTCAGAATCTTCTGGAACAATTTAGTTCTTTAAAATGTCCTAGCTCCCCATAAACCCCTCACACACACACGCACACACACACTCACACACAAATACACTCACACACACATACACAGACAGAGGCACATTTACGCACGCACACACACACGAACGCACAATAACACAAACACATCAACTGACACACTCGCACGCCCGCACTCACTCACTCACATACACACACACATACACATCAACGCACACGCACGCACGCACGCACGCACGCACGCACGCACTCACACACTCACAGCACACATACTCACCCCACCTCTGAATATCAAAATCGGTTCCGAAAGGAGATATACGTGTTCATATGTCGTATAATTTACATCAGATTAATGCATATTTGCAATACTGATTGAAGCAAAGAGCAAATGGCATATGGGTAAACAGGAGTTAATGATAACGTATCAAACTTGAGACTACAGCCTCAATACATTTCCATAAGGTCCTACTCACACGCATTTTGCTGAATCGAAAAACCTCTAACACATGACGTTGTACAAATAATTCACGATGGGAAACGTATATGAAATTTGATATTAATGCAGTCCTCTGATATTGCAGTGAGCGATTGGATGGCCCCCAGCAACGTTTGTTTTGTTATCGAGAAAAATGTCATGTTCTCTCTTTTCATTCAGTCAGATTGCTTAGCTTGGGAAATATGCAGGTTTCTAGCCTAACAATGAACCTGTTGGGCTATTGCGGTGCGATTCTTGGAGAGTCCTGATAGAAGAGAACCAAGATATCGATCCAGCATTGATATTTCCTTCTTTCCAACAATTAGAGAAATCAATGGCAGAAGTAGAATTTAAAGAAAATGTCTGACTTGTGCTTCTGTTCAATCGCACATAGTAATTGATTAGATGTAGCGTTTACCGTTTACCACGGAGGCCTTCGACAACGCTACAGTAATACCAGAGCGAGGAATCTATATGATGACTATCGATATACATAACGGATCGGAAGAAATTAGGTTAGTGAATAATATGAACCCGGTTTGTTGACTATCTGTATGTAAATGAAACGTAATGTGTGTGTGTGTGTGTGTGTGTGTGTGTGTGTGTGTGTGTGTGTGTGTGTGGCTGCTTGTACTTGTCCGAGCTGATGCCTATTTGTAGTGCTAGCTCACTGAGATACCATGCCACAGTTGAGCATGAATACCACACTCAGACACAGTTTACTGACTCCGAGCCGACCAGTCCTTGTTTAAGCCCCTTAATGTCGAGCACAAGGCAGGGTAACAACAAGTACCATCTTTTAACGTCGTGTAGTATGACGCGGCCGGGAATCGAACTCCGGACTTTCCCCTCTCCGCGCGAACGCTCTACCACTGGAATTCTAATTAGATTCTAATTGTGTTTCCAAACGGGTACAACCTTCGCATATTGGAATGTGTGATCAAGACACTTGATGATGATGATGATGATGGTTGTGACCACAGGAAAAGCTACGTCCCTGTCCGTGAGTGATGGCGAACCCCACCCGATGAAACATAACTACCACGTGCTTTGTGCAAATGGTTGAGGACATGGGCAGGGAGCGAGAAAATTGGTTTTGGGGTCCGGTTGGTTGGTTGGTTTGTTGTTTAACGCCGCACTCAGCAATATTCAAGCTATATGACGGCGGTCTGTAAATAATCGAGTATGGACCAGACAATCCAGTGATTAATATCATGAGCATCGATCCACGCAATTGGAATCGATGACCCGCATCAACCAAGTCAGCGAGCCTGACCACCCGATCCCGTTAGTCGCCTTTTACGACAAGCATAGTCACCTTTTACGGCAAGCATGGGTTGCTGAAGACCTATTCTACCCCGGAATCTTCACGGGCCTTTGGGGTCCGGAAATATACAGAAAAATTAACCAAGTAAATGACATTATGTTCCCGCTGTTTTTAATTAGTAACACATAAATAAATAAATGAATGAACGAACGAACGAACGAACGAACGAACGAACGAACGAACGAACGAACGAACGAACGAACGAACGAACGAACGAACGAACGAACGAACGAACGAATAAATAAATTAACAAGCACATACACACATAAACTACAAAAATTAACTACATAAATAAACCATACTAAAAAATAAGACTCCCGACCGTTTCCAACGAATTCATTTGAATGTGTCGACGTTCGCCAGGAAATATGACTTATTAATAGATTCACAAATTATGTAACTGTTATCTGACGAATGACAAATATCTGATTACTACATGATATAACGGAACGCTTGATTATATTACATAAGTCAGAACTCGTCGGAAAATCAAATCTCAGAGTGATGAAATACCAGTCAGTGCAGGTTGTCAGACATTGATTGACCTTTCCAGAACTGCATTACGCGGCCGTGATCAATATATATTTAACTATGTATTGTGGTACGTAGTTCAAGCAATATAATGCGCTGTCTGTCATACTTGATATACTTGATAGTAAGTATGATATATAAACGTACAATATATCAAGCTTGTTAGGAATTTGCGGTAAAACAGACAAACTTCAACTGATGACGTCAAATGTCCTTCAGAGTAGGACGTTATGTAATAATAATAATAATAATAATAATAATAATAATGATGATGACGACGACGACGACGACGACGACGATGATGAAGGAGTAAGCATATACTCCGAAAGGTTGGGTTCCTCATAATAAAGAAGTTGACATCCATAAGTTCTCTTCCTTATGTGTATCTCTTCTATATGCCTTTAAAGACTTAATATAAATAAAGTTGAAAAACAATTCCACGGTCAACACTTCAGCATACACAGCAATTCAAGAAGTCGAGGCATTGCTTTTACATGCCTCAAGGCCTTTGTCAGACTTCAACCGATAAACGACACAAGCATGTCGAACCAGTGAAATGTCATCATCTAGGGGTTTGTTCGTTGGTTGGTTGTTTTACGCCGCATTCGGCAATATTCCAGCTATATGACAGCGGTCTGTGGACCAGACAATCCAGTGATTGATAACATGAGCATCGATCCACGCAATTGGGATCGTTGACATGTTTCAACAAAGTCAGCGAGCCTGACCACCCGATCCCGTAAGTGGCCTCTTATGACAAGTATAGTCGCCTTTTACGGCAAGCATGGGTTGCTGAAGACCTAATCTACCCCGGGTCTTCACGGGTTATCATCTGGGAGAGAGGAGACGACAATCTAGTGGTCAGCGTGTATGTTAATATGTCTTTTTCAGCTTGGCCGAAAATAAAATAACTGTGGATGATATCACAGAACGGAGAAACTTCCGTGGTAATAGGAACTATGAAGTGTATGTGTGTGCGTGATGTATTTTGAGTGTTATTCAGCTTTCAATTTAAGGGTTGAAGAGGACATCCAGGGCATCCCTTTGGCATCCAGGGGGTTAACATCGCTTCAAGATCATTGCACTTATATATTGACATGCATGAACCTGTGTGAGATGCTTTTACCAGCCCGTACTTATGCGAGTTATTCGGCTGGCAACTGAGGCGAGGTGAAATGAGGTTTAACGTTGCGTCCAAGATTATTGCACTTATATAGCGACGTGCTAGCAATTAAGACTACAACGCAGTTAACATGGATATCCTACTTAGCATACTAAATACAAGCCGACCAGTCCTTGTTTTTTCTCCTAAATGTCGAGTGCCAAACAGGGTGCCATTTTCACGTCTTTTGGTATGATGCGGTAACAGGTTCGAACCACCGACTTTCCACTCTCCACTAGGCCAAGGAGGAGGTCTCGTCAAGCTGAAGACCCGGTTGCAATGTGTGAAGCCTATCACTGATGCTCCTCGCTATAACTGGAGTATTCCTTAAAAGCTACGGAAAGCCGTGCTGATTGACTCACACCGTTCATGTACGCTTATACAATTTGCATTCTCTTTCATTGCATCTCAGGATTGACGTAATACAAGTCTTAGTACAGATAATATTTATGTTTCATGAAGGTTCATCTTATATGATTCCATGCAACCACAAGTTATCCAAGGCGAGTAATGTGTGATGGGATGAGAATCAATATTTACTCGGTGACTTATTGAGGGGTCACGCAGATAATAAGAGATAAAACGTCGCATTTCCAACTTCCCAGAGGGCAAAATCAGTTGCATTTGGAATAAACCATGATATACCAACATTGACTGTTAATTGTCACGCATTGCATGTGCATGGGCTAAACCACTGGTTGCCTTCAGGCGTGTGTTTTGGGTAGTTTCTTCAGCCACCTTCAATTAATCCTACACTTTCATTGTTTTTAATAGTTGTCTATGTTTCCAGTTTCATAAAAGGTGAGGGGAAGTGAAATGGGGTTTGACGTCGCGTCCAAAATTATTGTACTTATATAGCGACATGCATGCACGTGTGTGTGTGTGGCTGCTTGTACTAGTCCGAGCTGATGCCGATTTATAGTGCTAGCACACTGAGAAACCATGCTGCAGTTTAACATGGATACCCCACTCAGACACAGTATATATACTGACTCCGAGCCGACAAGTCCTTGTTTTAGCCCCTAAATGCCGAGAGACAGACAGGGTAACAACAAGTACCATCTTTTAACGTCTTTTGGTATGACGCGGCCGGGTATTAAACCCCGGACCTTCCGCTCTCCGAGCGGGTTTCATTAAAACATCAAATCAGCGTGACATAGGCGTGAACAGCATGTTAATCACAATGGCAGCATACTCATATATATGACTCAGATCTATGGCGGGACTCTCAGATCCGTGGCAGATTCTCATTGTTATATATTATCCGTCAATGGAGAATCAGTTCAATTCTGATAAGACGTTATGCGTCACGGCTTCTTGTCATGTAAGTCAAAGGTTCATTACCGATTGACACAGCGATCAGTCGAAAACGATAGAGCCGGACACCATAGAAAAGGTTTTCGCATGGCAGATCCATGAACCCGTATCGAAACACCTTAATGCCGAATCGTTTTAAGTGATGTCTCAAACATCCAAAACGTTCATCGTGAAAATGCTCTGAGTCCGAAGTAAGGAAGCAGGAAAATATTCAGGATTTTCTCAACCCCGGCAAACGATAGGATGGTGCTGAAGGTCTCAGTAAATGATTTCTACGATGAAACGGGGAAAGTTTTGAAGAAAAGTACCGATATGCAATCCCAGCATTGACGATGTATTTCCAAAGGGGAAATGATAAAAATATTCCACAGAAATCACAATATTGATCATCGAAAGTCTGCGCTATACACGAATATATACGATGTTTAGCGTTATAGAAATTCTTATCATGTGATAAGTATTGACAGTACATTATAATCTGCAATAGATCTGTGTATGCGCAAATATGTGTCCGATATGTTGAATCTGCCACAAATCTGAGTATACGCAATTATCTGCCTGTTTGTGGATTCTGCCGATCTTGGAACCCGCCACGGATCAGAGTCCTACCATAGATCCGAGTCCTGTTTATATGCATCTAATGATATATTGAAGTAATCTGATACATACAGGCATACATCGACATCAAGGAATATCCGCTTTTGTGCTATTACCAATTCTGATTTTCACAGTGGTCACGCTCATTGTGAGCATGATTGAAACCGACATTACCAAGATGTTCGCGTTTCGTTTTCAGCCCAAACCTTTGCCATCATGGCATTTGTTGATTACATCTTCTTCTTCTTCTTCTTCTTCTTCTTCTTCAACCAGAGAAACCACCTCCAATGAAAGAGTGTATATTTCACCGCACGGCTAAGACGTGCGATGATACGATCACAATTGGTATTGATCGATTGGTGTCGATTGCAGATCAAATGAAAGCCATGTGCTACGTAGTAATTTCCGTTTTCAAATACCTCTCTCCTGTCAGTTGGCATCTTATTACATTACCCATGGTAAGGGCACAGTGGGTATAGTGACAGTCAGCCGTCGTGTATTATCTAGTTTTTATGCAGAACATCACTGATCACGATCACTAAATAACCCTCAGCATATTCAGGGCTTATTTGCAAGGAAGCATATGCCGGAACATGGATAATTGTCAGACTGTGTAACACAGCTGCGATATGCCATAGACCCTTTAATCCCTATCTGAAGAACTCGTATTATCTATCTGGTCTCTGTAATCTCAACAGAGCCACAGACAGGGGTCGAGTCCATTGAGAGAAGTTCAATAACCCGCATCTGTCACTAATTAGCATTGAAAACCATGAACAAGACAAGGACAATAAAAAGCCGCAGAACCAACTACAGTAACGATACATTATTGATCGGCTTTGAAACCTTTCCTCAATACCGTTACATCACCTTTTGAAAAGGCTGACTGTTTGTTCGAGTACAAGTGTGTATTTTGAAATATTCCATTATGCCCAGTACTGTAATAACCTTTTCTGAAACAATGGAAATTTAATCATAATTTGTAACATCTGCTTTCACGATATTATTTGCAGTAGTATTTCAACGTGGGAAGTAAAATCCATATTTCCCATTTGAAGTATATGATGGAATGAATTAGTAAGAGAAAACACCAAATTGCTTCTGTTTAGTGAATGCTTTTAAGGGTCGGAAAACAATTTTGCCATTCTGTCAAGCTGGATTTGGCTGTAAAGTATATGATATGTGTGCATTTCAATATCGGATATACAATATTGCGTATCAAGAGAAGTATTGAATATGCTAACTATATTCTGTATCCAATTAACTTGTAATTATAATTTCTAATACGGATATTTGTGCACCTGGTATACGTACGTATGACAGCCTACAAATCGATTACATGAACAACAGCTCTTGTTCTCACATCTTTTCATCTGTCTGTCTGTCAATGAACAATGGGGTGTCCCAGTCGTCTAAGGTGCCGTGATTCGCTGTGCAGGGTTGCGTCACTTGGGCACGCCAGAAACCTATGATTGTCGGTTCGAATCCCGGTTCGCCCCGATTATGTTTCTAGGTTTGTCAGCACCATACCTGTGCTCGTGGGTTTCACCGAAGCGGTAAATGTCTGAGACCTGCATCACTTTGGGCTTTCCTCCCACATTAAGCTGACACGCCATGATATAACTGGAATACTGTTAAAAGCGGCGTTGAACCCAACTCACTCACTCACTCAATGAACAATGGATTGCATTATTTCGAAATATTTCTATCATCTTTCTTTTCATCCATCTAATATGTCTGTCCGCCTATCTGTCTGTATGAGTCTCTCTGTAAGTATGTCTGTCTGTACCCATATATTATAAGTTAGGATATCGATATTTAACCTCCTACAGGTAAGTTCGACTATGTACCGTATCTCTACTTCTGTAGTTGAGTTCCGCATACACATACACAGTTGATATCACAGTAATTAAACGCATGTGTTGTATTAATGACATATATTAAATATTATGACACCGTTTATTCAGCACAGGTCCCGGTGTTCGTAAAATACTGAACTTTTTTCAATCAAGTAAAAATAAATATAAAAAGGTCAATGCCAGAGAGTAATAAGTCTCGATCATCTGCGCCTAAAAGGCGAAATAGGGTGAAAATTAGAAGAATGGATCACTGAAAATCAGTAATAACACCAAGTGTTCGCAGAAAGGGTTATTACGTCCTGTTCTACCAGGCTCATTAGTCCGGAACTAATCCAGAATGACGTTTTCTCGTGTTTCATGTTGGTTGGTTGGTTGGTTGTTTAATGCCACACCAGTGAAGATCCGTAGTAGAATAGGTCTTCAGCAACCAATGCTTGCCGTAAAACGCGACTATGCTTGTCATAAGAGGCGACTAACGTGATCGGGTGGTCAGGATCGCTGACCTGGTTGAAGCATACAATCGTATCCCAATTGCGTGGATCGATGGTCATGATGTCAATCACTGGATTGTCTGGTCCAGACTCGATTATTTACAGACTGCCGTCATATAGCTGGAATATTGCTGAGTGCGGCGTTAAAAAACAAACAAACAAACGTATGAGTGGCGGGTGCTACCGGTGGAGTAGGACATGCTTACTCTTTTCGCAAACACCTGGTGCTATGACTAATTTCTGCGATCCATCATCAGTTTCATCCCTTTGTGGCCTTTTACGTCCAAGGGAATCTGTTTCGGAAGATGAACGAGACTGACCATTATATCTAATCTCAATCATAAGTATGGAATGGAACGAATTGGAAAGGTTAGTTACAGTTGCAGGTATGGATTTCTTAAATAGCATTAAGTCTAAACCAAGAGTATTTAAAAAAAGAACGCATTAGAACGGCTAAGCACTAAAATCTGACAATACAGATCCATATGAACTGAGCTGACGAATAAATGGCAATTTACGAGACTAGACAAGGCTCTCATAAAGGTTGGACTTCACAGAAGGATCTTTGACGATCTGCATGGGAAATCTATGTCTTAATTCCTTTCCCAGTCAGCATACTCCATCCCGCCTGCGCCACCAATGAACTCTATGGACATCTTCGATCCCTCCACAGCAGAATCAACAGTCGTTTATGGCTGGTATTTTACCACCTTTAGAAACACCACTCACCCACAACAATCGATTCCACCAAACTATTTCCAACTTTCTTGCACTTCCACGAACCTTCTTCACTATATCAAGTTAAGTACTAACGGGCTTTGTAATGACAACTCCCCACAAGTCCCTCTTGGATGGTCTAACTGGTATCATTAACGCCACAAAATATATACAATCACGATTTCCGTGTGGTTATAGACGAGGGGATTTATTGCAGTGTTTGACAATATGTACGTTTACACTCACTTCTTCTGGTTACCTCATAGCCACAAGTGCTTCCTCTACCGTCTGTCATTAAGTATCGATCTAACGTAATCAAAACAGACAAAGCATCATTGGAAAGACTCCAACACACACTTACTATCTTCAACAAACAACGTGAAGGACAATTTGTTATAATAACACCAAACCAAGTAATTACCATGCTCCTTTCACAGACGATGAACATCAGAGCAACACAAATGGTCCTGAGGCAGACAAAAGGATAACCTCTTCTGATCGATTTTGTTTTCGGTTCGAATTAATGGGATTCCTACACAATCTGAGTGCAAGGCCCTAGTGCGTTCTACAGAACTCAAACCTGAACACAATTAATTAATTTTCGGGTTTGATTTGTACATTGACCCAGCGGTAGTTAAAAATGTCCGTTAAGAGATCTATTGAACCTTTGTGAGATCACTGAGGTCAGACCTTTCCAAATTTCTGGAAATGCATTTGTCATCAATAATCTTTTATTCTTTGCCATCAGTCTTCGTTTTGCTAAAGTGATATATTAGGCGACCGTTTGCAAGCAAAATAGAAGATCGATTGAAGCTTTAACGTGGCAGCGAAAGTCGATATGACCGAAAATAAGGGGAATTATATCCAAGGGAGGTATATGTACGCCAGGAATTATTTAAATAAGGGAACTAGGCTTTGAATGGACTTAAAATGCAGTAATAATGCTACACCAAACAACCAATTCCCAATTGCCAAATGCAGAGGTTATACTGGTCATAAATATAATTGTATGGTCAGAAATAAGGTCTTTAAGTGTTGATAAAGGAAATCATGATATCAAATCTTATTGAATACGTAAAGAGGTTATGCTGGTCAAAAATATAACTATATTGTAAAAAATTATATCTTTAATTGTTAATAAAGGAAATCGTGATATCAAAGGTTATCGAATACATTGGGCTCTTATAAAAGATTTCTGACAACTTGAAACAGGGTATTATTCTCAGCATCATTTTATGCAAGAAATAGTTTTGTGTTCGAGTGAATAAAAACAATTGGCTAGTGTATACCAAAGACATGCAGATCTCAGTGGTGCTTATGAAAAATTGCTTTTTCAATATGTGTGTGGTTCGTAAAGGCTATATCTGAAACACTAATGACAGCTTCGTACGTATTATCACTATAATCCGATTTGTTTTATACTATTAACAACATGTCGGATATGACACAACATCCGGTTGTCGTCATTCTCAAGAAAACACCAGACTACCCTCCTGTACTTAACACGCTCCCGACAAGAGACCCTTGTCTAATACAGCGATATGGTTTTTCATCAAAGATGGTGACAGAATTACAAATGTGACGAATGTGTCTGGCCGCGCAATCGAACGAAGAACAAGGGGCACAACATTGATGAGTTTCTCATCGGGCAGCTATCCGTCATAAAATGTCACCCCTAGCTATAGAGGTCCACGATTACACACCTCGACTCCCCATCAAATCACTATACCCCATATCAATGACTGCCACACAAGCGTAACGCTTCTTTAATACAAAAATCACGTAGATATGCTTGGGGATGTCCCTCGGAAACAAGCACAATCCCCGGCGTCTCTTCGTGGTTGGAATCTTTATAGCCTCTTGCATGGTATTTGCGCAGTGGGAGCTGAACAAATAGATGAGATGCTGCGTGGTTTGGACATTCGAACAAAGCAGTTCATTATTTGATTGTTACTCACCTCAGTGGATTTCTCTTCCGCGATTTCTTTCTGCGTGTGACAGAAGAAACCTCACCGAGCAGAGCTGTGGCTGCTTAAGGAATTCCTATCTAATCTGCGCTAATGATCCAGTTTTCACAACGACTGTAGGTCCTTGAAGTGCATCCCTAGGGGTCACTCTGGCCTGTGCAGGGCTCTCCCCCTAGCTTCGTGTACCCTTGACCGGCCTTCTGTCCCCTTTTCCCACTCCACCCACAAGTCAATTTATCGATCCAAGATGGCTGCAGTTTACACATCAGAACGCCTGTCCCTGGAACGGTTACAGCAGCAACCTTCAGTGGAATAAGTAAATCAGTTTGGTCGTGCTGATTGCCTTATAATGACTTGTCCAACGAGGTAGATGGCGTGATGTTTGCCAATCAACCTTGGAACTGTTTGGACCCTCATCGGTTGCACGCTTCTAGCCTAAAGCCTCGCGTAGAAAGCGGATTGGATTTTCAGCGCGTGAAAACATTTCCTAGTTCCGACAACACGCTCAGTATTGGCTAAATGTCATAGGAGTCGGTTAGTCACATCTGTTTGGTGACTTGGACGGAAGGGCAGGACTGTCTAGTCTGATTGCCATCGGTCCGCAATCAGATGTGAGTATTCGATTAATAATGCATGGAAAATTGAATTACATAGCATACAGATTATTTGTCACGTTTGACAAGCTCGATTGCGGCTGCCCTCGGTCAGATGAATCACCGCAGTAGTGCCTACAGTATTCCGGTACATCTAGAACTTTTGACAGATCTCTTGACCTATGATCCAGGGACGATTATTTACACTCGCCATAAGGTTCAAACCTCAAACATAGCATCACATATGCATAAAAACATTACTCATTGCCGTCCGAGGTATTTGCAGTGAGAAATCATCACGGAATGACCAAACCAGTACAAGTATCCATCTGCACACCAGTACATCTCCAGGGCGGTGGGCAGGCCTAGCGGTTAAAGCGTTCGCTCGTCGAACTGAAGGCCCGGGTTCGATTCCCCACATGGGGACAATGAGTGAGGCCCATTTCTGGTGTAGCCCGCCGAGATGTAGATGGAATATTGCTGAAGGCTGCGTTTCTCGTACAAGTATACATCTGTGTTCGGCACGCATTCTTCAGTGCAAGAGGTTCAGTGTCTGGATGGTACAAGTATTCATCTCTATTTTTCACTTATGTTAGGGTTAGAATTTGTCTTCAGCAACCCAATGCTTGTCGCAATGGGACGTAAGACACGACTAACGGAATCGGGTAGTCGATGACTTGGTTGATACATGTCATCGTTTTCCGATTACGTACATCGATGTCAATGATGTCAGTCACTGGATTGCCTGGTCCAAACTCGCTCATATAGAGACCATCGTCATATAGCTACAATATTACTGAGTGCGGCGTTAAACAACAAACACACAGTACAGAAAGCCCCATGACCATGAGTATCAAAATGTGAAATACGACATTTCTTACGTTTCATTGCAATTTTGTATTCTTGTTACTCAAAGTATCTGGCTGCTATAGTATTATATGGTGCCACGCAGCATTCAGGTCCAATGGATCTCATCTTTACTGTCCATCTGACTGTCATTGTTTGCAAATGCAGTTTACTTCCCTAACATTCTGGCAGAATTATAATTGAACCATTTAATACCTACCCGACGATCCGGGTCAGAAATGGCCAGCAACCATGCTTGTCGTTAGAGCCGACTAACGGGATCGGGTGGTCAGGTTCGCTCACTTGGCTGACGCATGTCATCGTATCCAAATTGCGTAGATCGATGTTCAGGATTTCAATCACTGGAATGTCTGGTATATATTCGATGTTTACATTACGCCGTCAAATGTTGAATATTGCTGAGTGTGACGTTACAAACAACATTCAATGTTGTTCTGTTCTCTAGATGGCCCAGTCGTCTAAGGCGCCGCGATTCGCTGTGCAGAGTTGCGTCCCTTGGGCACGCCAGAAACCTATGATTGTGGGTTCGAATCCTTGTTCGCCCCGATAATGTTTCTAGGTTTGTCAGCACCATACCCGTGCTCGTGGGTTTCACCGAATAGATAAACGTCTGAGACCTGCATCACTTCGGGCTTTCCTTCCACATTAAGCTGACACGCCATGATATAACTGGAATACTGTTAAAAACGGCGTTAAATCCAACTCACTCACTCACTCTTGATACGTACAAGTAAAGTAAAAGATGAAGGGACACTATCTTTATGTTGATAAGTCTATCTGTTTATGGATCGGCACCTTTGAAGCATAATCATAGAGAAGAAAGTATTCGAGACATAAGTAAAACCGTTTTGACCTTATATACAAGCACTGCTTAAAATGACATATCAGCCTTTAGAAATCTAGGTTTTACTCAAGTGCTTCATGGGGCTAGATAGTAGCACTGCAAAAAGGCTACATTTATAACCGTACTGCTTCAAGTTTCATTTCATCCTTTCTTAAGATAGCTTCTTTTTACACACGTGCTACTTAAAGCGAGGCAGACACACTGAAAGACTACTTTAAAACACGTACTATTTCAAGTTACAGGATGTTTGTCGATCACAAAACATGGTGATGACAGATCGATTGGACGCTGACATGGAACGTATGTCAGTTCTGCGAAGACATCGTACAATGGATAGAAAGTGTCGCATCTTGTTGAAACCAACGAGCACGGAAATGTTCCTGACAAATCAAGGCAACTCAGAGACCAACGGCGTCTAGGACCAGCGTGTCACATGCATTATTCATTATACTGAAATAAGAATCTATTGTTCCATGCAGTATTTCAGGAATTGTGCATATAAATATAGAATACTAAACGAGCTCCCGTGTAATACCAATTTTATGAAACGAGTGAATAGTTCTGGTATCTGACGAGCGAAAGCGAGTCAGATACCACAACTATTCACGAGTTTCATAAAATTGGTTTTACACGAGAGCGAGTTTAGTATTTTATTTATTACTTGTCATTTATAATGTTTTTATAATTATACTGTTGAGTGTAAATAGGCTGACACCTACACGATCCATGGCATAATCCAATTGAGTTTAACAGAGTAATACTTCAAACACGTCAAAAGTTGAAACGTATGAATTTAATATCATACAATGGTCCACCTTTAGAATTCAGGCGTTTGTCCCACAAAATTATCGCAGTGCTAAGGCTGTCACAACTCACATAATTTAACTTCTAAGGGTACGACTGTCGTTGCGCTAGAGTACGATCGTCTTGTGGAACGGGGCCTTGCAGCTCAAAGTTTACAATCACGTCACAATACCCGATGACGTAATTTGTTGAATTTTGTTGCAAGATCCATCGGCGAAACAATGCCATGTGACGTCAGCCTAGCAACAAGGTCGCTGGGGTCATCGAGTGTGCATAAGCTCCTCCCAGTGATCTATCATCTCCACACACAATGCCGTTGAATAAGCCAAGGGATGTTGAGAGCTTTCAATATTTGTTCGTGAAACGTGTTCCGAGAGTACATAAGCACGCGTTTTGGTATTACACAATGTGTAATAAAGCTGTATGTTTATTAAACGGGTCATCTCTTCACGGGCAAGTAATAATGTCATTTATAATGTCTGTGTTTGGCTGTTTAACTAGGGTTTCCATGGCTTTGGCGGTGCCCCCCACTGAAACTCATTTTAGATTTGATGTCTGGCTTGCATGTGACTTTGGTCGAAATATGCCTCTGCTCATGATGACCAAGCAGGGAATGGATACCCTGTAAAATAGTAGACTGTTAACGTTCTAGCGCCTCATAGGCAGCTTAGGATGTATACTCCCCAGGAAGCTGAGATTGACAATCGGGTGCGCGCTGATCCATTGACCGGGGTAATAATAATATAGCGACATGAGCATTCACTTGAGTGGAATTTGACGAATTATAAATGGACTTAATATCATTTATGGAGTGAGTGAGTGAGTGAGTTTGGTTTAACGCCGCTTTTAACAGTATTCCAGTTATAGCACGGCGTGTCAGCTTAATGTGGGAGGAAAGCCCGAAGTGATGCAGGTCTCAGACGTTCACCACTTCGGTGAAACCCACGAGCACGGGTATGGTGCTGACAAACCTAGAAACATAATCGGGGCGAACCGGGATTCGAACCCACACTCATAGGTTTCTGGCGTGCCTAAGGGACGCAACTGTGCACAGCGAATCGCGGCGCCTTAGACGACTGGGCCACCCGTGCCCCATCATTAATGGACATGTAATGAGTCGCTGTAGGTATATTTGTATTTGTATTGTTCGATAATTACCAAATACCCCGTGTTAAGGTTTTCTGTCCGTGACTAAATATTTATATAAACTAAATATATAGTGTATCCCTTTTTCTCACAATATGACAGTTAGAGAAAATTATTTTGTTTTCGAAATTATCTCACGTTGAATAAACATTCAATACAGACAGCGGACATTCTTTAGCACTACTGACTAATTTCATCTCGTCCTCACTCTTTCCTAAGATGATTCAATATATTGGTTTTATCAAGCATCCATTGCGGCTGCCCGTAGTGAGATGAATCACCACGGCAGCGCCTACTGTATTCCGGTACATCTAGAACCTTTGACATTTCTCTCGCCCTATGATCCAGAGATCACCACTTCTCCTGGTCATAAGGTTCACACATCAAACATAATGAGGGAGTGAGTGAGTGAGTTGGGTTTAACGCCGCTTTTTAACAGTATTCCAGTTAGATCGCAGCGTGTCATCTTAATGTGGGAGGAAAGCCCGAAGTGATGCAGGTCTCCGACGTTTACCACTTCGTTGAAACCCTCGATCACGATCAAACATACCATCACATAATTATGCATTTATAGCTCTACTCCTAGCCGACCGAGGAGTTTGCAGTGAGATATCATCACGGAATGATGCCTCGCAGTCAGCTTAAATTGTATACTCCCCAGGGAGTATAGAATGACCCATTGACCAAGGTAATAATAACATAGCGTCATGAGCATTTACTTGAAAGGAACTTTCCGAATTATACATATACTTAATATTATAAGTAATAGACTTGTAATTAGTCGCTATAGTTATATTTGTATTGTTCGATAATTACCAAATACCCCGTGTTCAGGTTTTCTGTCCGTGACTAAATATTTTGGTCCTGTACAATCGCTTTCGATTAAAAATATAATCCGTGCGTGGCAGTAAATACTAAGAGCAATGTCAAGAAAATGTCTACAGCAACACTTTTGGTTACAAGAAATGTCATTTATCGAAAGTGATTTAACAACATTAAGCCGATATATGAGTTGTGCAGACGGCAATCAGACAATTCATGGCCATGTCAAACTCCATGTCAATAAATTGGCATTATACAAGGTGGCTGTTTTCCTACAGCAAAATCGAATGCGATGAGCGCCATAACGTTAACTATGACGTCAATATTTTTGGATCTTGGCTGCATGATGTTAAAGCATTTATTACGTCATCAATAAACATTCAATACAAGTCTAAGGCGCCGCGATTCGCTGTGCAGAGTTGCGTCCCTTGGGCACGCCGGAAACCTATGATTGTGGGTTCGAATCCCGGTTAACCCCGATTATGTTTCTAGGTTTGTCAGCACCATACCCGTGCTCGTTGGTTTCACCGAAGTGGTAAACGTCTGAGAACCTGCATCACTTCGAGCTTTCCTCCTACATTAAGCTGACACGCCGTGATATAGATGGCCCAGTCGTCTAAGTTGCGTCCCTAAAAGCGGCGTTAAACCCAACTCACTCACTCACTCAATACAGACAGCGGACATCCTTCATCACTACGGACTGATTTCTCCCCCATCCATCATCTTTCTTGGATGAATCAATTAAACTGGCTTTATCAAGCATCCATTTCCCATCACAACATTTGCACAAATCCTTTTATTAGTTTTTTCATTTACAGCATCCCTCGTGTATCGTTTTTAATCCTGTTAGTTATTTTTATTTTTCTTGATACATTTCCTTATGATGCACATGCAACGCCAAACAAGTCCACCATCCTATCTGCCCGTCTCAATTGTGATCACACGCTGTTTACGGACGTTAAATCCTATTTAGAAGGACTGAAGGCGACGTCTTACACTTCAAAGACCACGGAGCTTAAGACGTGGTCTTGTGGGACGGGTCCGAGGCTTTGGTTGCACTGCGGCAGTTGAGTATAATTTAACTCGACAAAAACCTGACTTGAATTGCGAAAGCTGATCACCTTATAGAGAGACTGGTTCGCAACTGAGCTAACTTAAATCCCAGTTGTATAGAGTATGAGCGTGGGCTATTGTCGTTTGAAGGTAGGGTTACGCCATGTATGAAGTCTGTTTAGATTTGTCATGTGTAAATCATGTGACTTGTTCTTGAATATGTATATGTGCAATTGTGCGTACATGCACGCATGTATGTAGTTATATGCGATAGCTTCGCGATAAATCGCAAAGGGTAATGAAGAATCAAGCGTGGTTTGTTTCGCTAGGAAACATTGTTCCTTCATGACGTAATTTCTGGAGATTCGAACACGCGCTCGCAACTTGATGAGGTCGTAAATTGGACGACGTTAGTTTTGAGAGCGATATGTCTAATGAGTTGTTCCCAATAGGACAGCGCAGGTGATCGCAATGGCCGAACGTGCGTACCAACAAGTTGGAGATATATGACAATCGGGATGGGGAGAAAAAGTACAGATAATAGACGAGGTCGGATTGTGTACTGGGAGTCATTATTAATTTAAATGCGGCTAAATGTACAATTTATTGACATCCTTAAAAGGGTTGTACAAAATGTTGATATCTCAAATAAGAAACAAAGACTCGTGGTCGTTCTTTATCGTACAATAAAACACAGTGTTTCATTTCATTGCGGACTGGTTATTTTATCAATGCCATGTTGATGATGTATATTTTCTGTCGGTGAAGCCTTGTGGTTAAGACCAGGCTTACACAGTGCCGATTATGGCTCCCGTTTGAGATCAGACAGCGGTTCGACACGAAAAGTGAAAATGTCGGATTACTGTCCTCAATGATCTGGAATGTCCTATATATAATGTGTACACGTACATGTATTTTCTGTAAACTGAATGTCGTAATTGTACATACACAATAACCTTAATGATTGGTTTCATTCTGCCTCGCACAAATGAAGTTCTGCAGGGGATGGAGAAACGTGGTCCGTCCGTCGTTTCCGGCGAATTACTCATACACAATTCAATATTTGTTAATGCAACCTTGTATGGACATCAGGAATACCTTGAAATGGAGCCTTGTGCTATTCAGGAAGTATTTTGTTACGTCTCCAGTGCAACAGGTTGGACTTCAAACGAGGGTAGGGAACGTTTCCAGAGCATAATTCATAAAATGCTTCTAATTTCTTTGTATAATGCAAGTGCTGATGCATGAACTGATGTATTTTGCTGTTGAGGTGTTTTTTCAGATTTTTAGTTAGCAAGTTGAACTAAGGTTCAAATGTGGATTTCATAGTCATCATGTCAGTTGTTTTCACAAACCTTGTTTTGGTTTAATAGGGTGTATGATTTATTCATTGTTTGATTTGTGGACATATTTAAGAGGGCGGGGATATTGATAACTTTAGCTTCCTGTCTGGCGTACATCCGATAGCCGATAGTATACTATAACCATATACATGTACATGAACAAATGAGGTTTTATTTACGGCCTTAAATAAATCAAACGTTTATTTTTAATATTATAGGTCTATTGACATGCCATGATTATATATCAAGCTTTGAACCACATACGTATTATCCAAATCAAGCTTAGTCAGCGTATTATCCACGCAATCTGAAAATGCTTTCACTGCGGGGATACTTTTTTTTTGTTAAACTATAACCATCATGGGTATTTCCAGATAACGACATCCGATGAGCTCCCACGGTTCTTTTTGTCTGTATGTTAACAGCTTTAAGAACAAGGGTAACAAATCAGTGTCCTGAAATGCGTATAGACAATGCTACAAAGTTTATTTACTCTGGCCTTACAGACGGTAGCCAAGTCTCTTGTCACGCTCAGTAGCGTTAGCGAGCAAATCGACTCACGGCTGCTGGTGAACTCTATCCGGCAGTGTTACACAGTCGGTTAGAAGCCATAAATTAGTGCCCCTTTAATGGGCTGATATATGCCTGGAATACATCTAAAGCGGCCTAACACCACCCTCACTCAACAATCTGTTCCAACTTGACTATTCATACCTATCTTTCATACAAACGGCCACCTAATGGATCGGGTGGTCAAGCTCGTGATTTGATTGATTGCGTGTCATCGTATCCCGAAGACGCAGATCGTTGCTCCTATTGTCAATCATTTGATTGTCTGGACCAGACTCGATTATGCTGTTGAGACAGACGAGCACAGTAGGTAGACTAAGCAGGCTTGGACAGACAATCCGATCACAAAAAATGACAACCCTCTGGAACAAGGAGTGTATCAGTAAATACATGTGACGCGAACATTTCCATAATCGTAAGAATTCTCTACCAAAAGCAGACTCCATTCTACGATTTCGACAACCTTGTCTTTATTAATCATTATCAAATGATGATGATACCAGTTTTTTTAGATGGCGGGCGTACCTTGTCCCACCGCAAAGGCAGGAAAATTGTTGACCTGAGAAAGTCATGGCAAGATATGGTACAAGACGAAAACGGGAATTGCATCGGACACAATTTTTGCAATGCATTGATGTGCTAAGATTGTAAATATCCTTCACATTTATACCTTGCAAAGTTGTGAAAGCTTTCCTGAGGCCTTGAATGTTGTAACCCTGGTCAAACAATATGAGAACGATCTACCATAACAAATACCATTTTCGGAGAAGTATTTCTCGTACGCAGGCATAATCCATGTTGATGTGTATATGCTATATTGATATAGGCGCATGATATACAATACATCTGACTGGTAGTCGGGAACCAATGTTGCGAACTCTGAAAGTCAAATGACATTATCCTGACCATTACGCACAGACTGCATGTGCTTTGACGGAATTTCCTGTCTGGTCTGTTGTTCTTCAACTCTTTTCCGCTTTATACCATTTACCTGGAACATTCAGTAATGGATGTCTTGAGCAATACAATCATTAGGATTTCTGTATTATCGGTCGCTCTTTTCTGTGCATAGAGATTACTACACGAGTGTCTGTCGGAAACCATTTATCTACTTTTTGAAACAACGTGTGTATGACAGGCACGTGTGCTATACTCTCTTTCTTACACGCCCTACAATCGAACCCTTTTAGCATCGAAGCGATACATATTTTGTCTAGTCAGTTGACGCAGTGGTATTGATACATAGCGCAAAGGGCATCAGTGACTTCATTCGGCTTACTGCTTACTATTCACACCTAGTGTTTTCCTTCACAAACAGTTTCAGCCATATCTGTGGATTATCAAGCGATGATGGTAATGCAAACTAGGTAAGATCAAAGCACATTTATTACTTGTCCGTGAAGAGATCACCCGTTTAATAAACATACAGCACATTGTGTAATACCAAAAACGCGTGCTTATGTACTCTCGGAACACGTTTCTAGAACAAATATTGAAAGCTCTCAACATCCCTTAGCTTATTCAACGACATTGCGTGTGGAGTTGATAGATCACTGAGAGGAGCTTATGCACACTCGATGACCCCAGCAACCTTGTTGCTAGACTGACGTCACATGGCATTGTTTCGCCGATGGATCTTGCAACAAAATTCCACAAATTACGTCATAGGGTATTCTGACGTTATTGTAAACTTTGAGGTGCAAGGCCCGTTCCACAAGGCGATCGTATTGTACCGCAACGACAGTCGTTAGTCTCTTAAAGTATGTGAGTTGCGATAGTCTTAGCCCTACGATAATTTTGTGAATTCTAAAGGTGGACCGTTGTATGGTATTAAATTCATACGTTTCAACTTTTGACGTGTTTGATGTATTATTCTGTTAAACTCAATTGGACTATGCCGTGGATCGTGTAGGTGTCAGCCTATTCATACTCAACAGTATAATTCTAAAAACGTTATAAATGGCAAGTAATAAATAAATTACGAAACTCGCTCCCTTGCAAAACCAATTTTATGAAACTCGTGAATAGTTGTGGTATCATACTCGCTTTCGCTCGTCAGATACCACAACTATTCACTCGTTTCATAAAATTGGTATTAAACGGGAGCTCGTTTAGTATTCTATGTTTATAACACACCATAAACCATAAAGATTCGACACAGAATCAGAATCACAACAAACGACAACCCTGTGGACCAACGTGTGTATCAGAAAATACAAGCGACACGAACATTTCCATAGTCATTGGGACCGCCTCCGTGGTCTTGTGGTAGAGCGTCCGCCCGGAGAGCGGAAGGTCCAGGGTTCGATCCCGGGCCGCGTCATACAAAAAGACGTTAAAAGATTGTACTTGTTGTTACCCTGTCTGGCGCTCGGCATTAAGGGGCTAAAACAAGGACTGGTCGGCTCGGAGTCAGTATACTGTGTCTGAGTGAGGTATTCATGTTAAACTGCGGCATGGTATCTCAGTGAGCTAGCACTATAAATCGGCATCAGTCCGGACTAGTACAAGCAGCCACACACACACATACACGTGCATGCACGTCGCTATATAAGTGCAATAATCTTGGACGCGACGTTAAACCCAATTTCACCTCACCTCACCATAGTCATTGGCATTCTCTACCAAAAGCAGAGTCCATTCTACGATTTCGACAACCTTGTGCTTATGAAACATTATCATAAAGTGATGATACCAGGTGTTGTCCCACCGGTGGCACCTATCACAAACACATGAAAAGGCAAGAAAATGAATGACCTGAAACAACATGCAAACATACGGTACAAAACGAAATAGGGAATTGCATTGGACACCAATGATGTGCTAAACTTTGAAATATCCTCCACATATTTCCCATACAACTTTTTGAAAGCCCTGATCAAACCACACGAGAACGATCTACCACAACAAATACCATTTTCGGAGAAGTATTTCTCGTACGCAGGCATTGTCCATGCACTGCTGATGTATATATGCTATATTGAATGTAACTATAGACGCATGATATACAATACATCTGACTGGTAGTCGGGAGTCAATGTTGCGAACTCTGAAAGTCAAATGACATTATCTTGACCATTACGCACAGACTGCAGGTGCTTTGGCGGAATTTCCTGTCTGGTCTGTTGTTCTTCAACTCTTTTCCTCTTTATACCATTTACTCGGAACATTCATTAATGGATGTCTGGAGCAATCCAATCATAAGGATTACTGTATTATCCTTTCTGTGCATAGAGATTACTACACGAGTGTCCGTCAGAAAGGATTTATCCTTTAAAATGTATTTACCGAAAGCGAGTTAGCTACCTTTTGAAACAATGTGCTAAAGGTAAATGGTATATGACAGGCACGTATGCAGTAATTTGTTTTTTACACACTTATACGCCCTACAATCGCACCATTTAACCATCGAAGCGGTGCATATTTTGTCTATCACATGACGTTGTGTTTCCTTGATGCATGGCACAACGGCCATGATCAGTGACGTCACTAGTCTTACAGCTCATAACGAATGTCACCTTTCAACAAAAGGTTCAGCGGCATCTGTGGATTATCAAGGCGATGATGATAATGCAAACTCGATAAGATCAAAGAACATTTATAAAACACCATAAACCATAAGGTTTCAACACAGACGTAGCTGAATTCGTCTGAAGTACGAGTATCTTAAAAGCTTTTCAGTTAATTACAACCAGGAAAGTAGTCCGTCATTATTTGACCTTAGGTCATCACCATGGAGAAGCCAATCACGGCCCTGAAATTCCATCTCACACATACATTATCTCAAATGAGTTTCTCATATATTTCCTTTGTTTCATGCATTTAGAATTGAAAGGTAAGGGAGGGAAAACTATGTATTGAGACCGCAGAGAAGCACTCAGCTAACCTTTGCTAATTGTTTCTTTTGCATTCCAAAAGGTTTGAGCAAATAAAAAACAATACAGTCAAGTCCCGTTAATCCGACATGGCTGGTTGCAGATGATTATGTCGGATAAATGAGTATGTCAGATAAACGAAATTAAGTAACACCAACGTTCGTCGGTCATAGTTCGCGAAAGGTTCTTCTGACATGACCTGTAATGGGATGTCCTCGGCCATAGCGAGAACTTGTATCTGATTTTAATGAGATTGAGGTAATCTAAGCATTTGATTAATCCTGTTTTCTTTATTTAAAGCATTAATTGTTTATTGTTAAGCAAAGTTTATCTCTGCAGCTTTGTAATATGAAGCAACCGGCCGACTCGCCTCGCATCAAAACACTGGCTGTGTACTCGCGGGCAGATGACCACGGAGTACGCTTTATTGATATGTTCCCTTCAGCTTGAGAGCGGTGTAATAATCTACATCGAAACGTCGCTAAATGCAGTAATCCAGAAGTTGTAATCCACAAAGTTGTATGTTTTCTTAACAATGTTTATTGTCAAGAGGGGGCACGGGTGGCCCAGTCGTCTAAGTCGCCGCGATTCGCTGTGCAGAGTTGCATCCCTAAGGCACGCCAGAAACCTATGATTGTGGGTTAGAATCCCGGTTCGCCCCGATTATCTTTGTAGGTTTGTCAGCATCACTTCGGGCTGACACGCCGTGATATAACTGGAATACTGTTAAAAGCGGCGTTAAACCCAACCCACTCACTCACTATTGTCAAGATATTTGCATTAGATTTTTGTATGCACTATGTGATCATGATAACCATTTATCAAATACATGTCAAAACATTTTAAACGGTGGGCTATGAGTAACACAAAGGCAAAGATTAAAGTGTCTTAAGGTATCAAACTACTCGAGGCAAGTGACATCAGATTCATTCTTAGAACGGTCAACACAAACATGAGTAGTCTAATAACACACGAAATGTCGTAACAATAATCTAAACGTGCCGATTCTCAGGCTTCGTTGATTGTACGCGACATTGGGAATCTATAAGTATGAATCTAGTATAAACACATGCATTCAAATATGTGTTCTTGTGAGAAATATAAATGAGACACAGTCTCTACATATATGAATTGATATAAGCTTCACCATAGAGCCTTCCCTTGCGTGATCGTTTTCTATTATCTTAGGATTCATGCAGGTACACAAGTATGCTTGAACGTGACGTCCGCTCGTGGGGCATCGGCAGTGTAATCATTCCAGAGACACCTATCCACTGACAGAGATTCACAGACTGGTATATTGCACGTTTAAAATCGCTCCAAGAAATACGAGAATTTTTCGATTGCAATGCAGGATTAACTGGCGTCAGGAATCATCTTTGGGACGCCTTGCTGATTCCACTGGGATGTTTTCCCACGTTTATTTTATCGAACACATCCAGATATAAAGGTTAGGGGGTAGATGTCTAAATTAATTAGTATCGATCTATATATCGAGTGCACTTGGAGTCATTTGAGGTCTGATTTGCAAACAGTGGTGTGATGATACGGAGAACTAATACGATATACGTGTTCTCATCGATACCAGGGGCGGTGGGGTAGCCTAGTTGTTAAATCGTTCACACTTGTGCAATGTGTGAGAGCCATTTCTGGTGAGCCCCGCCGAGACATTACTGGGATCCTGCTAAAAGCGGCGATAAACCATACTCACTCACTACTCGTCCCAATTCCAAAGGGCAACATTATTATTGGATCACATACAGTTACACTTCCAATAGCACATACGTCCACGTTGTCTCAGAAATGATAGGGGCATATTGCTCACATTCATCAAATCTATCCATTCAATACTGTTCAGTCACATTTGAAGACAAAGGACTAGTATCTTAAAGACCCTCTTGGCAAGCAATATCTGTATCATTTACGAAATGAGGAAACTTTCGAAATGATAATGAAAACTTCAATTATTTTCATATGCCTGAGATATTTGGTTGGTTGGTTGTTTAAAGCCGCACTCAGCAATATTCCAGCTATATGACGGCGGTCTGTAAATAATCGAGTCTGGACCAGACAATTCAGTGAATAATATCATGAGCATCGATTAGCGCAATTGGGATCGATGACATGCATCAACCAAGTCAGCGAGCCTGACCCCCCGATCCCGTTAGTCACTATTACGACAAGCATAATCGCCTTTGACGGCAAGCATGGGTTGCTGAAGACCTATTCTACCCCGGATCTTCACGGTTCTGCCTGTGATATATTTAATGAATAATGTTGGTGGTATGTTTTCGTTGTGCAGACTAAGCTCATAATTTCATAAATTTATCCCCCAAAATATTCAGGATTCATAAATTGTTTTCTTCAGTGCCTTAGAATTGGTTTACCACTTGCATTTTTTGGCACTAGTAGCAACAATACTAAACGTATAGGTAAGGCGAAAATATATGGAAAATATGACGTTAAAGGTATTAAGTAATATAATATGTAAATATGCGAACGTTTTAAACCAACGGTAAGAATCTTAGGAGATGTAGCTATCCTGACATCGTAAAAGCATATATGGTAATTCATTCATCTTGGGTCATGATAATGCTATGGTCGGCATCGTACAATGGATGTGCCATGGAAATGGTTTTGTCGTTTATATTTACACGCGTATGTCCCCTGATCTACGTGATACAATATGACTTATAGAGTTATGTAAGGATGTGTTGGCAGAGAGAGTGCCTTCTCGAGTCCTGGGTGAGTGTCAATACTGGAATACATTCAAAACTAAAAATAAATGATATATCACTGTTTCCTATTTCTCTATGTCCACCTGTAATCTCACTAAACCAGACCTAAGTCTAAACCGGACTAGTGAGTGAGTGAGTTGGGTTTAACGCCGCTTTGAAGAGTAGTCTAGTTATATCACGGCGTGTCAGCTTGATGTGGGAGGAAAGCCCGAAGTGAAGCAGCTCTCAGACGTTTATTACTTCGGTGAAACCCACGAGCACGGATATGGTGCTGACAAACCTAGAAACATAATCCAGGATTCGAACCCACAATCATAGGTTTCTGGCGTGACCAAGGGACGCAACTGTGCACAGCAAATCGCGGCGCCTTAAATGACTGGGCCACCCGTGCCTCCCTTAACCGGACTAAACTTTCGTTCCGGTATATACGATTTATGACGGTCCGTACACACATTCCGCATGTTTGAGTGAAATACATAAAGCATATCCATGACAACATCTATATTGTTGATCTCCACACGTCACGCATGAGTTAAATCCTTCATCAGTGAGAAGCTTTACATATGTTGCATGCATTACACAAAAAACAAATCAATTGGTGCTGCAAGTGCAGTCGATGCACACACGGATTGTATACATGTTGTAATGGCATCATATCAGCGCAACTATCGATCAAATAGCATGATTGTTTACCCAAGACGTGACATAATCAATTGTTTGAAGAAGCAAACAGCGTGAGTAATGTATAATACGTGTTACGGGTACTCCATCATTGTTTGGACTTCTTTGTAGGATAATCGGACCAATACGTTACTGATCAGAGATGAATAAACAGATATAACACGAAGCACGATAATGGTTCCTCATCATCAACATGGTCGCTTTGTCTGATGCACAGGCAGACATAAAATATGAAGGTGACATGGTATTTGATATGAAACATTTCCAAAGGCCCAAACTTTCTAATTAGTATATTGGATATTCGAGGGACCAAATATTCTAATTGAAATATGGCATATCACTGTTGTAATTGACATATGGGATACCCGATGGACCAACTATTCTAATTGAAATATGGGATTATCCGATGGACCAACCATTGTAATTGAAATATGGCATATCACTATTGTAATTGGCATATGGGACATCGGAGGGACCAACTATTTAAATTGAAATATGGGGTATCTGTGGGACCAACTTTTGTAATTGAAATATGGCATATCACTATTGTAATTGGCATATGGGACATCGGAGTGACCAACTATTTAAATTGAAATATAGGGTATCTGTGGGACCAACTTTTGTAATTGAAATATGGCATACCGCTATTGTAATTGGTATATGAGACATCGGAGGGACCAACTATTTAAATTGAAATATAGGGTATCCGTGGGACCAACTTTTGTAATTGAAATATGGCATACCGCTATTGTAATTGGTATATGGGACATCGGAGGGACCAACTATTCTGATTGAATATTGGATATCCGATGGACCAACTGTTGTAATTGAAATCATATCACTATTGTAATTGGCATATGGGATATCGGAGGGACCAGCTATTGTAATTGAAATATGGGATATCCCATGGACCAAATATCATAATTGCCATATGGTATATCCGAGAGATGTACTATTATAATTGGCATATGGGTTATCCTAGGGACCAACTATTGTAATTGGAAAATGGCATATCACTTTTGTAATTGAAATATGGGATATCCGATGGACCAACTATTGTAATTGGTATATAGGATATTCGAGGAGTCAACATTTGCAATTAGCGTATGGGATATCCGAGGGACCAACATTTCTAATTTTGGCATATGGAATATCCAATGGCCCAAATATTCATATATATGTAATACTGTTAAAATCGATGTTAAGCACAACCCACTCACTCACTCTAACTTTTCAATTATCTTGGCCTGCGAGGAGATATAATTGTCTTTTTTCTTTACAAAATGAAACAATATTTGTTTTTCTCCAAATATCTACTTGCTCGTGACTAATTCATCACATCAGATAATGTTTGTTTTCAGAACGTGCTTCTGACAATGTTTCAGGATCAATGGTTTAAAATGAATTCGAAAATAATTTCCTTCTTGGGATGAAAGGAAGTACATTTCGTAATTGATAATGTTGCCTTCCTTTTAGCGTATGTGACATCACCATCTATCCCCGCTATAATCGTCACGTACTATCCCCGATTTGTTAATGTCCAGACAGGGAAATACAAGGGCGGGAACCTAATATCAATATTGTTTCCACGAATACAGATAAACAACAAGTAAGTGGCCATCAATGATTAATAGAACGATCTCCAGGTGGCGTTGTTTGCATTTATAACACGTGTCTATTTGTTGAGTGAAACATTCTTGTAGTCATCATATCTGTTCTAAAGACAATTTCACAGCAACAAACGGAAACTCCAAGCCACCCAAGGGCGTCAGATCTGTGATCACACAGCATTGAAGACCGTACTATTGAAGACTGAGGGCGATGTCTTGCACTTCAAAGACTAGAAATGCTTGGGGCAGGTTTTTTTCAGGGCAGGCATTGAGGTTCTGTTTTAATGTATCATGTAACTTGACAAAAAAATAATCTTTTTAATGACGAACTGAAACTCTTTGACCTAAAAATTCTCTTAAAGGCATAAATGAGTATAACTATTTAAAATCAATATGTATGAAGTACAAAACACATTAAAGAGAACGATAAAATCGTGTAGGTTAGTTATGAATTGTTTCGCAGGTTTTTTAATTATAATTTATCGTCTAAAACTGGCTTCCACGGGAGATATCGCTTGGGTGAGATCAAGCGATATGTACACTGTAGATATCACTGCAATGAAATTGCATCAAAGTGCTCTGCAGACCATTGTGATGTCATTGGTTACCATGACGTCACAATCACTAATGGCTCTGCTACTGAAGCTGTAAGCAGTACTTTTTACACTTAAGACACTGCTAATTACTGTCTACAAACTGAAAAAGTTTGAAGAATGATGTTGGATGATAAATAAAATCTCACCCTCGTGTCTTTTGATATCAAACATATCAACACTCGTTGATAAAAGTGGAAAAAATCCTCGGCGAGCCTCGGAGTTTTCCCACTTTCATCAACTCGTGTTGATATATTTGATATCAAAAGACTTTCGGGTGAGATTCTCTATATCCACACTGGTGGGTGTATTATTAATTATTAACAAAGGAATGTAACGAGTTATGATTTCATTTCAATATATCAATGACAAGTTCAAATATTAACAATTAACATTAGGACGGCTCGACACTCATATTTTTAATATTAATCAAACCTTGTTGGAAATTACATTATCAGTACACCATTTTTTATCTTTGATCCATCAGATTTTGGATATCCGTTCCTGGTTTCATCAGGATTTGTTCAATTCTTCTAAAATTACACCCTGACGTAATAGAAAAGTGACACCTGCAGGTGTGTAACTGCTGAAGTCGTGGACATTGCAATCCAATCAACGACACTATGTGCTTATTTGGGGAGGCAATTTGCAACATCTATCTAATTATTCGCCCCCTCGTGTCAAGGATGTCTCCAGGGGACGACCAGTCGACCTGTACATTTAGCTCACACGATGTAACCCATGGAGACAATTCAGACAGTTATCGACTATTGTAGTCGCTTTGAGAAGAGATGTAGGAAATAAAATCAATTATCATTCCATTAATATTTGTATTGTGATATTACGTGTATGAAATATGATTTTAATGTAATTATTATATTGCAAACAGAGCTACCAAGATGGTACCTGGAGCAACTGCTGAATATAACATTTAGTCGGTGAAACCGCATTGGCGAATAATTTAGGATTTTTAAAGTAATACTTTTGAAATATTGTTTTAAACATTTAAGCATACTGCATTATTATTACTGTATTCCTTTTGCATTTCTGTAACTTTTTTTCAGATAAATATTAACGACAAAAATGTACATAATCATTAGAAATTTCTAAAAGAAGCAGGATCCATTGGAAGATTCTTACTATATCTTAAGCATGTGTTAATGAATCACTATCAAATGGTGATGATACCAGATGTTCGCGAAAAGGTAAGCGTAACCTTCCCCATTAATGACACTCGTCACAAACACATACAAGGGCAAGCCAATTATTCATCTGAAAACGGGAAAAATGTGTTGTGTTATGCGCGACCAAATGTCCAAATAGTGAGTGTGACGTTTGAATATATTTAATATCTAAATAACGTTCATTTATCAGCAGTTTCTGTTCATGTTTATATCTTTATCGAATTATCTTAGCTCTACTCCCTTCCTACATATGCACTTGAAGTAGAAATAATTATTTCCCTATAAACACGCAAGGTGATCTTGAGCCCATTCACGTAGTAGTTGGCAGCTCTTAGGTATTTATACCCTTACCGTCACGGAGCGTTGTGAGTGTGTTACAAAGTTAGGTGAGTGGGGTTTAACGTCGCTTTCAAGATTATTTATGTGTGTAGCAACGCGAATGAAGCCGTGTGTGTGTGTGTGTGTGTGTGTGTGTGTGTGTGTGTGTGTGTGTGTGTGTGTGTGTGTGTGTGTGTGTGTGTGTGTGTGTGTGTGTGTGTGTGTGTGTGTGTGTGTGTGTGTGTGTGTGTGTGTGTTCGCGTGCTTGCGTCATTGTGTGTATTTGTGTGTGCGTTTGTGTTTGTGGATGTCCGGATTTATTGTGAGATAGCACGAATCACGTATACGCGTGGTATCATGTATCATGTATCATGTATCATTTATCACATGTCATATATGATATACTGAACCGCAAAAGAAACATCACCATGGATAGATATATGAGAAACCTTATTTGTCCAAACACTTTGAGACATATTAAAAAGATGAAACTTGGCAAACATGATCATCAAGGTTGCAATTAAAATGCTAAATGTTCTTAAAGTGAAACACAACACAAGTCTCTGAGAAAATGGCATCACAAGTCAGTATCTCGTGGGTGCGCCATGTGCATTGATGACTGACGTGCAACGTCGATGCATGGTATGGATGAGGCGGTTGATGAAGGCCATAGGCACTTGAGCCCACACTCTGAGGAACCTCTAACGCAGTTCAGCTGCAGTTGTCGGCCTTGATCGGACGTCATTCAGCCGTCTTTGAATCTCGTCCCATAGGTGCTCAATGGGATTTAAATCGGGACTGAAGGCAGGCCACTGCATGGTTCTGATGCCGTTCTGCTGAAGGAAGTCTCTTGTTGCTCTTGTAGTGTGGGCACGGGCGTTGTCATGCTGAAACTCGTGGTTTCGGCGACGTGCCAAATGAGATTTGGCGTGTGTTCTCAAGACCTGATCAATCTACCGAGCTGCTGTGACACCATTGCCTCTCCCTGGATCGATGTTCTGGAAGACCACATGGCCGACCCTCTGTGCAAGACCAATTCCACCCCAAACCATGATGCTTGGACCACCCCATGAGTCTCTCTCAACAACATAAGCATCCGAATAACGTAACCCACGGCGTCGCCAGACTCTCTCTGTGCCATCTGCTGTTGAGATACAGTAACGGCTCTCGTCTGAGAAGAGGACTCTTCTCCTCCGCTGGTGGCGCCAATGCTGATGCTGTGTTGCCCACTGAAAACGGTCCCGGCGATGACGTGGTGTCAGAATGGGTCCTCGTTGTGGCCTGTTACAGTGGAGGTGTCTGCTCGCCAATCGTCGACGCACGTTGTCCGCCCTAATGTGTCGCTTGTGTGTCCCCATGGTCTGTCGAGCAGTTTCTGCAGCAGTAACAAAGCGAACTTGAAGATGCTGTCGCACAATCTGACGATCCTGACGTCGGGTGGTGACCCTTGGTCTTCCACTACGTGGTCGGTCATCTGTAGTGTTGGTGGTCTGTAACCGTTGCTTGCGCCTGTATATGGTCCTTAAGTGGACTTGAAATGCACTGGCTTGAAATGATGGTATTGTAAGACAAACATGGAAAGCAAAAGTAAGTTGCTTCAGATAAAAAACTCATTAATGATTTCGGCTGAGGTAATTCTTGGCAAAGTCAAAATGTAGATTGTGTACACAAAGGCTCATAGATAGATACGTACATACAACAGTGGTATTGTTTGTTAGCTTTATTGTCAAAATGTCAGTACTTTAGTTTGTTTAAGACATGTTTTATAACTGCAGACTATCTTTTGAAACCACTCTTGTATTAATATAGAATTGCATTTTCTAGATTCAGATGCTCATGACATGAATTAAGTATTGAAACGGGAAGATATTCCAAAATCCCAAAGAAAATTAGATTATGTAAAATGTATAATCTACAGCTAATAGAGGATGAGTACCATTTTGTTCTCATTTGTCCATTTTATCAGAATTTACGAATTGCATCCCTACATCCATCAATGTATCAATTTCCAAATATATTTAAATTAATGAATTAATGTCTTCTATAAATAGTTATGTACTTAAGCCTTTGACTACGTATATATTCCATGCAATGAATTGTAGAAATGATAAGATGAGAGACTTAAAAAAGAAGACATCAATTTGTCCACCCACTGTCCACAAAGATATGTACTCTAGGCCTATGGCCTTTCAGTATTTCTGTAATAAAGATTGAATCATGTGTAAACACTTGTGTAAACACGTATCGTACCCGGAAATTAGAACTACCTTTTGATATAGATATGATGTACAACTGGCACTGATATTTCTCTCGTTGAGCTTTCTGTCATTACATAGCACAAATAACAACACAGATGACGTTTATGAAGTTGGCTACAACAACAGAAGTATTCATCCGAAGAGAAGAGGCTCAGAAAAAACAATGACATTATGTTGATTACTTGACATAGACTACAGATGCTTTTGTGGCATTTCCTGTCTGAACTGTTCTTCAATATATATTTTGCCTGAACACTATTAAATCTAAGAAATCATAAATGACTGTCTGGGCCAGTCCAGTTTGCAGAATTCACACTCTTTACTGTGTTATAATTACCTCGAGTGTGTGTTCATTCTTTTTCCCTGGTGTCATCATGTGTAATGGACGAAAGTGTATTTAGATGGGGATGGAAGAGAAGTGAATGTCAGTAGAATATATTTGTCATTTATGTATATAGTTTCACAAAACTAGCTATAGATCCATATTTTCGTCGTTTGCTAGTCCAATCACGCAACTATTTTCTCATGTTTGTTTGTTCTACTCGATTATTGACATGTCGTCGACGCATAGAAGGAGTATTGTTTGTGCAGCGTTAGCCAACAAACCCGAACATGAAAAGCGTGTGAGTAGCAGGTGCTGCTTATAAAGCATCATGTGTCATCATGTGTAAATCAATAATAAATCATCTTCATGATTCAATTGTGCACATTTGCACACATTTTTTTGTCTTATTACCCTCTTGTGAAGCATGCCAAGACTCATGATGAAAACAAGGCATTCCACAGATTTCTTAAACCTGCCAAAGTAAGTGGGACATAATCTTAATGTCAATGTTGATTTTGTCGATGGTTCTGTACTTCTGGACGGTCCGGGAATGAGTGTCAACCACGCAAAGTGTCATTTCAAATCGGCCCAGATTCAACGGGAGTCTATCCGAACTTTTGCTACAGTGTGTTGAGAACAGAGCAAACTACGTTGATACCGTTGTGTCCAGGGGATAATATATACTTCAGGCCATGTGTACAACATGCACCCAGTGTAACTATGTAGATGCTGGTGTATACAGGGGATAATATATACTTCAGGCCATGTGTACAACATGCACCCAGTGTAACTTTGTAGATACCGGTATGTACAGGGGTAAATATATACTTCAGTCCATGAATACAACACACAGCCAGTGTAACTATGTAGATACCGGTCTGTACAGGGGTAAAAATATTCTTCAGACCATGAATACAACACACATCCAGTGTAACTATGAAGATGCTGGTGTGTACAGGGGTAAATATATACTTCAGACCATGAATACAACACACATCCAGTGTCACTATGTAGATACCGGTCTGTACAGGGGTAAATATATACTTCAGACCATGAATACAACACACAGCCAGTGTAACTGTGTAGATACTGGTGTGTACAGGAGTAAATATATACTTCAGGCCATGTATACGACACACAGCCAGTGTAACTATGTAGATACCGGTCTGTACAGGGGTAAATATATACTTCTGACCATGTATACAACACACAGTCAGTGTAACTATGTAGATACTGGTGTGTACAGGGGTAAATATATACTTCAGTCCATGAATACAACACACAGCCAGTGTAACTATGTAGATACCGGTCTGTACAGGGATAAATATATACTTCAGACCATGAATACAACACACAGCCAGTGTAACTATGTAGATACCGGTCTGTACAGGGGTAAATATATACTTCAGACCATGTATACAACACACAGTCAGTGTAACTATGTAGATACTGGTGTGTACAGGGGTAAATATATACTTCAGACTATGTGTACAACACACAGCCAGTGTAACTATGTAGATACCGGTCTGTACAGGGGTAAATATATACTTCAGACCATGAATACAACACACATCCAGTGTAACTATGTAGATGCTGGTGTGTACAGGGGTAAATATATACTTCAGACCATGAATACAACACACATCCAGTGTCACTATGTAGATACCGGTCTGTACAGGGGTAAATATATACTTCAGATCATGAATACAACACACAGTCAGTGTAACTATGTAGATACTGGTGTGTACAGGGGTAAATATATACTTCAGGCCATGTATACGACACACAGCCAGTGTAACTATGTAGATACCGGTCTGTACAGGGATAAATATATACTTCAGACCATGAATACAACACACAGCCAGTGTAACTATGTAGATACCGGTCTGTACAGGGGTAAATATATACTTCAGACCATGTATACAACACACAGTCAGTGTAACTATGTAGATACTGGTGTGTACAGGGGTAAATATATACTTCAGACTATGTGTACAACACACAGCCAGTGTAACTATGTAGATACCGGTCTGTACAGGGGTAAATATATACTTCAGACCATGAATACAACACACATCCAGTGTAACTATGTAGATGCTGGTGTGTACAGGGGTAAATATATACTTCAGACCATGAATACAACACACATCCAGTGTAACTATGTAGATACCGGTCTGTACAGGGGTAAATATATACTTCAGATCATGAATACAACACACAGCCAGTGTACCTGTGTAGATACTGGTGTGTACAGGGGTAAATATATACTTCAGGCCATGTATACGACACACAGCCAGTGTAACTATGTAGATACCGGTCTGTACAGGGGTAAATATATACTTCTGACAATGTATACAACACACAGTCAGTGTAACTATGTAGATACTGGTGTGTACAGGGGTAAATATATACTTCAGACCATGAATACAACACACAGCCAGTGTAACTATGTAGATACCGGTCTGTACAGGGATAAATATATACTTCTGACCATGTATACAACACACAGTCAGTGTAACTATGTAGATACTGGTGTGTACAGGGGTAAATATATACTTCAGACCATGAATACAACACACATCCAGTGTAACTATGTAGATACTGGTCTGTACGGGGGTAAATATATACTTCAGACCATGAATACAACACACATCCAGTGTAACTATGTAGATACCGGTCTGTACAGGGGTAAATATATACTTCAGACCATGTATACAACACACAGTCAGTGTAACTATGTAGATACTGGTGTGTACAGGGGTAAATATATACTTCAGACTATGTGTACAACACACAGCCAGTGTAACTATGTAGATACCGGTCTGTACAGGGGTAAATATATACTTCAGACTATGTGTACAACACACAGCCAGTGTAACTATGTAGATACCGGTGTGTACAGGGGTAAATATATACTTCAGAACATGAATACAACACACATCCAGTGTAACTATGTAGATACTGGTGTGTACAGGGGTAAATATATACTTCAGCCCATGTATACAACACACAGCCAGTGTAACTGTGTAGATACCGGTCTGTACAGGGGATACTATATACTTCAGGCCATGTGTACAACATGCACCCAGTGTATCTTTGTAGATACCGGTATGTACAGGGGTAAATATATACTTCAGACCATGAATACAACACACATCCAGTGTAACTATGTAGATGCTGGTGTGTACAGGGGTAAATATATACTTCAGCCCATGTATACAACACACAGCCAGTGTAACTGTGTAGATACCGGTGTGTACAGGGGTTAATATATACTTCAGACCATGAATACAACACACATCCAGTGTAACTGTGTAGATACCGGTGTGTAAAGGAGTAAATGTATACTTCAGACCATGTATACAACACACAGCCAGTGTAACTGTGTAGATATCGGTGCGTACAGGGGTAAATATATACTTCAGGCCATGTATACGACACACAGCCAGTGTAACTATGTAGATACCGGTGTGTACAGGAGTAAATATATACTTCTGACCATGTATACAACACACAGCCAGTGTAACTATGTAGATACCGGTGTGTACAGGGGAAAATATATACTTCAGACCATGTATACAACACACAGCCAGTGTAACTGTGTAGATACCGGTGTGTACAGGGGTAAATATATACTTCTGACAATGTATACAACACACAGCCAGTGTAACTGTGTAGATACCGGTGTGTACATGAGTAAATATATACTTCTGACCATGTATACAACGCACAGCCAGTGTAACTGTGTAGATACCGGTGTGTACAGGAGTAAATATATACTTCTGACCATGTATACAACACACAGCCAGTGTAACTGTGTAGATACCGGTGTGTACAGGGGAAAATATATACTTCTGACCATGTATACAACACACAGCCAGTGTAACTGTGTAGATACCGGTGTGTACAGGGGAAAATATATACTTCTGACCATGTATACGACACACAGCCAGTGTAACTGTGTAGATACCGGTGTGTACAGGGGTTAATGTATACTTCAGACCATGTATACAACACACAGCCAGTGTAACTATGTAGATACCGGTGTGTACAGGGATAAATATATACTTCTGACCATGTATACAACACACAGCCAGTGTAACTGTGTAGATACCGGTCTGTACAGGGGTTAATGTATACTTCAGACCATGTATACGACACACAGCCAGTGTAACTATGTAGATACCGGTGTGTACAGGGGAAAATATATACTTCTGACCATGTATGCAACACACAGCCAGTGTAACTATGTAGATACCGGTCTGTACAGGGGTTAATGTATACTTCAGACCATGAATACAACACACGTCCAGTGTAACTGTGTAGATACCGGTCTGTACAGGGTTAATGTATACTTCAGACCATGTATACAACACACAGCCAGTGTAACTGTGTAGATACCGGTGTGTACAGGGGTAAATATATACTTCAGACCATGTGTACAACACACAGCCAGTGTAACTATGTAGATACCGGTCTGTACAGGGGTTAATATATACTTCAGACCATGTATACAACACACAGCCAGTGTAACTATGTAGATACCGGTCTGTACAGGGGTTAATATATACTTCAGACCATGTATACAACACACAGCCAGTGTAACTATGTAGATGCTGGTGTGTACAGGGGTAAATATATACTTCAGACCACGAATACAACACACAGCCAGTGTAACTATGTAGATGCTGGTGTGTACAGGGGTAAATATATACTTCAGACCATGTATACAACACACAGCCAGTGTAACTATGTAGATGCTGGTGTGTACAGGGGAAAATATATACTTCAGGCCATGTATGCAACACACAGCCAGTGTAACTATGTAGATACCGGTGTGTAGAGGTGTAAATATAAACTTCAGACCATGTTTACAACACACAGCCAGTGTAACTATGTAGATACCGGTGCGTACAGGGGTAAATATATACTTCAGACCATGTGTACAACACACAGCCAGTGTAACTATGTAGATACTGGTGTGTACAGGGGAAAATATATACTTCAGGCCATGTATACAACACACATCCAGTGTAACTATGTAGATACCGGTGTGTAGAGGTGTAAATATAAACTTCAGACCATGTTTACAACACACAGCCAGTGTAACTATGTAGATACCGGTGCGTACAGGGGTAAATATATACTTCAGACCATGTGTACAACACACAGCCAGTGTAACCATGTTGATACCGGTGTGCCTTGGGGTTAAACATCCTTCAGACCATGTATACAACAGAATAGATCTATTCCCTCAATATTCAAACCAAAACTCAAAATGAACTGAATACGGCGTCAGTATTGGTTTTGGCGAATTCACTATACCTAAATAAGCATGGAAGAATGTACAGATCCGCCATTCAGCATGGACACGTATGTCTTCATACGAAAACTATTAATTCAACGTGGCCATTACGGGCATGGCCAGTAAATAATTTGATATCAGATCCGCATTCGAACGAGGTCTTACGTGATCGTTTTCCATTATCTAAGTATGGGAGGAGAAGCACGGAAATTCATCATCGGGATTTCCATTGCTTGGCCACAGACTGCTATCACCATTCAATAGTCATTCAGTCACAGACGGGTATCAGAGATCTGTAAACTGCACGTTTAGAATCGCTTTAGAGAAACGAGAAAGCTGCGACTGTAATGCAACATAAGCATGCGACTGAAGGCATTTTAGGACGCCTTGCTGATTTTATGTGATAGTTGTCTTCGTGTATCAAAAAAAGGGTCCCTTAGTGGTAAGGATTGGTTATATGTGTATAGTAGGGGGATGTCGATGTGCGTGTGTCTTCAACCATAATGGTAGTCTTACAGGTTTCGATTCGTGAGCATTCGCATTTTATGCAACTTTATTGCTGACGTATCGAGAGATTGACATCATTATATACTACTCAAAAGAAGTTAAAGAACACCAAAAGGAGGAAGGCTGTGCTGCAATACCCACTAACCATGACAGATTAATGGAAAATTGTGTTTTCTTTAATTTCTATACAAGAGGTACATCATAGGTTCACAGTGTAAAATGTTGCAGCCATATTTCAGGTCAGACCAGTTTTCAGGTATCTCATTGTTGGTCAGTGTCATGTACACCGTGCATGGCGTAACAGCAAAAAACATTGTGATCATTGTGGACTGTTCCTCATCTTGTCCCCTGACCACTGGCTTCCCTGGCCGAAAGTCCATTATTTAACGGCAGCTATTTGATGTGGCTGCAATAATCCTGACTGCGGCGTACAAAAACATTCACACACTCGCTCCTTAGCAACTTGTCCATATAGCTTGTAACATTTTCATGTGATATCACGACGGATATCACTGATGAGATTGTCGCACGACATCATGGAACTTTTTTTTTTGAGTTGATGTTCAATTTTCGATGTTTATGCTTCGCCCTGATATTCAATTTTAAGATTTAATCATATCAAATCATACAAATGCCAGAGGGGTAATTTTTCAGCTGATTTTGAGCTTCGTCAACTATCAACTGATGCTGTCGCGCGAGGCGTTAATTTGAGCATCAAAGAGCCAACGACCAACAGTAACATGGTCCCACGTAACATAAATGACAACATTCTCCTGACAATCATTGCTCAGTAGAAGACAACTGATATAAGAAATAATATGTTCTTGCTCACGTGACATTCAAAGATCAAACGTATTGAATAATAGAATATATTTCGAAAACACATAATTTTGTTTAACAGTACTATGAAAAGATATTCATTTTTAGGTTAATCAAACATCGACATAATCGGTCATTTTGTAGGAAATCTGGTCAAAGGTATAATTCTAAACTCATCGAGTGAAATCACATTGGTGTACTGCTCATAGTGGGTCTCGGTGACCTGATGCTTGTCACGTCATTCCAACATGCGTGATGTGAAAACCCTTATCAAGTTGTCTCCATATGTGATTCCAAGTGTTAGTCGCCAATGAGTGTTCTCAAAACCGTGACCAGATTGACCACAGAGGTCAGAGTGAGAATCTCAGTTTGGCTTGAAGCTGTGATGAAGATGCAGCACAGAAGCGATGCATCACAGAGATCATGGCTTTGCTATGAACAACACATAAGGACGAATCCATCTAAATTACATGTGTTTGAGACGGATGCCATTGGTGGGGCAGGATCCGCTCACTTTTGCGAGAACACCTGGTGTCATAACTGTAATAATTACCATTTACCATTTGAGAGTGATTCGCACACAAATTACTATGATAAATAGGAATCATACAATAGACTCTGCGTTTTGGAATATTCTGGAAAGGATTAACATCAAAAACAGCAAATATCGTAATTTGAAACTCCTCCAGATATTAACTTCTACCAGACAGCATATGTCGCGTAAAAAGACTATCAGTGATGCTTAAACCTTTTTCTGATCGTCAATCCAAGCATATTGAACACACATGTGCTGTCTCAGCCAGTGTTTGATATACAAAAGAGGAAACATGACAACTGACCTCATAACAGCCTCAATATCAACTGCACATTAACGTTGAGGATGGGAAAATATAGTTTTATCGATTATTCAACGCTTCAATAAGCTACCTGTCAATGTTAAGGGGGTTAGCTTGGATTCGTGTTTATTTCTTACGGAAAGTCACGTTTTCACGCGTACATATACATTGCATTTGTACCTGGGATTCTAACTATCACAAAACTAGAGGTCCACTGTAGCGCAATACTCGCAGTATTCCAGTTATGTCACGGTGTGTGATTTAGATGAGGTAGGAAAGCATGATGAGGTAAAAAATGATGCAGGTCATGGATTTTTACCAGCACATCGAATGGTACCGGTGTTGTCACGCCAAGGAGTATATCATGGGCGTTTCTCGTATTAGAACCCATGGGTCTCTGAAAAGCCGAAGGGACGAATTCCGCAAAGCGAATTGCGGCGCAATAAAGATGTCAATCTGTGCCCCAGAAATAGACATCAAGGTGATTTCAGATTGTCACTTACATCAGGATGAACACAAGCAGTGCAAAGTTTAAATGTTAGATCCTTTGACTTAAGGTGACACGGAGAATATAATTCTTCTTGTAAATACTACACAGGACGTTCGTTGTCGTAAGATTGACATGAACCTTGACAAACTGCACCTGAGCACGCAATTCGCAGATAAAGACCATACTTTAGACAACTTTGTGACATGTGTTCCCACACGTATTTTTTATAATGACGACGGCAGTCATATGAAGCTTACATACGTAATATATGATTGAAAACGCAGTCCGCCAGGAACCTAAGAGCTTGGGTTCGAAACCCAGTTCGCCCCGATTGTGTTTCTTGGTTTTTCAGCACCATATCAGTGCTCGTGAGTTTCGCTGACGTTGTAAACGTCTGAGACCTGTATCACTTTGGGCTTTCCTCCCAAATTAGCTGAAACTTAACTGGAATACTGTTCAAAGCAGCGTTAGGACCAACTAACTCACTCATGCGTCATGTCTCTTGTATCATGTATCATGTATCATATACCATGTATCATCTACCGTACAATTTTGCATGTGGCATGTACCAAGTAGTTGCCTACGATGTTTAAACACATCATGCTGAGAATAGGAAAATATCAAAGAAATTCATCAATTATACATAAAATGGGCAGAGGATATTTTGTTCAATATAGTTTCTTTCTAAACATTTTTGACTGTATAACGACTCTGAGAATTCCGTATAGGAATATTAGTCCCAAGCAACCTATGCTTGTTGTAAGCGGCGACTAAAACGGATCGAGTGGTCAGGCTTGGTAGTTGATGGCATGTCATCGGAACCCATTGCGTGGATCGATCATGACTTCAATCACTGGATTGTCTGGACCAGGCTCAAATATTTACAGACTTCCGTCAAATGTCGAAGTAGTGAGTGTAAAGCTTATATATTTGAACGTTCATTTATCACATCACCAACATGTTGGTTGCTTGGTTGGTTTGTTGTTTAACGCCGCACAGCTATATGACGGCGGTCTGTAAATAATTGAGTCTGGACCAGACAATCCAGTGAATAATATCATGAGCATCGATGACTTGCATGCATGTTTACCTCATTTATCTCAACATCCTAGGTCCACTCCCTTCCTACATATGCAATTGAACCGGTAATGATTGTTACAATATAAACATTCAAGTAAAAGCAACAAAACCTCTGGGAAAAGCAAAGTCGGTTTTATGATTCCGACTATATCATGCACTAACTGCACATATTGCTGTAGGTATGATGGACAACTGACGTTGTTATTTCTCTCGATGAGGCTCCTGTCATTACATACCACAGATAACAACCTAGATGATGTATATGAAGTCGGCTACAGCAGCAGTATAATCCATCTGGAGAGAAGACAAACCGAATTGCCTGTGGCTCAGGGAGGCTAATGGCATTGTATTGACTATTGGACGCAGACTACAGATGCTTTTGTGGCATTTCCTGTCTGAACTGTTCTTCAATATATCTTTTGCCTGAGCACCATTACCTCTGAGGAGTTAGTAATGGCTGTCTGGGCCAGTCCAATCTGCAGGATTTACTGTATTACCCAGAGCGTGTGTCCATGTGTAATGGGCGAACGTGTATTTAGATGGGGATGGAAGAGAAGTGGCTGTCAGTAGCATCCATTTGTCATATATGTATATAGTTTCACAACACTACAGTCCTCGCCACTTGAAACAGAATCACGAAATATCGCGATGATTAATTAACAAAGATGGCTGCATGAGTGCTGATACTAATAAAGTGAAAACAAGCCATTCCGACAATAAGGAATATTACCTATCGTAATGACAAATTTGCAAAGTGCGCTTTAATCATAAATATCTTTTTTGATTTTTGATCACGTGATTACAATCTGGGTAAGCTTCGGCAGTCAGGTGACTGAATATGTTTAGGCAACATTTAGCAGCGTGTGCATCGTACGTACATTACCAGCACGAAGTGAAAGAAAAAAGCGTGCAGATAAAGCATTTAAAGCCCTATTGACCAACTTCACTGCTAAATATTACCGCTCGCAGCCACGTCGATTCGTACCCAAATTGTAACCACGGGATCAAAACTCACTGATGACTTTTTTCGCTCGTAATTTTTTTCCCTTGAAAAGCGCACTTTGCATGTTTTGTAAATATAGGAGTGTACTTTGACATGGTTAATATCCTGTATCAGGAATACACATTGTATTTAGCGAGCCTTGGTGAGCATAGTGACTACTTTGACCCGAGTCTGTGAGACGTCACGTTTGCTTAGCATCTGCCTGTCCTGTCATAGCATTACGAAGTGCAGTCAGATGTACACACAGCGACATAACGAAACAAGGTCACAATTCGGACACGTTTCGGCAAAATCCAACTGTTTTAATTTGGGGGAAAGTCCCAAGCTGCAGAGGTTTCCAAGGACAAATATGGAACCTGATCCTGTTAGGCTAGTGTCCACGCTAAATTGTTTTGCAATTAATATCTCAAAAGATGCCCAAACTTGTAAAATGCCTCATCTACGTCACATTGATTTTCAATATATTGGGCTGATCTTTTCATACTGAAAGCAATTATCCCAGCAATTTCTCCAGATTCCCGATGCTTAATTGTGACTGGATCGCCGAATGACAAGGGCGCGCCATGTTTGTTTGTGAAAACTGAAAGAAGTCCCTACTTGATCATGACCTTTGGTATTTGCATCTCTATCCTTCTGTGACCCCAACGGATACCGTTTTTATCCGGTGGTTTTATCCTGCCGGGAATCCTACCCATTATATGATCATATTATCGGTGGAATGGCTTGTTTACTTTATCGGTATCAGCACACATACAGCTGTTTTCGTTATATAATCACGATATTTCTTTATTCTAATTCATGTGGCGAGGACTATAACGATTGATCCATGTTTTTATACGTTTCACGCAACTATGTTTTCATGTTTGTTTTGTTTGTTCTACTCGATTGTTTACATGTCGCCGACGCAGGAGTAGTGTTGATGCATCATTAGCCAAAAAACACTTATATATATATCGTATCAGTGTTGGATGTTTGTGGTCGAACAGGAGATGTTAATTCTTTTCGCGAACACCTGGTGTCATCATTTTCTGTGATGTTTTCATATAATCGTTATCACTAATTTGTCGATAGAGACTGATTTTTACCTGGCGTTGACGATTTGAATGTGTTAGCTTAAAGCAACAAAACTATTTCCATAATCATAAGAAATCTGACAGAGAAAATTCCATTGTACGATTCCGACTATACCAAAAGTATGTGTTTGTGAATCACTATCACATAGTGATGACACCAGGTGTTCGCGAGAAAGGTGAGCGTATCCTGCGTATACTGGGGTTTACAGGGGTTAACGTGTACTTCAGATCAAGCATGAAACAAATTAAACAGCCAATGTAACTATGTACATATGGGTGTGTACGGGGGCTAATATATTTTCAGACCATTTACACAATATACATATACATCCAGTGAAACTGGAGATATATGTGTGTCCAGAGGTTTCTGTACACCTCAGACCGTGTGTACAACACACAGCCAGTGTAACCATTTAGAAACCAGTGTGTGTCCAGGAGATAATATGTAATTCAGACCATTAAAACAACACTCAGCCAGTGAAACCATGTAGATACCGGTGTATGCAGAGGTTACTTTATACTTCAGACTGTGTGCACAACACACAGCCAGTGTAACTACGTAGATACCGGTGTATGCTTGGGTTACTATATACTTCAGACCATGTTTACAACATACAATGGAATAGAGTCATTCCATCAATGGTCTAACCAAACCCCAAAATGAACTAAATACGACGTGAGTATTGATGTTGGCGAATTCACTACAGGGATGTGTGTGGGGAGGGGGGGGGGATAATATATACTTCAGACCATGAATACAACAGACAGCCAGTGAAACTATGTAGATACTGATGTGTACATGGGTTAATATATACTTCGGACCATGTATACAATATACAACAGAATAGATCTATCCCCTCAATATTCAAACCAAAACTCAGACTGGACTAAATACGGCATCAGTATTGGTTTTGGCGAATTCACTATACTTAAATGAGCATGGAAGAATGTACAGATCCGCCATTCATCATTGACACGTATGTCTTCATACGAAAACTATTAATTCAACGGTGCCATTACGGGCATGGCCAGTAAATAATTTGATATCAGATCCGCATTCGAACGAGATCTTGCGTGATCGTTTTCCATTATCTAAGTATGGGAGGAGAAGCACGGAAATTCATCTTCGGGATTTCCATTTGTTGGCCACCGACTGCTATCACCATTCAATAGTCATTCAGTCACAGACGGGGATTTCAGAGATCTGGGAACTGCACGTTCAGAATCGCTTTAGAGAAACGAGATGTGATTGAAGTCATTTTAGGACGCTTTGCTGATTTCATGGAATAGTTTTCTTCGCGTATCAAAAAATGAGTCCCTTTGTGGTCATGGATGGTTGTATGTGTACAGGAGGGGGATGACGATGTGCGTCTTCAGACAGTCGATCTACATTATAAGGGTTGCCTTACCGGTTTGGAGATTGACATCATCATAATACTACTCAAAAGAAGTTTAAGAACACCCAAAGATGGAAGGACGGAAAACGTCTTTGTTCTTCAATGTGTCTTGAGTAGTATACATTGTAGGTCACAGTGTAAAATGTTGCTGCTATATTTAATATCAGACCAATTTCTGGGACACCAATTATCCATGACATGTCGTTACAGCTGAACAATGAGGATTGGGTGGTTATTGATTGTGGTCAAGTTGATTGTATGTAACCTGACGTGGACTGTTTTAAGTTGTATCCTGTTCACCAGCCATTGGCTTTCCTGGGCTAGAGTCTATCATTAAACGGCACCTATGTGATATGGCCGCACCATTGCTTTCTGCGACGTGAACAACATTCATTCACACGTTCCCTTGACAATTTATATCATAATCAGAATCAGAATCAGAATGTTAACAAAATATCATTTTCGTGTGTTATGCTTTTTTCTTTGCCTTTAAGGCTCGTATGCATGCTTGTAACCTGTTGTGTCAAATTTTGTTTGTCGTTCATTGTTTAACGCCCCTTTGTCGACCAGACAAATCAGTGATTGATGTTAGGAGCAGCGGTCAACGTCTTCATGGTTCGTCATCAGCCAAGACACCGATCTAGTATGTCGCCTCATGCGAAATTCAATCTTTACTCATCACGGAGTAGACCATCGACCAATGTACAGCTACATTGACCCCAGTGATTTAAATAACCAGTTTTTCCCTGACAACCATTATTCATACACTACAAACTGATATTGTGAATAATATGTTTTTGCTTACTGGGGACAAAATGTCAAGTTTATATAGCATATTCTATTTCGAAAGCATATGTTTTAGTTTACATTGTACAGAGAAGCGTGAAAAGATACTCAATTCTCATTCTTTGGCAATGTCCTCATGTCTACATGTTTAGACTCGTGTGAAAACCCTAAACAATGGGTCTCCGTATGTGTCTACCAGTGTTATTCGCCGATGAGTGATCTTAACACCCAGACCAGATTGACCGCAGTCAGAGTGAGTGTGTCAGTTTGGTTTGAAGTCGTTTTGAAAAGTCTTTCAGTAATATCGCGGCGTGGCAGCTTGATGTGAGAAAAGCCAGAAGCAATGCAGCATAGAGATCAAATCATGTCTCCGGTTTGAACATCCACACGGATGAATCCATCTAAATTATATGTGTTTGTTACTGATCCCAATGGTGTTGCAGGATCCGCTAACGTTTTCGCGAACTCCTGGTATCATAACTGGTGCATTACTGTTTGATAGTGATAACGATGGACTGAGTGTTGGCAGATAATTTTATATGATTATGGTAATGATCTTGTTCCTTTTATTAATATCAACAACAGCAAATATCGTAATTTGAAACTCCGGATATTAACTTCTACCAGACAGCATATGTCGTGTTTAAAGACTATCAGTAAAGCTATACCTTTCCCTGATCGTGAATCCAAGCATATAAGGACACACCTGTGCAATCTCCAGTGTTTGATATAAAAAAGAGGAAATATGACAACTGACCTCATAACAGCCTCAATATCAACTGCACATTAGCGGAACGGAATATATAGCTTTATCGATTATTCATTACTGTCAAGGTTAGCGGGGATTGCTGGATCCGTGTTCTTTTGTAACAGAAAGTGACGTTTTCACGCGTACGTGTATGTTTCCTGGGATTCTGAACATCACAAAACCACAAGTAGTCCATTGTAACTCCTAACGACCAGTTTTCGATTTAGATCTCGGGTGTCAGTTGGATGAGGTAAGAAAAAGCCGGAGGTGATGCAGGTCTTTGATATTTACCACTTTGTGTAACCAAAGAGCATGGGTAAGACGCTGACAAACCAGGAAGCATTGCCAGGGCGTGTCTGGTATTGAAACCATTTCCATAGGTCTCTGGAACGGACCTCTGTACAGCGAATTGCTGGCTTATAAAGGCAAAAGCAACGTGGTTTGAGGTTGTCCTTACATCAAGGTGATACATCAAGTATAAACATTAAGTAAAATCCTGTGACCTAATTTGGCATTGAAAATAGAACGTTTCTTTTTTTATACTACACAGGGATTTCACAGTCGTAAAATTGACATGAACGTGGACAAACTGCACTTGGGCACGCAATTGTCAGATAAAGACGATGGTATTAATCATTTATTGGCATGTGTTCCCACACGTATCTTTTATCTTGTAATCTGAGTTGACAGAGTCAAACGAGGATTAGAGACGTTTCTTCGCGTATTGAGGACACGGGTCTCAAAATAGAGATGATGGAAGACCATGATATGTTAGCATTCTTTCTTGGTGCAGATAACAATGACATTGATGAAATAACGTGGCATTTCATAATTATTGAATTCTCAAAGTATTTATATCAAATTAAACATATCCTAAATATGGTAAATATGCGGGACATTGATAGGTATCTATACTATATATATATATATATATATATTTTGTTATTGTGTTACTTAATCATTTAATTACATAATCTTGATGTTTTGAGAACTTTCGGATTTATCTGCAAGAAAATAAAGACCTTCATTCATTCATTCATTCATTCATTCATTTACTCATCACTTTGTGTTTTCTTACAACTTTAAGTTGACACGCTGTGATATGACTGGAATACTGTTTAAAGCAGCATTAAGGTTTTTATTTATTCACAATATCTCTTCTGAAATCACCCTACTTTGTCCGACTTTATCAAGCAGTATGCCTCCACGGAGAGGTCTCCCAGGAGATCTCCATATACTTGAACAAAAGAAGCTTTTAAACATCAAAGAACAGTTATAAATATTGTTGTCTACGATGCAATAACACAAAAATAAATAAATATCATAGAAATTTATCAATTACAGTTGGTCAGAAGTTGTTTCTGTTCTGTATATAATGTTTCAAAATATATTTTAATGAATAAAGACCTTTGAGGATTCCGTGTAAGAATATAGGTCCACATCAAGCTATGGCTCGAGTTGTCAAGCTCTGTTAACTAGTTGATTGCATGTCATCGCATTCCAAGGACGAGGTTCGATGATCTTGATGGCAGTCACTGAACTGTGTGGTCCAGCCTCTAATATTTACAAACCGACATCATAAAGCTTGAACATTGTTGAGTACGGTGTTAAACAACAAACATATAAATATAAAACGTCGACACCAGAGAACACCCAGTGTCGATTCGATGACGAAACAGATTTCATTGGGCGTCAGGGGCAAAATAGTGGTGACATTAATATGAATGGATCACTGAAAATCCGTGATGTATAAAACATGCAGTATCAAAATACACCACCCTAATTACTTTATAAATAATTACATAAATATACTTAAGTTTGATATTTACTTGGTATATTGCCAGTGAAAATATGCTTAAATCTCACCATCTTGAATGGTAGGTCATTATTGTATTTACCGCACCAGCTGTACTCTCTGTTGGGTATACAACGCAAGCTGCTAATGAAGCTCCTGAAGGTGTACAGTTACGTTACCTTCTCATCCTACCGGGTACCCAGTCACTGTTGGGTGAACAAAGCCACTTGCCTAAGAAAAAAAAAACGCACGTAAAAAGGTTTTCGGCGTGGGGTAGAGCGGAGGCCCAAGAAACTCTCAGGAGTTAAGCTTGTTGAATCAGCACTCTCATCACCCAACGTTGCTAAACTGCGCTTTATTTGTCACCGAGCGTGTACAAAGGACCACGTACCACCAGCACAAGAACATAACGCACATACTGTTAATCCAACGTTTACGTTGACGCCTACCTTAACTAAGACAGCAATCAGTACCATCGTGTACTCAAACACCAGCTCCGAAGACCCGACCACATGAATAATGCACATTTTAAAGTACGTATTCATTGTCTGCTGGATGGAGCGGTTTGCATGCAATCATGTGTGGGGCTCCTTATCCTCCGATCCTACTGCTCGGCGAAGTAAAGAATATTGATAGTATTATGTCTCATCTTAATCTTCAATCAATTCACCTGTAAAATATTCATACCAGAATTCAAATGTGAGTGATTACATCAAATTGAGTCAAGATCCAATTTCAAAAGGGTAAGTTATTTTCGTTTACAGAATTCTATTTGCAACAGCACGCTTTGACTAGATTACGATAGCATCACGAAACATGAACACGCGATGAAGCCTTATATACTGAATCGCGTTGGAAACCTGCCATTCATACTGGTACTTAGATCTAAGGTCGCCATTTTTAATATGTTAATCAGAGCTATGTGGTCATTATTCAAATGGTAGTCTAAAAATACTCAAACGTCCGCTTGTTTAAGAGTGTTCGTGTAAGTAGCGTGACCTATCCAAGATTGCATTAATGTTCTTAGACAACTGGGTTCCTCGTGTCCTGTTCATATGTTCTGGAGTCCTTGGAGTTTGGGGTTCAGATCACGGGATTTACATTTGCATTTAGCCCTGAAATAAGGTTTTGTAAGAATCGATCCCAAGACACATTAAGGAAATAAATGCACATTTTTTTATTAACATTCATGGCTTTTTTCTCAACTGTGAGACTTATTTTAAGAACGTTTAAAAAAAGCGTAAAGAAAAAAACCACCAACAAAACAGAATATATGGTTCTCATTTGCATTGAAATTTTGTTTCCACCGGGTACCATGTACAATTGAAGTAACGAGAGCATATGTACATGTATACACGTGTAGTTAGATTGGCAGTAATGTCACGACCTTCACGACGTAAGTACGCTAACAATGCCTAAAACTCGTCCATGTTGGGTACCCTTGATATCTGACATGAGAAATCAACTTCAACGTCCTGGAGATTAAGCTTTCTCCGTATATACTAACTGATATGTTATCTGGTGTTGTTTAGAAGGACAACTTATCCACGCCATATGTTTTCAACCACAATGAAGACGAACGTACTTGGTACACTCTGCTTGTCGTAAAAGGCGACTAACGGGATCCGGTGGTCAGACACGTTGACTTGGTTGATGTATGCCCTCGTATCCCAATCGCGTGGATCAATGCTCATGATGTCAATCACTGGATTGTCTGGTCCAGACCCGATTATTCACAGATCGGCGTTAAACAATAAACAAACAAACAAACAAAACAGTGTGGTAGTTCAGCTTTGTCTTATTTTATGCGGGAAAATACGTGTGTATGTATGTGAGTGCGTGCGTGTGTGATTATGGTTTCTTACACTCCTATGAGTGAGAAACCCATATGAGATAACTGGTATCAAAGATATGTGTGAGATCGAATTCCAGGCCCCTGGCTACTCCATGGTGATGACCTAAGGTCAGATTATGACGGACTACTTTCCTGATCGTACATTAAGTCAATGCTGAGTTACTCATACTTCTGTCAAATGTTCACCTACGTCTGTGTTGAACGTTATGGATTTAGAGTGTTATCCCTGGATGCCACAGCGACATATATGACCCTCTTTATCAACCCTCACTTCGAAGTCGAATGTAATTCAAAATACATCACGCACACTCATACACTTCACTGTTTTGAATTCTGTGGGAAAGTGCCTTTCTGTTATATCATCCACTGACATTTTAGGCAAAGCAAATTCGTGAAAGTGACCTCTGGAAATGAGGTTTTTTGATACATTACTAAATCACCATTCACGGCGTTGATTATTTAATGTATGTTTAGAAATATAAATATCGGATATGTACACGAAGAATCGACTTTCGAAACCAGCATATCAGTGATCACGGTTAGATTTCTAACTGTGTTTCATCAAATCACCAAGGATAATACTGAAACGTCGCCAATAAGTCTAGAATCGTTTAGAATGTTTTGGAAAATACGCAAATACGCCGAAATGTACTTTCCGCCTAACTGGATATAGTGTTTGTAGTGTTTACAAAATCACATTTCACGCATGCCTATTATGAGACGCCTATTACATCGCGTATATTTCAAACCCAGACAAACAAATGGCCTTTGTCACCAATACAAATTATCTAGATTAATTCAAGCGAAATAAATTAGGTGTGGAAACGAACGCTGTGCTCGGTAAACTCTACCAGTACGCAGATTGACAGATTGTTTCCAATTACTTACATGACACATTTATGTATATACAATCCCTCGAACAAAGACAATCCCCCCCCCTGATAATCTCACGTGGTGTACACGCCATTTTGTAAAAGTCGATCATCGGTAGTGATGTCATACGGAAGTAAACATTGTTGTACATATTTGGTAATTTTATAACTCGGCACCCTTTTGTTTGTCGTAAAAGGCGACTATGTTTGTCGTAAGAGGCGACTAACGGGATCGGGTGGTCAGGCTCGCTGACTTTGTTGATGCATGTCATCATATCCCAATTGGATCGATGTTCATGATGTCAATCACTGGATTGTCTGGTCCAGCCCGCTGTCATATAGCTTGAATATTGCTGAGTACAGCAAAAAAAAAAAAAACCAAACCAACAATGTGTAAACATATGGAGGACATTTCCGAATTTGACGCATCAATGACGAAAATGGCAAGTCATTATTTTGACTTGTACCACGTTTTATTCAGGTGAACTTGCCTTTGCATGTGTTTGTAACGGTGTACCGGCGGGACAGGATGCGCTCGCTCTTCGCAAACATCTGGTATCATCAATATTTGATAGTTATTTACAAACAAATGTTCATGACAAAGTCGGAATCTTGATGGAGCTTTGCAGTGAGACTGTCCAGAATGCCAGTTCTGACACAGAAAATCCGGGGCAATAATTTTTCATGATGTTTTTACCTATGATCTTCGATCGTGTCAGTTAGTGTTTTAATAGCTATTCTAAACTAACAATCACTACAAAACATTTGCTGTTTCAGACATTCAATAGTAAACGTCTCTGCATGTCACAAGTTGTCGCAGCGCACATTGAACCCCGAACCAGCTGGGAACTGGAAGTGACTTGTTAAACCGTTTTTTTTGCCTTTTTAGCCTAGTTGTTTCTCAGATAAGTAAGACTGATTATTCTCTGGCGTTAACGTGTTATATTTACCGTATTCGACGTAATAAGCGCCCCGCTCTAATAAGCGCCCACGGCGATATTTGCAAATATATTGGCTAGTGAACAATCCCAATTAGCACCCTCCCGATTGATCAATGTATACAAGACTTATTTATTCGTGTATAATACGCACTCGTGTTTTATATGCACCCTTAATTATTGGCAATTAAATTCTGGAAAATATATCTGTCATGTATGATACGCACATACGTTTCTTTGGTATCATTTCAGGCTTACAGGATAAACTACGAAATTTACGATCTTTCAACTCTGTTTTTTTTTTTCATCAAAATTATATTCTAATAAGAACCCCCTTTTTCTGATTGAAGCGCCCGGGTGCTTATAACGTCGGATATGGTGTATCGTTTTAAAAATAAGTTATTGTCTACCGTGAGTGGTGGGTGTTACAGGATATGATTAAAATTGTCGCGAATTGTCATCACTGAATTCAGGGATCTATTCAAATAATTTCCATTACTACCTAGCCTGGATGGACTGATTATTCTGTGGCATTGACATTTTGAAGTCGTAATTAAATATGAAATTGACATATACTTTGTAGTTAATGTATTAAACGTATTCCTTAGCTGTTTTCCTGAAAATGTACTGTCTATATTTCCAGTGTATTACCTTTAAATGTCAATCCCATAGAGATATTCCTGGTCGTGCCCTTTCAAGTGTAAATGTCATAATGTCATCAGCAGGAACCTTGTATTCTTACAAGAGTTGTTCAACGCTTCTGCTTTTGTTGTAGGGTTGTAGTTTGTATATGCTTGTGGGCAACGACAAGACCAGCCGAAGGCAACAAGAGCGACGAGACAATTTTACATTGTACATGGACCGGGTTGTCCCCAGGGAAGACCGCCTCCGTGGTCTAGTGGTAGAGCGTCCGCCCGGAGAGCGGAGAGAGCGGAAGGTCCGGGGTTCGATCCCCGGCCACGTCATACAAAACAAACACACACACACACACACACACACACACACACACACACATGTCGCTATATAAGTGCAATATTCTTGGACGCGACGTTAAACCCAATTTCACCTCACCTGTCCCCAGGGAAAGCTAACTACGGTAACAAGGGATTCACCAAAGTAGTGATCCGGGTTAGAATCGATCTTTGTTGGAGATGCGAGTTAAAGGTACACAGAACGTTGTGCACGTCTATGGTTTTCTGAGGTGTGTTATACTGTACGGAACAGATTTTGTATATCCTCGGGGTATTATTAGCTCGATTGTTGAGTCCCCACCAAAACAAGTCACCATTACTCTCATGAAAAGTCGGACAATTATGGGCATAAGTTCACCACCTTCTGCCCTTAGACTGTTTGCCCAAAAGGCTTATTTTGGCCGGATTGTCTCCATATTTCATCCCCTTCAGGCATGGCTCTTCTGACACTGTGCAGCACGTTATTTTGTCCCCTCTAAAAATCCCCCTGGTACTGGGTTGCTACCTTGTTTGCGAGAATGTTTATGTGATCGTCATCAAAATCTTCAAATCCAAAGCCCTTGATTGCTATGATTACTGTTAGTCTCTTAAACTTACATATACCTCACAATGGCTATAACAATGGGATATTTCATGTGTCTTTTGTGCCATTTGCTTCTCATTACGAATTAGTGAGTATTGAACAGTATTTTAGTTACTTTAGGGCGTGATGCGAGGGTGGTGGGAACCAAACTGCTGCTGGTCTAAGCCGTGTACTTCTTCAATTTCGTCTCTTTGTTGTTAAACGTCGCACTCAGCAAATTCCATCTATATGACGGCGATCTGTAGATAATCGAATCTGGAACAGACAAACCAGGGATTGATATCATGAGCATCGTGGGTTCAGCCTGATTTTGTTTCTAAGTTTATCAGCGTCATACCAGTGCTAGAGTGGTAAACGTCTGAAACCTGCATTGCTTCGGGCCTTCCTTTCACATCAAGATGACCCGTCGTGGTAGAACTGAAATATTGTTCAAAGCGGCGTTAAAACAAGCTTACTAACTTGTTAAAATCTAATCAGTTAAATTTATTTCAACTCCAGTCTGTCTGTTACGGTCGTACACGCAAAAGCAAATAAACGATTAACAGCATGTGATTATCTGTATTAAATGTTCCGTGAGGCGTCTGCATTTGTGTATATCAGCCACCGAAGCTCCAGACATTCAAACGCAAGCCAATATTACAACAAAAACAGTAACATTTTCAATATACAATTCCACAGAGTCGCAACACAGCTCTCTCCAAATACCAATGTCATCAATGATTGGATATAATAATGGCCCCAGGTGGGGTGGAAAGGATCGTATGTTACTCTATCACATAGTGGTGCAAAGCGGCGTGTCGTCGAAGTCGCGGGACCACATTAGCTGACATTTCCCAACAGGAACGAAAGTAAGCTCACGAGCCTATAGGGATTCATTCTCAGTTTGGAGCATCACCGATCTGTTTGTTATATCCGGTGTCGCTGTAGGATTATTTCCTTTTTCTGAAGTAATCCGATCACCGACGAGACAGAAACAATGACCATCATTAAAACACACTTTGCCCTTGTCGTAAATGTATTTGGAAACTTATTGGGAAAGGGGTAAGTTGGCTCTGAGATCAAACTTCTATTTCCAGACCAATAAACTGGGACTTACTGGTGAATTTCAGCTGTAAAACACTAAGGTACGCTTGGCGTTAGAAGGAATATAGATGGCAATGATCGTCCAAGACCTGGTAAATCCATTCCCACCATGGTTTAAGGGTGTCTGAACGTGTGCTAAATTCGATTCTCTACAACCTTCGTACAACAAATTATCTGCTGTCAGACGTGCAATGGTAGGAAGTGCTTTTATTTTAATGTCTCTTATTTGATTTGTCATGGCGGCTTTCCGAGGATTGGACTTGGTGTTCTCAGTGACTGGCAGTGGATATTCTAGCAGTGAAATGTATTATTTACTTGATTTCAATGCAGAGGTGAAGCAATATTTATTTGAGTTGGTATTATTTCTTACTTTGCTCTGAATATCCGTAAATCTACATATTGATATGAGCCCTATTGATAGAGATGTTGTATCGAGATTAAACGTAGTCTAAGTAGGGATAGTGTGACATTTTTAATTTTTGTATGTGTTTTGCTTAAAAATAGGTGTCAAAACACTTTCCACAATTACAAGAAACCTCTGCTAAAAGTCCACTCTCATTCCGATAATATTATAAATATATGTTTATGAATCACACTCAGCAATGCTCCAGCTACATTACGGTGCCCAGTTACGAGACCGAAACAGACAAACCAGTGGTTGATGTTATGAACAACCTGAGCTACAAAGCTTTACATGCTTTGGCATGAGTTTTGTTACAATGATCACATGTCATTGGGGTATCGCGCACATCAGCTTTCGAGAACTGTCCAATATCCGGTTATCATTTATGTGAGGTGAGGTGAAATGGGGTTTAACGTCGCGCCCAAGATTATTGCACTTATATAGGGACGTGCATGTACGTGTGGGTGTTTGTGTGGCTGCTTGTACTAGGCCGGACTGATGCCGATTTATAGTGCTAGCTCACTGAGATACCATGCCGCAGTTTAACATGAATACCCCACTCAGACACAGTATACTGACTCCGAGCCGACCAGTCCTTGTTTTAGCCCCTTAATGCCGAGCGTCAGACAGGGTAACAACAAGTACCATCTTTTAACGTCTTTTGGTATGACGCGGTCGGGGATCGAACCCGGACCTTCCGCTCTCCGGGCGGACGCTCTACCACAAGACCACGGAGGCGCTCTTATCATTTATGTACATAAAAGAGATGACTTCACATGTACTGGTTTGTGTGCGATCGTCTGGTAGTCTTTGCTTTAGTGTCAATAATGAGACAAATATGGACAAATGGAAAATATTGATAAATAGCGAACCTTCCTGTGTGTCTTCCATGATGAAATTTGTCAAGACGTGTTGATATATATAAGCAACAGATATCTGATGTATCCGAAGACACGATGGTTAGATTCTATTTATCATCCAAAATAATTTTCCCAATTTGTAAACGGTAGTAACCAGTTTTTACAGTGTAAATAGTACAGCTGACCAGCAGAGGGATTGGTAGTGTTTCACGGTAACAGATAACGTCAAAGCATTGTGATTAAATATCTTTGTAGCGATATCTCCTTGGAGATATCACTTGATCTCAACCAAGCGGTATCTCCTGCGGAAGCCGGGTTGAGGTTATTGCGTTCAACAAGTAAACAGCCAACAAAACACTTACTTGTTATGCAAATTAAATGAGTGACAGGTGCTGCGGGTAGGGCAGGGCATCCTTACCCTCCTTGCCAAACACCTGGTGTCATCACTGATCTACAGTAGTCAATATGTTTAATTTACACCGATATTTTGCCTATTAATTCCAAAGAGGGCAGGAAAAGACAACTCATAAAATTAATCGCTTTCTCAAAGATTAACCATAATTCTTGATACAATCAAGAAAAGACTTTCTTTATATTCACAGAAAGTATTTGAGACAAGTGGAATTAATACCGTGTGGATTCTCAAAAACTCAAAGGATGTGCTTGACATTTTACAGTCCCAGAAAAGAACCAGGTAATTTTTCAACTTTGTACACCACCATTCCACATGATAAACTATTGAGAAAACTGCATTCCTTGATCCATGGTGCTTTTAATGCAAAACCTGGCGACCCTAGATACAGGTATATATCTGTCTTCAAAGGTTCAGGTCAATTTGTCAAAAATGAAATCAAATGCCATCTGAGGTTGCAAACCATGTGCATATGAATCGGAATTACTGCTCGGATTGGCAAAGTCAAAACAGGGTAATTTAGCCAAAAAGTTTGACTTAAGCTTTAGGTTTATCGATGATCTCATATCGTTGAATAACCACCAAATAGCCCATTCCCTTCAACTGATTTAATATGTTGGTCAATAGGTACCAATCCCATGGTTGTATATTGTGTAACTACTATTTATTACATTTTGTTCAAATGTAAACAAGTGATTTTGTTCCAACACTAAATTGTTGGTGATTCATAGATTTATCTGACGGAGCTGCCTACAATGTCACACAGGTTACGACCTAAATACAAAGTTTTATCAGTTTCTTTATCTTCCTTTGCATTTAACTTTAATGTAGGACGGATCTAAGCTGGTAACAAGCTTTAGGTCGCAATGGAAAACCACATCTCAAGGTGAGTTCTTACAGGAACAGTTTCATATAAATTTGATTGTCCAAAGTGTAATATCTTTAGTTGTTAAGTCATGGTCACTATGTAAAGGTTTGAGCCTAAGAGCCGATGTATTATCAGTGAAATCATTAGTTAAAGTATGTTGTGCACTGTGCCGGGGATTGAAACGGCTAGACATCAGAGGATTGAGTTCTCCGTTTAAAAATTATAACTTTTTTCAGCAAATACTGAAAAAAAGGTTTTAAAAAGAATTGTTTTCTAGACACTCTGAATATCCTGTAAAGTATGTGCAGGGACAATATTTGTTCGTCTTCCCCATGGAGAAGAAGCAGTCCTGGAACGTCTTCCAGTAGACGTACTTACACGGATTAAAATAGCACTAATTTACCAATTTATATTCAGGATGTTGACCATTTCAACAGTTGTGTGGACCTCATTGTACGGATCTCCCGTGGACCAACATGTTACGCCGGAAACCATGGCGCTGTATAATAGCATGCTGAAGCTGGCCCGCAGTCCTGATAAGGTCATGTTCGGACACCACGAAGACACATTGACCGGCATATCCCCTGGCAACCCCAACTACCAGGTGACAAAGTATGCACACGCCTGGAAACCTTTTTGGAAGTTTACGGTAAATACTAACGGTAACATGTTATAATTTTAGCTGAAATATATTTTATGGTTTGAAAGATGTATATATCATAGTATTTGAGCGAGTTATTAAATATGGTTACACGACGCAGTCAACAATGTCACAACGGCGGTCTCAAGTGTAAGCAGACTCGGGTCTTCCATGTTTCAACCAAATGAGCTGTCTTGTCACAATTGAAGAAGACAGTCGACAGTATATGGAAGTCGTTCACCCGAGCTTAAGTAGGGTGGATATCCTGGAAAAAGCCTGGTACCTGCCTTGAAAAAGCGTCCGCTCGTACTACGAAGACCTGATTCGATCCCACCTGATATTGCTGGAATAGTCAATGAGCGACATAAGTCACTAAACTTTACAAACTATTTCTGTCAGTGAATCTTTAACACAGTTAAATCCCATTTCTCCTCACCTTATATTAGAACTGTAATGTGAGCCGTTAGTCCTTGGTATTATGTCAAAATATTACTTTGAATACAAGCGCTGACAGCAACCTGACAATGCTGACAAGTGGCTGTCTGTGTTACCATTTAGAGCTGAATATTCAGATGAGCTACACTGTCGTGGCATTTTTTCGTGTTCCATTTTAGTAGGTGTACATCAAACAACAGCAACACATTTCGTCTCGAAACATAATTGACTGGACTAAGCTATTACACATTTCTGTTGCAGACCTCACAAGTAGATCGTGGTGATGAGGACGAGTTATCAGACATAAGAAGTGTAACTGGAGAGTATCCTGCAATCGTAGGCTTCGATTTCAAAAACTTCAACGCCGACGAAATGAAAGTCTTGACATACCTGGTGAAGAAAGCCCACGCCAGAGGGCAGGTTGTAACAGTCTGTCAGCACAACAACAACCCAGTGTCGGGGGGATCCTTCAGGCTAAGCTGGGACAACGGCACCGTGATCCACACACTCAGACGCTCGCTACCAGGTGGGGATGCTCATACAAGATACAAGGCCAACCTGGACAAAATCGCTTCCTGGGCCAACACACTGAAGGACGCAAATGGGAAGTCAATCCCCATCATCTACCGACTGTTCCACGAGATGGACGGTGACTGGTTCTGGTGGGGCATCGACAACAGATGCCACAACACACCCAAGGATGTCCGAGATATCTTCAGATACACGGTTTCCTACCTCCGAGACGTAAAGGGGGTCCATAACTTCCTGTACAACTTCGCCATCGACTGCTTCTCGAAAACAGACAATTTTCACTTGCTGTACCCAGGGGATGACTTCATTGACATCATTGCCGTCGACTACTACTACAAATTTACCCCCACCACAACAAAGAAAGCCTTGAAGACCAATCTTGCAAACCTTGTAGACATAGCCGAATCGCGAGGGAAGATCCCGGCCATAGCAGAGGCCGGTATGTTTGATGACGGAATATTCAACCATACGAATTTCTGGACTGACAATTTCTTGACTGTAATGAAGACCGACCCAAAGCTTCGTCGCATTCTGTACATCTTAGGGTGGCACAACATTTGCTGGTCAAACGATATATGCGAATACTGGGTTCCTTTTAAAGGATTCAGTGGTGCTAGTCAGTTCCGCGATACATTTTACAAAGATCCTGTTATGGTATTTGAAAAGGAATTACATGCTTTAAATGTTTATGGTTGAAATACAAATGATAGTCTTCGCTGTATATTGTGCCGAATTTTCAGTATCATTCGTGAGAAACACGTTACACTCTAGGCATTAATATAGTGGTTAGCGGGTAGCCCAGTCGTCCAGGGCGCCGCAATTCGCGCCTAGCACCTAGCATTTTGGCACTCCAGAAACCTAGTATTGTGGGTTCGAATCCCGCTTTTCCCGATGCTATTTCTAGGTTTGTTAGCACCGCACCTGTGATAATGGGTTTCACAATCGTTGTAAACGTCTGCATAATTTCGGGTCTTTATCCATCATTAAAGTGACACGCTGTGATATGAATGGAATACTGTCCAATGTGGCGTCAAACGCATCTCACTAACTTACATATACAACACTAAGGAGAATGTTCAATATTGTAGTCTAATAACTGTACGTTTCACCACCTAATGCGTGACGATATTACCATGTACTATTTGTATCTTAAAATGAGATATGTGTTCATGTGTTCAAAAACAGGTTATATTATCGGGGCAAGAGTAGTACCCTAATTATCAAGATGAATTGTCTCTAAAATTTGCCTTGGTGATATCGGTCTATTTGCCTCGTCAATATTAGTGTATTTTCCTCAGTGATCAGCGTGCGAATTTGAGTTGGTGATCGTGGTTTATTTGCCACGATCGTATTGGTCAAGTTACTTTGGTGATCAGTGTACGAATTGGCCTTGGGAATTTTGGCCCTTATTGCATCGGTAATCTTGGTATATTTACATCGGAAATCTGGGTTCATGTGCCTCGATGATGTTGGTATATTGACTCTGGGAATCTAGGTCCTTGTGCCTCGGTGATGGTACATGTACCTAGGTGACCTGGGTCGATTTGCCTTGTGATCTTGAAATAACGACTTTGTATTCCGGGTCTGTTTTTATTTGCCTTTCAGTATCTGGGCACATGTGTACTCAGGATTTCGGCATATGTATTTGCCTTGGTGATGTTGGTTACATGTGCCTTGATAGACTATGGTTGAGTGCATTTGATGATCTTTTATGATCTGCCTTCATAACCCGTACTCTCGGATGTATTTGTCATGGTCTTTTGATGGGCTTGAAGTTGTAATTGCCTAGATAATTAATGCAGGTTTTCGCGTGACTTTTGAGTGAAGGAATGTTGTTTAACGCTGGGTCTTGCTAAAAATGAAACAAACAATAAATAATAAATGCATCATAGTTGTGCTTTAGACCTTAGGTGTGCAGTGTTTCGTACTGTTTTCAGCCTATTAATTTGTTGAAAACGTTTGTCATGTTTTGGTCAAATCAAGTGTTCAAGTATATACGTTCGTTTACCCAGCAGTTAAGTTGATTCTTGACAATTCACCGATTAAAATAATAAGAAACGACCCACGCCATCCGAGAATTATGGACCCGTGAAGATTCCGGAGTAGAATAGGTCTTCAGCAACCCATGCTTGCCGTAAAAGGTGACTATGCTTGTCGTAAAAGGCGACTAACGGGATCGGTTGGTCAGGCTCGCTGACTTGGTTTTGCATGTCATCGATCCCAATTGCGTGGATCGATGTTCATGATATCAATCACTGGATTGTCTGGTCCAGACTCGATTATTTGCAGACCGCCGCCATATAGTTGGAATATTGCTGAGTGCGACGTAAAACAACCAACCAACCAACAACAACCAACCGAGAATTATGACACACATTTAGTCAAGTCACAGAGACTACCCAGATTTTTAGCAAATTTGTAAAAGCTATGACTCACAAGCCCAACACTTTTTATTAGATTTATAAATAATAAAAATATCTCCACAACAATAATTGAAAAGAAATATCAAAGTAGACGCTCTCTATCCAGTACCTCATACAAGTCATAAATAGAACGTAATCCGGCTCAAATTACGAGTATCATAACATGAATTAATTCAATTTCACATGCCAACTCCCAGAAAGGGCAATAATGATGTTACATGTTAAGTAACGAACCATGCTATATATACCCACAATACCTTTGAAGATATGTACCTCGCTGCAATATGAGACGGTAATGATGTTGACATTTCAGGAATGTAACAGGACCTATGTAAATATTACGAAAAACTCCGACTTCTCAGCTTCAATGCTTGTCCTCAAAAATAGCATGATTGCCGCCAGCCAGACGACGGTTTCTTTCACTTGGAAAAGTAAGACCCTCCATAATTAGTGGGGCACGAATTACACGTCGTGACAAATGAAGTCACGGGAAGCAGCTTGGCAGCTGGCAATTTTACAAAATGTCAAAAGTGAGGGACGGAAGGAAACGAAATTTTATGGTGCTATTGTTACGAGGCGTCACCGTCCTCGTTTCATATCGCAGACAGTGATCGTTGTGTTTGAAAAATGTAGGTCGTGACTAATACCTTGTACGAATAACATAGTTTGGTTTAGATTTCAGTTCATGATTTAACTCGTGTTCAAGATTAATGAGGAAATTACAGTCATGGGTTTTTTTCTTGGTTAACCCATCAATGGTGAACTTCCTCTTAAATGTGCGAAATAGACTAGACCAGGTGTCAACGTTGGCGTAGGGGTTAGAGTGGCAGTACAACTGATGGTCTTGATGTAATGTGAGATGTGAGAGGCCCTCACTTGTCCCCTTATAAAGTCTCAATATCTACTGGAAAGTTCTGTACCATGTTGGATTAGTCTTCCTGTTATACCCTCCACACCACTGCTTATCTTAATAAGTACTACATTCCTTACAACTAATTATTGTCCAAAACAATATGCAAAAACGTCTAATGAATCGCAACACATATTGCAACGTTGTGTAACAATAAGTTGCACTGCCATATAACACCGCATCATAGGACGATGTAAAGTATCATTTCATGTGAAAATATTTGCACATCCACTGGATTCTGAATGTCGAATATCTGTCAATCTTTTTCTTTGGAAATCTGTTCACTTTTTAGAATTCCTTTTAAACTCATCATTACCATTAACATATCCTCGAGGCCAGTCTTTAAATACGACACGATAGCAACACAACTAAATTGCGCCATTCAGTGAGACGAATACTGTAAGGCGTCTCGATACTTTCCTAAAAGATTTTGGGGTACGGGTGGCCCAGTGGTCTAACGCGCCGCGATTCGCTGTGCACACCAGAAACCTATAATTTTGGGTTCGAATCCCGGTTCGCCCCGATTATGTTTCTAGGTTGGTCAGCACCATATTTGTGCTCGTGGGTTTCACCGAAGTGGTAAACGTCTGAGACCTGCATCACCTCGGGCTTTCCTCCCACATTAAGCTGACACGCCGCGATATAACTGGAATACTGTTAAAAGCGGCTTTAAATGCAACTCACTCACTCCTAAAAGATTCAACCTAAAGACATCTTTTTGTCATCTTCAACTCCGTGTTTAGTCACAGTTCAATAACCTGGGTTTTCTTTGTCAAAATCTCCTCTGCTCATAAGGGATCAATATTTAATTTGGATGATGAAAAATATTCTCCTTACCTACAGCTTGAACTATTCATATAGATTTAACGTAAGAACCACGTATGAATAGAATCAATATATCATTATTCTCGATTTCTTGGCAAAACCTAACGGATATTTACGGACAAAACAGCATTTCATACAGTGCAATGAGCCTCAAGGCTAGCAACGAGAACAGAGCGACAATTGGTATGAACTAGCTGATCAGCATGGAGCACAGATTTTAAAACGCAATTTGAGTGACTGAAATATTTTCACAACTCCCCACCATTGTCGCAAATAATCGCAGAGGGGCATGATGGTATGTGTGAGTTATTTCCAACAATAAGTTGACTGAGCGGATGACCTTGCAAATTGGAAACCCGATTTGTTTCGAAATATTTCCTACTCGGATTCGCCTTTACTGTCCTTGACGAAATCATGCTGAAAGTCACTCGTTAGGATCCATGGTAATAAATCACTTCATTCAGTAAAAACAATTCGTAATTACTCATAGCTCGAAGTTTTTCTCTGACTGTTTATAATATCTCTTTGGCTGCTCTTGAGATCAATGGATTGTCGGGACCTAGTGACATTGGTGGAGCAATAATCCGCTTATGATGGTCCTAATCCAGATTAAATTCTGTCCTCGTATTATATCCGTGATCAGCTGTTTTCTACAGCCACCCACATACAAAATGTGACATACATGTACCAATGCTTTTGTTAAAATGCAAAATTTCGAAAGTGTTACGGGAATTCGTATACGCATTTCTTAAAAATATGACAGACAGTCTGATAGAAATATTCACACTCACGATGCATCTGAAAGTATCTAATCAAAACGACATACATTTTGCATAATCATAAGCATGCTGAGCATGTGTTCATGAATCAACAGTATAGATACTAGGTGTTCGCGGAAGGTGGGCATATCCGGCCCCACCAGTACCACCTGTCACAAACAGTGCATCGGCAAGTCAGTTGATCGCCTGAGAAGTACTGGAACACATGGTCAAAATAGCGAATTGCGTTGGATTTTGTCACTGGTGCCTCAAAAGTGGAAATGATATCCACGTGTCTACTATGAAACCTTTTGAAAACCACTTTTGAAAGCTCAGTACATATATGTAGGTCACTTGATTTTTGGTTTTGGTATGGTTTGTTGTTTTATGCCGCACTCATCAATATTCCAGCTATATGACGGCGGTCTGTAAATAATCGAGTCTGGACCAGACAGTCCAGTAATTTACATCATGAACATCGATCCACGCAATTGGAATCGATGACATGCATCAACCAAGTCACCGAGCCTGACCACCCGATCCCGTTAGACGCCTTTTACGACAAGCACAGTCGCCTTTTACGGCAAGCATGGGTTGCTGAAGACCTATTCTACCCCGGAATTTTCACGGGTCTTAGGTCATTAGAAAAATTTAAGGACGGTAAAGATCTCCAAGAGCCACTTATTTCACCTGGACTAATTTCCATGGGTTTTCACTCTAATATCACTTTTGAGATGAAAATATATGTTGTGTAGACACTGCATCACATTTCATGTATAGAAATAGAAGCAACAAAACTTTTTCCATGAGCATTAGAAATCTCTGCTTAGGTCCATTATACGATTCCGACTTATATCAGATTATGTATTTATGAATCACTATCAGATAGTGATGATACCAGGCGTTCCAAGAAAAATGATCGTATCCTGCCCCATCGGTGGCACCCGTCACAAACACATGCACAGGCAAGTCAGTTGATCACCTGAAAAAACAAGGGAACGTATGGTACAAGTCACAACAGAGCATTGCATCGGACATCATACTTTGTCACTCATGCGTCAAATTTGGAAATGTCTTATACATGTCTACCACAAAACCTTTTGAAAGATTTACTTCCGCCTTGAATGTTGTAACCTTGATCAAACAACTTCTGAGCAAGTTGCATGACATCCTTGAATCTTGGTATAAAGAGCATGCTCGACTGTACCTCAAACGTTGTGATGAAGCTGCTGAATATTGTTTGACATAACGGGAAGGTTGATTCTTGGAAAGTTGAAGTCATCCCTCTTGTCATACATATTTGTGGAGAGTGTTTGTTACCCTTGGTATTTTTGCATAGATCTAAATATGAAACAGAAGTCTTCTCCCTGTTCTCCTTTACTTCTAGTTCATGTTGGTGAATCAGTGGAAGGGAATTGGCTATTTGATGGTGATTGATCATCGAAATACCTGAAGCTTAAGTTAAACTTCTTGTCCAAAATAACTTGTTTTGACGTTACCAATCCGTACAGGAATTCCGTTTCATATGCATAAAGAAACAGATCAACAAGAAGGGGACCGTAAATGATGCCCCTTGGGATGCCTACGTCTTGCCTAAATGTCTTACCCCTAATCTTAAATTGATGTATTGAGGAAGTCCAGCTTTTCACATATTGTTTTCTCAATTTGCTTTAAGTTTTGACAAATTGACCTGTACCTCTGAAAATATAGATATGTTACTATATCTATAGTCACCGCTTTTTATACAATAACCCATGAATCAAGGAACGAATCGAAGCAAGGAATCAAGGAACGAGCACAAAAGATGTGCTCGTTTCAGACATTCGGTGGTAAAATCGTTTCTATATGTCACAAGTTGACAAAACACTCATTGAACCGGGAACCAGATGGGAACTTAAAGTGACATGTTAGACCGTCTCTATTTTGCCTTTTATACTCAATGAAATCGGTTTCTGCAGATCATCGAGGCTGGTTATTCTCTTGAAGTTTTACATTTATATATTTTTAAAAAGGGAGTATAGCCCAATGTGAGTGGTGGTCGCTATCGGTAAAGCAGGACATTGTCAGAAACACCTGATGTCATCACTGATTACAGTGATCCATTCAAATTCAGAATGGACTGATTATTCTCCAGCGTTGACCTTTTTAATTCGTTATCAAATATGAAAGAAACATATAATTTGATTCAGATGTAGTTAATGTAGTACGTTAGATGTTTTCCTGTTTATATTTCCAGCACATAACCTTTAAATGTCAATTCCATACACATATTCCAGGTCGTGCCCTTTCCACTGTAAATGTTATACTGTCATCAGCTGGACTCTTCTATTCTTACAATATATATGTCGTAATCTGCAGGGGTTGTAGTTCAAACATGTCTTTGGGCAACGACGGTGCGAGCTGTTGAACCTAAGGCAACAACAGAGACCAGACACTTTTACTTTTAACTTGCTGGAGCTTGTCCTTCATGGCAGTAGGATCGTGTTTGTGGACACATTGATGTTTCAACCCGGTCTTTTCTTGTGTCATTAGTCCAAGTTTAAAGCTATTCAACAGGATAACTATAGTGGACGAAGAAAGCATTGCCGTATATTCCTAGTGAACTTCATGGACAATGCATGTAATATTCATAGTTCGTTCAATGATAATACACCCTCGTGACCTGCTTTAATGTTTATCTTCAAATACACTTTGACCTGCTTGTTCTTGGGGTCGACTGAGAACCTTGTCACATGAACGTGAATATTTAAAATAAGACACTGTGTCCATATCATACCAATACTCGAGGGTTTCGCCAAAGTAGTAAATCTCAAAGACGAGCTTTTCACCGTGTATAACTGAAATGCTGTTCAAAACTCACACATTTAACATCGTCATAATATCTGCATAGAAATGCTCATATAAATCTGAGGCTGGTGTGGAGTTATAGAAAGATTCTCTTAGATTTGGAATTTCAAATTCACCTCCACTTGGAAGTTCAGATTCTCGTCAATTTGATCCTTGTTCTGCTGCGTTTTTGCGAGTTCACCAAAGTAACAGATATCTACGACTTACTTCAACACATTAAGATGCACTATTCATGATGCAAAATGAAATCGTGTAAAAGTGGCGTCTTCCGCATCTAAACTGACGTCCAAAAGAAACTTTACCAACTGAAAATATAAATTTCAGACAAAGTATAAAAAAAATGTCGATGAAGTCTATCTAAAACACATAACCTAAATACAACAATAGTGTATGCAGAAAATGTTAATCGTCTGTTACATGTTTGCGAGATAACACGCGAAAAAGTGAAAAACACGTGCACCACGGACAACTGCAAATGCACTTGTGGATAAGGGTATAAAATGATTGCAACGGCAAGTCAGACATCCACAGTGAAAAAAACAACAAAAGAAATGCCACGACTCACAGTCGAACATTGGAACGAGTCTTGGGTATGGTACAGATGGGAGCCTACCACGCCCATATTGCACGAACCTTCGGTTGCTCCCGTGTTGCCGTTACCAACTTGATGCAACGTTACAGACAGACAGGGCGGACCGCTGACAGGCCAAGAACAGGCAGACCCAGGGTGACCACGCCCCATGATGACCGGTACTTGCGTACCTTGCACCTCCGAAATCGCTTCCTGACAGTGACGTCATCGGCGACAAATGCCGTAGGTCACAGAGTTAGTCGACAGACAGTGGCCAGGAGACTCAGGGCTCATGGAATCAGGGCTTTTAGACCATACAGAGGACAGCTATTGACAGCGCAACATCGTCGTCTGCGATTGAGATGGGCCCGGACTGTACGACGTTGGCAACGACGTGACTGGCAGAGGGTTGTCTTCACTGACGAAAGTCGATTCTGTATGTTTAGAGCTGATTGAAGACAACGTGTTTACCGCCGAAGGAGTGAACAAACGGCGGCGTGTTGCGTGCAGGTCGTACCATATGGTTGAGGGAGTGTCATGGTGTGGGGAGGGATCTGTGGGCAGGAGAGGACACCGCCGGTCATCGTTGACGGAAACTTGAGAGCTCAGCGTTACATGGATAACATTCTTCGTCCAGTTGTTCTACCATTTCTCCAACAGCAGCCACGTGGTGTCATTTATTAGCATGACAACGCTAGAGCCCATACAGCCAGAATTTTCACTAACTTCCTCGCAGTCAACAACGTCAACGCCCTGCCGTGGCCTGCACGCTCAGCCGACATGTCCCCCATAGAACACCTCTTGGACTTGATGGATCGTCGTGTTCGACAACGACCACACTCTCCAGCCAACCGGCAAGAACTGATCTTGGCCCTCCAAGAAGAATGGCGTCAAATCCCACGTGACCTCATTTTTCTGTGCGTCGAAGAGTTTTTGCGTGTATTGAGGCATTTGGTGGTCACACATGCTACTAATGACTTGTTATTGAACGTGAGCGATTGTTTATGTACTCTGCCTATTGTCCATGATTCTGAAAGCTCGACTTTTGTACCACACCCAACTTTGGGGGGCTCTGACGTCATTCTCGGTCGCGGTATGATTGTCATTTTCAGTGTTGATTATGTTGATATATTGATCTTCTCAATACACTTTACTTCATGCATGTATGTTTTGTTGTTTTTTTAGCAAGAGTGATTTCAAACTCTGGTAAAATTTCTTTTGGACGTCAGTTTATTTGTCTGTTTGTCTCCTTCGTTCTGTCACCCTGCAGCTCATCTATATAATACACAATATAATCTAAACGATCTGATACATGATTAAATGTGGTCAGCGTCACACATCAGGCTTTGCTTCCAAATCAAGCTTAGGCGTTGTGATTTTAATTAAATATTGTTCAAACCGGCATTCAAAAGAATTCACTGATTCTCTGTGTGTCAAACTTTAATTAGTTAACTTCATTCAATTCAAACTAACATCTGTCTGTTACGAAAGTACACGTGCAAACAAATAAATGATAAATAACATATTCTTATCTGTATCCAATTTTCCATGACATATCTACGGTGGTGTACATTCACGCACTCGAGCTCAAAACATACAAAAGCAAGTCAATATTACAAGAAAAGCATTTACATTCCCACATTTGCAATAAACAATTCCATAGAGTCGCAACACAGCAACCTCCCATACCGATGTCATCGATGATTGGATATAATAATAGCCCCAAGTGGGGCGGAAAGTCTCGTACGTCACTCTATTACCAATTGGTGCCAAGCGGCGTGTCTGCAAAGTCGCGGGACCACATTAGCTAACATTTCCCAACAGGGACGAACGTAAGCTCACGAGCCAACAGGGATCCGTTCTCAGTTTGGAGCATCACCGATCTGTTTTCGCCGTAGGCATATTTATTTTTTCTGAAGTAATCAGATCACCGACGAGACAGAAACAATGACGATCATTAAAAAACACTTTGCCCCGTCGTAAACGTATTTGGTAACTTATGGGCAAAGGGGTAAGTTGGCCCTGAGATCAAACTTCTATTTTCAGACCAATAAACTGGGACTAACTAGAGAATGTCAGTTGTGAAAAACAAAGGTGCGCCTGACTTTGGAAGGAATATAGATGGCACTGGTGTAACCATCCTAGCCTTGTTTAAGTGTGTCTAAACGTGTGCTAAATTCAATGCTCTACATCCTTCGTACGACAAATGATATTCTGTAAAACGTGCAATGGTATGAGATGCTTTTATTTTTCAATATCTCTTATTTGAGTTGGCATGGTGGCTTTTAGAGAATTGGACTTGGTATTCTAATTTTGTTTTGAATATTCGTAAATGAACCTTTATATATTAGTGCCCTGTTGGTAGAGATGTTGTATCTAGAAGACATATATTCAGAGTATAGTATAGTAGTAATATTGTTAACGTTGGTAATACTATGTTTGTTGCCTGCATATTGTCCACTGTCTGATTCCGACTATATCATAACCCTGTCTTTGTGAATCACACTGTAATAGCCAGCTACATAAAGGTGCCCAGTAAATGAATGAGTCTGAATGAGACAAACCAGTAGTTGATGTTATGAGCGAAGTCGCGCATCACGATGTCGTCCCAATCAATCAGCCAATAAACTGAGGTATAAGCATTGTTACCATGACCACACTGGTCATTGAGTTTTCCGGTTTCGCGTATATCAGTTTTCGGTTATTGTATTAAACATATAAAGTATTGATGGCACGTATACTGTTTCCGGAGCGACCATCTGGTTTTCTTTGCTTGAGTGCCAACAATCTGAATAACTCAAGACAAGTTGATAAAAGTTACAAATATCCGAGTTAACCAAAGTATCCGAAAGGCGGCGGTGAGATTCTATTCATCATCCAAAATCAGTCTTCCAACTATTTCAGTTTGTAAACAGCAGTAACTATTGTCTAGAGTGTAAACAGTACGGCAAGAGTTCTATGCGACGTCACGGTAACAGATAACGTCGCCATAGTCTGCAAAGCATTGTGATGCAATATCACTCAAGCTATATCTCTTGGGAGAGATTGCTTGATCTCACCCAAGCGATACCTCCAGTGGAAGCGACTTTTGGATCACATGTTATTGCGTTCAACAAAGAAAAACACTTACGATTTTTGCAGATTGTATGAGTGACGGGTGCTACCGCAAACACCCTGTATCATCACTGGACTTCAGTAAGACCGCCTCTGTGGTCTAGTGGAAGAGCGTCCGCCCGGAGAGCGGAAGGTCCGGGGTTCGATCCCCGGTCGCGTGATACCAAAAGACGTTAAAAGATAGTAGTTGTTGTTACCCTGTCTGGCGCCCGGCATTGAGGGGCTAAAACAAGGACTGGTCGGCTGTCAGTATGCTGTGTCTGAGTGGGATATTCATGTTAAACTGCGGCATGGTATCTCAGTGAGCTAGCACTATAAATCGGCATCAGTCCGGACAAGTACAAGCAGCCACATAAACACCCACACGTACATGCACGTAGCTATATAAGTGCAATAATCTTGAACGCGACGTTAAACCCAATTTCACCTCGTCTCACCTCGAACTATTTCAGTTTGTAAACAGCAGTAACTCTTGTCTAGAGTGAAAATAGTACTTCTAGAGTCATTTCTATGCGACGTCATGGTGACAGATAACGTCGCAATAGTCTGCAAAGAATTGTGATGCAATATCACTCAAGCTATATCTCTTGGGAGAGATTGCTTGATCTCACGCAAGCGATGTCTCTAGTGGAAGCCACTTTTGGATCACATGTTATTGCGTTCAACAAAGAAAAACACTTATGTTTTCTGCAGATTGTATGAGTGACGGGTGCTACCGCAAACACCTTGTATCTTCACTGGTCTTCAGTAATTCATAAATATAATTGTCAACGCTCTTTTGTCTGTTACGCCCAATGGAATTACATATACCATAAGAAAACTGTTCGGAAAGTTGGCAGCTCATAAAATTCAAATGAACGGTATGAAACGTTAGAAAACATCAGCCACTCATATCCCATGATGCCAAAGACACGTGCCTGTCACGTGATCTAGTTTGTCGTAATGGAAAATACAGAGCTCTTGCGCATGCTGAGCAGTACCATTTTTTTTTAATGTTCACATCAATATAATTATTTAGGTAGCTTTAAGTGTTTTGACGGTATAATTTTATTGATATCAATGTTATCTTTTTAGAAACTTGTTTCACTGGCACGTTGTAATCATAAATAGTGGATGTTCACGTGTCGAGCGAAATATCATGTTTCTCTCATCGAGTGTCGGGAAGGAAAGGAGATATTTTCACGAGTGGCGTAGTATCTTATTTACTGTATACGTTTTGTGTAGTTTTCTTCCGGTAAATTAAATTATTTCATTACAAATGTAAAACCTTGAAACGTACATTCGCCCTACCTAAGTCACAGGGACGGTTCACCACCCCTTGTATTTGCGACTTAAAAAGTAGTTTCGTGTTTGCAAATTCTTTAAAAAATTAAACAAAAGTAAACAAATATTTATGGTCACAAAATTCTTTATCATACATTTCGATATGATTATATACAAAATCAACTGTAACAAAAAAATATTCTTGAAAACTAGGAGAGCGCTTTTGGAAGCCAAAGAATACACGCTGGTCAAGTAATGAAAATGGCACTTTGTGAAACGAACAGTCTCAATTGTCGAGGTAAATGAGACATTTAGAGTTTATAACAAAACATTTTCGAGAAAAAAACCAATGACAATATCACTTTTCTCAACTTCAGGAAACACAGTGTTTCACACTGAAGTATATCCTAAAAATTTGTTATAGTATGTGGGTATAAAATATCAATACCAGCAGTAACAATTAATATCAGTGTATTTTTTACGTGTATCGTTTGTTGAAGAATGGGAATATTCTTTATGAATACAGAACTGTTCATTTTTGCGAGATTCACACCATATACAAACGAATGCTAACGCTATCGTATTTCTTTTCACGTTGGCGATACCATTCATTCCAGAGACGTTTTGGTGGCATCTGCTACAGAGGTGCCGAGGGATGATTTAAGATATTCACAATATGTTCATCACGCATAGGAACTGAGGCAATATAGCCTTCGAGGTAAATATGAAATAAAAAGTTTGAAATAATGTGATGATGTTTGTCATTAATGAGGCAACGCTTACATGCTCGGCCTATCGTGGGCTTTTGCTATTCTATTTTTCAGACGCCCATGAAAGCGTTGAAGGTGGTTGTGGGCTCAAGGACCACAATGCCACAGTGGTTCCAGATCCGAGCAGGGAATCGGGCATCTTGTATACATCAGCTAATCCTTTAGCTGTACACTAAGAAAGGGTCAAATATATTAAATCTTTCTCTTTATATTAAGCATGCATTATCCAAAAGAAATGAATTAATCAAACAACGTGTATATCCCAATGTGTAACAAATATAATTGTATCTACATGCGTAACTCTTTCTTGTATATGGGCCGGTGGCCTATTGTACAATAAACTTCTTTGACTTGACTTGACACTACCTGTCGACAAATTGTCTATGTGAGGTGGAAGAAAAAAACATGAATCTCACGTCTGGCAATAAATAGCCTTTCATCTCTACTTTCAGCTTGAACATGATTTATTACATGAACCTCTTCTCTGTAACCTTTCAGTTACTTTAATCGCCAGTTCTCACTTCTAACCTCAACAGGTCGGTAAGGTTACCTGGTGGTCAAAGCGTTGGCTCGTGTAATTTGACAGGATATATTACATAATATATATGTTCTGAGTAACCGATTTAGTTTTCTTTATTTCCTTTAGTATCTATCTACTTCTGGAACGTGTTGATATTACTCGGAACAAACCTGATACAACACCTGAAAAGCAACATATGTTGTGTTCTTTCTGTACTCTGGAACAGCCAACTGGGGTGTGCAACACCCAACCATCTCGTCTTCTGTTTCAGTGAAGGCGAATTGGAGTGTTAGCGAGATGATGTAGGCCAATCGGTATCAAAACTACGGTTGTATATTGTGTGTTCATACAATCTGTTCTTGTTTCATCACTACATGGTTGGTGAGTCATAGATTTATGTTATGGAGTTGCCTATGATGTCAAAGAGGCTACGACCAAAATACAAAGCGTTATCAGTGTTTTGATCTACCAACGTTATCACTATCATAAAACAATTAAGGACAGATCTAAATTGGTATCAGTCTTTACGTTGCAATGGAGAACCACATCTGGAGATTTTTCACAAGAATACTGTTTCATATAAATTTGCATGTCCAAAGTGTATGATCTGTAAACGTCAAGTAAAGTAATCCATACCTTGCCTCATACTTATCTAGTATGAACTTTCGAAAAGAAAAGTATCAACTACGGTCACTATGTTAATGTTAGAGCCTAACAGCGGATGGTTAATCGTTTAAATGCTTAGTAATGCATGTTGTGTGATGAGTTGGGGACTGTAAAGATTACACACTGGAGGCTCAAGTACTTCTTATAAAAATTGTAACATAAACTACTGAAAGAAAAGTTTTAAAAGAATTGTTTGCTGGACTTGCTTGATGTCCTGAAAAAATGTGTAGTGAAAATATTTGTTCGGCTCCCACCAAAGAGAGAAAAACATGTATGTCTTGAAGCAGTTCCAGAAAATAACAAGAACTCCAGTACCTGCTTCCTCCACAAGATTAAAGGTCGGTGCCTCAGTTCTACTTTTGTCGGAAGAATTTTTCCAAGCTAATATGTAAAAAATACATCTAAACTAAACTCGAAACACGTACGTACAAGCACTAAACCAGCAATAATTTACCAATTTATATTCAGGATGTTGGCCATTTCAACTGTTGTGTTGACCAACATGTTACGCCGGAAACCATGGCGCTGTATAATAGCATGCTGAAGCTGGCCCGTTGTCCTGATGAGGTCATATTCCGACACCACGAAGACACATTGACCGGCATATCCCCTGGCCACCCAAACTACCAGGTGACAAAACATGCACACGCTTGGAAACCCTTTCGACCTTGATCGTTGAGTGGTTTAGGAAATGTGGTTACATGCATACATTTAGCAGTATAACAGTGGCGGTCTCAGATGTTAGCAGACTCGGGTGGTCCATGTGAGGAGCGAACATTTTAACCACAGTCATAATTGAAGAGACAGCCGACCGTACATGGTAGTCGATCAGCAATAATAACTGAGCTCGAGTGCGGTGGATATCCTGGTAAAAAACTGGTGACAGACTGATAAAAGCACAACGAAGGCCCGGGATATTGCTTGAAATATTTGTACAAGCCACGTAATATTACACTCGTCCTCACTCTCTTGACTCACTTTAAAGTGCAAGAGGCTTGACGAATATCAAGTAACTAAGACTTATGATATTTGTCTCACCAACTCACTGACTATCTCACTCACTCGATTAGTCACTCTAAAGTCCAAAAGGCTCGAGTTTCATTTCCATCTCACCCAGCTGAAAGTCACAGAAGCTTTGTCATGATCGTTTTCTTCGTCGTAAATATTGGACCAGTGATTAGTCATGATCGTTTTCTTCGTCGTAAATATTGGACCAGTGAAGCTGATACGTCATATGCTTGTCCCATCTTTGATGACACCTAAACTGTTCAACAAGTTCGAATCGGAACGATAGCCTATTAGAACATAAATATGGCAAGACGTTTTTGTTTTTGGGTGTATGTTTAGTTACTAGTGGGACTCAACAGAGATGGGTTTTTTAAATAGTGTCCTTCATTTGACCTTTAAACTAGTATTTTGCCTCTGGAAACATCACCTCTTCATAAATCACTGGGCCAATGAAGGGTTCCTAATTTCCTGTACAACTTCGCCTTCGACTGCTTCTCGAAAACAAAATTTTCACTTGCTGTACCCAAGGAATGACTACACTGACATCATTACCGTCGACTGCTACTACAAATTTACCCCAAATTCAACAAGGAAAGACAAATCTTGCAAATCTCGCAGACATGGCCGAATCACGAGGGGAAATCCCGCCCATAGCAGAGGCCGGTATGTTTGATGACGGAATATTCAACCATACGAATTTCTGGACTGACCATTTATTGACTGTAATGAAAACCGACCCACAGCTTTGTCGCATTCTGTACATTTGAGGGTGGCACAACATTTGCTGGTTAAGCGATATATGCGAATACTGGGTTTGTTAAAAGGATTCAATGGCGCTCGTCAGTTCCGCGATACATTTTACAAAGATCCTGTTCTGGTATTTGAAAATGTTTGTATGCATATTTATGGTTGAAATACAACAGTTTTCGCTGTACTTTGTGTCGGATTTTAATATCACTTGTGAGAAACGCGTTACATAGATTGTAGGCGGCGGGTGGCCCAGTCGTCTAAGGCACCGCAATTCATGGCTTGTTGCGTGCTTTGCGCAAGCCAGGAACCTATTATTGTGGGTTCGAATCCCGGTTATGTTTCTACCTTTGTTAGCACCATACATAACTTCGGGTCTTCATCCAACATCACGGGAGGTCGGGTGATCCTGGTAGTTAAAGCGTTAGCTCGCCAAGACCTGGGTTCGATTACCGACATGGGTACATGAGTCCCCTGCCGTGATATTGCTGGAATATTGCTAAAAGTGGCGTAAAACCATACTCACTCACTCATCCAACATCAAGGTGACACGCCGTGATATAAATGGAATACCATAAGAAATGGCGTCAAACGCAAATCACTCACCTACATATAAAGTACTGAGGGGAATGATTACTATTGTACGTCTAAAAGCTTTCCCATGGCACCACTATATGCATGGTGATATGTACATATCCGTCAGTACTACTGATATTTGTATCTTAAAATTAGAAATGTGTACATTGCGCGTACTGATAATAAGAATACCAGTCCAATTATCCATTAAGATTCAAGACCAATCCTTCAAGATATATAGGTTATGTGTATCGGGGCAAGAGTATTGCAATTATCAAGATGAATTACCTTGGTGATAATTGTATATTTTCCTTGATGATTGGGTCCATTTGCCTTACCGATATTGGTCTATTTACCTTAGTGATCCGTGCGCGAATTTGCTTTGGTGACCTCGTTTTATTTGCCTCGGTGATGTTGGTATTTTTACATTTGGGATATTGTGCTATTTACCTCAGTGATCCTTGTGCGAATTTGCCTTGGTGATCTCGTTTTATTAGCCTCCGTGATATTGGCACATATATATTATCACCTTTGTTATCACTCTACCAATTTTTCGTGGTGAGTCTGGCCTTTTTGCGTAGGTTATCTTGGTATATTTACGGTAGTGATCTGTGTCAATTTGCCTGGATGAACTCCATTTACCCCGGTGATGTTCGTATATGTACCTTGAGAATCAGGGTCAATTTGCCTTGGTGCTTTTGAAATAATGATATTAGAGATCTGGGTCTATTTCATTGATTTTCTAAGGTTTATTTGCCTTCAAGATCTGATCATATGTGCATTCGTGATTTTTGGTATATGTATATCTGTATTTGCCTTGGCGATACTGGTAACACATGACTTGATAATCTCGTCTCTGGTTTGATTATCTCGGATGATTCTGTATTGATAGTCTGTGGTTGATCTGCCTGTGACCATTAATAGTTAATTTGCCTTGGTGACCTCTGATGTCATTTGCCTTGATGGCCATAGTTTGTTTGGATTGTTTCTCTCGGGTGTACTTGTCAGGGTGTTTTGATGGGCTTGTCCTTTGTGGTATGGGGGTGCAAGTGCCTAGATGATTAATAAAGGTTTTTGCATGATTTTTGCTTAACGCCGTGCTTTATCAAGATGGCGTATAAATAAACAGCCGGGACAAAAAGAATTATACACTCATGTGACTAAACATGAAACAAGAAACGCCATTCGAGCATTATGACACACATGCAGCCAAGTCACAGAGACGATACAACCACTGCAATATTGGCACTAAATAACACAAAGCAATGGTTGGTTTAGCATCTTTTCTTACCTGGGTCTATTCGGGTTTCTTTTCTTCAATATGTGGGCTAGCAGTGCCTCGATGATCAAAGGCATATTTTTATAAAAAATTTGAACGTTATGACTCATATGCCAAATACTTTTTATTGGATTTAATCATTATAACAATATCTTTGAGTAACGAAATATCAAAGTAGACACTCTATCGAGTTGCATAACATGAAATAATTCAATTTCAACAGCCAATCTCAGAAAGTGCAATACTGATCTTACACGTAATAAAGCAAGAAACGTGACACGCCATTCGAGCATTATGATACACATGTAGCCAAGTCACAGAGAGTATACAACGTCTCCAATATTGGCACTATATACCACACGGCAATGGCTTTAGCATTTATTCTAACCCGGGCCTACTCGGGTTCTTTTCTTTAAGATATTGGCTATCACTGTTCGATGATCAAAGACAGATTTTATATTAAATTTGTGAACGTTTTGACTCATATGCCAAACACTTTTTATTAGATTTATAAATTATAAACACATCTTTGAGCATTTCATGAAATATCAAAGTAGACACGCTCTACCCAATAGCTCATACAAGTCAATAAACAGACGATATGCACCTCGATGCAATATGAGATAGTAATGATGCTGACATTTCAGGAATGTAACAGAAATATATTACGAAAAACTCCGACTTCGCCGCTTCAATGCCTGTCCTCCAAAATAGCATGAGTGCCGCCAGCCAGACGACGGTTTCTTTCACTTCGAAAAGTAAGACCCTCCATAATTAGTGGGGCACGAATTACACGTCGTGACAAATGAAGTCACCGGAAGCAGCTTGGCCGCTGGCAAGGTTGGGAAATGTCAAAAGTGAGGAACGGAACGAAACGAAATTCTATGGTGCTATTGTTACGAGGCGTCACCGTCCTCGTTTCAAATCTCAGACAATGATTACGAGTGAAAAAAGAAGGTCCCGATTGATACCTTGTACGAAAGAATGTTTCGGTTTACATTTCAGTTCATGATTTAACTCGTGTTCACGAAATTACAATTTTCGAATATTTACTGACTGCTCTTTCATATTCCATATACCCGATGTGTCCTCTTACTTTAACACCTAGCATTTCCGCTGTTTAAATTATTAGAGTGTATTCATTATCAAATTGTGTCAAATAAGCATATTCCTCACAGGGTGACAATCACAATTAGCAAGGACATGTAGAGATTATAAGCCGAGTGTGTTTCCGTGTAGTAAATATCACAATTTTTGTCCACGTTATTTTGACATCAAACAAAGAAATACCATTGCAGTTGTCAGATATAACATGAAACATGCAATCGATTATGCTCATCAGTACTGTTATGGATTCTATATGTCGAATATCTGTCACTCATTTTCTTTGGAAATTTGTTCTTTTTTTAGAATTCCTTTCAGACGCATCATTACCCTTAACAGATCCGGACAATGTCCTCAAGGCCAGTCTTTAAAGACGACACGATAACAACACAACTAGAATGCGCCATTCAATGAGACCAATGCTAGAAGGCGTCTGGATACTTTCCTAAAAGATTCAACCTGAAGACATCTTTTTGTCATCTTCACCTTCGTGTTTAGTCACAGTTCGATAACCAGGGTTTTCTTTGTCAAAACCTCCTCTGCTCATAAGGGATCAATATTTAATTTGGATGATGAAAAATATTCTCCCTGCCTAGGGCTTTAACTATTCATATAGATTTAACGTAAGAATCCGCGTATGAATAGAATCCATATATCATTATTCTCGATTTCGTCAAAGCGTATTCTTGGCAAAAGCTAATGGATATTTGCTAAAATAGTATGGATGTTGCTTACGAACAAAACAGAATTTGAAGCTAATATGTTAATCTAATCGACATTAATCCACTTTTTGCCACATACCCTATGAAATATAAGTTAGCATTGACAGTTAAAAGGTGTTTGCAAACACTAAAGGAAAAAGACATCTATTTTCTTAGATTCTATAGTCAGATTCAGAATTTCGCAATGGCACAGTCTTCTGAGTAATTCTGAGGACAGTAGCTGGCTTGTTATGAGGAAGATAGGTTGACCTATGGATTTCAACTTCTTTATCTTTAAATGCGGCGTTTTGTTTCAGATGCAAGTATCTTTACCAAGCAAGCCAGATGTTCCAGCTGGATCATGTGCATGTGACATTATACCACTGAGAATCTTACTTCATAATGTTAACGTGTTTGTTTGTCTGTCTGTTTGACGCGGCACTCAGCAACATTACAGCTATATTTTGTAAATAATCTAATCTCGACCAGACACTCCTGAAATTGACATCATGAGCATCGATCCATGCCGTCGGAGTTCCAACAAGCACGTCACAGAGCCTGACCATAGTTTCCTTTTAGTCGCCTCTTACGACAAGTTGCTGAATACAAATTCTAACCCTTTTTACGTGTTTACGCTATACTGATAAGCAGAAGATGCTGGAGGCCTCGAACACATATGTTTGATTTCATTAGCTCTGTTTGGCGCGGTGACAAATCAAGATGTACGGCTTCGTCATCCAAACAGCATTGATGGCAGAGCCAATTATGTCGACTTTACAAGTTCATTAGCGAGGAAATAAATGCTTCCAGCATATCGACATCTGCTCTGTATTAACAGGTATTAACTCTGTCCTTAAAGAAGCAAGTTTATGTTAACAAGATCTGTTTAATTCGCTTGATGCCCATTGTTATCTTAACGAACAATATCGACCGGCACAAATATACGTAATCAATATTCTACATAACCACAGGTTTCAAGTAGAGACACATGATAAAGGATTATCAAGGCTAATTAAGCTCCAGTTACAATACGCTATTTATCTCATTAAGCTCTGTGACTGTTCAGATTTCAACTTCAAATTAAATCCAGTATGTACCTAAACGCACATGGCATATCCAAGATGGTATTGAAAAGGCATCAGACCATTACTGTAAATAGTCATGTTCCCAGGTCTAATCATCCTCAGGATTTGTTCTCATGATGTTCTCGTGTAGATGGTCGGAATCGTACAAAGGAGATTTCTTTAGATTATGAAAAAAGGATTTGTCTCTTTTATGTTAAAGAGAAACAGTTTAAACTCCCCAACTTTTCTAACCCGGTAGAGATACCTGGACAGAATATGTCCCACGCGCCAACTTCTTAGCTTCAGAGTCTCTTCATGAGGATCAGGTGGACACAATGTCTGATGTTGCAGGGTGTATGCCATCATGCCCCTTCGGGGTGGTTTGTTGACAGATCCCAAGGCAACCCACTGTGACGTAACATTCATATACAGTACTCATCTATTAAGTGACCTCGTGATGACGCTGACGCCTTGGTTAATGGTGAAAGTGTTACAAGCCGCAAGATTTAGCCAACTGTAAACCTTATTTCTATTTTGCTGTCTATTAACAAAGGGTCATTTCCATTCATATGAAGGGGCAAGGGTGAACGAGTACATAGTTGCTTCCCTTGGCATGCCAGACTATCGTGATATCGATTTTCACGAAACCGACTAAAATGGGAACGGTACTGCGATTCATAATCACAATCAGGACGAATATGGGATTCGAACCCATGATCATCTGGCAGGCCACGAAAAGCAACTATTTACTATGTGACATATTTCAGTCACTCTCATTGAGTATTAAAATCTTTGCTCCATGCTGATTAGCTATTTCATGCTAATTGTTCTGTCCTTGTTGCTTGCATTGATGCTCATTGCACTGTAACGTCATATTAACCATTGCTTCAAATAATCGCAGAGGGTCATGGCGGTATGAGTGAGGTTTTCCCAACATTAGGCGGACTGAGCTGATGACCTTCCGATCTGGAAACCGACAATTTTCCAAATATTTTTAAAAAATATACTCGGATACATGCCCTACTCGGATTCGCCAAATAAACTGTCCTTGACTAAATAATGTTTGAAAGTCACTCGCGACGCTCGGTGCCACAAAATCATTTCGTAATTACTCTTAAATCCTATGTTATTCTCTGATTGGGCCACCTTTAATAATACTTACATTGATGACCACTTTGGCTGCTTCTGATATCAGTGGATTGCTGGTCCTAGTGACATTGGTGGAGCAATACTCAGCTTATGATGGTCCTAATCCAGATTAAATTCTGCCCTCGTACTATATCCCTGATCAACTGCTTTCTACTGCCACCCACTCACATGATGTGAGGTGAGGTGAAATTGGGTTTAACGTAGCGTCCATGATTATTGTACTTATATAGCGACGTGCATGCAAGTGTGTGTGTGTGGCTGCTTCTACTAGTCCGGACTGATGCCAATTTATAGTGCTAGCAAACTGAGCTACTGAGCTACCCTACTCAGACACAGTTTACTGACTCCGAGCCGACCAGTCCTTGTTTTAGCCCCTTAATGCCGAGCGCCAGACAGGGTAACAAGTACCATCTTTGAACGTCTTTTGGTATGACGCGGCCGGGGATCGAACCCCGGACCTTCCGCTCTACCACTAGACAACGGAGGCGGTCTTACAACATGTGAGACACCAGTGCTATATGTTACTTGTATGAAAGTGTTACGGATATTTGTACTTGCATTTCTTATACATGGTAAATGAGACTGGAAAGATACACTTTATCTGAAAGTTACCGAATTAAAACGACGTACATTTTAAATTATTATAATAAATCTCTGCTATTGTACGATTCCGACCATACCATGAGCATATGTTTATGAACCACTACCAACTATTGATGATACCAGGTGTTTTACGAAATGGTTAGCGTATCCTGCACCACTACCTCTCCGTCTCATGCAAAGGCAAGTCATTGTTCACCTAAAATAGCACTAACAACATACGGTAATGGTTAAAAAAGGGAATTGCATAAGTATTTTTTTCACTGATGCGTCAAATTTGTAACAGTGATGGGGATATGTTACGTGTTTCGTTGCATGTATGTACAAGACATCAAGCTTTTCACGTATATTATCACTTTTGAGATGAAAACAAATGTCGTGCAGAAATTAATGAATGTTTTTCACTGCACAGGAAAAATCTCTGCTGAGGTCCATTATGTGTTTATGAATCACTATCAGATACCAGGCGTTCGCAGAAAGGTGAGCGTGTCCTGCCCCACCTGTGGTACCTGTCACAAACACATGCAAAGGCAAGTCAATTGTTGACCTGAAACAAAAGACACGGGAAAATATGGTTCAAGTCAAAATAGAGAACTCAAACATCTTATGAGCAAGCGTCATATTTCGCTCTTTGACATTTCCGTAGAACGAAAATGTTCGACTGTATCTAAAAAATGTTGAAATGTAGACACCAAAGGCTGGAGTTGTGATTAAACATGAGATTATAACAGTCGTTATGTAAATGTGCAATAACACAACAGCGGGATAAAGTATAAACACGTGTAATGTTATACATCTGTTTCTCGGTAGGGAGGAGCTGAAATTTGCGATAAATGTGCGACAGTGTGCGACAGTGTGCGACATGTACTCTCAAATCGCAAGAGCCAGGTTCGATTCATGCATCACTGGCACCGTACCCCTAACGGTGTCGGGTGGTCAGACTCGCTGACTTGCTTGATGTATGTTATCGTATCCCAATTGTGTGGATCGATGCACATGATGTCAATCACTGGATTGTCTGGTCCAGATTGTTTACAGACCGCCGGCATATTGCTGGAATATTTCTGAGTGGGGCGTTAAAGAAACAAACAAACAAATCAACAAACAGTGCTAATATCACCTCTTCGGCTAAGCCGAAATCAGAGTGAGTGAGTGAGTGAGTATGGATTTACGCCGCTTTTAAAAATATTCAAGCAATATCACGGCGGGGGACACCAGAAATGGTCTTCACACATTTTACCCATGTCGCCGAAATAAGACTTACACATCAATGCATAATATATTCAAACATATGCCACACCGGAATATAAAGATATACAAAGTCTAATTATCATTATTCATAAAGTACCAATAATGGCAGAGGCTGAGATGGTGGGTTGGAAAATGATACAAATTCTTATCCACAGGTTCCCTACAACGGGGAGAGTCGGCGACAGCTTAATAACTACCACAGCGTCCGTTAACCAAATCATGCTCTCTTGTTTCCGTTTATGAAATCTCCAAAGTCGCCATCAAGGAAATATACGTGAAACGTTCAGCGTTGGAATCCTTGGTTAATACACTTGACGTACTAGCAAATATGACTCGCGCAGTGACAGAATTCGATCGGTCGTTCCAGCTGCCTTTTACACAACTACTACAGCGATCGTCCGTTACATGGAAATAAGCCTGCTTCATGATGATCGATAGGGATTTCAGTTGTGACATAAGACATGCATTACGTACAAATCTATGTCTGTAGTTTACCGATATGGCCTCGCCACAGTCTGGCAGCTTCGACAAACGTGTCCTTCGCTGTATAATTACTGTCATGGGTGAATGGAGCAATTAGCGCGTACCGTCGGGCCAGACCAGAGGCTGCTGATCGCGATTAGAAAATTGACATTGTATAACCTTGTATCATTCAGTTTGGAAGCTCGAAACTTGCTGTGAACCATTTCATCATGACGTCAGTTGCATGCAGAGTTTGTTTAAGAACAAAACACTGTAATAATTACATAATTATCAGGAAGAATATGAAGTGATGTTGGTTTAACATCTTTCAGACCATCTCTTGTACGCAAGGAACTCGAGAAAAAGGCTCGATAATACTATCTAAATTCTGACACATGAAATATTGCTAAACCTGGTATGAATCATTGTCTATGACAAATGATATTATGCCAGGGTGAATTAGGATTTCATTGTATTAAACCCTGCAAAGAAACAGTTAACTGTTTGAAATTTTCTACCTGATTTAAAAAAAACTTGATATCTAAAGTTGCATGCCAGTAGTCGCGGACATGCCTGGTTTGTCCTATCAATGTTATATCTTCTTCCATAGATATCTTACCATTCACTTCGAGTCAAACGTTAGTATTTGTATACATGTATGTACGCAACATATAACATTGTATATATATTCATTGTGACAAATATTATGTCCGATGCAATTCCCTATTTTGACGTGTACCTCATGTGTTCCCTTGTTTTCTTCAGGTAAATAATTGTCTTGCCTTTGCTTGTGTTTTTGGTGGTTGGCACCTGTGCGGCAGGATACGCTCACCTTTTCGCAAACACCTAGTATCCTTACTCTTTGATAGGGACTCATAAACACATACCTATGACATAGTCGGAATCGTTATAATTGACTAGCAGAGATTTCTTATGATTATTGAAAGGGTTTTGACGTTTTATATAGCAAGGCGACCATGCTTGTCGTAAGAGGCAACTAACGGGATCGGGTGGTAAGGCTCGCTGACATGGTTGATGCATGTCATCGTATCCCAATTGCGAGGATCGATGCTCAAGATGTCAATCACTAGTACTGGATGATTGTCTGCTCAAGATTTAATTATTTACAGACCGCTGTCATATTGCTGGAATATTTCTGAGTGCGGCGTCAAACAACAAACAAACAAATAAATACAGTCAGCTAGCAATTGCAATAACTGTCGAACATTGGTCATTGATGGAGGACCGTGGTCAAGTGGATAGAGAGAGCATCTGCCCGGAGAGCGGAAGATCGTAAGTTCTATTCCCTGACGCCTCATACCAAAAGACGTTAAAAGATGGCACTTGTTATTACATTGCCGTGACCTCTGCATCAAGGGGATAAAACAAAGACTGTTCAGGTCCGAGTTCATGTAATAGGCGAAGACAATCGGTAATTCGTGGTCTCTAGTGGCTTATTCTCTTCGTTATTTACTGACATTATACTCGCTGACTTGGATGATGCAAGTCATCGTATCACAATTGCGTTGATCGATGCTCATTTGTATTAATCACTGGATTGTCTGGTCCAGACTCGATTATTTACAGACCGACATCATATAGCTGGGATATTGCTGAGTGCGGCGTTAAACAACAAACCAACCAACCAATCTTTCCTAGGAATTTATTATCGCTCCGAACATGCTTGTATGCTCATATCGCCGAAAACATGGTTACAAATCGCTTGGCACTATGTGATCAATTGGGCGGTTCACTCAAAAATCGTATTCATTTGCCGTTTCTAAAACTACCTCGCCAAAGGTTCGCATAAACAATTTTATCTCTATTTCCCATCGGTTACTTTCGGATAACAGCATGCGTGATTCAGTGTAACATAGTTATGACATGGCCTTTCATATAACAGATTATTAATACGTCAACTATGACAAAACTAATAAACTCTATGGTTGTTAGTTTTTTTATGGAAACTCGTGACGATGGTTAATGCCACACTGATTTAATCAAACGTAACAGTAATATCCCCCCATGTCGCCAGCAGGTTGGAAAGAGTATGGACATGGCACCATAATCAGAAAGGACGGAATTACACGCTTTGAAAAGGACATCCAAATACGATAGCCTTTGGCCACAACGACGGTTATGTAAAAAAGAGTTAAGACTAAATTGTATCAAATTCTCTTTGACCTCCCAGCACGTAATACTTCTTTCAGATGATACATTTGTGTAATATGCATGTTATTTAAGATGTGTAAAAAGAAATGACCCATTTAAATCTTCGTCTTACATTCTTCAAAAAATAGTGTCAACGTTCGTTCGTGTTATTGGTCTCTTAACGATCAGCACAGTACGTCATGACTACACCATATCATTCAATCATCGTCACTACGTTTTAAGATGTACATTACGTGTCGTACAATTATGCAATATAAACCATGTGAATATATCAACAATATAGATTCAAGTATAGTGACGAGGATCAAATATTTGTTTGACCGTCTTTTTTCGGATCTTAATATTGAAAAAGGGGTATCAAATAGGCTTCCTGTCTTCCATTTACACTTTAAAATAGTTAGAACAGAAAGATGAAAAGGATCAAAGCTATAGAATATCTGCATACAACAATGAATACAAAACTTTACTATTTAATCAAATTGGGGATTCGGGGTTTTAATACATCTAGGTCCAAAGTACATGTATGCTTTTCGTAATAGGCGAATACATGGATTTGATCATAACATCAACCACTGACTTGCCTGGTGCAGTGAACTTTACTGGCCTCAGTGATATAGCTGGAATATTCCTGACCTCCGGATAAATATACTATTCTGATAGGACATTTAGAGGTTTCAAAGCACGATAACCAAATCCAGATGACAAAAGCTGCTATGACGGACGCATTCCTGCGGGGGTTAATATACTTAAGGGCAAAAGTTATTGTGACAAACAACAGAATCTATGTTAAACTTTTACTTTTACTGCCGCGAACGAAATGTTATTACATGGAAAGACAAATGTTTCAAGGTATGGTAACGATCAACAACTGCTTGGTTGCATTTCCCCGACCATTTTAACACTCTTTCTCTGGTTCAAATCCAAAAATTCATTCATTAGATTACCAATTCCATGTCACAATAACTTTTGCCTTTGAGCAATTATGTTGAATCGAACTTCATTCTCAGTGAACTGACAATTTGAAATAATGGCATGTGAAGTAAAAGGTCACAAAACGCGGATATTCTGTTGCTATACGCTTCGAAGTATTTGTTGTACTATATTTCGTACACGATAGTTACCGAAGAGAGTGTGTGTCGATCAAGTTTTAGGGACATCATTGTGATTGAAATTTGGTACCTTTGTATTTCCATCCGTGACGTTTCATGTTGTACAACAATGAGAAGCGAGACGCCATAATAATGATGCATGGTGTAGAACTGAACCTTGCAAGGCTTGCTATTTACTTTATTTCGAGGGGCAGAGAAGGATACATCATATTGGCTTACGAATGTTTGTGCTACATACTTTCAATGTCTATCGGGGCGGTGAGGTAGCCTTGTGGTTAAAGCGTTCGCTCGTCACGCCGAAGACCCGGCTTCGATTCCCGACATTGGTACAATGTGTGAAACCCATTTCTGGTGTCCAACGCTGTGATATTGATGGAATATTGCTAAAAGCGGCGTAAAACCATACTCACTCACTCACTTCAATGTCTATCACAGCAACCTGTCAACATTATTATGTTTAAAGGCTATTATTGGTGTTTCCTTAATTTAAATCGACAGCCAACTCGAAACACTGGACGCATCGCATGTTGCTTCACATACTATCTCTACCAGCACGAAAGGGGTTTGAAGTTACCATGGTAAAATGAACATAAACTCTATGTAGGACTGGACTCACGTTCGGTTCTTTATTCAGTTTAGCGCAGTTAAACTACATGAATTTTGATCTACATTGAAAACAAGTTATATTTATCTCCTAAACAACCAAACATACAAACATCTCATGTGAAATATAACAAAGCGTAATCAGAAATCATAGACAATACCTAATGCTTTATACATTTGATCTTTCTGTTGATACTTTGACTTATCACGATCTCATTTCATTGAAGTTGAAAAGGTTTATATTTACCATTACCTTTGTTCATTGGTTTCTTTGGCATCCAGCGACATGTGACACGTTCATTTATTTTTATTTTCCAAACTTTATATCTCGTACATTTCCGAAAAGACGACTCTACAGTGAATTAAATGAGTTTAACTGAAAAGGGAGTCAAGTAAATACATTTTAATAATATGGAATATGTCCACAATACAAACGTTCCAGAGCCACAAGAAATCTCTACCAACAGCAGAGTCGATTCTTCGATTCCGCCTGTATCATGAGCATATGGGGCACTATCAAATAGTGATGATACCAGGCACCCGTCAAAAACACCTACAACGGCAAGTCAATTGTTCACCTGAAGAACCACTTGAACATATGGTTCAAGTAAGAAAAGAATTGCATCGGACATCAGTGTTGTCACTCATGCGTCAAATATGGGGATTTGCCTTGCATGTCTACCATAAAACATGTTTTTCTCGACGTGTCAAGAGTAAGATCAATGCCATCATTATACACGTAGTGATCAATGCCATCGTTATACACGTAGTAATCAATGCCATCGTTATAAACGTAGTTATCAATACCATCGTTATACACGTAGTGATCAATACCATCGGTATACACGTAGTGATCAATACCATCGTTATAAACGTAGTGATCAATGCCATCGTTATACACGTAGAGATCAATACCATCGTTATACACGTAGAAATCAATCCATCGTTATACACGTAGAGATCAATTCCATCGTTATACACATAGTGATCAATCCATCGTTATACAAGAAGTGATCAATGCCATCGTTATACACGTAGTGATCAATCCATCGTTATACACGTAGTGATCAGTGCCATCGTTATACACGTAGTGATCAATGCCATCGTTATATACGTAGTGATCAATGTCATCGTTATACACGTAGTGATCAATACCATCGTTATACACGTAGAGATCAATACCATCGTTATACACGTAGTGATCAATGCCATCGTTATACACGTAGTGATCAATGCCATCGTTATACAAGTAGTGATCAATGCCATCAGTATACACGTAGAGATCAATGCCATCGTTATACAAGAAGTGATCAATGCCATCGTTATACACGTAGTGATCAATCCATCGTTATACACGTAGTGATCAATGCCATCGTTATACAAGAAGTGATCAATGCCATCGTTATACACGTAGTGATCATTGCCATCAGTATACACGTAGAGATCAATTCCATCTTTATACACGTAGTGATCAATGCCATCGTTATACACGTTGTGATCAATACCATCGTTATACACGTAGTGATCAATGCCATCGTTATACACGTAGTGATCAATACCATCGTTATACACGTAGAGATCAATACCATCGTTATACACGTAGTGATCAATGCCATCGTTATACACGTAGTGATCAATGCCATCGTTATACAAGTAGTGATCAATGCCATCAGTATACACGTAGAGATCAATGCCATCGTTATACAAGAAGTGATCAATGCCATCGTTATACACGTAGTGATCAATCCATCGTTATACACGTAGTGATCAATGCCATCGTTATACAAGAAGTGATCAATGCCATCGTTATACACGTAGTGATCAATGCCATCAGTATACACGTAGAGATCAATTCCATCTTTATACACGTAGTGATCAATGCCATCGTTATACACGTTGTGATCAATACCATCGTTATACACGTAGTGATCAATGCCATCGTTATACACGTAGTGATCAATACCATCGTTATACACGTAGAGATTAATTCCATCGTTATACACGTAGTGATCAATGCCATCGTTATACACGTAGTGATCAATACCATCGTAAAACACGTAGAGATCAATACCATCGTTATACACGTAGTGATCAATGCCATCGTCATACACGTAGAGATCAATGCCATCGTTATGCACGTAGAGATCAATACCATCGTTATACACGTACTGATCAATGCCATCAGTATACACGTAGAGATCAATTCCATCTTTATACACGTAGTGATCAATGCCATCGTTATACACGTAGTGATCAATGCCATCGTTATACACGTAGTAATCAATACCATCGTTAAACACGTAGAGATTAATTCCATCGTTATACACGTAGTGATCAATTCCATCGTTATACACGTAGTGATCAATCCATCGTTATACACGTAGTGATCAGTGCCATCGTTATACACGTAGTGATCAATGCCATCGTTATACACGTAGTGATCAATGCCATCGTTATACACGTAGAGATCAATGCCATCGTTATACACGTAGTGATCAATACCATCGTTATACACGTAGAAATCAATGCCATCGTTATACACGTAGTGATCAATGCCATCGTTATACACGTAGTGATCAATGCCATCGTTATACACGTAGAGATCAATGCCATCGTTATACACGTAGAGATCAATGCCATCGTTATACACGTAGAGATCAATGCCATCGTTATACACGTAGAGATCAATGCCATCAGTATACACGTAGAGATCAATGCCATCAGTATACACGTAGTGATCAATGCCATCGTTATACACGTACTGATCAATACCATCGTTATACACGTAGTGATCAATGCCATCAGTATACACGTAGAGATCAATACCATCGTTATACACGTAGAGATCAATGCCATCGTTATACACGTAGTGATCAATGCAATCGTTATACACGTAGAGATCAATGCCATCGTTATACACGTAGCGATCAATGCCATCGTTATACACGTAGTGATTAATACCATCGTTATGCACGTAGAGATGAATACCATCGTTATACACGTAGTGATCGATACCATCGTCATACACGTAGAGATCAATGCCATCGTTATGCACGTAGCGATCAATACCATCGTTATACACGTAGTGACCAATGCCATCGTTATACACGTAGAGATCAATACCATCGTTATACACGTAGTGATCAATGCCATCGTTATGCACGTAGAGATCAATACCATCGTTATACACGTAGTGATCAATGCAATCGTTATACACGTAGAGATCAATACCATCGTTATACACGTAGCGATCAATGCCATCGTTATACACGTAGTGATCAATACCATCGTTATACACGTAGAGATGAATACCATCGTTATACACGTAGTGATCGATGCCATCGTCATACACGTAGAGATCAATGCCATCGTTATGCACGTAGAGATCAATACCATCGTTATACACGTAGTGATCAATGCCATCGTTATACACGTAGAGATCAATACCATCGTTATACACGTAGAGATCAATGCCATCGTTATACACGTAGAGATCAATGCCATCGTTATACACGTAGTGATCAATACCATCGTTATACACGTTGTGATCAATACCATCGTTATACACGTAGAGATCAATACCATCGTTATACACGTAGAGATCAATGCCATCGTTATGCACGTAGAGATCAATACCATCGTTATACACGTAGTGATCAATGCCATCGTTATACACGTAGAGATCAATACCATCGTTATACACGTAGAGATCAATGCCATCGTTATACACGTAGTGATCAATACCATCGTTATACACGTAGTGATCAATACCATCGTTATACACGTAGAGATCAATACCATCGTTATACACGTAGAGACCCACAACATCGTTATACATACATACCCCTACACTAGCGTCATTCTTTCGAGCTACACACCATGGTAAAACGGCGACATACCATCGTTATCAGGCTACTCTCGCCATGTACATTAAGCTATAAGAATTGACTTTCACATTGTGCGAGTTCATTGGAGTACTATTTTATACCTCGAGAAATGAATTATACAATTCCATTCAATTTCATTCAATTTCATGAGTGTAAGTATGCTCAGTTGCTCTTCAGGAACATCTTTTGTAGTTTGGTTACAACAAATAGATTCAAATAATATGATCATTAGATGAAAAAGGTTTCTTAAGAACTACCTCAAGATGTCAGTCATCTTGACAGCGCGTTGTAATACATTTACATCAAGTACAAGACGTCAAAATGGCCAACACAATAAAAGCGACGGGAAAGATTTTCTAAGTTGTTCATGAACCTGAACGATTCAAAATGTAAGTCATCATTGATCAATTGGTCGATCATTGAAAGGTGATTATAAAGATGTGTCAAATAGATACTAAGATAAATTTATAGTTTGCTGCAGACTGTCACTTGTCAGTCTGGGCTTGGATCAAGGCAATCAGTTCGGATGTGCATTTCTTCATATTGTTCATTAGGATTAGTCGTAGCAAGGATATTCTTCACCGGGCGTTCATTCAAACTCTCTGATAATGCTAAGGGTAAGTAAAATCGCTTCTGTATTTATTCATACAACGGAATTTCCGAGGAATTGCCCAAGAACGTGTAAGTAGTCTGTCAGCGTTTCCGTCATTTGAAGAATACAATCTGTGTCAAAGTGTGCGGTTCATACACTTATGAAAGAAAAATAATTAACAAATTATATAAGGATAATACTTTTTGTTTCAACCAACCAACCAAACGAACAAACAACCCGACCGACCAATCATCCAACCATCCAACCAACCAAAGGTAAAAAAAAGCATCTGCAGGTCTTCGAACTTTCTTCCACATTAAGGAATGAAGAACACTTTCAGAGACAAGCTCCCAGAAGCATCTAGTCTCTTCTAATGTCCATGGCATCAGCAACCATGTGTGTTTTTTAGACAGTTCCTCTCAGACTTGAGTAATTAAAATGTCAATTCCTATATGACATCATTATCCAAAAGCACATCGCCCACAAGATTACCCCAAAGGACACTTCGGTCACATGTTGTTGTTTTTCTGAAATACATCGCCCCTTTTTCTAGTCTATTTTCATAAAATCGTTTGTTAATGTACATGTTTATTAATCAATATACAAATATAGCAAGTTCCTCCTGCAAATACTACGAAACTAAATCTTTAGAAGATTGAAGAAATGTAGGAATGCGGGTCCCTCTTTGCGAAATGAAGTGCCAACGGGAACAGTGAATACAGGAGTATTGGCGTCTTTATTCTGACCTCGCTAACTACATGGAGTGTGTTTTGTGAGATTACGAAATTAGATCCACGGGATCTGAGGAAAAAAGTTCCTCTGAATATCATCTGGACTATATTTTTTCTGATTGCATTAAATGCCCCTGAACTATGTTTAAAATGATTTTGCTTTGTGGACTTTGTTTTAGTAGTTTATGGATAAGGGGGACATGCATAATATTTCATTATGACGATATGGCGACTGTTTCAGCTTAATATATGCATCCAATAATAAAGACTATGAGAATCTGCTCATGTTCCTTATGCACGTATGCTGTTGGCATGACTCGTCTGGTAGGTAATCCTAGCGGTGGGGTGGCTCAGTGGATAAAGCATTCACTCGTTACAGCGAAGGACCAGGTTCGATACCCACATTGGTGCAATGGGCGAAGCCCATTTTTGGTGTTCCCCTCATGAATATAACTGTAACATTTCTAAAAACGGCATAAAACCACTCTTACTCACTCTATATTGTGCAACTTTAATCATAACCATAATCTTGGATTCGAACCAATGATCACTGAGTCATAAAACGGTTCATTAGAATTATTGCGACCAATGCAAATTACCCGCTATTCATTTCTCGTAACTGTCCAGTTAATACCTACAGTTATTGTTTGCGACAACGCCACCGTGAAGTAATTACACTGCAGTGCAAGATATCTTAGTTCTGTAAGGTTGCCGTGGATATTTTTAGCACAACTAAATCAATGTTTATTGGGCTAATAAGGAATGTTATGGGACTATCATGTTGTCATCGTTTGAAAAGTATAGGGCTTGCATCTACAGTTTTCAAATAATTTGGCTTTCAGTTATTTCAACTTTTTAGCCACATCAAAGGCGTTATTAGTTCTGCGGATATTCCCGGTAGTACCTTAAACACGAAGCGAATTTTTGCGGTCGTTCAGCTAATTATTCGCATGATTTCTGCTGTAACTCTTCGGACTTATTACCAAAAAATGTAAGGCAAATTCCCGGCGAACTGTACATGTACGTACATCATCCAAGGAGATGGCTCTTCCTCTGAATCACACACAGGTAGCACAGGTATCTCGATTATCCACCGAAACAGATTCGGCATTTACTCCAGTAGTGGTGAAAATTATGTAAATGAATCACAGAAAAGCAGAGATGAGATCAGGTGTTCGCGAAAAGATTAAGTATATCCTTCTCTACTGTTAGCATCACACAATTTGTATAAAAAACATCAGTGTTTGTTGCCTGTAAACATTAATGTGTGACGACTTAAACATTACTACACCCAGGCACATTCCAATATGCAAATATCATGGACATGATGAAGGAGCTCAATAAGATTCAGGTTCCTGAACATTGTTTCACTTACAGGCAATTGTTCAATAAATTATTCAAGAAGGATAACTTTAATTAATATATAGCAAGGATATCCAAAACAAATGCTCTGTTGTATTCTCCACTGGACGACATCAGGCATGAACCTGAATGTAGACAATATTATAAAATCGATTTTTTTTTTATAAACAATTGATTGCCTTTCAAACTCATGATTTTTAGTAACTCATTATTTACTTTGTGTTTTTTGTGAAGTTCTTTTTTAGGGTACTCGATATGTCGAAATCTTAATTTCTAGAATTAGCTTTTTTCATCATATTGCTTTTCTTAACCTGATATGTCTATATTTACTGACACCTTAAAGCAATCTATATAAAAGTGTAATGTTATTGTCACAATTCAGCAATAACTTCATGTAATTGATTATACCTTCATCTCACCACGTATCCAGTTTCTAAGTTTTACAATTTATTTCTGCTTATAAAAGAATAAAATGACATTATTATTTTTAAAACTGTTGAAATAAAGGGTTAGCGCCATGTTCCTGAGTACGTCTGGATGTGTTGTCAGGGACAGACACAAGCGTCGCTTACAGATTGCATCGAACAACTCCTTGAAGACACATGGGAGGCTCAACTTTCTCAGAAATTTGTGTTAGACTGGAAAAAGCGAATGGAACAATTTCTGGGACAAATTTTGTAATTACCTAGGTCTTCACAGACATGACAGTACAGATTCCAGAACCAATGGATTCATCATTGTAATTGTAATTTTTTGTAAAAATTCCCACTTCGAATCCTTTCATATGCCGCGATTGTAATATGGTACTAGGCATTTACATTTTATTGTACTATGACATCCAGCTCACCATACTGATCGCACACTTCACCCACCATTTAATGCCCGTAACATGCCGCCCATCCAAAAATAATAAAAACGAAAAAACCCTTTCCATTTTCATAAGAAATATCGATTGTACAATTCCGACCACATCGTGAGGAGATGTTTATGAATCACTATCAAATATGTTCTGTATACATCAGGTCACCCAATCAAGCACTGTCTACACTAAGTCACCCAATCAAGTACTGTCTTTACCAGGTCACCCAATCAAATACTATCTACACCAGGCCATCCAATCAAGTACTGTCTACACCAGATCACCCAATCAAGTACTGTCATCACCAGGTCATCCAATCACTTAATGTCTACACAAGGTCACCCAATCAGGTACTGTCTTTACCAGGTCAACCAATCAAGTACTGTCTTTACCAGGTCACCCAATCAAGTACTATCTACACCAGGTCATCTAATCACGCACTGTCTACACAAGGTCAACCAATCAAGTACTGTCTACACCAGGTCACCCAATCGGCTACTGTCTACACCAGGTCACCCAATCAAGTACTGTCTTCACCAGGTCATCCAATCAAGTACTGTCTACACCAGGTCAACCAATCAAGTACTGTCTACACCAGGTCTTCCAATCAGGTACTGTCTTTACCAGGTCACCCAATCAAGTACTATCTACACCAGGTCATCTAATCACGCACTGTCTACACCACGTCAACCAATCAAGTACTGTCTACATCAGGTCACCCAATCGGCTACTGTCTACACCAGGTCAACTAAATACGTACTGTCTACGCTAGGTCACCCAATCAAGTACTATCTACACCAGGTCAACCAATCAAGTACTGTCTGCACAAGGTCAACCAATCAAGTACTGTCTACACCAGGTCACCCGACCAAGTACTGTCTACAACTGGTCACCCGACCAAGTACTGTCTACACCAGGTCACCCAGCCAAGTACTGTCTACACCAGGTCACCCTGCCAAGTACTGTCTACACCAGGTCATCCTGCCAAGTACTGTCTACATCAGGTCACCCTGCCAAGTACTGTCTACACCAGGTCACCCTGCCAAGTACTGTCTACACCAGGTCACCCTGCCAAGTACTGTCTACAACAGGTCACCCTGCCAAGTACTGTCTACACCAGGTCTCATCGAAGCTCAAAATTCAAAATGAAAATAATGACACGGACAAAATATTCAAACCTAAATTCAACCCAAAAATGACATTATCAATATTCATGAATTTAATCAACGATTTGACAATATTCCTGACCTCTACTTCCTTTTTGTAAATATTTTAATCCCTTCTTTTGAGTATGAAAACAAGGCACTTGTGCCAGATAGGCATATTCTTTTAATCTCATGATCATGCTTATAATCAATGGATCTTCCATTATCACCCTCCCTGGTCAGACAAGATAAGCTAGGAAACACACACCTGTGTACCTTCAGGCATGCCACCGGGGATTGTCATAGCAGCGGTTGAGGTGAGTTTATTAAATTTATTAGATAAACACGTACTAAGTATATATATATATATATATATATATATATATATACTATACACTACATATGTTAGCAACACTGAATCGACGTCTGGAATATTGAGTGTGTTAGCATTCTTATTACGATAGTACATTACCTCAAGAATCGTTACTTTTATTGACGGGTCATTGAGTAGGACTACCAGATAAGACGTACACCAGATTTTAGGTCTCATAACAATGCGGTTAGGTTTGGAATTATTTTTTTCCCAAATCAAAACATTTCCTTTATTGCAGGTCATTCTCATCCTTTGTGTAGGCCATAACAAAGGTATGTACATTCAACTGTTATGCGACCGAACAGAACTGTTCCTGTAAGCGTTGTTTTCTCGAAGTATTAAGCTTGGTAAGAGGGCAGTGATCTCGCCCGTTATGAAAACGGGATGGGTTTTAATCCTCATGGTGTAATGAGGCTGCCTCCGTGGTCCAGATGATAGAACGTCTTCCCGGTGAGGTTAATAATTGAGAAATCTATGTTATGTTGTATTTTCAGCAGCGTCGTCGTTGTATTGTCGCAGCTGCGTTGATGTCCACAGCCCTGCTTCCTGCACAAACATACGCTCATGTAAAGCTAATCAAGTAAGGAAATGTATGAGATTCATGATACATGAGAAGAAGAACTGGTTCATTAAAATCAGATCGTATGACGATACCCGTCTGCGTAATGATCTGACAACCCTCCGTAGAAGGTTGCATCAGGTGAACATCATTATCAATAAACAAAGTCTCGACTCCTAGATTTTTGTACGAGACAGCGGTTTACCACGGTGGTTCCAGCTTAGGAATAGCACTGATTCGAGTCGCAAGCGGTTTAAAAACCAACCCGCAGCTGTTACCTGGTTGATTAAGTGCCCACTCGTTGGAAAAGCCATCATGGCATTATTAACTGAGCATTATTACCAGACATGTTTTCATGAAGCAAGCCTTCGTGACATAAAAACACAACCACAAACTCACTTGGCTACACTTTCCGTTTGCATTATGTCATAATTCTAAGTTCCGCACATGAAATACGAATGAAATATTCCACATTTATTTTGCTTTTTGAAGCTAACGTTAGCTCTAAATGTTTGTTTACTAGATGTGTTCCACGCGGGAAATGAGGAGCCTCAACGGGGACGTCGTCTACACGCTTGGGTGCGACAACAGCGACGTGAGCAATTGAAACATTAATGTAGTTGGGTTGAACAAATTATGATAACAAAAAATAACTGAAGTGACAGATTGAAACATCTGGAATCATTCTAAATGTATGGGGGTAATAGCCTATGTTTGTGAAACGGTTAAATACGTTCATGCTCAGTTTTATTATTCATGTTGTATGAACCACGTTTCTCGTGTAGATCTTTTTTCACCTTAAACAATAATATTTGAACACACATTGTCGTGATGATGAGAATGACGACGACGACGATGATGACGACGATGACGATGATGATGATGATGATGATGATGATGATGATGACGACGACGACGACGACGACGACGATGATGATGATGATTATGATGATGTTGACGACGACGACGACGATGACGATGATGATGATGATATATCAGTGTATCACTGTTGAATGTACATTAGTGCTAGCTGGTACCACTGTCCATTATCTAGGTATGCAGCTCGCATGTTTTGGGTCCTGTCATCGGACGTCGTGCATCCTCTGGTTGTTTTCAATGCTGCGGAAGTAACGAATGCAATGCTGGACTATGTGCCCTTCAGCCACCGACAACCCCACACAGTAGCCTACCCATTGGTAATGCATACATATCAAACATACATCGTACAATACCCTTTATACACACAACACAGAGGCCTATCTCATGGTAATCCAAACATAAATTATCTAGCATACATTGTGTGTCCCAGTCTAAGGTGCCGCATTTCGTTGTGTACAGTTGCGTCCGTTGGGCGCGGCAGAAACCCCAATTATGTTTCTAGATATGTCAGCACCATACACGTGCTCGTGGATTTCACCAAAACCTTTGAAACCCGCATCACCTCGGGCTTTCCTCACACATCAAGCCTACACGCCGTTATAAAACTGGAATTCTGTCCAAAGCGGCGTTAAACCAAACTCACTCACTGACTAATATGCATTGTACAATACTCTTAATACACAATCCTAATATGGTAGTGGTAATGCAGACATACAGGAAATACAATACTCTAATACACTTAAGTGCCCACTGCAAATGAAAGCATCTCTAATACATTTTGCACAAAACTCTTCATTTACACAATAGCCCAACTACCTAAAATACACTATACAATACTCCAATACAATTAAGTACCTAGTGATAATGAAACTACAACTACTCTTAATATGCACAATCGCTTTTTCTGAAAGCCGTGCAAGTTAACACCATCTTTTTCAACTTATTCGAAGTAACCGTTCTCATCTGTGCTTAAACCTTGTTTCAAGATAATAAGCGAACGTTTCAAATATCAATTTAAAAAAACTTATCTCATGAGTGATTATAACGAAATGAGTTGTATATTTCTGCAGGTGTCGTTGATCATTGCAACCCGAACCATTGTGCCAACGGCGGAACCTGCGTAGAGAGGGTGGATGGGTTCGTGTGTGAGTGTGCGTCGGGGTACACCGGTATGAACTGCAATATCTCGGACCTGTGTGCCTCGGACCCGTGTCTGCATGGGGGCAAATGTCTGGATACCAAAACAAGGTAGTGATACAAACTACGGTAAAATACGTTTATAACGAACACGCTTATAACGAACTGACCGACATAGCGAACTTTATTTTTTAGTCTCGGCCATTTGTTGTATATAAGCTGTATAAATGCTTATAACGCTCTTCGGTTTTTACGAATAGTGTTCGAATAGTACGAATAGTTGAGTTCGTTATAACCGTAGTTTACTGTAAATAAGAATGACATCACTCTCACGTCAACAGATAATCAGAATCTTTTTTTTCTAAAATCACCGTAGGGAAGCGGTAGCTGATCAGATCCCAATGACCCCGATCAACAAAGCGATCTTATCGTTACATCTACCCGAAGCAAGGGAGTTAACTGACTATAAAAGTCCAGTTTCCATCCTTGCAGAACTATGCTGGTATCATGAAGTTACATTTCGGATGGACTTATTAGTCTATGAATAGTCCAATCAAAATCGTGAAACGAAAATCGCCATCCGGCTAAAAGGGTCATGCAGATTCACGTCGATTGCAGGATTTGCAAAACATGTGCACCGACAACTCGGCATCAACAGACATTTTCCAAATCTTTCATATATATAATTAAGGTGCACACATGAGTTGATGCACTTCGCAATGTAAGATCCGTTTTATCACACTATAGATCTTGATTATCGATCATATCCTCTTGACCGGGCGCGCCATTTTGTTTGAAGCAAATGCAACTTTTATGAGAGGCGGAATCTGATTGGTCAATAGGAGGGGCATGGGAGGGACATAACTCGTGATTGTCACTGGTGGCGCTACGATCGAGCCCAGAAATTCAAGCCAAGTTCGGCAAGGGTGGAAACATGATTTTTATAGTCAGTTAACTCCCTTGCCTCGGGAACATGTTATCGTTACGACTGTTTACTTAGCCACATTAAATAAATGGAGCTTCGACTATCGTACAGCTAAGATCGCTTTGCAGAACCCGGCCCTGGGTCCCGTTCCGCAAAGCGATCTTAGCGCTACGATTGTCGTAAGTCAGTGTGAAAGAATGGGAGCTACGATCAACTTAGAGCTAAGATTACTTTGTGGAACGTGGCCCTGCACATGACGATTGTCTTAAAAGCTCATTAGAACATATAGGTGTGTTTCAACGCGTCCAGGCATTATACAAGATGGATCGTTGGTCTTGAAATGAACCACATGACTGCTTAGTACTCCATAATATACTGGCTGCCGCGATAAAGCTTGGGTATCTTGACAACGTCGTTCAATAACAATTATCACTTACTTTTTTCTAAAACAACAACTACACAACACCCACTTTATAGTGTCATCTTGTAGTTAGAGAATTAAGCTTGATATTCAATGTTTCACACACAACAGGCTTCTGAGCAGGTTTTCTCGAACAAGGTTCGACTGTAACATCCAATCCCGTCGGGATGTTGGCTGTACTAAACAGTTATATACGCTGATGCACAGACAGGCATATCTCGGAAATGTATTAACAACAAACAAGACCTGAGAGTGTCGCTGTCTGATGGGATAGTATTGATATTAAAACCAAATAAAAGACGCCTGCGTGTCTTATTTGTGCATTAGGACATGGATATGTTGAACACTCTCTTTGACATAACGCGACCGCCTCCGTGGCCTAATGGTAGAGCGTCCGCCCGGAGAGCGGAAGGTCCGGGGTTCGATCCCCAGTCGCGTCATACCAAAAGACGTTAAAAGATGGTACTTGTTACCCTGTCTGGCGCTCGGCATTAAGGGGCACAACGAGGTTTGGTCGGCTCGGAGTCAGTATACTGTGTCTGAGTGGGATATTCATGTTAAACTGCGGCATGGTATCTCAGTGAGATGGCAGTATAAATGGGCATCAGTCCGGACTGGTACAAGCAGCCACACAAACACACACACGTACATGCACATCGCTATATAAGTGCAATAATCTTGGACGCGACGTTGAACCCCATTTCACCTCACCTCACCTTGACTTAACGCTGATGTGAAGTCGGCTACAGTCTGGTTACAGAAGGATTTTACTGGTTTGTATGTTCTAGACAGCATTGGATGAATGTAGCATATCTAAACTGAGAGGCAAAAGAAAGTGTGCCAAGTTTGGGTTTTATGTCTATTGATATTGAAATTGAAAGAACTGTCCAATTAACTATCACACATCCCCGCAACAGTTTGTAAAACGTAATCTTTGTCTGTGTAATTTTGTGTAAAATTAGTTTGGTTCAATGAAAACTGAGTGACGAAATGAATTTGCAACACCATGACTCCTTCCATTTTGAAATGTTGTCAACTTGTGCCGAAAAAAGAGCACATTTAGTGATTTTCAAAGATAAGATACACAGAAGTTGTGTATTATGATTTTTTTTAAATTTAACAAATTTTACATCAAGTTATGTTTTAAAAACTAAAACCATGTAAAGGTATTCTTTGACTGCTGACTAAGCGCCAGTACAGTCCACTTTTAAAATCGCTAACTTAGAAGATATTTTCATGGGATAAAAACAGTGGAGAAGTATAGTTTCCTTTGCCCCATTAGTTCATTTCTATAAAAACACTCGTCCGAGTGTCCCCCTTCCAAACAACGTCTAAATATCCTTCCCTGTATTTTAGCTTCTATTTAGTTGACCCTCATGCCTTTGCTTCGACGTCGTCTTTCTAGCTACGTCTGTGACTGCACTGGTACTGGCTACGACGGCTTTACGTGTCAGGTGCCCTACGATGACTGCCTGTCACAACCCTGTCTCCACGGCTCTACCTGTATTGACGGGTTTAAGGTATTCTTTCATCATCGTTAGCTTTTCAGAAATGTACTTTTGAATAAATACCGTTGATTAGTTTCTTCTCCGAAGGTTAGCTCAACGCTCCTTCAATGTTTGTTTCAAACGACACTGAAATTTCCTAATTGAAAATATATTTTTTTACGTGAGGGTATTGTACTGTTAAAGTCACTGCTTGCTTTATTACACAATTTTAATCAGATTTCCATCTTTGATCAGATCTCTGTTACAAGGAAATGAGTCAGTATTTCTGTCGTAATTGCATTTACAAATTTTCTTTCCAATTACAGAACTGGACTTGCAAGTGTGTTGCTGGCTTCGCCGGAAATAACTGTGAAGTAGAACTCAGCGCATGCGTATCCAACCCGTGTCTCCATGGAGGCACGTGCGTCGACACACATGCTGGGTCAAATCCAGGTCAAACAAGCCCGGGTTTTCACTGTCAATGCGTTGAGGGTATAGCGGGTACGTACACATTTCTTACTATATTTAAGACTAACAGGTCAAGCACGCGGGTTTCGATAAAATGACAGCACCCTAACCCAGAATAGCAAATGGTCGGTCCCCAAGAAGTGCAATTCGCAGTGCAGAAGACAGTGTCAGAAACCTATGATCATTATCATTCTTGGTTTGTCAGTACCAAATCCGGGGGCGCCAACAAAATGATGAAAGGTATTTCCTCCCTAAAAAGGACACGCAGCGACACAACTGAATTGCTGTTCAAAGCGGCGTACAGGTCATCAGAAACCATAAACTTACATAGACACAAGGACAATACACCCTTGTTAGACGCGTCCTGACTCACTGGAACATGTTACAGGTGATCGTTGTGAGACTCTCCACATAGACACATGGACAATACACCCATGTTAGACGCGTCCTGACTCACTGGAACATGTTACAGGTGATCGTTGTGAGACTCACCACATAGACACATGGACAATACACCCATGTTAGGCGCGTCCTGACTCACTGGAACATGTTACAGGTGATCGTTGTGACACCCTTGTTAGACGCGTCCTAACTCACTGGAACATGTTACAGGTGATCGTTGTGAGACTCACCACATAGACACATGGACAATACACCCATGTTAGACGCGTCCTGACTCACTGGAACATGTTACAGGTGATCGTTGTGAGACTCTCCACATAAACATATGGACAATACACCCGTGTTAGACGCGTCCTGACTCACTGGAACATGTTACAGGTGATCGTTGTGAGACTCTCCACATAAACATATGGACAATACACCCGTGTTAGACGCGTCCTGACTCACTGGAACATGTTACAGATGATCGTTGTGAGACTCTACACATAGACATATGGACAATACACCCATGTTAGACGCGTCCTGACTCACTGGAACATGTTACAGATGATCGTTTTGAGACTCTCCACATAAACATATGGACAATACACCCATGTTAGACGCGTCCTGACTCACTGGAACATGTTACAGATGATCGTTTTGAGACTCTCCACATAAACATATGGACAATACACCCATGTTAGACGCGTCCTGACTCACTGGAACATGTTACAGATGATCGTTGTGAGACTCTCCACATAAACATATGGACAATACACCCATGTTAGACGCGTCCTGACTCACTGGAACATGTTACAGGTGATCGTTGTGAGACTCTCCACATAGACACATGGACAATACACCCATGTTAGACGCGTCCTGACTCACTGGAACATGTTACAGGTGATCGTTGTGAGACTCTCTACATAGATACAAGGACAATACACCCTTGTTAGACGCGTCCTGACTCACTGGAACATGTTACAGGTGATCGTTGTGAGACTCTCTACATAGATACAAGGACAATACACCCTTGTTAGACGCGTCCTGACTCACTGGAACATGTTACAGGTGATCGTTGCGAGACTCTCCACATAGACACAAGGACAATACACCCTTGTTAGACGCGTCCTGACTCACTGGAACATGTTACAGGTGATCGTTGTGAGACTCTCTACATAGACACATGGACAATACACCCATGTTAGACGCGTCCTGACTCACTGGAACATGTTACAGGTGATCGTTGTGAGACTCTCTACATAGATACAAGGACAATACACCCTTGTTAGATGCGTCCTGACTCACTGGAACATGTTACAGGTGATCGTTGTGAGACTCTCTACATAGATACAAGGACAATACACCCTTGTTAGACGCGTCCTGACTCACTGGAACATGTTACAGGTGATCGTTGTGAGACTCTCCACATAGACACATGGACAATACACCCTTGTTAGACGCGTCCTAACTCACTGGAACATGTTACAGGTGATCGTTGTGAGACTCTCCACATAGACACATGGACAATACACCCATGTTAGACGCGTCATAACTCACTGGAATATGTTACAGGTGATCGTTGTGAGACTCTCCACATAGACACATGGACAATACACCCTTGTTAGACGCGTCCTGACTCACTGGAACATGTTACAGGTGATCGTTGTGAGACTCACCACATAGACACATGGACAATACACCCTTGTTAGACGCGTCCTAACTCACTGGAACATGTTACAGGTGATCGTTGCGAGACTCTCCACATAGACACATGGACAATACACCCATGTTAGACGCGTCCTAACTCACTGGAACATGTTACAGGTGATCGTTGCGAGACGAACTACGACGACTGCTGGGTGAAGCCATGTAAGCACGGCACCTGCGTGGATGGCATCAACTCCTACACTTGCGACTGTACCGGTAGTGGCTACTCTGGTGTACTCTGTGAACACAAGCTCACCAACCAGTAAGCATTTACAATAACAGAGACAAGGCGAAAGGGTAACCAGTCCGAATTTACAACAGGAGTTCTCTGAAGCACGTCTTTAAAACCAGGCCAGAAATAATTGCGAAATATTCGCCGTGAAATAACATCAACGCAAGAGAATAATTGACTGATTAGGAAAGAATTCGTTGAGGTACACTGCTGATTCGCTGATATTTCTCTTCAACAGGTGTTTGAATCATCCGTGCCAGAATGGCGGCACATGTATTCAAGATGGCGACGACTACCACTGCGAGTGTCTTGCCTTCAAAGAGGGGCTAATAACTCATGGGGGCAAAAATTGTTCTGTACTTTTGCGAGGTTGTGAGAATGTTCATGCCTGTCAAAACAAGGCTCTATGTGTTCCCGTTCTTCTGAATGAGGCTAAAAATATCAATGGCTACACCTGTTCCTGTGCACATGGCTTCATTGGTGCGGTATGTGACACGACCACAATCATGACGGTGTCGCCATCGACTTTCATCAGGAAGACCTACTCTTCTGGCTTCAACCTCACGATGAGATTCAGGACAGGACAGTCTAATGGGGTAAGTTGGTACTGGCAATTTAGAAGCAACTGAAAGCTACCAGATACGTGATACTGTATTTCATCGAATCAGCGGTTTCAATTGACAATAACAACCGAGTTGGTTTCCAGCATCACACTGCGCTACATTCCCTGTTATTTCGATGTAATTTGAAGTTACAACAATCCACCCGTGGATAGAGGAACTACCAAAACACGAGTGTATTTCACAAGTCGGCATCACCAATGGCACCAATTGCACCCCTTCCTTTCTGATCTGTTTCCTTATGCATATGAATCGGAATTTCTGCTTCGAGTGGCAAAATAACCAATACGGGAATTTGGCCAAAACGTTAAACCTAAGTTTCAGGTAAATCAATGACATGATATCGTTCAATATTGATCAAATAGCCAATTCCGATCCATTGATGTACCCGACTGTGCTAGACATAAAAGAGATAACCAGTGAAATCGCCTCATCTGTTTAAATATTTATATCTGTGCATAATGATTCAGGGTGACAACCAGACCATGCACAAGACTGTATGACAAGAGGGGTGACTTCAACTTTTCAAAAGTCATCCAAATGATGTCCGATGCAATTTCCTATTTTGACATCAGCCATAATTTCTGTTCTCGTGTTTGTTGACTTTTGTTTGTGATGGGTGCACCCGATGGACCAGGATACACCCACCCTTTCGTGAGACACCGATAACCTATTGATACTGATTCATGAAACCATGATTATTCATTCAATTTAATCCATTCAATATTCATGAGTGAGTTCGTGAGTGAGTGAGTTAGTGAGTGAGTTAGTAAGGTTTTACGCCGCTTTTAGCAATATTCTAGCAATATCACGGCGGGGAACAACAGAAATGGGCTTCACGCCCATGTCGAACCCGGCTCTTCGGTGTGACGAGGAAAGGCTTTATCCACTAGGCTACCCAACCGCCCCTCAATATTCATGAATACAGACATGTTTATGATATAGACGGGATCGTACAATGGCTTTCGCTTTGACCATAGAAGTCTTATGAGTGTGGAAAGGGTTTTGTTACTTTTCATTTGCAATATTTCGGGAACACGCCAAGAAATATCAAAATGCCAAATACAACGTTACTGCTTTTGCGAATAAATTCCCTTATTCCTCAATATCGCGGTATGTGTGTGCGTTCAGCTACAACACACACGTCCACTTTGTTAGGACCAGTCACATGTCTCATTAACAAATAATTATAATTATACTGAACAACATATCATATCCTCAAGTACGATAATTAGAAATATGTGATGGTACATATAATCCAATACTATATGTAAACACACACAATACATGCATATGTATACACACACTCAAACACACAAACACACACACACACACACACAAAGTACACACACACACATACACACACACACACAAACACAAACACACACACACACATACACATACACATACACATACACACACACACACACAACCACACACACAAAGCACACACACACAAAGCACACACACACAAAGCACACACACACAAACACACACACATACACATACACACACACACAAACACACACACAAAGCTCACACAAAGCACACACACACACACACACACAAAGCACAGACATATACACATGAAAGTTGGTAAGTGCTGATTTGTCCTTTCAGGTTTTGCTCTATAATCGGGTTGGAAACGCATTCGTCAGCGTTGAGATCGTCAATGGCTCACTGTATCTTGTGTCGGGCGATACCTTCGGCTACAATGACACCCAGGAAGCTCTGACGTCACTTCCGCTTGATGACTCGCAATGGCACAGCCTCAGTCTGGTGTACGATGGCAACACCACCCTATCCCTCATGGACCCTCTCTGTAACACGACTGACGATTGCATCTTATCCTCTACCGGTCCTACTTCCGCCAGTTCACTTAGAGAGCATTTCATTGGTCGGGTTCCTGTGACGCCATGGCGTCAGGGCACTGTGTCCAAACGCGATTTTGACGGATGTGTCGAAGATGTCATATTCAACTCTGATGTTATCATACCGGATAATTATGGTGTGGCGGAGTTCCATGGAATCAAGATGGATTGCCCAGCCTGTCTGCCAGGGACATGTGACGGTATTGGCAAGTGTTACCCTCGCGGAAATACAAGCTTCCAGTGCTGCGCGGGAATACACAACGGAGTATGTTTCAATGGTAGGTAGAACAATAATGAGCGAGCGAGCGATTGGTTGAGGAAGCGAGTTAAACCCCTTTGAAAAGAAAACACTTGGTAATTGGATTTGACCAAAAACATTTCAAACGTTATCACTACTTTCTCATGCCAGTGGTTATAACTTTGGTTATAACAACAGAGACAAACAATGGCTATTGATAAAGGCGAATCTTGAATTCTAACCCAGCTTATTAGGATCCTGGCACGAAAAGGGACAAAACTGTCCAAAGCGAATTGCGTCGTCATTGTTAGCTGTAATATTATTTCCCATTGGGAAGATAATAAATATGTCACAACAAAACAAAGATATATGTCAGCACACTATCAAACACTTCAATTGTTGGCCCAGTGAGAAATCAAGCGAAGTGAGCAGCCCGGCAAAGAAAGTATATTATCGAACAATGATGGTTGATAAATAGGAAACAAACTAGGAATTCCTATTCGACTGCTTTCAGACGGTACCGTTTGGATAACGTTTATAGGTTTTTGGTCAAATCCAAATTTCATGTGCCAAAACAATACTCTGTAAATAGTATGACACACCACCCCGTAGGATGGCCGGAATAGATTTTTCCCGAGCAAACTATGCTAGTTGTATGAGGCGACCAAATGTATCGGGTGGTCTGACTCGGTGACTTAAAGTTTGATGGAACACATGTCATCGTTCCCGGACGGCATGGTACGTTGCTCAACTATCAATCAATGGATTGTAAGGTCCAGACTCGACTATTTACAGGCCGCCATCATGTAGTTATAATATTCCTGGGGCGGCGTTAAGCTACACACCAAACTAAAACTTGACTAACTATTCCTTACTTCTTTGAGGTCTTGGATAATGTATCCGTCTAAATGCTGTCATGTTTATATCGGGGGGCACGGGGGGGATGGGGGGATGGGGGGGGGGGGGGGGGGGGGGGGGCAGTCGTCTAAGGCGCCGCGATTCGCTGTGCAGAGTTGCGTCCCTTGGACACCCAAGACACTTATGAGGTTATGGGTTCGAGTCCCGGTTCGCCCTATTTATGTTTCTAGGTTTGTAAGCACAATACCCGTGCTCGTGGGTTTCACCGAAGTGGTAAACCTCTGAGACCTGCATCACTTCGGGCTTTCCTCACACATTAAGCTGACACGCCGAGATATAACTGTAATACTGTTAGAAGCTGCGTTAAACCCAACTCACTCACTCATGTTTCTATCTTCCAGATAACGGAGTAACGTGTAACTTTGATGCTGGTCTCTGTGGTTGGGTCCAGTCAGGAAATGATGTCTTTGACTGGACCAGGTTTCAAGGAGCGACGGGTTCAACTGACACCGGGCCATCGGGTGATCACACATCGGGATCAGGTGTGTGTGGAAGCCCATTAGGGCCAAATAATGTTGTAATTTCAACACGGTATCTATCGAGAATTTTCAAAATAGTATATTGCAATTGAAATACCTTGAATTTCAAACATGGTATCTTGAACTAATTTTCAACGTGTCATTTTAATACTTTGTTTCCACCTTTATTGACAACAACCAAACCAACATTTATACGATTATTTTAATACTTTGAAATTTCAAAATATTACCTTGAAATATCAACAAGCTGTTTTAAACTTTCAAGACAAACATCAGTAATGATATGGCCTTTTTCGGCCACAGTAGGTGTGACAACATCATGAGTTGTTCACACTGAGGGTACTTCACACCATTTTGCCCGGGGAATAATCACACAACGAATTCAACTCACCGTCATGTTTATCAATAACCACAATCTGAAAACAACTGGATATTAAGATTCGAAGCGTTGTTAGTCGCCATCACCAGACTACGTTTATGCTCTGTGAATCCTAACTTAATGATAATACACATAAAGCAACGACGTTTCGCTGTATGGGGTTTGAATCGCTTGGGATCCGACAGAGAATGCAAACAGTACACATAGGCCACAAATACTACTTTCTGATTGGCTGACAATAGAATGGGAGGGACTTTTGTATTGCTCACTGTTATATAGAGGGGCGTGTTTTCGGAATGAGTGCTCTCCGTCCGTGGCGTTTCGAATCCCGATCATAACTCGGTAATTGTATACCTTTTTGTGTTTGGGTATTTCTAAAACAAATTTTCTTCGACTCAAATACGTGTAGCGTTCGTTTCCGGAGAATAACTCGTAAACCGAAAATATTTTATCATGAAACTTTGCACAGGTATCTAACACATGCTGAACTGGTGCCTTTCGCTGTTTCAAATTGGACTTAACCCAAATACAGTTTGCTTTCATTATCAGAGCATAACTTAAAAAAACAGATGGGGTGTAGTGATAATTTCTGGACTATAATATCTCCATATATACTCACACGCAAAAGAAACGCTAGTGGTTTTAAGCAAATAGGTAACAAACATGGAACCATAAATTGATACGAGTTTTAGCATGTAGTGAAGCCTGATGGTGTTATCAATATTTTGGCTTGCATTTTGGAAGCCCCGAGTAAAAACGCAACATCAAAAACGAATCGCCAAGACGCACCATTTCAATGAATATGTGGGTATCATCCACCAATTCCTCGCGAAATCGAAAATGCACGAACTGTCACGAACTGTAGTGGGTATAAAACTGTGGCCGATTCTTGGACCTACCACTCCTTGGTCAACAATGCCACGCCTAACGCAAATTCAGAGAAACCAGGCAATCGGACGTTTGGAAGCTGGAGAGTCATTTCAACGTTAACATAACCACAATTTACCGTCTCCTGCATCGATACAATGCTACACAGACCACAGGTGACCTTCCTCGGAGCGGTCGTCCTAGGGTCACCACACCTCGACAAGATCGGCAGATTACCCGTCAACACCAGCGACATCCGTTCCTAACTGCAAGTGAAAGTGCTCGACAGACCACAGGAACACAAAATCGACACATTAGCCGGGACACTGTGATCCGACGTCTCCGTTCCAACAACCTCAGATGTCGCCGACCAGCACGTCGTCCTGTTCTCTAACCACGGCATCGACAAGTACGACTTCAGTGGGCGCAGGGTCATCACAATTGGCGTCATCGTGAGTGGAGGCGTGTCATCTTCTCTGATGAAAGTCGTTTTTGTGTCTCCCATGCAGACGGAAGAGTCAGAATTTGGCGGCGTCGAGGTGATCGTTTCGCTGACAAAAACGTTGTGGAAAAGGATCCTTGGGGTGGACCTAGCGTCATGATATGGGCAGGGATTGGACTTAATGCGAGACTTGGACCTATGTGCTTTCTGAATGTTGGTCAAGGTCGGGAACACGGCGTCACTGCTCAGCGGTATATCGACCAAGTGATCACAACATCAACAACACATTTTCCAGCAGGACAACGCTCGTCCCCATGTTGCCAGAGCTACCATGGCCTTTCTGCAACAACACAACATCCGTGTTCTACCGTGGCCAGCCCTCAGCCCTGATCTGAACCCGATCGAACACTTGTGGGATTAGGTTCAAAGGCGTCTGCACAATTTAATGTGCGCCCAGTCCCTACAACTGCCGATGAACTACGCACAGCTGCTCTGGATGTGTGCAGAAGGATCCTTAGGGCCTTCACAAATCGTCTGATCCACTCAATGTACATGTACAGGAGGTGTGTGGCAGTGATCAGTACTAATGGTGGTCACACCAGGTATTGACTGACATTTTGAGTATTGACCCGAAACTGTGTAAGCCCTTAACATTTGAAAAAAAACAATTATGTCATCTGCCTTTTAATCCATTAAACTGTCTTCAGTCAAATTAATGTCAATCTTGCCCTATTAGTATTTCTTGTCTTTACTGTTGAAAATAAATAACATGTATACTGCATTCTACTTGCGTTTCTTTTGCGTGTGAGTATAGATTTCATGAAACTTTATTCCCATATTAAAAGAGTGCTGAAATTGTCATGCTATTTCGGATTTTCTACGAAACGATCTACGCAGGGTTGTCTGAGAACCGTGACCATAATTACGTGATTGACATGTATAGCACTTGCCAAACGAACATGTACTGGATATAAAGTGAATTATTGTTAAAAGAACACAATATACATGTCGCAACCGAACCAGTGTACTTCCTCGAAGTGGAGTTCAAAATATTTTGCTCCCTCCAATTAGGTCATTTACAGAAGCATCCAAAGTTTAAAAGTAAAGCCGTAATTATTTTTGCTAGAGTTTCCCTCCGTTTATCCAAGTGTATCCACTACTATATGAACAAACACAATTCTAATGTGCCCCATGGCGGGTAAAATGTATTACGTTGTTTTCTTGTTTTATACAGGGTTTTTTGAATGGATGATTAAATTAAATAAGCAGTCTGTGAAGTTATTATTATTGACGTATTTATTTTTAAGAAGTAATTTCAATATGTTTTTTTTTAGTTTATGGAGTTATAAAAGTAAACACTAGATAATTGATTTACGCAAAGTAAATTATGCTAACTTGTTGTTACCCTTTTCATGTTTATATTTCCATGCAAAACATATAATTGAAGTCAATTCTTAAACTGACAACAATCTGTTATCAGGATACTACATGTACACTGAAGCTTCGAGTCCAAGGTCCCAAGGAGATACTGCTTCTCTCCTCTCCCCACGTTTTGACGTCACCAGCAAAATGTGTCTACAGTTCTACGCACATATGGTAGGGAGTACGATGGGCTCCTTAGAGGTTTATGAAGAGGTACGATATTACTTAATGCTCCTTAGGAGTGAGTGAATGAGTGAGTATGGTTCTACGCCGCTTTTAGCAACAGTCCAGCAATATCACGGCAGGTGACACCAGAAATGGGCTTCACACATTGTACCCATGTCGGGAATCGAACCCGGGTCTTCGGCGTGACGAGCGAACGCTTTAACCACTAGGCTCCTTAGGACACTAAAACAGTTAAGGCTATTGTTTGATATGTTCTATTTAAGTGACATTTTCTGTCGCTATCAATCAAAATGTATTAATTAAAATACTACAATTAAAACTACAATCATTTATCTTTAAAACTCCAACCTCGATTTTTATATCCTTCCTACTCAATATTCTGAGGAAATCAAACTAAATATTTAAAAGTTAAAATATTTATTTTTTTCTTTTAAAATCCGTAAACCGAAAAGAAAGCCTCGTCTAGCCTTAATGATATATAGACTGTACACTTCATATCACCTTTTCTTCAGTACAACGGTCAGAGGACCACTTTATTCACGAAAAAAGGAAGCCAGTCTGGTCAGTGGTTCCCTGTTAGTATCAACCTGCTGCAAAAGACGAACGTGCTCATTGAGATCAAGGGCACCGTCGGCAACGGCTACTACAGCGACATGGCCATTGACGACGTTTTCCTCCTTCAGGGCACTTGCCCTTGAAACTCAAGTGAAATCTTGTTATGCCGAACTCGAAATAGCCTGTTATGTCGAAATTCCTGTAATATCCCTTCTGCACCAGTAACTTTATGTTTGCAAATCAAGTTTAAATTGTACTTGGATGTACAATGAATGCGTCATATTGGGAGCATTGAATACGTTTATTGTGCATCATGTTCAATAAAAGCATCAAAGCCAGGACGCTCTTCAGGCTCAGTTCATGGATCCTGGTTAGCTAAATCACGAGATGTTATATGATTGTTTGTTTGGGGTTTTTTGTTCAACGCCGCACTCGGCAATATTCCAGCTATAGGACGGCGGTCTGTATATAATCGAGTCTTGACCAGACGATCCAATGATTGATATCATAAGCATCGATCCACGCAATTGGGATACCATGACATGCATCAACCAATTAAGCGAGTCTGATCACCTGATTCCGTTCATCTCTTGCGACAAGCATAGTCGCCTTTTACGGCAAGCATGGGTTGCTGAAGTCATATTCTACCCCGGATCCTCACGGTCCGAAATATTATAAAGTTTCAGCGATAGCATGTCCCAAAATACCGATAAAAACACCGTGCGGTCTATTTCTTGGATATCTTTCCAGTAAATGTTTTCTCCCTCAAGTATTAATTGGTTAAGTCTGAGCTCTACTGCCAAGTAGACCCTTATTATCTTGTAAAGAGATACAAGTCATCCAATGTTCGTCAATATGGTCACATCAGATACAGAAGCGCACTTCCCGATCCAACGATGCCACAAACTAATTGCATATCACGTGACCCGACTTTTCTCTTTTCACTTTTCCACTTCCCAAATCAGAATGGATGCTTTTCAGAGCGATTTGCATATTGTTTGAAATAATTATAAATAAATACACTGAGAGTACACCCGAATCGAAAGCTATTCCAATAGGGCTTTGATATGTGCACATGGAATCGTACATCAATTTTAAACTACGGACACATACGCAATTGGAAATACTTTCTTTTAGAAAACTTTCTCAATGTTCCCCATTCCATGACATATGTTCATCTTAAAGACTTTTTAAAAATTAAACAGAAGACAAACATATTGTAATGTCCTGAATGGACTGTGTCAGTCTCGCTGACCTGTGGCAGAGGTACTACGTTGACCGCAAGGAACTCTGGGCAGGAGAGTTTAAGGTCATGCGCCAATATGCACATCTTCTTAAATTTTGCGTTAACTTGTCTTTCAGTCGTCTGCCACTATTTCGTAAGAACAGGTCCCGTTTTAATTCTGGAAACCCAATAGTCCAGAAACTCTACGGTCTTTGCTGGTCAAAGGTATTTACAAAATTAAACACACTGTTTTTCATGGGAACATACCAAGGAAGAAACAATGAAAAAATGATCAAAAACTCAACAGTTACACTATGTCGCCCATGGGCAAGTGTGGCCCGTGGGCGAAAAGTGGCCCATGGGCGAGAGTATATACATTGTATGTTCCTTTACTTAAAACTCACGTTATTATTTCGCAAATACATAAATGTATTTCTTTCAAGTATCATGACACAAAATTTGACTCATTTTAACTTAATTCAACGATTTTATACCGTTATTGAAATATTTCGCCAATGGGCGTTTTACTTTCATTGAAAGCAACGGAAGTAACTCCAAGTTAACATATCGATTTTTGGGTTAAACCAAAAAAGTAAATAGATTGTCTGGTCAAGAATCTGTTTACCGGCGGCCGTTGTATGGTATGAGTATTGCTGTTCGGTGTCAGGCAACACACAAACACTTACTTTTTTCATGAAAATTGTATGATCGGCCGGTGCTAGCTTTTCCCGAAAACCTGGTGTCATGACAGATTGACAAGTTCGATCCCCGGCCGCGTCATACCAAAAGACGTTAAAAGATGGTATTTGTTGTTACCCTGTCTGACGATCGGCATTAAGGGGATAAAACAAGGACTGGTCGGCTTCGAGTCAGTATACTGTGTCTCAGTGAGGTATTCATGTTAAACTGCGTCATAATATCTCAGTGAGCTAGCACTATAAATCGGCATAAGTCCAGACTAGTACAAGCAGCCACACAAACACACACACGTACATGCACGTCGCTATATACACGTAAGTGCAATAATCCTGGACGCGACGTTAAACTCCATTTCACCTCACCTTTCACACTCATTGGAATCTTTTTCGGCAGACAACTGAGATTGATTACTCTCTGGCGCTGACATTCTATAATTAGTACCCTGTGAACCACACGTTTCGACATATATCATTATTTGGCCAAGATTGGCTGAGACGAAATATCGAATACGACGACGTTCGGGGTTGGCCCGATTATGTTTCTGGGTTTGTCAGCACAATACCTGTACTCGTGGGTTTCATGAAAGTGGTAAACTCTTGACACATGCATCACGTCGGGCTTTCCTCCCACATTAAGCTGACACGCCATGGTAAATCTGGAACACTGTCCAAAGCGGCATTAAACCAAGCGATCTCACTCACTGAAGAATATATCGATAAATGTGAGATTGTCCAGACACGTTGCAGTTGACAATGTTATACTGAAGAAGAGCATGGACTATGTAAACGCCGAATCAGGCTGCCAGTTGCATGTTATATTCATAGATATATCAATCGTGTGCGTCTAACTCAAACATTGTACGGTTCTAATCGTCAATATCAACACTATTGTCGGAATCCGGTTTCCAATTTGATATGGCATGAGACAATGATTTAATAATTCATCAGGGTAACTTGTCTCTCGTCCCACGAGACGTACCGTGCAGACCTTACCGACAACAAAATCGTTCAATTACAGGCGTGTTGGGTTTCTAGACTGGAAGATCTGTCTGGGATAGTTGAACAGATTAGTGGGTAAAATACACTATATTATTTATTATTCGATAAATCTGTCTTTGAGAGTTATTCCTATACTTCCATAATCTGACCATAATGCAACATCGCTGCTTGATTCACCTAACACGTATGAATGCACATGTATCTCGCAGATTGCACACCAACACTTTGGGAACGCCAAACTCATAAATTGAGAAATTCTGCTGTTCGTACCGGGAGTGCCAAATCGTGAGAGCCGTGAATGCGTACCGTTTCATTATATAAACTATGCATACCGTAATAGATGTAGAAATACACTTCATGAGGGGAAACGGGTGGCCGAGTCGTCTAAGGCGCCGCGATTTGCTGTGCAGAGTTGCGTCCCTTGAGCACGCCAGAAACCTATGATTGTGGGTTCGAATCGAATATTCGAATATTCGCCCCGAATATGTTTCTAGGTTTGTCAGCACCATAACCGTGCTCCTCTTAAATATCAATTTTGGCACTCCGAAAAGACTCCAATGAAATAGTTCGATTTTTAATCATAACTTGCGAATACTCAAATGAGACTGTTTTCGATTAGATGTTGCATTGAGTCACCTTTCAAACATAAGCGTAAAGAACCTCAATTCTATTCGCATTGATGTTTGAATCATCTTTTTCGATACCGATCGACTGCGCATATTTCAGCCGCACGTCAAACATCTGCTACCAATCAGGTAGTCACAGCGTCGATTGAGCGCCACCTCTTTACGTCAACGTCGTGGCGACGTAGTCTTACAGGAAGTAATTGAATTTCACATGACTGTGTAAATGTCGATCAGCATGCTTTCATAAGCAATATCAATTCTGCAAAGAGTCCCTCTAACTACCATCTTATTCATGACAATAACTTCAACCTAGTTGGAGGGCACGTGTGGCCTAGTCGTCTGAAGCGCCGCAATTTTCTGTGCAGAGTTATGTTCCGTAGGCGTGCCAGAACGCGGCGGTTTGAATCCAAGATTCGTCCATTTAATGGTTCTGGGTTTGTCAGCACCATACTCGTTTTCGTGGGTTTCCTACCTACGTTGTACATTACTTCGGGCTTTCTTCCATATCAAGCTGGACCGCTGTGATATAACACCCAACACTAATACGGTCGCCACTGACGTCATTAGATCCATACGGGTCCCGGATTAGGATTGTCCTCAAACACTCCTTAGTTTGTCGTAAGATGTGACTTACCAAGGGTGGCTGAAACATTCTAAGCCTAGCTACGTAGGTTGTATAGTACACACTTAAAAGCTTGGTTGTGTTACGAACAATACACCCTATACTTACAGGCTACATCTGAACCAATATTGTTGCAGGAATAAAAGAGACTTGGTATTCCCTGTTAATGAAAATGTTTGTTTGTTTGTTTGTTGCATAACGCCGCACTCAGCAATATTCCAGCTATATGGATAAATAATCGAGTGTGGACCAGACAATCCAGTGATCGACATCATGAGCATCGATCCACACAATTGGGATCGATGACATGCATCAACCATGTCAGCGAGCCTGACCACCCGATCCCGTTAGTCGCATTTTACGACAAGCATAGTCGCCTTTTACGGTTAGCATGGGTAGCTGAGGACCTATCCTACCCTGGATCTTCAAGGGTCTGATGAAAATGAAGAAAAGTGGCTACCAGTATCATCCCTAGAATCTCCGTCGGGAAATTCAAACAGCCAGCCAGCAATGTCTCAGCGCCCTGGGGAGTATACAATTCCTGGGTAGTATACTATTGAACAATTTCGTGTTGGAGGGTACCTTGTATCTCACAAAGTAACAAAATTTGTCCGTGATTATAGATAGCCAAGAGCGCTAGCTCCATTTAGTTAGACGTCGCCTCCCAGCAGACCAGTAAAATATTCATTACATCCACCACTCTAAAATTAGCCTTGTGCTAAAGATTTACATTATTGAGGTGTATTGACCCTTGACTGGGACTTGAGTTGTACAGTGACCCGTAAGTTCACAACAACGGCGAAGACTTCGCAAACGTGAGCTAAATCAATAAAGAAAGTCTCGGAGTGTGAACCAATCTTCCAGCATTCAATTAAAGACAAAGAATATAATTTAAGACCAATATTTGGACAGCCTACTTCGTGAAAAAAAACGCCTAAAGAACACTTTCTAGAACTGTAATTGTATTGGTAGATTAGTGGTAGATTGCGGAGAAGATCCGGGTTAGAATAGGTCTTCAGCAATCCTTGCTTGTCGTTAGAGTCGACTATCGGGATCGGGTGATCAGGCTCGCTGACTAGGTTAATGCACGGCATCGTGCTCATGCTCCTTGCTCATGCTCTTGCTCATGCTCCTCACCACCATCTGATTCCCAATATCTCCCTACTGTGGTGACACCATCTGATTCCCATTACCTCCCGACTGTGGTGACTCCATCTGATTCCCATTACCTCCCTACTGTGGTGACACCATCTGATTCCCATTACCTCCCTACTGTGGTAACACCATCTGATTCCCATTACCTCCCTACTGTGGTGACACCATCTGATTCCCATTACCTCCCTACTGTGGTGACACCATCTGATTCCCATTACCTCCCTACTGTGGTGACTCCATCTGATTCCCATTACTTCCCGACTGTGGTGACTCCATCTGATTCCCAGTATCTCCCTACTGTGGTGACACCATCTGATTCCCATTACCTCCCTACTGTGGTGACACCATCTGATTCCCATTACCTCCCTACTGTGGTGACTCCATCTGATTCCCAGTATCTCCCTACTGTGGTGACACCATCTGATTCCCATTACCTCCCTACTGTGGTGACACCATCTGATTCCCATTACCTCCCTACTGTGGTGACTCCATCTGATTCCCATTACCTCCCTACTGTGGTGACTCCATCTGATTCCCAGTATCTCCCTACTGTGGTGACACCATCTGATTCCCATTACCTCCCTACTGTGGTGACTCCATCTGATTCCCATTACCTCCCTACTGTGGTGACTCCATCTGATTCCCATTACTTCCCGACTGTGGTGACTCCATCTGATTCCCATTACCTCCCTACTGTGGTGACACCATCTGATTCCCATTACCTCCCTACTGTGGTGACACATCTGATTCCCAGTACCTCCCTACTGTGGACACACCATCTGATTCCAATTACCTCCCTACTGTGGTGACACCATCTGATTCCCATTACCTCCCTACTGTGGTGACTCCATCTGATTCCCATTACCTCCCTACTGTGGTGACTCCATCTGATTCCCAGTATCTCCCTACTGTGGTGACACCATCTGATTCCCATTACCTCCCTACTGTGGTGACTCCATCTGATTCCCATTACCTCCCTACTGTGGTGACTCCATCTGATTCCCATTACTTCCCGACTGTGGTGACTCCATCTGATTCCCATTACCTCCCTACTGTGGTGACACCATCTGATTCCCATTACCTCCCTACTGTGGTGACACCATCTGATTCCCAGTACCTCCCTACTGTGGACACACCATCTGATTCCAATTACCTCCCCACTGTGGTATACAACCGATCATCCCAAGCACTACAATAGTGTAGGTGCCTCCAACAACCATTGTGCAGCTCCGTTGCCAAACAAATACGAAAGCCTTCAATCAATGATGTATGAACATAGTTACATTACACATACATAATGCCTATTGCATTAAAGGTTTGGCATCTTTCCATAGTATTTGACAGTGATCACATTTTTGAGTCAATCTATTCCTCCTTCGTGCCATTCAAGGAAAGGTTTACAAGCTAAGATGGGGAAAATGAAAACTATCGATTTCAATCTAAACATGTTTTAATCCCTCAAAGTAATCTCCGCGAGTGTCGCGAGTAGTTTCTTCATACAAGCAATCCGCACCGCATTCATGGCAACCAGCGAGAGAAAAATTAGGAATCATTTTTGCGAGCGTAGTAATTTCCTGTTGGACCAACTATATTAATTTAGCTGTGGGCTAGTTGTGTAATAACATTCTTTCAAGAGTCAGTTTGGTGTTCGGCACATATGGTTTCGCATTTTTGTCTTGAAGACTGGGGAAAATATCTATTCTTTTGAAACTTGATTATTCCCAAATTTTATTCCGTTTAGAAGAATGATCACATATTGGTCTTTTCATTTCATGTCACTTTAAAACTCCTTCCTTTTTGTCACTTGATCCAATTTCATCAGCTAATGAGACCTAAACCGAATCTGATGTTTTATATCTTCATCATTGAGAGCACTATTGTGACGTGAGTTCGTTAATTATCACAGTTTTAAGGCACCCAGAGTATCCCTTCTGTCGTTGAAATGAGTCGGAAGTGGTTTTCTTTCCAAACTCTTCTCGTCGTGTTCGATAAAAGAGTTTAATGTCACTTGAGTTTCGGGAAGTCGATTTGTTTTTCTAATCATATTATCGCCATTGGAATTCCCATGGTCCTCTTCATCAGCAATAGTGAAATCGGCATCTCAATTTTCATCATCATGATCGTTATCCACACTGAGCAGTATGGCAACAGTTGCCAGCGCCGCCATGAGTAAATACAAAGTGAGGGGGTTGAAATTGGGTCTAAAGTCGCGTCCAAGATTATTGTACTTATATAGCGACTTGTATGCACGTGTGTGTGTGTGTGTGTGTGGCTGCTTGTACTAGTCCGGACTGATGCCGATTTATACTGCTGGCTCACTGAGATATCATGCAGCAGTTTCACACGAATACCCCACTCGGACACAGTATACTGACTCCGAGCCGACCAGTCCTTGTTTTAGCCCATTAATGCCGAGCGCCAGACAGGGTATGAATAAGTACCATCTTTTAACGTCTTTTGGTATGACGCGGCCGGGGATCGAATCCTGGACCTCCCGCTCTGCGGGCGGACTCTCTACCACTAGACCACGGAGGCGGTCATAAATATAAAGTACCCTCAGCATGTTGACATACAGGCAGTAGGCGCTGTGTCGTGTCTACCACTGTCTATGGATACAGCTAACAATAAATTTGTCAAACCTTTAGTGCAGGAGTAACAGTGCCACCCTCCGGAGTCATAATTACTTTTTGAAGTTTAGTTACTGAAACTATTTTAACTGGCTATGTGGGCGATCAAAGATGCTTATATGGAAATAAGGTAGAAAAGCATTAAGTTTCTTTTTCAGTAGATTCCATCCGGCCTGGTTGAACCTGAAGAGCACAAAAGACACTTTCATTCAAATCAAAGTTTAGAGTTTCTGCTATAATAACACTACATTTCACGGTGTGGAGGACACGGCGACAAAAATCACAACGTATTTCCTTCAACAGTCATTAGAGTTTGAAACACGGTCCCTGATTTCAGAGTAGTACCAATAACAGAATTGAAAGCTTGAAAACCTTGCAAAGAGGTATTCAGGATAACTTAACTACCCTATTTATTAGAATCTTATATTGATCAGCGCATGGGACTCGCTGAAAGTTGAGATGATGTGTGTTTCACCAATACAATCATCATTAAACACGTCCTTGTTACAAAGTCAACATGCTGCCTCAGTGAGTCGCTCCCTAGTTGCACTTTGGGCATTGATTCCGTTCCGTCGGTGGCCATTCTGTGATCAGGGCACACTAAGATGTATTTGATCAGAGGTCCTGTTATGTGGCCGAGGATTGCAGCAAACGTCCTGATGAAATACGCCAACGTAGATCCTCGGAACAACGCCCACACATTCACACAGAGAAACCCAGCGTCAACATGAGAAAACCGAAAATCTATCGTGGATTTTGTCAAATGTGTAATATTTGAACTTACCACTGATCACTGAATTGTCTGGTACACGTTCAATTGTTTACATGTCGCTGCGATTTGGTGGGAGCAGCGCTGGGTGCGGCGTTGGATGACAAACAAACATGTTACAGTAAACTACGGTTAAAACGAACTCAAACGGACTGCTAGTTCGTTATAACCGTAGTTCGTTATAAGCATAAATACAGCATATATTCAGCAATGGCCGGGACCAAAAAATAAATTCGTTATATCCGTCAGTTCGTTATAAGGGTGTTCGTTATAACCGTAGTTTACTGTACTTTTTAATGAAAATTGTGTGAGTGGCAGGTGCTATCGTAGAGCGGACCAGGCTTACCCTTTTAGCAAACACCTGGTTTCATCACTTATTTTCGGGGCGGTCGGGTAGCCTAGTGGTTAAAGCGTTCGATGGTCACGCCGACGACCCGGGTTCGATTCCCGATATGGGTACAAACTGTGAAGCCCATTTCTGGTGTCCCCCGCCGTGATATTGCTGGAATATTGCTAAAAGCGGCGTAAAACCATACTCACTCACCCATCACTAATTTTCAGTAAATAAAGCGACAAAGCCCTTTCCATATCCAATAGAAAGCTTTGCATGAACCGGAGTTGATTGTACGATTCCGACTATATCATCAGCTTGTGTTTATGAATCACTATCAAATAGTAATGATACCAGGTGTTCGCGAAAAGGTGAGCGTATCCTGCCCCACCGGTGGCACCCGTGACAACAAAAAACATACATATAACTTTTTTTATCACTTTTTTTTCGTTTACACCCAATGGGTTCTGTTTCGTCAGACGTTTAAATGCAATATTTCCTATTTGGAATGGGACACACGAAGTAAGTGAATTTGGTTTAACGCCTCTGTAAACAGTACCGCAGCTGTTGCACGGTGTTTCAGCTTCATGTGGGAGGTGAGCCCGATGCGATGCAGGTCTTTGGGGTTGACTAGTTTGGAAAACCCACAAGAAAGGATATGGTGCTTACAAACCTCTAAACATTAACAAGGCGAACCGGGATTCGAACCCACAATCCTATATTTCTGGTTAGGAGCGCACTTCTGCACAGTGAATTGCGCCTCCTTAGACGACTGGGCCACCACGACCTCAGAACGTGCTGTGGTTCCAATGTAATACAAATATACATGTGTATGTGCGTGTGTGATGAAGCGAATGTATAATAATGCATCATAGTTGAGCACTAAACCATGAAGAAATGGAAATATATGATATTACAAAATACGTACATAAGACAATAAGACACCTACTACTATAATCACAGTAAAAACATGTTTTGTTTTGTTTGTTTGTTTGTTTGTTGTTTAACGCCGCACTCAGCAATATTTCGGCTATATCACGGCGGTCTGTGTAAATAATCAAGTCTGGACCAGACAATCCAGTGATTGATATCATGAGCATCGATCCACGCAATTGGGATTGATTAGCTGCTCATATATTTCGACGATGTGTTGAAAAAGGGTACCTGCTATTTTGTTTGCTGTATTGATTTTTTTTACGTATTTTAGATTTGTTTTGAACAGACAGGCTCCCATGCAAACAGTTGACATTAAAAACTAAAATGCTTTTAATAAATGTTCTATAAAACAGAAAGACTATTGTATTATCAAGTTTAATGTTCCAAAGATGCCGTAAGAAATACAAACGCTTTTGGACCTTTATATTAACATACTCCGTGTTAGCATTCCAAGTGGGTGAGTGAGTGAGTTGGGTTTAACGCCGATTTTAACAGTATTCCAGGTATATCACGGCGTGTCAGCTTAATGTGGGAGGAAAGCCCGAAGTGAAGCAGGTCTCAGACGTTTACCGCTTCGGTGAAACCCACGAGCACGGGTATGGTGCTGACAAACCTAGACACATAATCGGGGCGAACCGGGATTCTAACCCACAATCAATTCTTTCTGACGTGCCCAAGGGACGCAACTCTGCACAGCGAATCGCGGCGCCTTACACGACTCGGCCATCCGTGCTCCCGGCATTCCAAGTGAGTTTCAAAATCAGTAATGATGCCAATATACTTATATTGTTCAACCAAGTCAATGTTTTCTTTACCAATAACAACAGCAGAATGTCGGTCTTCTTTTCTCAGAAATTTATAACCATTTCCTCTGTCTTGTTAACATTTAAAGTTAGAAAATAAATCTCCACCTTTGAACAAACTTTTAAATTTGGGAGAGATAGTCAATTTAAGACTGCTTTGTGAATCCGGGCAGCGCTGCGCCATCTGCAAACATAACGGTTAACCAATTGTTAAAATTACTTATACAGTTATTTGTGTTTCAAATGTAAAAAAACAAGAGAGAGCACACAGCCTTGAGGGGCACCCGTAGGTGTAAAGATGATTGTATACCATTTACAGTCACAAACAGTGATCTGTTTACAAGAAAAGATTCAATCCATTTAATAATTATTTAATTAACAGACATGTCAGATAATACATGCGTTAGCATAAGTACTCCGCTACGGGAGCCGTGCCAATTTACACTGGTCAGAAGGGTACACAAAGTATGTGAACTGGAATACCAGTTGTCGGACTTTCATTTTGTTGAAGCTTCGGTGGCTGTGTGGGTTAGATCGCTGACTTTGTGGAGAGTACGTGCCTAACTCTGGCAGTGTGGGTTCGAATCCCGTTTGGGACTCAACCCCAAAAAGTACCAGAATCTATACTTTACCGAGAAGGTGTTATCCCAAATATAACATTTGATACAGAGGAGAAGTAATGAAACAAAATTCGTACAAAATCAAATTGATGTTTCAAGACGTTTTGTATATATTGTTTAACAGTGTAAGAGTAGCATCCTCGACTCCTCTCCTGGCTCTGTAGTGGGTCAAGTAAATGTTCTGTCAGGCTTAAAAGTGAAATTGTCATAATGCGCTCCCGCATTTCATCGTTATGGATGAGGGGCGGTCGGGTAGCCTAGTTGTTAAAGCGTTAGCCCGTCACGCCGAAGACCTGGGTTCGATTCCCGACATGGGTACAATGTGTGAAGCCCATTTCTGGTGTCCCCCGCCGTGATATTGCTGGAACTTTGCTAAAAGCAGCGTAGAACCATACTCACTCACTCACTCACTCCTAAGGAGCATTAAGTAACATCGTACCTCTTCATAAACCTGTAAGAAGCCCATCGTGCTCCCCTCCATATGTGCGTAGAACTGTAGACACATTTTGCTGGTGACGTCAAAACGTGGGGAGAGGAGTGAAGCAATATCTCACTCACTTGGTATGGATGTTCAAGCAACGGGTCGGTAATCGTTATTAACAGAAGGATTTGGAATTGTTGGAACATGGATAACATTAGATGTCCTTCAAAGTAAAGGAATAACATTAGTAACCACAGTAGTTTGAAATATTTGTTTGAAAATATGACAGAGTTGATCACGACGTTCCTCCAATACCATACAGTATAGATTATAAGGACATGTAGCTAGCAGATATTTATTTTAGAAAATGATTGTAACACATCACAGAGGTTACTTCTAGCGTTTCACAATCCGATAAAGCATTTCGGCTTGTAGTGTCAAAGCGAACGCAGAACATATTTACCTCATTGACAGAGTTCAAGGTATCTGCAACACTTATTTCTGCTCGTTTCTTTTCTGTCCCAATTATTGTTTTAACGCCGTCCCAAGCCCATCAAACAGTCAGCAAATTGTCTTTCTGTATTTTTGCTTTATTTTTTAAGTTTACGTTTTTCCGTGGCACGTGATATTTCTTTCTGAACAGATTTAACCTTAAACATGTCTCCAGCACAAAAAAGCTCCTTTCCCATCATTTAATACTGATTTAAGTTCTTTTTTTTCAATAAGCAGTAACAATAAGCCTTTTGTTCGGAAAGATCTTGATAGTTGTTAAAGGCACAAAAGAGTTAATACAGAGGTATTTTGTAATCAGTGACAGCATCTATCAATTCGTCAAAGTTCCTGCTAGAATTCTCGAACACGTCCCAGGCTGTACAATTAAAGCAGCCTTACAATTAATCAAGGGTGTGTGATGTCTACGATTTCACCCATTTTAATATTGGATTGTCGTATTTTTACTTTTAGATAGACTGAAATTGACTGAATTGTGATCAGATGTTCCAAGTGCAGCCTTGGCGTAAGATTTGAAAGGTCAATCGTCCTATCGTCCCATGTCTGGCGTGTAACATGTTGACTGTAGGAACGTTTTCGTGACACTGCAGTCCCCAAGAACAAATTTTGGTGCATTAACAGAAAGGTCATCACGTTTATCCACGTGTTTATGAATGACGTCAGCAGCCCGATTATTGTTAGCGTCAGGAGGCACATACACAACGCTGATAAATGTTTGTCCGAATTCTCTTGGAAGAGGGGGCAGGGTGGCCCAGTCGTCTAAGGCGCCGCGATTCGCTGTGCAGAGTTGCGTCCGTTGACCATGCCAGAAACATATAATTGTGGGTTCAAATCCTCGTTCGCCCCGATTATGTTTCTAGGTTTGTCAGCACCATACCCGTGCTCGTAGGTTTCACCGAAGTGGTAAACGTCTAAGACCTGCATCACTTCGGGCTTTCCTCCCACATTAAGCTGACACGCCGTGATATAACTGGAATATTGTTAAAAGCGGCGTTAGACCAAACTCACTCACTCACTCTTGGAAGACAGAAGGGCCGTAATGAAACAGTACCTCCACATCTTCGGTACACACTATGTCCCGCAATTTAACGTGCTTCATGTCGAGCAATGTTCCCGCAGCTCCAGCCTTTGGTGTTTACATTTCCAAACTTTTGAGATACAATCCTGCATGCTCTTTCTACCAAGATTTCAAGGGGCGTCATACGACTCTTGACCAGAAGTTGTTTGATCAAGGTTGCAACATTCAAGGCCTCAGTGAAGCTTTCAGGTTTTTTAGGGTTGGCGTGTGGAGAACATTTCCAAATTTGACGCATCAGTGACAGAAATGTTTGGTTGTTGTTTAACGCCGCACTCAGCAATATTCCAGCTATATGACGGCGGTCTGTAAATAATCGAGTCTTGTCCAGACAATCCAGTGACTGACATCATGAGCATCGATCCATGCAATTGCAATCGATGACATGCATCAACCAAGTCAGTGAGCCTGACCACCCGATCCCGGGAGTCGCCTCGTACGACAAGCATAGTTGCCTTTTACGACAGGCATGGGTTGCTCAAGACCTACTGTACCCCGGATCTACACGGGTTATTGACAGAAATGACGTCCGATGCAATTCCTTATTTTGACCATATGTTCCCGTGTTTTTTCAAGTGAACAATTGACTTGCCTTTGCATGTGTTTGTGACGGAGCCACTGGTGGGGCAGGATACGCTCACCATTTCGCGAACATCTCGAGGCTTAAACCAATTTCACTTACTTCGTGAGCCCCATACCAAATAGGAAATACTGCATTTAAAACGTCAACGTCTGACGAAACAGAATCCATTGGGTGTAAACGGAAAAAAAGCGATGAAAAAAGTGATATTTATTTTATTTTTTTGTCACGGGTGCCACCAGTGGGGCAGGATACGCTCACCTTTTCGCGAACACCTGGTATCATTACTGGTGGATAGTGATTCATAAACACGTGCTCATGATATAGTCGGAATATTGCAATCGACTGTGCTTTATGCAGAGATTTCTATTGGATGTGGAAAGGTTTTTGTCGCTTTATTTACAATACCTCTGGTTGACATATAAACACTCACCGCCTCCGATACATTTTCCCATTATGTTGACGTCTCTATCATTACTGAACGGCGCTCCGAAACCATCAATTTCGAGGCTGTAGTTATCTATGTCAGCGTTTAACCAACCCTCAGTGAAACAAAATATGCAGCATTCTCGGAATTCATACATGAACTTTACACAGGCTTCTAGTTCGTTAAGTTGGCGCCTCAGAGAACGCACATTTGCCAATAAAATAGTAGGTAATGGATTTCTGGTTTTGCATGATTTTATTCTTCCCCTCAGTCCGCCTCTCTTACCTCGTTCACGGCTCAAGCCTGTCCTTGCGTCCTTTGTACATTCAGATGGTAATTGCACATGCAAGTCACTAGCATTTCACTACCATTAGACTGGAGAAGGTGTTCCCTTTCATAGCGTATGTTGCGAAAGTGGCGGTGGCCGCCATGTTGGTTTCATGTATCAACTCTGACAACACTGACAAGGACATGTTGTGAAAACAACAAACATGATAAAGTCATCGCAGTCACAGTATTCCTTTTTCCTACTGTACATAACTCTACAGCTACAAGAATGACTTAGCAGCTTATAAAACAAGCATAAAAAGCATAAAAACTTAGAGTTGTTTCAACCATGCGTGTTGCCACAGCGCAGCGGCACCTTCTTTATAATATATGCTGAATCAAACATGTAGATACAAGTGTCAAAACCTTTTTCCATATTCAGTAGAAACCTCTGCTAAAAGCAGAGTCGATCGTACGATTCTGACTATGGCTTGAGCATGTGTTTATGAATCACTATCAATAGTAATGATACAAGGGGGCAACGTCAGAAAAACACGATGAAGGAAAACGATGAAGCTAAGAAAGGTTGTGTCGATGGTATTCGGGTTGATATATGACTGAGAAAACCAAAATAGGACAAAATACAGGACCAATTTCACGCCATCATAGTAGCTACACGTTATGATATGACGGAATAACACGTGTACGCATGGATTCGAACTCTTCCATCCATTTTCTGCTTTAAATGCTTTTGCTATTTCTTACTCAAGTACATATAGTATATCAAGTTGACAATTTTATTCAAGCAGGGTTGTACTTTTAATTCCGTGTTACAGAAGAATTTAGATTAACCCTTACAAGACGCATGGTTTCACATTTTACTATCAAACGTGGATAATATTCATGTTAGTTCAAAGCGCGACAGATAAAAGGAAGTATAACAATGAAAATAATGATGAGACTAAGGCCATGTAAATTATGTGGTGACAGTGACACAGAGTCGGAACAGATATGTTTCCCCATTTCAGGACACATGTTTATCTTTGTGTGAAGACTTTATGAAATTAGACCGATGACAACCATTTAGCCATTTGTGGACTGTCTAAGATGTGACGAATCAACACAACTCGCTGGCATGAAGCAGAGGTACAAGCTTGACCGCAAGAAACTCAATTTTGTTTCTAGGTTTGTCAGCACCATACCCGTGCTCGTGGGTTTCACCGAAGTGGTAACGTCTGAGACCTGCATAACTTCGCGTCTTCCTCCCCCATGACGCTGACACTGTTCAAAGCGGCGTTATAGCAAACACACTCACTCACTCACTGACATATCGATATGTATTAGATTGTCCAGATATGTTCCTGATGACAAAAGTGTACTGCTATTGGTTCTTGGGACGGTTTCCACTCTCAAGTCACTACTGAAGAAGAGCATGGACAATATAAACTCAAGATCAGGCAATCGATGTCATGTTATGTTCATATGAATATCACACGTGCAGAGTTATCTTCCGAAGGCGTGCTAGAACCATGGGTTTAAATCGAAGATTTGCCTCATTTATTGGGTTTGTCATCACCAGACACATTTTCTTGGCTTTCCTACCCACACTGTACATCACTTCAGGCTTTCATCCACATCAAGCACATAACACTGAAACAGTATTACAGTCGCCAGTTAGTCGGTAGATCTCCGCGGTGACTTACAAAATGTGGCTGAAACGTTCTGAGCTGATCTCCAAAGGATATATAGTTCGCCCTTCACAGATTACATGTATTATGTACAATACTAGGCATGCTTATATGCCTCCTTTGATCCAAATGCACAACCGGGCAGTATATTCTGCTGGATCAAAAGGGACAAGGTATTCTATGTTGGTGACAATGAGGTCGCTACTGCGCTGCCATCACCTGTATCGCCAGCTGGCAGGATTACCTCCAAGAGCCATGGTGTCAACCTCAGGGGATAATGTCGTTCCTTTGTCAATGATAAGAGGTGTGCACCGTCTGATCACAAGTACCTTCCTACTGTGGACACACCATCTGATGTCAAGTGCAGCAGAGTGCTGGCAGGATTACCTCCAAGAGCCATGGTGTCAACCTCAGGGGATAATGTCGTTCCTTTGTCAATGATAAGAGGGGTGCACCATCTGATCACAAGTACCTTCCTACTGTGGACACACCATCTGTTCTCCAGTGCAGCAGAGTTCAAAGGGGGGATAGAGAGTCTCGAGGATGATCCAAGCTCAGCACTACCTTCAACCGCCACCGCTTTGGACAATGTAAAATACATGATAAAAGAATAAATGATGGACGACTCACCCCACGCCACATAGCCAATACACTAGGCATCTATCATGAGAGAATTGAGAACATTCTGATGAATGTCCTGGGCATGGCAGAGGTTTCAGCACCCTTGGTTCTGGGGTTCTGACTCCTATTCATAAACGTTTCAGGTTTATTATCTCTCATGGGAATTTTGAAGCAGACTCAACTGATTTTGTTTAGCGATTTGTTCCCATGGATGAGCCTTGGGTTCACCAGCCATCTTTTAACGTCTTCTGGTATGACGCGGCCGGGGATCGAACCCCGGACCTTCCGCTCTCCAGGCGGACGCTCTACCACTAGACCACGGAGGCGGTCGGTCAGGAAAGTGATTGACGTTGATTGTGTGTGACTGTACACAGACGGTGTTGGGCGTTGCTCATGCTATCAAACACAGATCTCCGCAGAAATATCCTAGTGGTTCAAGTGTTCGTCACGCCGAACGCCCGGGTTTGATTCCCCAAATTGCACAATTTGTGAAGCTCGGTGTCCACCGCTAGATATTGCCTGAATGTTGTTAAAGCGGCACACGTCTCGGTCACTCACTCAGACATAGCTTGAATATTCCTGGCTGTGTCGTACAATAACAAACAGCTAAGGGACTCATATTTTTTGCGAAACCCCGTCATGCCGGAGAGCTGTGCGATCTTGTTTTGAAGGCTATATATTATAATCAAAAAAGGTTAAGGACCACCGATTCTTTCATGTCATCAGGGGCACGGGTGAGTTGGATTTAACACCGCTTTTAACAGTATTCCAGTTATATCACGGCTTGTCAGCTTAATGTGGGAGGAAAGCCTGAAGTGATGCAGGTCTCAGACGTTTACCACTTCGGTGAAACCCACGAGCACAAGTATTGGGCTGACAAACCTAGAAACATAATAGGGGCGAACCGGGATTCATAGGTTTCTGGAGTGCCCAAGGGACGCAACTCTGCGAATCGCGGCGCCTTAGACGACTGGGCCACCCGTGCCCCCCACAAGTACAATGAAAACAAATAATAATGTGTGAACTTATTTTGCGCTAGCGTCCACACAGTATGCATGCTTAAAGCGCAAACATTATTACCCCAGTCAATGTTTCAATGTGCACTCGATTTTCAGCGCCTTGGGAGTATTTAATTCCTGGGTAGTATACAGTTAAACAATTACGTGTTGGAGAATGCTTTATATCTCACGAAGTAACACAATCTTCCCATGATTATAGATAGCTAAGAGTTCTATTTAGTTAGACGTCGCTTCCCAGCAGACGGGTGCAAAATTTATCACCTTCACTTCTCTAAAATTGGCATTATGATAAACATTTACATTATTAAAGTGTATTGACCCTTAACAGGGAACTGAGATGTACAGTGTTAGGTCAAACCAACGGCGAAGACTTCGCAAACGTGTGCTACATCAATAAAAGTCTGAGAGTGTGAACCAATCTTCCAGCGTCCAATTGAAGACATAGAATATAATTTAAGGCCAATATTTGGACAGCCTACTTCGTTAAAAGAAACACCCCATGAACACGTTCTGGGGGTGTAATGGTAAAGTTGGGGGTTCAGTAGTAGATTGCACACTTAAGGCAGAGGGAGAGGGTATTTCGGTTGATTATATACTCCTCCGTTGGGAGAACCGTGCGTAAAGGCGTGGATCGTTGCTCATGATCTCCACCACCGGTTTGCGTGGCAGAGATAAGATTATTTACAGACATCTGATCCCCAGAACCATCCTAATGATGAACACTATCTGATCTCTAGTATCTCCCTACTGTGGCCACACCTTCTGAATCCGTGTACCTCACTACTGTGGACACACCATGTGATCACCAGAACCTCTCTACTGTGGACACACTCTCTGAATCCGGGTACCTCACTACTGTGGACATACCATCTAAAGTTACTACCATAACAACAATACATTTCGTGGTGTGGAGGACATGGTGACAAAAGTCACAGCGTATTTCCTTTAACAGCCATCAGAGTTTAAACCCGTGTCCCTGATTTCAGAGTAGTACCAATAACAGAATTGAAACCTTACAAACTTTGCAAGGAGGTATTCAGGATAACTTAAGTACCCTATTTATTAGAATCTTCTATTGATCAGCCCATGGGACTCGTTGAAAGTTGAGATGATGTGTGCTTCACCGATACAATCATCATTCAACACGTTCTTGCTGCCAAGTCTTGCTACGTTATTGCAACAATCTGCCTCACTGAGTCGCTCCCTTGTCGCACTTCGGGCATTGATTCCGTTCCGTCTGTGGCCATTCTACGATCATAGCACACTAAGATGTATTTAATCAGAGGTCTCGTGATGTGGTTGAGGATTGAAGAAAGATTACTATTAAAATTAACGAACGTAGATCCTAAGAACAACAGCCACACATTCACACAGATAAATCCAGCGTCTGAAAATCTGACGTGGATTTTAAACTATGCATCATACATGTATATATCATTGATCACTGGCTTGTCTGGTTTACACTCAACAGCTTACATGTCGTTATCAACCGCCTCTGTGGTCTAATGGATAGAGCGTCTCCCCTGAGAGAGGAAGGTCGTGGGTTCGATCCACGGGCACGTCATACCAAAAGAGGGTAGAACATGGTACTTGCCATTACCCTGCCTGGCGCTCGGCATTAAGGGGTTAAAAGACAAGGCCCGAAGTGATCCAGGCCCTAGACATTTACGAATTTAGAAGGAAAAACACAATAACGGGTATTGTGCTTACAAATCTAGAAACATAATCAGGGAGAACCGAGATTCGATCCCACAATCATAGATTTCTAGGAAGGGACGCACTTCTGCACAGTGAATTGCAGACACCTCCGCTGTCATAGGCCACACCGAGGACCCATTCTGACACTATATCATCGCCGGGACCGTCTTCAGTGGGCAACACAGCACCAGCATTGGCGCCACTAGCAGTGGAGAAGAGTCCTCTTCTCAGACGGGAGCCGTTACTGTATCAGATGGCAGAGAGAGAGAGAGAGAGAGAGAGAGAGTAAGTCTGGCCACGCCATGGGGAACGTTATTCGGATGCTTGTGTTGTTGAGAGAGACTCGTGGGGTGGTCCGAGCATCATGGGATGGGGCAGAATTGGTCTTGCACAGAGGGTCGGCCCTGTGGTCTTCCAGAACATCGGTCCAGGGAGAGGCAATGGTGTCACAGCAGCTCGGTACAATGATCAAGTCTTGAGACCACACGCCATACCTCATTTGGCACGTCGCCGGAACCACGAGTTCCTCCAGCAGAAAGACATCAGAACCATGCAGTGGCCTGACCTCAGTTCCGATTTAAATCCCGATGAGCACCTGTGGGACGAGATTCATAGACGGCTGAATGACGTCCGACCAAGGCCGACAACAGCAGCTGAACTGTATCAGGCGTTCCTCAGATTGTGGACTCAAGTGCCTATAGCCTTCATCAACCGCCTCATCCAGTCCATGTATCGACGTTGCACGGCAGTCATCAATGCACATGGCGGACACACGAGATACTGACTTGTGATGCCCATTTCTCAGAGACTAGTGTTGTGTTTCACTTAAAGAACATTTGACACTTTATAATTTCAACCTTGATGATCAGTTTTGCCAAGTTTCATCTTTTTAATATGTCTCAAATTATGTCTACAGTGTTTGAACAAATAAAGTTTCTCATATTTCTATCCATGGTGACGTTTCTTTTGCGGTTCAGTATATTTAGATCTATGCATATAGATTCATAGTGACGAAACACTCTCCACAAGACTGTATGACAAGAGGGATGATTTCAACTTTCGAATAGTCAACATTCCCTTCATGTCGAGCGATATTCCAGCAGCTCCAACCTTTGATGTTTACATTTCATAACTTTTGAGATACAATCGAGCATGCTCTTTCTACCAAGATTTCAAAGAGCGTCATATGACTCTTGCTCAGAAGTTGTTTGATCAAGGTTACAACATCCAAGGCCTCAGTAAAGCTTTGAAAATGTTTATGGTAGTCATGTGGGGGACATTTCCAAATTTCAAATGATTTCCGATGCAATTCCCTATTTAACTTGTACCATATGTTCCCGTGTGGGTTTTTCAGGTGACAATTGACTTCCCTGTGCATGTGTTTGTGACGGTGTCACCGGTTGGGCTTGACACGCTCACCTTTTCGCGAACATACTATGAGATAATCGGAATCGTAGAATTGAACCTGCTTCATGCAGAGATTTCTAGTGGATGTGGATATTGGATACGTTATAATTTTGTGAGGTCACAAATGTCACAATGTAGAAAGGTGAGGCGAGGTGAAATGTGTTTCAAGGTGAAAACTACATAAATGGACCACTGAAAATCAGAAAAACATCTTTTAACTTACTTTGGTTTGACGCCACCAGAGGAGATGTAACCACTACACCAATGAGGCCATTTATAGACAGGGAAGAATGATTCCTTATTATTAAACCTCCACGCACGGCATGTTACAGCCGATGCCAGCTCTGGTTTCAACTGGCGCTGAAATATTGTGGATGAAACATGCTATGGAATTATGTCTCAAAGGGTGTATTTTTCATCATAGCCGAGACCAGGGCAGTCGGGTAGCCTAGTGGTTAAAGCGTTCGCTCGTTCCGCCGAAGACCCGGGTTCGATTCCCGACATGGGTACAATGTGTGAAGCCCATTTCTGGTACCCCCGCCGTGATATTGCTGGAATATTGCTAAAAGCTCACCCACTCATTCACTCATAGCCGAGAAAAATGACAAATGAGCTTTCTCCAGTAAATATCACAACGCCAACGTCAGACAATAACCAGTCTCTAGTTTCCGACGAAACAGATTTCATAAATCATGAAAGGCAAGGGGCACAGCGGTGACAATTACTTGAAAGGATCATTGAAAATCAGTGATGACACCAGGTGTTCGCGTAAAGGGTAGGCATGTCATGCTCTACCGGTAGCACCCGCCACGCACAAAATTTGCATAAACAAGCATGTGTTTGTTGTCTGATGCTACACAGCACTACTCCAGCCATGCGACGGTGGCATATTAAACAACCCAGACAATCAAGTGATACCACCCTAACACTCCCCATGTTTCAATAGTCTATTGATCACTGTTGCTCCTAGACTGCATTGCATTAGTGTCTATTGGCTAGATTGATCTCGTTATTCAGTTTATCTGTTTAGCAGTGACATGAGGATGGAAACACAGACACTGCAATTTTATGCTTGCGGAAACGTTTAAATATTCTGAAGCTGATTTTTTCATATTGTAACGATTTGAAAAAAGTAAATTCCATTGTGTCACTCCATAGTGTGATATACTTGTATATACAACGTCTATATAAATAATAAAACCAGTCTCAATCATCCGCTGAAACAGATTCCATTGAATGTAAGGCAAAGTAGCGGTAAAAATGAAATGAATGGATCACTGAAAATCAGTGATGACACCAGGTGTTCGCGTATGTCCTAACCTGGTAACACCCGACACTCACACAATTTGCAAACAAAATTAAGTATTGGTTTGTTTGTTGAAGCTAAAACCATTGCCAATGTTTGAGGTCTTGGAGTCTCGAAAAGAAGATTATTTTCACAACACGCTTCTACACTAATTGACATAAAAGAAGTGTTGGTTTCAAATCTTGCTGACACTATAGATTAACAACTACCTGACAATTACAAGCACACTTCAACTTCCACTTCGAATTTGCTCTTTAAAGATATATATGGTCCATGAACATTAAATGATGGTATTAATATGATTGGTAAAGCTGAATGATCCTATTGGTCAAATATCTTAGCTTTGTTGTCGTTCGCGTAGTCCTGCACCATGACCGTGGAATATATTTATTTTATGAAAAAAAAATAATCTAGAAATTCATACAAAAGCAAGTCTAGCCAGCTCAAGCTAGCACTATTCCACAAATCAGCATAGGGAATATTTTTTTTAATTTTAGAGTCAAAAGGATATTGTGTAATAAAAGATTTCAGAGACTAAATGTTAGTCTATCGTTCGCGTTGAATACCTTATCACTTAGAACCTTTATTTTAATACCATCATACCTCACGTTTTACAAATATCGACACATTCCATCTATCCACATTCATGTCAGCTGAATGAAACGAGGGCATCTTCTTTGTAAAGGCAACTTGTGTACAAAGTCCTTAATTTGATTATGTTTTATGTTGAGCAGTGATCTTACAACACGACAAAACTGTTTATTGCAAAGATCATGATGTCTTCGTTGCATGTACAATGTCATTAATTATGGGGTTATCTCTGTGTCACTTATCCAAAGAAACAGGGTTCAATCTTCGGCTGATGGTTGGGTATTGATTGTAGTACTTTTGATATCCTCATTGAGGCATGAGTGTTTTTGATGCAATCAGCCTCGCATTGGAGAACCTCCTCCACACGTCACGGAAAGACCAAAGTTTGGAGGTCGATGGATAAGAAGAATGATGCATTCCAGCAGGATCAAAGGAATTTATCACGGCTCTGTGTGTCTATTATGGATAATCCATATTGCTATCAAAATGGATTTCTGCCACGGTCGGATAAAGGGACGCGTTGTCCAAACGGAACTGTCCATTATAATGCACGTGTGATTTTCTTTGTCTTATGGACCAATTAGGATGTAAAATGTTCTTTTGAGTAGGAGATTAAGCCATTGAGCATACGACGAGAATAATGTATGTGTATGTATGCAGTTTCCTGAGAGGAGCAATGCATAGATCAAGGAAATGCCAGGAATGCCACTGACCACTTGAGTGTCTGGTTCACGCTCAATTGTTTACATGTCGCTATCGACCGCCATCGTGTTCCAGTGGACAGGGCGTTTGCCCGGGCGCGTCCTACAAAAAGACGTTGAAGGATTATACTTGTTACCCAACCTGGAGCTCGGCATTACGGGGATAAAAGAAGGACAAGTCGGCTCGGACACAGTATACTGTCTCTGAATTGGTTATTCATGTTAAACTGCGGCATGGTATCTCAGTAGGCTAGCACTATACAATCGACATTAGTCCAGAATAGCACAAGCACAAACACACACACACACACACACACACACACACACCAATAAATTTAGTAATCCATACATACTTCTCATCACTATTTTACCATTATGTATGTATACAGTTTCCTGTCAGGAGAAAAACATACATCAAAGAAATACCACGATGGCACCACCTATTGATACAGACAGGAACCATAATAGCGTCTGCCGGACGAGCGGAATGCGGGTGGTTCGATCCCCTGTCGCGTCATTAACAGATCGTAGATATTGTTTCCCTGCGTGACGCTCGGTAGTTAGTCGATATACTAGACCTCGTCAGCTCGGAGTCAGTATACTGTTTCTGAGTTGGGTTTCCATGTTTGACTGCAGCATGGTATCTCTGTAGGCTTGCACAATAAGACCATAATAAATACCGACTAGTCCATGCTGTCATACACACATGTTGGTTGGTTGGTTGGTTGTTTAACGCCGCACTCAACAATATTCCAGCTATATGAAGGCGGTCTGAAAATAATCGAGTCTGACAATCCAGTGATTAATATCATGAGCATCGATCCACGCAATTGGAATCGATGACATGTATCAACCTAGTCAGCGAGCCTGACTACCCACACGATTGGGATCGATGACATGCTTAAACCAAGTCAGCGAGCCTGACCACCCGATCCCGTTAGTCGCCTCTTACGACAAGCATAGTCCCCTTTTACGGCAAGCATGGGTTGCTGAAGACCTATTCTACCCCGGATCTTCACGGGTCACACATACATGTGTATGCACGTCGTTATATAACTGCATAATATAATTGAATGCGCCGTTAAACCCCATTTCATCTCACCCACATACAGATAGGGATACATCAAGCATCTCTGGATATTTTAATCCTTGAGGTTTGCTACATTCCACAGATGGTGACATTAGCTTCCCGATGAAGATTCCGGGGTAGAATAGGTCTTCAGCAACCCATACTTCCCGTAAAAGGCGACTATGCTTGTCGTAAAAGGCGACTAACGGGATCGGGTGGTCAGGCTCGCTGACTTGGTTGATGCATGTCATCGATCCCATTTGCGTGGATCGATGCTCATGATATTAATCACTGGATTGTCTGGTCCAGACTCGATTATTTCCAGACCGCCGTCATATAGCTGGAATATTGCTGAGTGCGGCGTTAAACAACAAACCAACCAACCAACCTCTACCCGATATTTGATTATCGTGTGATGGAAAGCTGTATTATATGAAACTGTACCACGTATTTTCATGTTTTGATACATTTTAAAAAACAATTATATTTATGTTGTACATAATATCTGCTTCATTAAAATTAAATCAATATCAAGTTGCAACGGCCGTTCTTATTAATAACGACATCAAGTATCAAATATTATCAAAACCGTCTCAACGTTTCATAAGTGAATGTCATTATAATACATACATACAGATCTGCAAAGAAACATGACATACTCACATTTCATTTCATTATTCCAACTAAATCATCTTCTATACATCACATTGAATGATATTCGTCTACTTTATCATTCAATGTGTGTCTTAGATATATGAATATTTTCTTGAATGTTTTTTTTTTTTAACTGTCTAACAAAACAATTATACATATGACATTTGGATTTGGTCAATAAGTTACAAACGTTAACTTATCAAAACGTTACTAGGTGAAAACGGTCTCAAAACGCTGCAAGCTTAAGGTTCAAGAAACAGTTATGATACCCGTGTCAAATACATCACCAAATTGAAACCATTTCGTGTTTGTTTCATTTTAAGACCCCTGAAGATCCGGGGTAGAATAGGTCTATGATTGCCGTAAAAGGCGACTATGCTTGTCGTAAGTGGCGTCTAACGGGATCGGGTGGTCAGACTCGCTGACATGGTTGATGCATGGCATCGATAACAAAAGCGTGGATCGATGCTCATGATATTTATCACTGGATTGCCAGGTCCAGGCTTGATTATTTACAGAACGTCGTCATGTAGCTGGAATATTGCTGAGTGCGGCGTAAAACAACCAACCAACAACAACGAACCGAGAATTGTGACACACATTTAGTCAAGTCACAGAGACTACCCAGATTTTTAGCAAATTTGTGAAAGCTATGACTCACAAGCCCAACACTTTTTATTAGATTTATAAATTATAAAAATATCTCCACAACAATAATTGAAAAGAAATATCAAAGTAGACGCTCTCTATCCAATACCTCATACAAGTCAATAAATAGAACGTAATCCGGCTCAAATTACGAGTTTCATAACATGAATTAATTCAATTTCACATGCCAAGTCTCAGAAAGGGCAATAATGATGTTACATGTTAAGTAATGAACCATGCTATATATACCCACAATACCTTTGAAGATATGCACCTCGCTGCAATATGAGACGGTAATGATGTTGACATTTCAGGAATGTAAAAGGACCTTGCGGCGTTAAACAACAAACCAACCAAATTGTTCATTTTAGCCATCATCAAATATGGGTGTTAACTTTCTGTTACCCGGCAGTTTATGTACTACAGTGTCGTGGGCGTGTTGGTCCTGACGCCTCCACGACACTGAATTACCCCAATGTTTCATGTGTGGACAACAAAACAGGAATTTCAAACACACTGCTTCAATATTTAATATTCTGACGTATCCTTATACTGTCAGGGGTCTTGTTTTGTGAAAATCACTTCACATGCGATTTTTATCCATCACAACCCAATGTGATCAAATACATATATGCATTAACCCCAACACTATTTCTGTGATATGAGATCCTCACTCAGAATATTTTTTTCCCAGAAAGTTAGGAAATTAATTCGTGAGGCAACTGACTATTTGTACTTCCAAATTAAACATCCAACAAATCAATTCCTTTCAAGAACCAATAACATACACGCAAATTGTCAGATGAAAATGGATGCGAATCTAACATCTCGGAGTTCGACATGAGTAAAAAAATCAAAAAGTCGTTAGTAGGTGAAGTATCGACAGCACGTGTCACGTTGGAGTGACTCGAGCTGATGCGGACTGAGACTGCAAAGCCAACCAATTTCCCCTCACAGACAGCTCTCCCATCTTTCTGGTAATGAAAAATTTGTACGACTGTCTGTCCTGATGCTGCATTTTGATTACTTAAAATTTCGACTTTTCCGGCTCTTCCGAACTTTCCTAATCGTTACGGAAGTAGGTATTCAGACAATATGATTAAACATCACATTTGCAACTGACTGTTTAGTGATGTGTCTGTCTCAACTTTTTTTAGATGTCTCTTCGTCTCCCTCTTTGTTCTGATTTTTTTCTTTCTAAACAGTGAGTGAGTGAGTGAGTATGGTTTTACGCCGCTTTTAGCAATATTCCAGCAATATCACGGCGGGGGACACCAGAAATGGGCTTCACACATTGTACCCATGTCGGGAATCGAACCCGGGTCTTTGGCGTGACGAGCGAACGCTTAAACCACTAGGCTACCCGACCGCCCCCTTTCTAAACAGGAATTGGAATTGGAACAATACGCATAAGAGGTCTTATAAAGGCAACAAAATTGGACAGGTAAACATTGTGAACTCACAATAGAACAATAAGACCCGACTTTTGGTTTTCAGATTTTACTCGTGAAACATAAGGTCGGTGGGTTGACTCTTTTTATATGAATTGTACAGTGTGTTTTGTTATTTTTTTATCTGATGATTTGATCTGGATTTACAGGAGATAAACAGATCTTATAGATATTCTATACACACGATAACATATATAACTGTCAGTAACATGGCATTATACTGGTTTTATTGGGAGAATATGTCTGGATACATCTGTAATTTGATCAACTTGTTTGCACACGGTCGGGCTGGTTATTGCTCACTTGTGGTGATAAATTGTTCCTTCAGCCATGTGTTAATGTTCCGTCTGTCTACTTTTCATGGTTGTAACCCGACCAGGGTATGCTTGATTTCACAACACCTCCCATTACATGACTTGCTTCAAGGAGACTGTCTACAGTACGCGTTGCAGCTTCGATTTTCCGATTTCAAACAACAAGAGAACAAGAGATATAGTACTTGTATATAACGATATGCAGAGCTACATCTGAATCAAGCGCCGTATTTTACACCAAAGACATAGGACACACTCTGGATGACATCAGTGACGTCCACATCGGGGGATCTTAGTGATTCATTGGGAGTTTTACGAATCATTGTTACAGGGTACTGTCCTCTGTACGTACGTTAACGGACCCGTGAAGATTCCGGGGTAGAATAGGTCTCCAGCAACCCATGCTTGCCGTAAAGGGCGACTATGATTGTCGTAAAAGGCGACTAACGGGATCGGGTGGTCAGGATCGCTGACTTGGTTGATGCACGTCATCGATCCCAATTGCGTGGATCGATGCTCATGATGTCAATCACTGGATTGTCAGGTCCAGACTCGATTATTTACAGACCGCCGTCATATAGCTAGAATATTGCTGAGTGTGGCGTTAATCAACAAACCAACCAACCAACGTACGTTTACGTTCCTGAGTTTATGGTAAGGCATGTAAATGGCGGATGCTACCAGTAGGGAAGGACATGCTTACCCTTTTCGCGTAGACCTGCTATCATCACTGATTCCAGTGATCCAGTCATATGATTGTAACCGCTATTTTGCCATTGAAGCCCAATACAATCGGGCGGATAATCGAGTCTTGACGACGATTTATATCTACGAATTCACGGCATACTAAATAACGAGCTTTCGATGAATATGAATTTTAGAGCAGCTTTGCACACGTGAATTTTGTTAGTAGCTTGTGGCCTAACCCGGGGCTCCGACGTGACGGGAGAAACAAGCGGCTACTTCACCACTTCTGTGCCGACTGTGTTAAAGTTGATTCGAGTTCCCCAAAAGATGGCCTTTCGTCTGCTTCTTGAACATTTTCAGGGCTTTTGATGTTTTGATGCCTTGTGGCAGACCATTCTATTCAGACCATTCATTCTATCAGTGAAGGGGTGTTTGTTGGGACAGTGAGGAGACATTTGTCTGGAGATCCTAAATACGAGGAGCGGCGTGTGGCGGGATTATCGTGGCTTGTTTCTGTCATTTCGCCTCTTCGCGCTATCGCATCGCTTCGCATCGCATCGCATCGCATCTTTGCCTATTCAGTTATACGCGAATATGCGAAATGGCGGGAGTAATTCTGTATCCTACCCCGTGGATATGTTGTGATGGCGTTGATACGCAGTGGGTAGAGATTTGAAATGTAGACTGCCTCTGGCAGCCAATGGGATTGCTATTATCTGTACATAATAACTTTCTGTTTTTGTAACCATTTTAACTGAAATATTGTGGTTACCACATGGATGTTATTTCACTAAAGCTTTCTCTTTTAGAATTATGACAATTTCAATTTCAAAATAGAATGCTTAGATAGACATTTATGAATATTTTATGATCTACACAGGTCGTGTAATTACATTTGTTTAAACATTTCACAGCTGGGAGATTAGTTGAAATGTTTCTTCAGCAAATTCCATAAAGTCACGTTAATGCTTTCTCGCTTGTCTTTCAAACGGGTTTCAAAATGATGTTCCTTTTTCTCATCTATGTCTATGAATGTCCCTACGGTATTGAGGCAATTAAGGGAGAAAACAAGCTGTGAAAATATGTAATGAAAAACGTTTGTAATATGGAAAGCTACCTTTCTGTTGCTGAGTGTGATTAATGTTCAAAACATATAGTTGGGATGTTTAAACCATGGGACTGGCACACAAGGGAGCTTATGTCGTCATGGCCTGTTTGTGCGGCATTCGTTGTGTCGTAAACACCTTCTCCTCAGAAATCACTGGTCCAATAAATTTGAGACTTTACATTCTTGTTCCAACAAACGATGACAGCCCAACTTGTTCAGGACGTCCAAATTCGATTTCCATTATAACTGCCACAACAGCTGCTTTGACGATACTATGTATGGTCATTACTCGATCATTGTTTTAAGATGAGATGAAAGTTGGTATATGTTTAGTCAGTAGTGGGACTCAACCTATTTGTTCCAGTTCTCGCAATATATTTCCTATTTATTTGACATTTGTGTTTGGTTACAAGGTAACAAGGTTTTTATTCTCTTAAAACTACTTATGTGTCAATGCTCAAAATGTTTGGCTCTTCAAACTTCTTTTCTGAACTTTGGCATGGGTGTTTCTTCTAATGATGGCATGAAATCTTCTACAAATCATTCTCGTTACTTTGAATATCAATGACAACACTGTTGTTAAGTGACGGTCTTCGATTAACGTTTTTACCGTCGACTACACATTGAGGTGAGCTACAGTGCCGTGACACAAGTTCTTAAATGTATAATGTGTTGGTTGTTCATTTGTACATAGAGTTCCCAAATCTTATATAACATATGCAATTTGAGGCCGGAATATATATTTGTATACAAACAACTACCGCCTAATACTCACCCACGTCAGTGAGGTGAGGTGAGGTGAAATTCGGTTTAACGTCGCGTCCAAGATTATTGCACTTATATAGCGACGTGCATGCACGTGTGTGTGTGTCTGCTTGTACTAGTCCGGACTAATCCGATTTATAGTGCTAGCCCACTGAGATACCATGCCGCAGTTTTAACATGAATACCCCACTCAGACACAGTATACTGACTCTGAGCCGACCAGTCCTTGTTTTAGCCCCTTACTGCCGAGCGCCAGACAGGGTAACAACAAGTACCATCTTTTAACGTCTTTTGGTATGACGCGGTCGGGGATCGAACCCCAGACCTTCCGCTCTCCGGGCGGACGCTCTACAACTAGACCACGGAGGCGGTCCACTCACGTCAGTACAGGAATCTTGTCAATCTGTTTTCAGTTAGATCTCGAGACATTTAATATAAATGAGCGTACGGTGTTTATGTCACATTCATTGCCACTTTGGTGGCAGATTTCTTCTGGGAGATGTTTTCCACACGCAACTGTTTCCCTTTTCGCATTGTTGCTACGTTTTATTAGAGGTCGTAACATCAATCCAGTATTGAACTCTGCGGTTTAATGTCGTGTTGGTCCTTTGTATGAAACATTCATATGGCGATTGCCATCGATCTGTCGCATGTTACAGACTTTAATGCCAGGCAGTCAGTGTATATTTATATCGACTAAAGGATAAGATACCTCAGGAGCAAGGTTCGCGGAACACTGCACATATTTTAAGTTACAGCATAATGTATTTTTTAAATTGCCAGCGCTGTCATTAAGGTTATATCAGATGATGGAAGGATTAGGTTGAAGTATCGTGGTGTTGGCAAGTACCAATATCTTTTACCAGATATCATATGATTTCCTTTGCCCTATACACTGTTCTGGCTAGAGCCCATTCACATATATTTAATCAGTGGGATTTCTTGCCCTTTTAAGAAAAATATCTTAGTGCTACAACTGTTGTAATATCTACTAATATTGACTTACGACAGTCGTAGCGTTAGGACTGCATAGGTATCTCAAAACGGGGGACCACTCATTTCTTGAAATATTATGGACGCTCAGAAGAACATAATCTATGGTCATAAACTGCACATTTGAAACACAATCAATAAAGTTTGGATACATATCAACAAGGGCGTGTTTTGCTGGAGAATAAAGGAGAACATTTAAGGAGTTTTTTGTATGATTCTATATTGTCAATTATAAATACTCGATTCTGATAGACCAATCAGTGGCCGCAAGATCTTAATAACATACCGCTGATTTCACTGACGATATGTTTCGTACTTACGTACGTGGCTTCGTAGAGACACTTGCAACTGTCTAGATCACAACGACTTTTGATCCTGTTTTTTTCCCGTCAAGTGATATATATTTGGGGCTCTTTTACATTTCTTAATCTATGTCTCAATGTCCCTATAACACCATTTTACGAACATGAGAGGACCATATAAAATGAAATTATGACCAATGAAATATAATCACTCTTGTCTAGTGGATACATCTTCTGTCCCAAGCGTCTGCTTCGATTGCCTGGCCACGTCATTACAAAAGACACTAAGGATGCTATTTGTTGTTACCCTGCCAGGCGCACGTCTTTGAATGGATAACAAACGGACTAGTCGCTTTGGGTTCAGAAAAACGTGTCTGGGTGGGGTATCCATGTTACACCTCGACATGGTATCTCAGTGGGCTAGCACCATAAAACTGGCATATGCCCGGACTAGTACAAACACACACACACACACACACACACACACACACACACACACACACACACACACACACACACACACACACACACATACACACACACACTTGAAATCTACGAGATCGTTGATGGAAGCGATAGAATACCCGCCGTTTAAGTAACAAAAATGTCTCGATTGACAAGTAAAATCAGAAATTTACGGTTAATATCGAAACATTTTCAAGAGAACAACCAACGGTTAGAATCGATATTTACTCCATAAATGACGATCTGTCATTATTTTGCCTTGACAATGTGGAACTATCCAAAGACGTACATATGTATCTCAATACGTCTTTGAACTAACGTAAACAGGAAGTCAAAAGTTTGTGCAGACAGTGTTAGATACTTACGATCAAAGGTAACTCTTGTAACACAATCGTCCCGTCAAAGTCTTATGTTCACTGGAGTGAAATACCAAGTGTTCTGTGCAGTGAAGGTATCCCTTTCACACTGAACGTAATAATAAATATCTCGCTCTCAGTCTGTCTAGGAGAATAACCCGTCTAGATTATCAATATGATGCACAACAAACATAATCATGCTTCAAATATAACGCTCTCATATATATTTTATTGCAGTAACCAGTAACAACTTGCCGCAAACGAAAAAGCTGAGGGCGGGACATATACCATCTGTATGAGGTACTCAGTGATTAAATAGGTTGGTCCATGTGAATATTACCATTAACCTCAACCGATGTATGAACCTAATTACGTTTGTAAATTAGCGCCTGATCATGAGGATGCTGCCAAATTATGTTTGTCCACTATGTAGCCTATGGAAGAAAGAGACGTCTCTGCTATGTTAACGTTACAACTATGAAAATCATCAGATGCAATTTCGTTATGTTCCAACAGTTAGGAAACTAATTTTTTTTAAGCTTATTTTTGTTGATACGATTATGGAAAAGGGATTGGTGCTTCTATTTATATTCAGTGTGTCTATGTGACCTTGTGTAAAGATATCTAAGATATGATACATCCTCATATTCAACAAAACATTATTACTTTACATGGCTCTTGCTTATTTACAGATATCCATTTGAGTCGACCAATAATAAAGATTCAATTATGTGTCTGAAAACTTATCTGCACGGACTCTTTTTGATCAACTGGCATCGATCACTGGTGTGGAAGGGAGTAATTCTTGACAGATGGAGCTTTTTCACTTCTTAGCTTATTGCATTTTCTATTAGATTGTGCAGCATTATTTCTCCATTGCCTGTCTGGACCGACCCTCAAGGTCGTTCCCGTGAGATCGTGTAACACGGTTTACATCTGAATCGTTCTTTAATTTTGACAATTGATGCATGGGAACATAGTTAAGATAAAACTCGTGACTCCCATTTCAGAAAAATAAACATTATTCAATCACTTTGGAGCTTATTCTGCCAACAGCGTGTGAAGGAAGTTTGAGTAAAAGATAAAATGCAGTCCTCTCTCTCAATGGTTTTTCAAAAGGATGTATCACCAACCTTTGAGACATTTTTAATCTGTTGCTGCATTATTATTGACCTAGACGACACCAATATCATGCGTACAATTATGCTTCATAAATATTAATCTATACATCTTTCAGTCTACAGCCCATCCAGGTATTTATATCTTGGGGTCACTCGACTGTCCAGATAAGAGTACTTCTGTTTGAGTAAATCTACTGCCAAGAGATGAATTCAAGTATCTGGATAAATTTTCCTTCCAGATAGGAATCCATTTCTTGAAGGTAAATCTGTTGTTTCGCAAATAGGAATATTTCATGGGATAAATCCATCATCTCCAGAATCCTCAAGTTGCCATTTGTATTTCACTGCATTGTGATTTTGAAACACACCTTACTCTCTCTGTCGATAAATATTTTCAATGATTATTTACTACATGCAGTTTTATCCAATTTGTAGCTGTTGAAGAAAATAACCTTGTGGTGATAGTTGCATGACGATGTCATACCCGAAGGCAAGGGTAGTTTATATCTGTTTTTGTTTTGTGAGGTTCAAAGCTGTTATGTGCCCTCTCGTGGAAAGCCGTGTTTTTGCGGCTATTCAACACGTCTGTACCATATTCATATTTCATATCCAAAGCTATTGTGTTATATTTGATATTTCTTTCGATAATTTGGTATATGGTAGATATACTTTTTCAGCTATTATCATATATGTTAGGAGGGGAAATTATGTAACTTTTAACAATAGTTGTCTTAAACACACTTTAATATGAAGATCTGACACAACTATGTTTGCCTACATGAAAAAGGGCCACATTATTTACAGCTATATTGAAAGATACACACCAAACATGTTAAATGTATTCATTTCTGTGCACTGATTTAGGTAGAGGAGTAACAACCAGATACACCATGCAGCCACGTACACATTGCAGTAGCCAGTACAGCGTCTTGCGCTGAGATTATCGTCTTCGAGAAATGAGTACAGCGTCTTGCGCGGAGATTATCGTCTTCGAGAAATGAGTACAGCGTCTTGCGCTGAGATTATCGTCTTCGAGAAATGAGTACTGCGTCTTGCGCTGAGATTATCGTCTTCGAGAAATGAGTACAGCGTCTTGCGCGGAGATTATCGTCTTCGAGAAATGAGTACAGCGTCTTGCGCTGAGATTATCGTCTTCGAGAAATGAGTACAGCGTCTTACGCTGAGATTATCGTCTTCGAGAAATGAGTACAGCGTCTTGCGCGGAGATTATCGTCTTCGAGAAATGAGTACAGCGTCTTGCGCTGAGATTATCGTCTTCGAGAAATGAGTACAGCGTCTTACGCTGAGATTATCGTCTTCGAGAAATAAGTACAGCGTCTTGCGCTGAGATTATCGTATTATTATGCATTCATTTCTGTGCACTGATTTAGGTAGAGGAGTAACAACCAGATACACCATGCAGCCACATACACATTGCGGTAGCCAGTACAGCGTCTTGCGCTGAGATTATCGTCTTCGAGAAATGAAAGCGAGAGATGAAACTTTAACCCAAAATGTCCTCAAAGTAATATTGCACATTGTGATGAGGTACATTGCAAGTTCATAGATTACATGTGCTTGAACAATTTTCCAATATCCAGCTACGCAAATCCAATAGGCTTAGAAAGGATTCAGTGTTGCATTGCCTCTTACTTTAAATCAGACTTTTCTAAAAGTTTTAACTTTTTTTGTTCGTGTTGGATAAAACATTATTTCATCGTTTTTTACGTACATATAACATTGTTCGAAATTGAGATGGTGTGCGCTGACACACATGCATTAATCAGTCATATTGTACTTCATCAAGGTGCGCGATTTTGTGTTGTTCGAAGTTCAAAGTCCCTAATATTGAGTGCCCGAAGTCTGAGGTTTGAAGGATTACATCTCTGATGTAACGAAGCAGTGTAATGTAGTTGCTTTATGCCCAAAATGACAAATGACGAAAGAATTGTCGACATGGATGATATTGCTGTTGCAGCCAAGACATTAACTAGTCTTTATTAAAGATTAAAGATTTAAAGATGCATTTAATAACTACCTTATACAAATTGATAAGAGGCATTCTCCAGAAAAAAGCCCAACAACTCTTTGATCGGGTTCTCGTCATAAACTTCATTTCACCATAAGATATTGTTTACATTTGATGTATAAGTAATGTCAAGGAATTTACATTGACGTGCGGAATTTCGCGTTTACCTTGCAAAGGGGAATTCCATTGTTGGGATTAATGTCCTTTGGGGATTGAGATGTAAACGCACTCACAACCTACACTATCATGTTAATGATGCATCAAATTCCGTGAAGTGGGTATGCTAATGTGTCCACGAAACCAGTTACAATGACTTCGACCCGTGAAGATCCGGGGTAGAATAGGTCTTCAGTAATCCATGTTTGCCGTAAAAGGCGACTATGTTTGTCGTAAGAGGCGACTAACGGGATCGGAGGGTCCTGACTCGCTGACTTGGTTGATGCATGTCCAAAGTGTGTGGATCGATGCTCAAGATATCAATCACTGGATTGTCTGGTCCAGACTCGATTATTTACAGACTGCCGTCATATAGTTTGAATATCGCCAACAACAAACCAAACCGAAACCAAATACAATGACTTCCAACTGTTGAAATAGTCCGTTATGTCCCTATGACGATAGCAATTGTTGATAGCTGAATCGTGGTGATTTGTTTTCAGTAACTACCTATTTCAATGGAAACAAGTACGCCTGCAATGCTGAAAATTAATATGGATAAAACAAAGGCTTTATGGATAGGCGCCCTCGCTGGGAGTAGATTAAAAATATGTGATCAGTCAACTTGGAGTGGCACACTGGAGACTTTGAAGTTCTAGGTATTATTCTTAACCCGGAATTAAAGGATTTATGGGTAATCAATACTCATAAAAGATTAGAAAATATCACTAAACCTTTAGTAACATGGAGAAAAAGGCATTTAACATTAATTGGGAAAATTACAGTTATTAAAACACTTACCACAGCTAGTTCACATATTCACGGCATTCCCAAATCCGCCCGATGCTTTTATTAAGAAGTTAGATCAAATATTTTTTTATTTTCTTTGGAACGGAAAAAACAGATAAAATAAAACGAGAAAATATTAAGAGAGAATATAAAAATGGGGGACTAAGAATACCCGATATTAAAACTTTTGTGAAATCTCTAAAAATCTCCTTTTTAAGTAAATGTATTAAACATCAGAAATGTCAGCAATATGACATTCAAGTAAAAGATTTACTAAGATTAGATTCAAATGCGTTTATTTACACAAAAGTTTCTAACCCTTATTGGAACGATGTTATTAAAGCTTGGTGTGAATATTTTGGAAAATATTAATTAGACCTTTCTCTTATTGAAAACATTATGAATCAACTATTATGGCTAAACCTCTACTTAAATTCCCCAAAGTTTTTCATAAAAGATTGGTATATTAAGGGTATTTGGTCCCTAAAACATATTTGTCAGGGAAATAGATTTATTCCATTTGAAATTCTAAAAGAAAGATACAATATTAAAGGGACCTTTTTGCATTATGTTCAGCTTATTTCAAGTATTCTCCAAGCATGGAAAACAGCAATTAAAAAACATTTTGATGTAGATTTATACTTTGACATGTATATTCTTCCTTGTTATCAGGACTTATTGATTTGTAAAAAAGGTTCAAGACTCTTTTATGATAAACTTATTTTTTCTGACTCACAACCTAAAATATGTAAGAAATGGGAAATTGAATTTGGTGAATGCTTAGAATGGGCTAAAAAATTTGTCTCTTTTAGAAAAGACATTAGGGATGTAAAATCGATAGATTTCCAATTTAGATTTCTGCATAGAATGATATATACAAAAAAAGAACTTTATAAAATGAAATTTGTCGATGATGATTTATGTGAATTTTGCAAATACTATAATTCGGTACTGTTTATTCCATTATTATTAGCTTATCTTTCTACGAATGCTCATAAATATGGTGTTAACTACTTTCATGCCAGAACATCTTGCTCGATCCTTCATGATCAATGCCTATCCTCCAAATATGCGGTGTCAAAATGTTAATAATGCTATATATGTATATATCACTGTGTATGTAACCACTGAAACTGGAATAAAAATGATGGGTGGGATGGGAGGTTGGAGAGTGTCTGTAACAATTGCTCCATGTGACTTCACGAGTTACGTTTATGACGGCGCCTCCACACCCTCGCCCTACCATCAGCAAATCGAAGATTAAATCGGGATTCATCACTGAAGACGACTTGATTCCAATTCCTCTGAGTTCATCGTAAGTGTCGCTGTGCCCACAGTTGACGTTAACGTCTGTGTAATTGAGTCAGAATCGGCCCGCAGTATGGCCGTCGTGCTTGAAGGTGAGCAGTTCTCAGACGGTTTCGAACAGTTTGCGCACTCAGTCTACCCCTAAACAGTTCATTTCTGGTTGATGTAGCCGTCACAAATCGGTTACGGAGGTGACGTAAGACAATCTGACGATCCTCTGCATGTGACGTCACACGTGGTCGACCTGGCCGAGGGCGATAAGCGGTGGTACCCATTTGCTGTAGACGCGTCTGTAAATCATAAACAGTCCGTCGACTACAACCCATCGTCCTTGCGACTTCAGCTACGGACGTTCCCGCCTGCAACATGCCGATCGCACGTTCACGTTGCACATGTGAAAGGCGTGGCATGACAAATGGCCGTAAAGACTTTTGTTTTCTTGTGTTTTTCTTTTTTGTTAATGACTGCTAACAAGTATGGCTGAAAACACGTGCGGTATTATGGCCACGTGACCAGTTGCACGTGAAAAAACACTTTTGCCACTATAGTGCTGTGCGCATGATTTTGATCGATTCACCTGCACAAAAACGGGTGTTATCTGAAGACAATACGTGGCCATTACTGTTTAAATACACAATAAGGGCCCACAATGATAACTGGTCAAAATGTTATAATTTTAGGATTGTGAAGTTTTTAATTTGGGTCACATCGCAAGTATCTTTTAAAGGTCATATACATTGCTAAATGCTAGTGTGTTAGGGCCATGCATAATTGTTCGAGATTCATTAAGGGCACATTGAACAAATGCATTTATTGAATCCCATTGGTATTTATTTTGCCTATTTAAAATAATGTTCAACAGCCCACAGCGCGGATCGTGGGGCCCGCTGGTCGTAGATATTGTCATATTTGGCATATTGTCACTGAAAAAAACCAATGCGGTGTAAATAAAAGCGACAATGCAATTTCCATAACCCCGAGAAATCTATGCAAAAAGCAGTCCGTTGTACGATTACGACTATCTCTTGAGCATGTTTTAAGAATCACTGTCAGTTAGAGATAGTACAAGGTGCATCCTGCCCCACCGGTGGCACCCGTCAAAAACACATTCGAATGCAACTCATCAACACGCTCACATCATTCTGTGGACATAAGTATCAATAACTATAGCCAGCTTTGCCTGTTGCAGCATTTTTTTGTATGTACAGGATGGAACACCCTTGCAAGTTCGACACTTTTTTTACACCGACGTTTTATGTGTGCTGATTGATGTGTCACTATTCCAATGCATGCGATGACTTCAAGTCATCTGCTCCTCCAGTTTAGAAGAGATTCATAAGGATCCAATGATTTCTGAAAAACCCGTTACAACTTATCGACGTTACAAATGCGCTGATGGTGTCGAGAACCACATCGTATCTGCACTCATGTATTGCGAGCAAAATAAAACTTGATAGAAAATACATTGATGATGTTTTTAGTAGCTAAATTGCTTTGGTTGCGGTTTCTTTAAAAATGAACTCTTTACCGACTTTTTCTTTTTCTTCTGGAACTGTCGAAATAACATTGATCTGAAACCCGATTAAACGACAGGTTGGGCGAAAGGAGGATTAATTTGGCTGTTACTGCCTTGAAAATAAATGAGATGTGCTTGAGGAAAATTGCCACTCATGTTCTCAGCCTTTAAAAAAGAAAAATACTCATTCGCAAAAGTTTGAACATGCATGGTCGCGACTTGTGTAGATTACAGAGGCGTGAATGCCACTTTAAGAGCACATTTCGTTGATTTAAAGTAGTCTCTGTTAGATAAGGGTTAAAAGTTAAAAATATCAAGAATGTTCCTCTCAGATGAATATGCTGAAGTGAGTTGAAATGGAAACACCATTTTTATGGAAATACATTAGATCCAAAAGTGCACTGAAACGATGTAACTAAGCAGCCACAGAAGCTGTGGTTTTGCCAACTTCTATTCGCATTCACCAAATGTCTGTTTCAAGGGTTGGTTTAAAGATAAAACTGGAATATAATTATGACAGATATAGGAAACTTTAAGAGTTCCCTTTAAATTGGACAAGTATTTATAAAGTCTTAAGATTGGTTGTTATACAAGGATGTTTTTTAAGAAATAACATGTAACACGTCCCATTTTAATTCTGGAAACCAAAAAGTCCAGAAACTCTACGGTCTTTGCCCAGTCTCGGTTAAAGGTGTTTACAAAATTAAACATGCTGTTTTCATGGGTACATACCGAGGAAGATAAAACGAAAAAAAAATTGTTCAAATACTCAATATTTACACTATGTCGCCCATGGGCCTGCCATTGTATGTTTCATTCATGTTTTTGGGCGGATCCCCTGGACGCGAAGTAATATATGATACGTGTTGTTACCCTACCTGACGCTTGATAAAACAAGATCTGGCCGGCTTGGAGTCAGTATTATCTGAGTGGATATCCATGTTAACTGCGGCATGGTATGTAAATGGGCCATCACGTTAACATTAACATACATCCGGACTAGTAGAAGCAGGTATGTTAGTGAATAAATCTTAAACACGACGTTAAACCTCATTTCACCTCCCCTTAACCAATCAAAGAAACACCGACTTACACCACAACTCGCTTACGCAACCACTCGCTCATGTTTGAATATTTTCAATGATAGATAATCCATTAACATAAACCACGCTGCAAATCGTGCCAATAACGAAAGGTTTGTTTGTTTGTTTCTTTGTTGTTGCACTCAGCAATATTCCAGCTATATGACGGCGGTCTGTACATAATCGAGTCTGGACCAGACAATCCAGTGATTGATATCATGCGCATCGATCCACGCAATTGGGATCGATGACATGCATCAACCGAGTCAGCGAGTCTGACCACCCGATCCCGTTAGTCGACTTTAATAACAAGCATAGTCTTTTACGGCAAGCATGGGTTGCTGAAGACCTATTTTACCCCGGAATCTTCACGGGTCCAATAACGAAAGGACACTGTGTTCCTTCAAGTATACTTTTTTTCCCAAGATTTTTCCTCTGAGGTCCCATGTGCAAAGTCTCACACATGTACATGTAAGTATGTGTAAGCGACAAAAAGATGTAATCCCTTTAAAACTTTATAAAGATTGTTGTCAAAGAGGAATGGATATCGCACACGCACAACACTAACCTAATCAAGAAATATGAAATGTTCATATACATGTCCCTTCACTGTGATGAAATTCTTAGTCAATTGACTCACAAAACTTTTCAGGTTCAGTATACAAAGTCACACATTTTCAAGGTGAGGTGATATGGGGTTTAACGTGAGATACTATGCCGCAGCTTAACATGAATACCCCACTCAAACACAGTGTACTGTACTCCAAGCCGTCCAGTCTAGTTTTTAGTTCCTTAATGCCTAGCGCCAGGCAGGGTAACAACAAGTACCATCTTTTAATGTATTTTGGTATCGAACCCCAGACCTTCCGCTCTTCCGCTGTCCGGGCAGACGCTATACCACTAGACCACAGAGGCGGTCCTCATTATCAAGAATAGTATGGTCACTGGTTTACAGTAATGTTCGGTGATTAAAATATATTTTCATTTAAGAAGTTAAGTAAAAATTAAATATAAGCATGCGTTCCAGAGCTTGTGAGCTATTAACCAAGTTATGTTACAGCAAGTAATCGATAATTCTCTGCATGAGTCGTTATAGAAAACCATGCTCTCGGTATGGTGCGTGGAACCAACAATCCATTTACGGAAAAAACGATACAAATAAACCGATTGACTGTGTAAATTCTTATCAAATTCATTATTTATTCTGAGTAGAAATAGATATCCCATGAAACAGAGTATACCACCAGGGCCATTAGAATGGGTTTACCTAATTTCCGGTCAACTGATACAGTGAAAAGCAATAGGAATTCTCATTTCCGCTGTAGAAAATTGGAATTCATATCTGTTTGGAAAGAGGTCTCTTCGATATTATTTAATATCACTTAAATAAATTGATATAGATTTTCGTTTGATAAGTTGCCAATGACGAATGGTTTTATGGCAGAAACAGAACTTGTCCATTTGACATTCATCTGAGTAAATTACGATGTTAACGCAAACAAGAAACATGGCACTACACTATTGATTTCCATCGGAAAAGGTCAACATCTATGTGCGATTTGGGAATAAGACATTCAGGCAAGAAGTAGTGGCAATTGTGCTCCCTTTCGTGTCGTTGTGTTTCTTGACGTATATATATCGGAATTACTGCTCGGATTGGGAATCCGTATGAATTTGCCCAAGAAGTTAAACATTAGATTCAGGTATATAGTTGATCTGATATCGTTCAATAATGGTTAGATGGCCAAGTCCCTTCCTCTGATTTATCCACATGAACTATAAATAACCGAAACCAGTGGAACATCCTCATCCGTTTCATATATAGAGATATGCGAAAAGATTCCAAATGTCAACAAAAAACTCAACAACACAGAAGTTTGTTTGATCAAGGTTACAACATTCAAGGCCACAGTAAATGTTTTGTGGTAGACACGTGGAGGACATTTCCACATTTAACGTTGGTTGGTTTGTTGTTTAACGCCACACTTAGCAATATTACAGCTATATGACGGCGGTTTGTAAATAATCAAGTCTGCATCAGACAATCCAGTGATTGATATCATGAGCATCGATCCACGCAATTGGGATCGATGACATGCATCAACCAAGTCAGCGAGCCTGACCACCCGATCCCGTTAGTCGCCTTTTACGACAAGCATAGTCGCCTTTTACGGCAAGCATGGGTTGCTGAAGATCTATTCTACCCGGATCTTCACGGGTCCCACATTTAACGCATCAGTGACAAAAACGATGTCAGATGCAATTCGTGTTTTTCATTTATGCCATATGATTTTGTAGAAATTGACTCTTTCCAAAAAGCTGCTGAACTCGTTTTAGTTGCTTATACATTTTGCCCTCTTGTCCTACTAAATATTAAAGCTTCCCGCTTTGCATTCTGGTCCATAATCAAACTTCCTGGGATTAATGACAACTTTCCTTTTCAAACATTCCGCTGATTCAAGTATACAAGTGGCAAAATCTCTAAGGCTTCGTAGCCCGTGAAGATCCGGGGTAGAATAGGTCTTCAGAAACCCATGCCTGCCGTAAAAGGCGACTATGCTTGTCGTAAGGGGCGACTAACGGGATCGGGTGGTCAGGCTCGCTGACTCCGTTGATCTCAAATGCGTGGATCGATGCTCATGATATCAATCACTGGATTTCCTGGTCCAGACTCGATTATTTACAGACCGCCGTAATATAGCTGAAATATTGCTGAGTGGGGCGTTAAACAACAAACAAACAAACAAACAAATAAACAAACAAACAAACAAAACTAAGGCTTCGTTTACATCTCTACCTCTAGAATTAACAGGGTATGTTACATAGTGCAAGACCCGTGAAGATTCAGGGGTAGAATAGGTCTTCAGCAACCCATACTTGCCGTAAAAGGCGACTATGCTTGTCGTAAAAGGCGACTAACGGGATCGGGTGGTTGATACATGTCATCGATCCCAATTGCGTGGATCGATGCTCATGATATTAATCACTGGATTGTCTGGTCCAGACTCGATTATTTACAGACCGCCGTCATATAGCTGGAATATTGCTGAGTGCGGCGTTAAACAACAAACAACCAACATAGTGCAAAGGCAAACATGTTGGCTATAACAGTGTCAGCATGCGACATATTCCATCCATACTTGCAGGACATGGTATGCTTCCTACTGGTACGGTATCATTTACATTATCTTTGAAAGAAAAGATTGCACATGCTTACTCCAAATTCTATTGTCAACCTTTTTTTTTTAAACGTTCAACAGAGGAAATGAAATATTCGATGACACTACATCCTTGTTCAGAGATGTAAGTAAAAGAACCACCACCGTCTCCGACAACACGACCATTGAGTATATACAATCTTAACATATAGCAAAAACTTAAAGGTAAATTTCCAAATCTATTTACACAGCCATCACTTGAATATATGTTCCTTTTAGGCACGGGCTCAGCTTCTGGAAAAATATCCCTGACTGCTTCATTTTATACAGAAACAGGAGACTGATATCCACAGACGATTCGGGCGTACAAGTCCCCGCATAACTGAATAACTGAATATGAATATGACAGTCTGCAGCAATGCTATTGTTATCATACAGTCACTGCTCTAAACGTTCTAATACCATAGTTTATATGCATATGCCCTAATTAGTAAGAGGTCTTTAACTGTTTTAAAGTACACTTGGCTAACCTTAGGGAAACTACATTCTGAATATTTTTTGGAATACACGTACAATAAGGCGTGATTGACCTATGCATCCCCTCTCATTTTTGTTTTTCAATAATATCTCGCTGACGCTTAGTCAGGCCATTTGAGACACCGATGGAATCCAACTGAAGACTAGTCCCATCTTCAGTACTTCAACCGTGTCCCCACTCAATACTAATTTGGTAATAAAGAATAAAGAACGTCGTTTAGTTCATTCTGAACGCAAACAATAGTGTTGGCGAATATCTCCATTATGTAAGTTTCAGTGTAAACTGACTTTCTCGAATTGTTTAAACGGTTGACAATTTATACAGTATTTATTTATTGAATTGATAAAGAACTTAGACCATTAAAACAACTTAATTAATTATTCAGTACAGATGTAGGCCAAGAAAACAAAATTACGAATAGCATTGCATTTGAATAAATAGATTGTAGCAAGTGTGTTAGATACCTATTAAACAACTTCAAGTAATGATGGTTCAACTCTGTGACATCAGACTAATTTCATCACACTGCACCATCACGAGGACAAGACTTTCCTCACTGAAAAGGGAGCTGTGTCGGTGAGAAGATTGGATGATTGCACAGGGGATGGTGGGCTCCAGGAAGAGTCACTCCAACGTGACATTTGGGGCCGTCACTTCATCTCTTGACGACTGTTTGATTTTTACTGATGTCGCATCCTGGGGATATAGGATCCACATTCATTTCAACTAATCAATCTTCCAATTGTCTCTTTGCAAATGAAATGCGTCTGTTGTTTTTTACGACAATCAAGTAAGAAAAATCGTCAAAGGATAGCCTTTCTCTTTCCAACAAATATCTGCGTTAGTTCTAGAGACACAATTTGTTTTCAAGTGTGATATTTGATTCAATCGGACTTATAGTTGGGGTTGACGCCTCAGAAGTAAACCTATTATGAATACAAGGCCACACGAAGATTGCATACAGTTAAAGTCTGAATAATTGATCGTTGTTAACGTTTAAGCTCTTTCTGGATGAAAACGATTTTATTGCATTATCCGTTAAATGTTCTTTCATTTGGTCGTGGCAACCTATGGAATTCGCATTGCACCAAAGGATTATTCGGGATTGGCACCAATAGAGTTCCAACATTTGAGATAAAATGAGTGATATCAATGTGTATGCAATTCTGAATGCGAAGAATATATCATGATCAACACAAAACCTAATCCATCTAGACACGAGGCAAAATCGAATTTGAGGACAAACAATTTTATTAAGACACTGCATTAATTCAAAATAAAACATGGGTATTGGCTGATATATTTGAGTAAAACGGGGGCGGTAACATCTGTAATCTGTTCAAGTTACGTAGTGATGACATTATCCTCAACTACAAATTGTGCCTGAGGATGCAGCCGAATGTACTTCGTCCTCTATGTTCCCGAGCAAGTTACTTCTTTGGTAAAAGGGGCGGTCGGGTAGCCTAGTGGTTAAAGCGTTCGCTCGTCACGCCGAAGACCCGGGTACGATTCCCGACATGGGTACAATGTGTAAAGCCCATTTCTGGTGTCCCCCGCCGTGATATTGCTGGAATATTGCTTAAAGCGGCGTAAAACCATACTCACTCACTCACTCTCTGGTAAAATGTTAATGTTGAAGTCATGAACACACATCATAAGACGCATCTTCGTTATGTCACATAATTTAAGGAACTTAATGTTCCATCCAACAGCACAGTTTAACTGCTCGCTAAATCTATTCCGTTCACTATGTTTATACAAATTCACATAATTACCACACGCCATACAGCTTTGCCAGTACAGGAACACTGATACGCGGGATAAGGAGAGAACATGAATGAGACATGATACCACAATTTATCATATAATGGGTAGGTTTCTCTGCAGGCTAAAGCCAACGGATAAAAACGATATCCGTTGGGGTCATATGCATAGAGATGCAAAAGTCAAGTGGAGACTACTTTCAGTGTTTACAACTTTGCGTCGCCCTTGTCATTCAGAATTAAACATCGGGAATCTGGAGAAACTACTGGGATAATTGCTATCATTATCAAAAGAATACTTTCATTAGTCTAATATACTGAAAATCAGTGTCTAACTGTGACGTAGCTAAGGCATTTTACGACTTTTGGTAACTTTGGAGATAGAAACTGCGAAACAATTTAGCGAGGACACTCGACTAGCGGAATCAGTTTCCATTTCTGTGCTAGTTGTCTTCTGCGGCTTGGGACCTTTTCTCCAATTTAAAACATTTGGATTTGGCCGAAATGTGTCCGAATTGTTACCTGTTTCCTTTTGTCGCTGTGTGTATATCTGACTGCACTTCATAATGTTATGGCAGGGCAGGCAAACTCTAACACGAAGTCTCATAGACTTTGATAAAGGGCGGTTACTCTTGCGGACAGACCGATGGGTTGCCGAGAAAGGTAAGTAGAAACCATTTCTGCAGCCAATTGTTGTTCTGCTAATATGTAGTTACGCCGCTGTATAAAAAACAGGTTTCAAATGGAGCTATATTGACTGTTGTCTCTGTCTGACGGACCCGTCACTTTCCGCCAGACGCATATATTAATGCGCAAATTCCTGGAAACGCTATATGATAAAGAGGCCTAGGCTCGCTAAATGCAATGTTTATTCCTAATACAGGATATTTACCATTTCGATACCCAAACGCAATAGAGTGATAACCTCCATATACTGACCATCTCAGGAATATTGGCAATTCCATTGAATCTACATTGACACTACATTGAATCAAGCGATGTTTTTTCAAAAGTTTAAAGTGATAAGTAAACGTACTTTCTTGAAGACTTGGTGAAATACTGAACTTTTAGTGACCAACTTTGCAATATTTGGAAAGTTCTTCGTAACTTGATCGTTCAAAGTTAAAATTACTCCAGACTCTAATATAGTAACAGCTGAAAAGTCTATAACGCTGGTGGAATAAAAAAATCAACTAATCTACTTAAGAATATTAGAGCTCGATAAAGAGTGAATATAACCTTAAGAATGTAATATCAACTATAACAAAAATAAACAAATAAAACCGTTTTGCCATCTTTGTTCTTCGTGTTAACGACAGCTGTGTGAGTCATCCTTATTTCCTTACATATGCTGAAATGCGGAATGTAAATCTCATTTAGTATGTTCTATAAAATAACGACGACTAATTCAGATGATAACTCATATTTCAGGTGAATACACCATAAACATTACATTTATAAGAAAAGTATTAACTGATGACGAATATATTCTTTCTTGTCTTTTGACAAATATCGGTTATTCTTTTATTTGGTACAATTTCATTGACATGTAACGTCAACGTGCATTTTACTTCATCACCGTATCAAACTTCTTTGATTGGCAACAAAATAAAGAAAATGTCACTTGCAAAATAAGATAATGATTAGATGTTTGTATTGCTACGTATGTTCTTATGGACTTTGTTCTTTGGGGAAATAATAGTTTAGATATAACGTGTCATAAATATAGATATATATATTTTGATATTTTATAGAAATATTTTGACGCATACACCAAACTGCACTGCGGTGAAACACGTGAAACACGTGAACACGGATGTGGTGCTTACAAACCAAGAAACATGATCAGGTGAATCAGGGGTTCGAATCAACAATCGTAGGATACCGAACGCAACTCTGTGCGGCAAATTTCCGCATCTAAGACGCTTTATTTATTTCTTTAAAAAAACAATAGAAACTAGTTCGTCAGTTTCATACCCTGAACGACATAGATACTTCTTCATGTCATGGGACATAGCTCAGCAATTGGTGTTGATACATCCCATGCATGTGAGTAACTATTTATATACACGAGAATGCGTTTCTGTCACGCTGAACTCAACAAATTAAGATGTGCTTGTGAGAAACGTATGTGGTTATGGCAATGAATGTTTTCGCAGTAAACACTTGGAGAAAGTCTGCAGATCGGGCACAAGTGTGACAAGGGTGACGTGGTGCGAAACGCGACTTGAACACGGTTTCCCTGTTGTGGCAAAGCTTCATAACTGGGAAAGAATTTGCATTTTTAAGAAACGTTCCATTTTCCGTTTGCAGGCTTCCCTCGTGAGATGGAAATGTAGTGGAACATCTCTTCTATCAAGTGACTTCAGGGGTACTTACTATATGTGCCAGACCCGTGACGATCCGGGGTAGAATAGGTCTACAGAAACCCATGCTTGTCGTAAAAGGCGACTAACGGGAACGGGTGGTCAGGTTCGATGACTTGGTTGATGCATGGCATCGTATCCAAATTGCGTGGATCGATGCTCATAATGTCAATCACTGGATTGTCTGGTCCAGATTCGATTATTTACAGACCGCTGTCATATAGCTGGAATATTGCTGAGTGCGGCGTTAAACAACAATTCTACCATGAGTTTGGAAATTACTTAATCCTGATTGGTCAATCAGAGGCTATTGAATCACAATAAACCCCCTCTGATTGAAACAGCTGGTTTGACGGCCGCATATCGCGGAAGATAATATTCATAGAATAGTACTTTTTTTAAGTCATTGTCGGTAGGAATATATAAATAATTACAATTACAGGTTACAAAATGCGGTTAATAAAATAATCAAAGGATGTGTGACAATACATTTCGTGCAGAAAACACGATAGAAATTTACTAAGTGATGTATTTACGTTTTGGAGTCAACAGAGGGTTTGGAATATGGTGTTTTTCTATATACGACTGTGACGTCATATATTTTGCGTTACATTGAGCGATAAGAGGTCATAATGGTGACGGGCGGTAAAGAACGAAAGCCTTGCAAAGCATGCTTAGTTTTCTTTAGGGATGCCTACTTCATGTAAGCTTGCCAAGTTGCCGAGTTTTAATGCTTCCAATGCCTCTCATGTGTTTCAGTGAAGTATTACGGAGTAAACAAACTGCTTGAGTATATACAGTGCTATATTTTCTTTACAGACTGTCGCCGGGGAACCGTACTTCAGATCGACAACCCACTCAACACTGGACTCAACCCATGCCGCTTCACTCAATATATTTGCTAACACCAAAGAGTTCACGATTTATTTAGCCATGATAGAATGGAGATAAACATAATGTGTTTTCAATGTAGAGCTAGGTTACCTGTAGATTGAACCGCGTCAAATTTAACATTTGAAACCTCTCGCTGCTCGGGGTAACCCTCTTGGTGCCACGAGACCATATATGATCTTTCACATTTTGTCCTTTGAAAATGTACGATGTCAAATACCCCGAAGTTGTTTTTATCACTAATAAAAGAGCACGGCCACTGAAACATGGACGTAACCGGGATTTCTTCAAGATATATATTCCAAACTTTCATTCGTATTGTGACATAACCTTTGAAACAGTCTGCGTATGAATTAATCACGAGCACTTAAGTCAATTTTGTTTTGACGTCAAAAACACGCACACTTTCATCGGGATTTTTTATCGGTAAATTTTACTCATGGAAAATTCTCAGTGAATGTGTACTGCAACATAAATGTCACTGTTAGGACATATACTTGCCAATGATATTAGCTCTTGGACATTTAGATTTCAAACAAGGGCGCATACTTGACTTTGGCTGCCATATTCGGGTGCTTCCATATTGCGGTTAATGTAGAAAAGTAGGAAACTTATAATACCAGCACTTTTATCAATGGCTATACAGTGCATAGATCTTTTGGATTTGGATTTGGTGACTTTAGATACTGATGGAAACACAATTAGTGAGTGAATGAGTTGGGTTTAACGCCGCTTTTAACAGTACATGTATTCCAGTTATATATATCACTGCGTGTCAGCTTAATGTGGGAGGAAATGCCCGAAGTGATGCAGGTCTTAGACGTTTACCACTTTGGTGAAACCCACGAGCACGGGTATGGTGCTGACAAACCTAGAAACATAATCGGGGCGAACCGGGATTCGAACCTACAATCATAGGTTTCTGACGTGCCCAAGGGACGCAACTAAGCACAGCGAATTGCGGCGCCTTAGACGGCTGAGCCACCCGTGCCCCCGGAAACACAATTAATTAGAGTTGCATGTTATACAATTTGGTTACACTGTGTGAAGAAATAAAGACGTTGTAACACTGTTGATACAATGTCATCACAGTGCGACACTGAGCGGTATGCAGGCTGGTTGACGTCCAGGCACCATGAGGGTTAAATCTACAGGTAACCCAGCTCTACATTGAAAACACAGTGTGTTTATCTTCCAAATAAACAAATAAAAAATACGACGTGCGAGTGTCAGTTCAGACAGAATGCTCACATTAACATTTTTCACGAGGTACTCCCCTGCTCGCGTGCTAATGATTTGACACACTCGGTCACCTCCTGTTTCCTCGTTTTAGTCGATCGCAAAGTGTTCAAATACCAATTGTGCTGTGACCTTTGCCTTCACACAACGACGTGTCAACAATCGAACAAAAGTTGGATTAATTCTGGGCATGAGATGTACATGAAAGTTAAGTGTTAGTCGTGTCTCAAATTAGTCCTCTAAGGGAAATGTCAAAATGAAAATACAATGAACGACACAGTTTCAGTGAACTTTGGTTTCGTACTTTACACGATTACAATAGGTTTACAGCAGTCTATGCTTGTTGTGCGAAGCGACGTTTTGTATCTGCTGGTCCGAAACGAGGATTTTGTTGATGGCGTGTCATCGTAAAGTCGCCTTCTTATTATACAACAAACAAACTTATAAAGAAGAACAAAACGACAAAGCCGAGATAGCTAGAGGTTACTGGGCGTGTGTACACCAACTAATTTTTTGTCGACCCGTGAAGATCCGGGATAGACTAGGTCTTCAGCAACCCATGCTTGCCGTAAAAGGCGACTGTGATTGTCGTACGAGGCGACTACCGGGATCGGGTGGTCAGGCCCACTGACTTGGTTGATGCATGTCATTGATCGCTATTGCGGGGATCGATGCTCATGATGTCAGTCACTGGATTGTCTGGACCAGACTCAATTATTTACAGACCACCGTCATATAGCTGAAGATCCGGGGTAGACTAGGTCTTCAGCAACCCATGTTTGCCGTAAAAGGGAACTATGCTTGTCGTAAGGGGCGACTAACGGGATCGGGTGGTCAAGCTCGCTGATTTGGTTGATGTATGTCATCGTATCCCAATTGCGTGGATCGATGCTCATTTTGTCAATCACTGGATTGTCTGGTCTAGACTCGATTAGTTACAAACCGCCGTCATATAGGTGGAATATTGCTGAGTGCGGCGTAAAACAACAAACACACAAACAAACAAAACCTACTAATTGTCAGTCAGTCACTAAAGATCAATACCCTCACTTGACAAGCATAATCAGTCAATTAATACCAGTCAATAACCATCATTGTCTTCATCAGCAAATGATCACAGATCAGTCATGACATGCCAATCATCAAGCAGGTTTTATAGTGAATCAGCATTCTTTTGTGAGTCAATCATCAGTCATTAGCAAGGATTAATCGCATCAACCAATCACCACTCTCAACAGCAGTCAATCATGTGAAGTTGTCACCATACTCAGCAGCAGTCAATCACAACAACCAATCACCATTATCAGCAGCAGGTAATCGCCTTCATCCAAAGAAAGCACAATAAGTGTAACTTTCTCCAAACGAATAATCACACTGCTCAAACTCAACTATTGAAGTGTACTGCCTTATTCAATCCCAATTACAGTACTTCAAAGCAGTGGTGCTCTGAAGTCTCGTAATCAAAGACCGTCATCTCTCAAGAATTGTAAAACGTCAAACGTTTAAAAAAAGAGAAAATCAATATTTAACAATTAGAAGGAATGGTATCGTGTTGCCTGGCACCAGCAAAAGGACAAGGAATCAAAGAGTTGAGAAACTAATGCTACTGGACATGCAAAAATGCGCGAAAACGCGTAAAAAACGCACGTGGCATGCTGCCACATTAAGGATCAAACACTTTCAAATAACGTATTTTTGACACATAATAGCGTTTCAAACACATGATTCTTTGTTCAATCTTAATATTTCCCCTTAAAAACAATTACCATTGCGAAATCTTAAGCTACAAAATTACCGAAACCGAACTTTGATAGTCATGATGTATCATGTCATCACGACGACTGCGCAAATAAGAAATTCGTCATCAAAAGAATTAATTGAATTGTGCACAATTGTCAATGTTAACCGAGTCATATTACAACACTCGTAGCCACCTGAGGTCATGAATAATGAGTGGATATCTTTGGCGCTGATTTAACAACCTTTCTGCAGCATCACAGTGGTACACAAGAAGAAGTCTTCACACCTTGTGTCCATGAATGGAATTAAACTCACAAATGTGGCGCTACCAGTGAAGATACCATGCCGCAGTTTAAACATGAATACCCCACTCAGACATAGTATACTGACTCCGGAATGACCAGCGTATTTTTTTATCAAATCCACCTCAGGTCATTTTCTTCACAGCTTTTCAGGAGCAAGTAGGATATTACTAGTGCTTTTAACCCACGTTAATGTGCATGTCGATTGTTTACTGAGTAGTGCGAGTGTCAGGCTTGCCAGAAACCTGTTGAAGAATTCTCAGGTTCGCCATGAATCTGTTTCAAGGCTTTTTAGCATCAGACAATGGTCCAAAGTGACATGTCAAAGATCTGTACAACTTTCTTTCCATATCAATCTGACACGGCGTGGTGCAGGTATACCTGAAATACTTTCCAAAAGTCTATTATTATCGGTTCGAATCTCCGATTCTCTCGGAGTACTACTCACTACCATATCCGTGTTCGTTGAGTGAGCCCGTGGTCTACTGGTAGAGCGTCCGCCTGGAGAGCGGAAGATCCCCGGCCGCGTCATACCAAAAGACGTTAAAAGATGGTACTTGTTGTTACCCTGTCTGGCGCTCGGCATTAAGGGGCTAAAACAAGGACTGGTTGGCTCGGAGTCAGTATACTCTGTCTGAGTAGGGTATTCATGTTAAACTGCGGCATGGTATCTCAGTGGGCTAGCACTATAAATCGGCATCAGTCCGGGCTAGTACAAGCAGCACACACACACACACACACACACACACACACACGTGCATGCACGTCGCTATTTAAGTGCAATAATCTTGGACGCGACGTTAAACCCCATTTCACCTCACCTCCTTGTGTGAGCCCGTGGTCTAGTGGTAGAGCGTCCGCCCGGAGAGCGGAAGGTCCGGGGTTCGATCCCCGGCCGCGTCATACCAAAAGACGTTAAATGATGGTACTTGTTGTTACCCTGTCAGGCGCTCGGCACTAAGGGGCTAAAACAAGGACTGGTCGGCTCGGAGTCAGTATACTGTGTCTGAGTGTGGTAGTCATGTTAAACTGCGGCATGGTATCTCTAGGCTGGCACTATAAATCCGCATCAGTCCGGACTAGTTCAAGCAGCCACACAAACACACACACGTACTTGCACCTCGCTATATAATCTTGGACGCGACGTTAAACCCAATTTCACCTCACCTCGTTGTGTGAGCAAGGTGGTCAACGTCTTGGATTTGAACCATTCATGCGATTCTATCTCGCCCAACTACTACTGACACCATCATTTAGTTCATCATAAATTGGCATAACAAGTAACTACTCACATTCATTTTAAGGTTCCCGCGTCTGCATTTCAAGCATTTCTTTGCAAATCTGAATTGTAATTATCCATTGATATGTGTGTGTGTGTTTATGGCAGCTATGCTGACATGTGTGTTTATGCAGGTCTCCTCGTCCCCGTTGGGCCATAAACAAGACTGCGGTTATAATTTGCAATCAAAACATTTAGTGTAATGGGAGCTGTTGCAGAAAACAAACATACGCCGTGAGAAACAAACCCATTAACAAGGGGCCAATGGTGCTTTAACGCAAAGCTGAATGGTCAATTTATGACCCTTAGTGGCCCTATAACCACTCGGCTGTGTGAATGCAATTTTATCAAATTACAGATTCCTTCTCACTGAAGAAGAGATGCGTCCTAGAAAGCTATTACGACGGCATTAAGAGCGGGGGTTTAAAGGGATCCTGATGGTTAATGGCTCTGAGCGAGAAAGTAATGTTAGTCAATGTGTTTCAACTACATTTACATACAACTGAAACACTTTCAGTGGGGAAAGCCTGTCTATATTACACTTTTCTCAATTCAGCAAAGCAGTATCATTTGATTTGTACAATGATTCAAGTTTGATATTTATTTTTGGTATTTTTGGTAATTTTTTTTTTGCTTAACGCCGCACTCATCAATATTCCAGCTTTATGGCGGCGGTCTGTAAATAATCGAATCTGGACCAGACAATCCAGTGATTGAGATCATGAGCATCGATCTATGCAATTGGTATACCGACTGACTGACTGACTGAGTTGGGTTTAACGCCGCTTTTAAGCGAGATATATCACGGCGCGTAAGCTTAATGTGGGAGGAAAGCCTGAAGTGATGCAGGTCTCAGACGTTTACCACTTCGGTGAAACCCACGGGCACGGGTATGGTGCTGACAAATCTAGAAACATAATCGGGGCGAACCGGGATTCGAACCCACAATCATAGGTTTCTGGCCTGCCCAAGGGACGCAACTCTGCACAGTGAATCGCGGCGCCGTAGACGACTGGGCCACCCGTGCCCCCGCAATTGGTATACGATGACATGCATCAACCAAGTCACCGAGCCTGACCACCTGATTCCGCTAATCGCCTGTTACGACACGTATAGTCTCCTTTTGCGGCAAGCATGGGTTGCTGAAGACCTGTTTTAACCCGGATCTTTTTTAACTTTGTACATACAATGATGGTAAGGACTAAATGGTTTCTAATGCACTAATGGTACCCATGTTTTAATTTAGTATATACTCAAGATATACAGAACAAAAATCGATAGATATATTTATGTCCATGTTCTGACTTCCCCTTTGATGATCGTTACCTTGGTTGTGTGGTCAGGCTCAGTGATTTGGTTGACGGTGTGTCATCGCACCCTGACGGCGTGGATTGTTTGTCATAATACCGTTCACTTGACTATAGATCTGTCCCAGACTCGATTATTGCCGCGAATAGGTGCAATACTGCTGAAAGTAATGCTTACTTACCCACTTCACAGAATCGATTAACCGCCTCCGTGGTCTAGTGGTAGAGCGTCCGCCCGGCGAGCGGAAGGTCCGGGGTTCGATACCCGCCCGCGTCTTACCAAAAGACATTAAAAGATGGTACTACTTGTTGTTACCCTGTCTGGCGCTCGGCATTAAGGGGCTAAAACAAGGACTGGTATGCTCGGAGTCAGTATACTGTGTCTGAGTGGGGTATTCATGTTAAACTGCGGCATGATATCTCAGTGGGCTAGCACTATAAATCGGCATCAGTCCGGACTAGTACAAGCAGCACACACACACACGTGCATGCACATCGCTATATAAGTGCAATAATCTTGGACGCGACGTTAAACTCCATTTCACCTCACCACAGAATCGATTTCGGCGCTGCCGTCATACAGATGGAATACTGCTGAGTGCAGTAGTAAATAACATAAACACTCGCACGCATTCACGCACGCACGCACATGCGCTTTAAGTAGTAAACGGTGCACTGGAGCACAGTGAGAAACTCTGCCGTATGGTATGCATGACGAGGTACACGTCAAGCAACGAGGACCACGAACATGTGGACGAGTATCGTTTTCTCACTTCTTAGATGTTTAACTTCGTACATGTACATGGGGATCGATTCCCAACATGGGTACAATGAGTAATGGCTGATTATTTTCGACATGATGGAAAATGCATCAGGCGATTTACTTTCCCCATGAAACCAATTACTAATTTTGATACAGTTTCTAGCCATAGGCATACTGTGTTTAATGTCTGAGAATTAATTAGTATATCTATAATATGGACTCTGAAACTTTAAACAGTTTAGTGACCTCAGTGATAAAAAATGGCCTTGTAAAATTGTACTAAGAGGCCCTTGGTGATTTGTAAAGAATTCGAAAAACCTCCAGTAATATACAGTCGACAGCAAAGACAATAAAGTGTCATTAGGGATAGTGTCCTAATAGTTGAGTGTTAAAATTAATTCCCTTTGTTTTGCAGGCACTGGCGGAATCAGCAGGAGTAACTCCAGCGTGACATGCCCTGGCGATACTTGAACTACCAAAGTTTTGTTTAATCTTTTGTTGCCGCGAACCTCTGGATGCCAGATTCCCGTACGATTTCAACCAACATGTATGTTGGTGTTTTGTTCTTGGGCTGGTTAAATGCTGAAACCTTTCAACAAGAAGCAATTCCCTGACTTAAGTACCGCAAATAAATCTACCGGATACAGAAAGTTATGCATTCATCTTCCGTGGAATGTTTTTGCTTGAACGTTAAATTAGACTGTATATGTTGGTTTCAGTCAGTCATGATGATGAAATACCAGGAAATCCACTTTGGCAGGATGGATTATTCATAAAGGAGATATAGAGCTGTGCTAAATTTCTTTGATCGCGGAAAAATCCCTCATAACTCGACCTTCAAGCTTGGGTTTATCGATGAAGTTTGGAGGACATTCTCGAGCACCACGAGTCATTAATTGATAAATAAAAATATTGCAGCAGAAGCACCTGCATCAGCGGCGGTATCAGAGGTGATAATGCGATCAATACGCAACACTCAACACAGGATGAAACTGTGTCTCTTCTGGTAAAAGGAACAGAGATGTCCCCAAAAGTAGTAACACTATCTGCAACGATGGCGGTATCACCTTTGCATCTTTCGGTTAAATTTTACAGAGATAGTTGATTCCATAGTGCATGTGCGTGTACGTGTGTCGTGTGAGGATGTATATTCGGCTTGCACAAATCGTAACATTTCACAAGTGAAAGAAAAAGCAGCGCTGGTTACAGGGTTTAAAAGAGATGATTGTTGTCTAGCCGTTTGAATTTGCTGTGCAAAGCTACTTCACTTTAGCATGTCAGATCCTAATGCTACTTTGATCGAATCTCTTGGTTATTAGTTGTCATATAATTGAAAATAGAAAAACAGGAACGAATAAAGGTATATTTTTTTTTTAATTATCTGCTCCACAGGTGACGTTTATTTCTCTGTGTCGGTGTGATCCGGAACACTCATAGTGCAGATGTGTGTCAATCTTCTGCTGAATATACGTCTTAGAATTTGCGGAGGGACGGGTGGCTCAGTCGTCTTAGGCGCCGCGATTTGCTGTGCAGAGTTGCGTCCCTTGGGCACGCCAGAAACCTATGATTGTGGGTTCGAATCCCGGTTCGCCCCGATTATGTTTCTAGGTTTATCAGCACCATACCGTGCTCGTGGGTTTCACCGAAGTGGTAAACGTCTGAGACCCGATTAGTTCGAGCTTTCCTCCCACATTAAGCTAACACATATAATGTTAAAAGCGGCGTTAAACCGAACTCACTCACTCTTAGAATCTGCGAATTATCTGTGTCAATGAGGCGAAGGTGGTATTTACGAGACACAGATGATCTGTAATTCCAAGTTTGAAATAGGTAACTGTGTTCTTGTACATTACCCTTTGTGAAATTAAGAAATACATGAAACGTCACCTTCCCAAGGTCAACCTATAGATGACATAACGCTATAAATTATTGACGTCGTTCACGTGTCGTTCTCTACATGGTATCCAAAGGTAATGAAGTTATTAGGAGAAACAACAAAAAGACACGCCGTGATATAACTGGAATATTGTTCAAAGCGGCGTTAAACCCAATTAACTCACTCACTGAACAGCCAAACAGACGGACTATGAAGTGATAGCCATAAATATGCCATGCAGTGGCCGAAAGTTAGTTACCCGACAGCTTTTCCAGGTATTCGTAAAATTGCACGTGCTGAAATTGTATAAACAGGCGGTGAACCGTTACTAAGACATCACATGCAATGAAAAAACACACCAAAGATATGCCACTGCGGAACAAAGAGAGAGAGCCATAGGTATGGAGCAGATGGGAGGCAACCACTCCTAGATCGCAAGAAACCTAAACTGTACACGGGAAACGATCGTCAGAGTGTTTCAACGCTTCAGACAGACTTGCAGGACACAAGACAGGCCAAGATCGGGCAGACCACGAGTGACAACGCAACAGGAAGATCAGCACTTGCGCACGTACCATCTGCGCAACAGGTTCATCACGGCGACGGAAACGGCAGCAACGGAGTTAGGGCACCATAACAGTCGACGCATGGTGCTGCAACGTCTACGTGACGCAGGTATTAGAGCTCGCCGTCACGTCCGTGGAATGGCATTGACCATGGAACATCGACGTCGAAGACTGCAATGGGCGGGTTATAGAGAAAGCTTGTAAATTCTTAGACTCTAAGTATTATTGTCATTTTATGATCTGAGGACGTTTTCCCTAAACATATCGGACGTTTTCTCTGAGTACAAAGGACGTTTTCTCTAACGCGGCGGTCGTTCTCCCTAATTTACCAGCGACCGTTTTCGTTTTCGTGTTTTCTCCAGTTCCCAAGTGGGCAAGGACGGTAGAACGTTGGCATGTCCGTGATTGGCAGAGAGTGTTTTTCTCTGACGAAAGCAGGTTTCAGCTGTTTCACAATGATGGTCGAGCTCGAGTATACAGTTGCAGGGGGGAACGTTTGGTGCCAGGCTGAATTCAAGAAGTGCGTCCCTATGGTGGAGGTGGTGTGATGGTTTGGGATGGAATTTGTGGCAAACAACGGACGAGACTTGTCATCATCCGTGGCAACCTCAGAGATACAGATACAGATATCAGAGATACAGAGATGATGTTCTTCAACCCGTGGTGCTTTCGCCAACAGGAACATGGAACACTCCTGCAGCATGACAACGTTAGACCACACACTGCAAGGCTCGTCCAGGACTTCTTGAATGCGGACAACGCCAGCGTTCTTCCGTGGCCAGCACTCTCACTTGACTTGAGCCCAATTGAACACTTGTGGGATCAACTGAAGCGTCAGATCCGAAGACGTCCACACCAACCAGCAACAGCTTGCCGACGCTTTAAGAATTGAATGGAATCGGATTCCCGATTACGTCATCAGGCAGTTGACAACATCACTAAGGCGGCGAGTCAGGGCGTGCACTGGTGCCCACGATGGTCATACTCGTTACTGAGCGTACAAGGTATCCGTTAAGGACCACAAACTTATCATGACAGTACCTGGTTGACTCTGATCATTCCTGTGAACTGTGATCTGCCTACTCCCATGTTCATGTAAACGTCATGTAAATTTCACCTCATTAGTGTTTCGCACTGAAATTGTGCATGGACTATCGCATGTGCCCTTTTAGCGAATGAACCATCGTTGAATATCATTCTCGTGTTTGATTTCATTGTATTGACCATCGCACAGGGGTGTATACTAGTTTAGTCTAGAATTTAGCATCTAATGCTAGAAAAATGCTTTTTGCCTGTTAAAAAAGGACATAATTTTTGACAGACTTTTGTTATCGAAATATCGAGTAACTGCCGATCGACCTTCCTGTGGTTTGAAGTATTTCAGTCGCAAGGAGTTCTATCGACAAGTTTACAGGAGAAAAATTCGAACGAAAACAGGAAGTTCACATTTATTCTAAGTTTAATGAAGGCAGTCTAAAACGGACTATAGAAATATAAGCACGTGACTCAGTTATAATACTTATAATGTAGTCTTCATAAGACATCTAATTCACACACTAAATTCATTTGGAGAAAATTCTAGATGTGCGTCTTCTAAAATGACACGGCGTTTGTTTTGTCAACACTGGTCCCATGATGCATGTTACATTACACTCGCACAGCCATAGCCATGGTACACGACATAGATTATAAAATAGAAATGTATACACGTTTTTTTACACTTTAGAGAGAGATTTATTCATTTAGATTACCGAACTTCCAAATCTATGGGCAATTCATACGATCAAGTCTACGGTATGATAAATATAACAAAGCAGCTATAGGGGTGGTCTCAAGAACAAAACCAGGACTTAAAAGGATATCAGACAGCTTTGATACAGTGTGATTAGGCGTATAGTGTACAAGCTTTATGAGCAGAAGGTAACCCTGACTTGTAGAAGAATTTGGGACGAATTAAATAACGTCCGAGAATCAGATACTGTCGCCCCAACCATTCGTAGTCTGAAGGCGACCATACAGGAATATATGACATTGTCGACTTCAGACCATATGAAACGAAATTTGGCTGAATAAGAAACCAGTAAAATATAGGACATATGTGCTGGTGGCACAACACGGCCACATTCGCGTTATTTTGATATATGCTCTTTTTATAGTCCTATGACTCGAATTCATTAAATGAAGCCGGAAAAGCATTTTTCTAGCATTTCCGACAGTACTTCAGCAAGATTAAATTGAACGAACATATAACAAACATAAAATATTAAAACTCCGGATGTGTTTTCCATCTAACTTTACCCCTTATCCATATGTTGTTTGCCACTAAGAGATATTTTTCGTTTCTTTGAAATACGGCTAAACCCTCCATTATGCTCCATTCAATTTGCAATGCAGATAAATAGGTTTCGTACACATGCCTACACACAGCTATTCACTGGAAGCATTAACTCTTACTCCCAAAATCACTAAAGGATCTTCTAATAAATATGTCAAAGTACCCTCGCGATTAACAATTGTAGAACGTCTTTAGTGGCGACACCAGTTCTGCTGTGCGTCGGGCGCCGTTCGTTGTGTGTTTCTCCTAATGTCTTGCTTTAGAAATTTGGGAGAGCTTGCCAATCAATCGCGTTCTGTGAATAAATTAAAAATTATTTCAGAGTTTGCTGAGCGGTGTTTGACATCAGCAGGAGGCAGTCAAATGATTTAGAATTAGACCCAACAGAGAGTGAAAATTGAAAGAGAATGTTGGCTCAAGAGGATTTAGTGTAATACGTCTCATAAGCCCATGCTATCATACAGTCAAATGCAAGAGAAGTTGCTGCTATGAAATACCAACTTGTAAGGAGACGTCTTTGATAGGCATTGAGAAGTTGGAAGAACATGAATACATGACACTTTTTACGGATCGCAACTTGTCACGACGTGTCAGAGCTACTTCTTGCTCCTTCATCGGATGTCATGTATTTAAAAGGAGACTTTAAGTATTGGAATCCCGCGTGCATTAACTGAAATGTTGTACGGTATGATTTGCGACAGATGGGGGCAATTTCATTATGCATCCATAGTCTCGTTGGACCTGAAGGTTCTCGCCTATAAAAGGATTAATTTACTCCCAGTTTACCAACCTACCTACCTACCTGCTATTTTGGTGAATCCTATGAGGACGAGAATGGTGCTGATAAGTCTGGAAGCATAATCAGGGATTTGAACACACGGTCTTTGGTTTGTAGCATGCTTAAGTTGGTTGGTTGGTTTGTTGTTTATCGCCGCACTCACCAATATTCCAGCTATATGACGGCGGTCTGTAAATAATCGAGTCTGGACCAGACAATCCAGTGATTCATATCATTAGCATCGATCCACGCAATTGGGATCGATGACAGGCATCAACCAAGTCAGCGAGCCTGACCACCCGATCCCGTTAGTCGCCTTTTACGGCAAGCATGGGTTGCTCAAGACCTATTCTACCCCGGATCTTCACGGGTCTGCTAGATCACAGAGATAGCATGCCACTTGAGGAACTATTGTGAAGATGCATTATCTGAAAGATAATGAATGTCTTCATGACGTGTTGTTGGTAGAAATTCTGCAGTATACAAGTGCATCTACAAAAGGTATTCGAGGTAAATTAAATTTCAAGTTGTTGTTGTAACTTTACATTAATACAATCAATATTGAGTCAAGCAAGAGGTCCTTGCTTGACAACGGTATAAGGATCTATACCGAAACGTCGCTTTGTCTGTATGCACAGGCGGAATCAACAAGAGTAAATCCAACTTGGCCAGTACATGTTCTGACGATGATTGCCCTATCAAAGATTTGTTGAAGCGTTTGCTGAAGTCGAACCTCTGGATGCCAGATTCGCATTAATTTTCAACTAGCATGTATGTTGGTGTTTGTTCTTGGGCTGAAAAGAGGCTGAAAACCCTGATAATTCCCTGACTTACATGATGTTAATAAATGTACCGGACACAGAAAGTTATGTATTCATTCATCTTCCTTGTTTGCTTGAACGTTAAATTAGACTGTATACGTTCGTTTCAGTCAGTCAGTCATGATAATGAAATACCAGGAAATCCATTTTGGCAGAATGGATTATTCATAAAAGAGACATAGAGCTGTGCTGAATGTCTTTGATCTTAGCACCATTCCTCATAACTCGACCTTCAAGCTTGGGTTTATCAATGAAGTTTGGAGGACATTCTCGAGCATCACGAGTCATTAATTGTCAAATAAAAATATTGTAGCAGAAGCACTTGCATCAGTGGCGGTATCAGAGGTGATAATGCGATCAATACGCAACACTCAACACAGGATGGATCTTAGTCTCTTCTGGAAACATGAACAGTCCCGGTTTCAAAACCTTATCATCTATGCATCATTTGGTTATATATTTACAGAGGCATCTGATGCCACACAGTATATGAGTGTACGTATGTACTGTAAAGATTTATGTGGGCTTGCACAAATGTTAACATTTCGCAAGTGAAAGAGAAGCTATCGTACTAATACAGGGCTCTGAAAGAAGCATTGTTTTCCAGTCGTTTAAATATACAATAAACAATAAACAGTGGGGTTTTTTACAAAACCCAACACACAGTGTATATGTTTACTCTATTGACTGGCACTAAGGAAGTTCAAAGGCAATAAAAGTATGTTTTAGAAACTAAGAGTTATCTGTTCTGTGTGTGTGTGTGAGTGAGTTTTTGACGATAAATTTGATCCGTAATTCCGAGTTTGAAACAGGTAAGTATTATGTATATTACTACTTGAGGAAAGACATATATGAAATGTCACCTTACTCATGACATAACGGTGTCAGTTAGTGACCTCATTAATCTGTCGTTCTCAGCCTGGCAACTTTGAATCTTGACCTCGAAGCTAACGAAAGTATTTCATGACTGGTTGGAGGAGAGAAACAACATAACATTGACAGCGTCAGGGTAAAAATTATCCTTTGTAACATTCGACTGTTATTCAAGCTGGTTATAATTTCATAAATACCACATTAACATTAGGTAATGACGAAACAAATACAAAACATGTCGTTTTTATTTAAGTTCCCCCACAACAATTACCAGACCATTTAGTCCAGACTTGTCTCAAATCAATCTCCACATTAACAAGTAAATGCATAATTAAATATGTTAAATATTTGAAGGTGTGTCAGTGGGTAAATATTGCTTTACGCCGCATCAACAAGCTGTAGTACTTTTACAGGTTCGGTCTGTGAGTTTCGTATATCTTAAATATGAAACTAATACTCACTCTTACTCTGTGTGTAGGATTCACGGCGATTACTGTAAAAACTTGGGGTCATACGTTCACCCGCAGAAGTAATTTATCGTTGTTTCCAGAAATGGTGGATTCCTTAGAAGTACCGAAAATCATATATGAAGGGACACAATAAAATAGCGACCCATAACAAATATTTAGGAATCATCTTTTTATCCAAATGGGTCAAGTCAAAGCAGTACTAAAACTTAATAAAACATCATTTGTTCTCATCTTTGAAGTTAATGTTATCCGTCGATTGTCCTTAAAATATGTTTTACTTACACTGTTTGACAGTAGAGTATTGTCAATATTTTGATATGTTATTTGGGGTTTCACCACATATCAAGATAATGAGAACAATACAGATGATATATGTGTGTACCTACAAATGTGCCGAAAATAGTATATTGATAAAGGTAGACGTCACGTTCTTATGATTATGGAAATGACTTTCGTAGCTTTTATTTATGTGTTTATAACTTTAGTCAACTTATCTCTTAATAAAGACCTCGTCCGGATATTGTGTAAATTCAAGTCTGAGCCATAAGTCGAATCTTCCACAGTGTCATTATTATGGAACTGGCAATGCAACCTGACTGAAGTGCACCAAATGTAATAATGATACAGTTGAAGATGAATACATTTCCTTTCATCAGTCCAAATTATACAGGACGCGTCTCATTCCCAGTTGTTTACATATGAATCAACCCAGAGCGTGATATAATCAACAGTTAACAACACATATTCAAAATACATATAAGGCCCTGATCCGGAATTAACCTTTAGGCTGCTGAATTGTTTAAGCATAAGGCTCTGTCAAGAGGGTGGACGATTTCAAACAGTCGCCGCTTCATTAAACAAGGGTCAATTGAAGAAATATTATTTTGCAAATTTATTCCTAACAGAAAACTACACATTACAATATAAAAATTCCCTGATGTTTTCAATCATACTAAGGTTAAGACCAACTCGAACACAATATTTGTTCATTTTCGTGAATTGCCTGAATTACGTTCTTGAAGGTGGTTTACGTTTCATGTTAGGAACCTTTTTAAATCGTTAAATTTGTGAAAATTGATTTCAATAATCATACATCCGATATCTTAATTTCAAGGGGCGGTCGGGTAGCCTAGTGGTTAAAGCGTTCGCTCGTCACGCAGAAGACCCGGGTCGATTCCCGACATGGGTACAATGTGTGAAGCCAATTTCTGGTGCCCCCCCCCCCCCCCCCCGTGATATTGCTGGAATATTGCTAAGAGCGGCGTAAAATCAAACTCACTCACTCACTCACTTTATTTCAACTGATTATAAATTCGATGTTTTTCATTTGTAAACAACGCGATGGTAAATTATGAGCCATTTCAGTAAATTTATTATCCAAACGTTAAGCAGAAAAAAACTCAATTTTCGAGGTCATCATGTCAGTTGCAGAAACACGAACATTCGGGTTAATCTAACCCGTCATGTTATAAAATTTGCAGGAAGCAATTAATGACTCTCCTAATTTCATATTTATGGTATACGAAAATACAAATACCGTGTCATGATGCAAGCAGACGATCGAAAATCCAACATGGCGTGCTTCGCCCGACCTCGGCATAACTTATTGCTATTTAATATCAACAAAGTTTACATTGCCTACATATATATGCCTTGGCGAAAGTTGACGATCTTCTCAATCGAAGATTGTTTTATTTGTCATTTTCCGTTTAATATGGTGAGAGAAAAACGAATATAAAGATCGTGAATTCTGACAGCAATATTTCAGTAAGTGCACAGGTCACCGGATGTGATGTTACAGACAGGGGTAGTTTGCTGATAATTATTCGTTACAAAACAATTCACAGTCAATTTTGCCTGTCACATACAGAATTTTACACAAATCACTACATAATATCAGTGATCACCACTAATATGAAATAACAATGTGATTTTCACGATATAATTGACGTATGTTTTAATCCGTTTGACCTTGCATGCTCCCGTGACCCGGAAACGATAGAAGATTAATCAAAACGCCACATGCAAGTTTCTCGGTATCTTTCATTTGAACTTGTGTTGATATATAAGGATCACCATTCAATGTTACGTTGAATATAAAGGGATATGATTCATGTATCTGCGATGTTTACGCTGGTGATTTTGTTTGCACTATAATAATTGCGTCCCCGGCAATACGTCTATAGAAATCGTTGATCGGCAATGAAAATAGGCGTGACAAAACGTGTTTCACAACAGCATTCATGCGATGCCGAATATGATAGGACATACGCAAGTGCCTGATGTACATATCAATAAAATACCACATACATATTTTCAGTGTTAGTTTCTGATTTAATGTGGGATAGTCAAAGAATTTTTCCTTTTTTGATACGTACATTTATCGATTCTAGCATCATTTGAGAACAATTTCAGGGAACATTTTAAATTTATTCCATCAAATTAGAGACCGCCATGATTGCGTATTGATGATAGATTTGTTAATGTTTAATTATTTTCAGCTGTTCCAAAATATTCAGTTATGTTTTTATATTTAGTAGCTATTTTTTTCAACAATGATTATGTGTATCATGGACACTCCATATTGCCCAATGCATCAGCACAGTGCAACTGATCAGACTTCAATTATTTTCTTTAGTTTAAACATATTTTATTCAACATTTATTATCTTTCACCTGAACATCAATAATGTGAATAGGTAACTATAATTTTGATGTCATTATTTAATTTTAGTATGAACAATAAAGAAATAGATAAGGTCCATATGAACATATACATACACAACTCAGATGGACATTAATCTTGTGTATAAAGTGGTTTGTTTCCAAACAAAACAATTCTTAAATATAATTGTGATATGAATACGATACATTATAATTTTTGTAAAAGTACATGAGATTTGTGTTTGTTTAATCACAAGAACGAGGGTGGCACTTAAGCTGGTGAGTAAGCCATATTTTTTGATAAATGAACGTTATCTTTTGAAAAAGGAATAGGGCACATATGCGTACATTGAAAATTCTTGCAGTTCTGATCTGTTGAGAAAAGTACATGGAAATATCCTCCCTTGTGATTTTCACACAAGTTCACACAAATGGAATAATGTGTGGGTAGTCCCGGCAGGACTTTCCAAGTTTGTTGCAGTATGACATAAACGCTCATGTATGTCCCCTAAAGGAACATGAACCATTGTGAAATATGGTCAACAGGTTTTCGTCTATCAGTCAGTGTGATGTACAAACATTCCAAATAAATGCATATCATCACCAGCTTTGTATATGACATCCTTGATCATTTGATGGGTTTCTGAATTATCCAGTCGGTATAGGTCCGTATTATGTTCTATGTGTCTCAGACATCTGGGTGGAGTGAAAAGAAATATCCCTGTATACATGATTACCCTTTTCAGATGTATTTTATTACTGTCAGCTGACTTTATGTCACCTTACTTGTGTATGTGGTTTATTTTCGCATATATGTACTGCTGTAAATCTGTTAGAGCTTGAAATTTTTTCATGTTTTTAAATTTCATAAGGAGTTTTCTTTGATAGACCAACGTCAAACCATCTGAAAAGTCGAATGGATTTATAACTTTACAAGCTCTCATTTCTGCGGTGTCCATACTTTTCAGTTTATTTTTTCTACTTTTATGACAAAACATAAGCCGTTTAACTGAGTTTGGTTACGTAAACAAATACTTGTTTAAAATGTGAAAAAGGAATTCCACTGATGAGATAAAAAAAATGATCCCATCGTTCCACAAAATCCATTTGAAATGTTCTTTTTGTACATAAAATTTGTACCCAAACCGGTATGTGCTTTTGTACCCAGAAAAATACTTTTGTATTACAGTTTTGCAGTTTCAAAGATATACATTACTTTTTGTATGAAAAGGTTAATTTATTACATCACTTTCCTGTCAAAACACTACAATTAATTTACGGTTTAACAATTTCCTGGCCTCTTCTTCAGTGACAAGAATTCATTACTTTTCTATCATAATCAATCAATTTGAGTTGTGCCAATGTGGACCGACTTCACTCAAGGACAACGTACATTGAGGTTAGTCATGTATGAACTTGATGATATGTTTTATCATTAAGTTCACCTCATTGTTTGAAATAAACATGAAAAAATAAATATAATCATAAACATTTAGTTTAGTTTTCTTGGGTACCAAATCACCATGTACTTAGGGTACAATTTTGTTTTGGGTACAAAATCTCATAAGCTCTACATTCATCCAGTCGTTGTGTACCTAGTTTCATCCGTTCTGAAGGTTGGGGAGGGGAGGGGGAGTAAATGTTTTAAAAACAATCCTTAATATTCTAAATTGTTCTTCTTGCAATGGCAGCCCAAACACTGTGCTGTTATTGTTATTGCGTATCAATATGTTACATCGCTCTCCGTTGTCGTCGTTTTCAGAAAATAGTTTTCAAATCATCGACCGAGGAATCCTTTACGGTTTTCGGAGATGTTACGCACCAGCGGCAATCACGAATAAATATGAAACAAATAGGAGTGAAGTCCGCTATCCAGATCAATATATAGTAAACAGTTGACGAAAATGCTAAATTATGCATTTTCTTTTGAATTTGAATCTATTTCGGAATTTTGTTGATGATAGCTCATCAAATTTTGCATATTTTGCTTCGATGTGTGTCATGCGGTACATGCTTCCGGTTTCAAAAATGATAACTAAAATTGCAAGTATTTTGATTATTTTTCATAAACTGCATATTTTGTTATTGGATGGTTTAACTAGAATGTATAAGTTCAGATTTTGCGTTTCGGCCAATATTTATTATTATTCGCAGTGTTTCTTGACTTTGTTCAACTAAACAAATCGCGAGTTAGGCCACGCCCAAGCGTGTCACTGACGTTTGTCGGCTTCTCAATGTGTCCGAAAGTTTATCAAACTAAATCATTTGCAATTTGTCTAAAGATGAGATATTTTTTACAAAGATTTATACATTCGTGTCAATGATTAACAAAATTAACTTAGAAGTAACAAAATTATTGTGATAGTCTTACGGGATCACTATGCATGTAGAGATGTTTGTTTATCGCCGTTGCCATGATCGTACAAGTTCCATGCAATCAGTGATGTTACGATTCAGATTGTTTTTGTTCAGAATTATTTGCATTGAAATTTACTAATTCTTAGAAATTAAGGAACTTCAGTGTTTTATTTACGTCAGCAAACAAAAATTGGTGATCGAATATTAAAAATTATAAAATTATAAAAGAAATATCGGACTGCATGCCACTCAACATGAAGTGCCAAAGGTCAACAATGGCCGTTTCTGGTACTTGTGTGCCGATACATTTAGCCGATACTTTCTTAACTCGTTTTGATATTTTGCAAGTTGAGCATTTATGCATACCATATATAACTTAAAATATACGCAAAGCCTACTCGTTAAACAGTTGTAGCGAGTTTCATTTGGGGATGTCCTTCGACTATGTACCTGTCGACTTGGTTCAACAGTAGCATTGAGAGCTTTAAAACGAGATCTGTGTGCATAAGGATTATTTAGATGGTATGTGGTATTGTATATGTTTGTTTATCATCCAAAACTTGCTCCCACAGGAGCTTTTAATTAGCTTGCGTGAGATCAAGCGATATCTACATTGTAGATATCGCTGCAATGAAATTGCATCACAATGCTTTGGAGACCATTGTGACGTCATTGGTTACCATTTACACTTACTCGAAATGTTTTATGGAGCATAAGAGAATGTCACGATCTTCTTATAAATGTGACAAAATACCCTTGCGATTAATAATTACTGAATTTTTTCGGCTGTTTGGCAGGCGACACGTGATCTGCTGTTCGTTGTGTATTTATCTTCATGTCTTGCTTGGGAATATTGGAAAGCTTGCCAATCAATCGTGCTTTGTAAATAAATTAAAATTATGTCAGTGCTAGTTGCACGATGTTTGACATCTTCAGCAGGAAGTCAAATTATTTAGAATTAAGCCCCACAAGAGAATGTTTGCTCAAGAGGATTTGAAGTAATACAGTCAAATACAAAGGAAGTTGCAGCCATGTATTGGAATCCCTCGTGCCTTAACTGCCATGCTGGACGGTATCATTTGCGACAGACAATTACATTATGCACCAATAGTCTCGATGGAACTGAAAGTTCTCGCCTGTAGAAGGTTTAATTTACTCCAAGTTTATCTGTCTTCCTGTCTGCCTACATATATAGTTATACACATACATATAATCATGCGTCTTGTGAGGGGTAATCAAACCCGTTCAATAATCAAATATGCATACGCTGTGTAAAATGGATAATAGTTCAACGCCGCCTGAACAATATTTCAGTTATATCACGGTGTCTCAACTCGATGTGAGAGGACAGCCTGAAGTGATGCATACACGTTTACCACTTTGCTGAAACCCGCGAGGACGAGAATGGGAATTTGAGCCCACGACCATTAGTTTCTGGCACACCTGTGAAAATTGCGGAACCTCAGACGACTCTGGTCTGTGTTTCAGTTTCAATTATGTGAGATGAGGTGCACACACGGTTCCGACTTTGCTGAAACCCATGAGGACAAGAGCGGCGGTCGGGTAGCCTAGTGGTTAAAGCGTTCGCTCGTCACGCCGAAGACCCGGGTTCGATTCCCGACATGGGTGCAAAATGAAGTGTATACACAGTGCACAAACAGTTCCAAAACAGTGTACACGAATTCATAATAACATGACATCCAGTGATAGATATAGGTTTGTGCTAACATCAAGATCTGATATGGCCTCAGTGATAGCAATAATAAAAAAAGTGCTAACTTCCACGAACCTAAGTCCTGAGCTAGTTTATCCTTTAATCGATATAAATGTACACCTACTGCCTTGCATTGAAGCTTGTAACACACTAATACAACGTAGCAACAATGCAAAAAGTAAAACAGTTGCGTGTGGAAATCATCTCCCCGACGAAATCTGCCATGACCACCAAGTGGCAATGATTGTGCCATTAACACCATGCGCTCCTTTATATTAAATATCTCGAGATCTAACTAAGAACAGATTGACAATACTGACACGATTGACACGTTACAAACTACACCCCATTAATTGGTGGGTGAGTGAGTGAGACAAGATCACAAAATCAGGAGATCTCGCCCAAACTACAAAGCTGGAGAGCGATGTCACACGTGTCACACGTGGAACTACATTAAGATGGTAAAAAAACGTGTGCATCTTGATATGTATTTCTTAAACAACGTAATTTGCTCATGATAACATTTATCTGTGGTAAATGTATATGTCAGTGATTTTGTACTCTTGTACCACGTGTACTTTCATTTCTTCTGGACAAAAATCACCGAGTAATGACCATACACGGTATCTGAGAAGCAGCTGCAATCATGAGACAATCATTTTGAAAATCGAATTTCGACCCCCTGAACAAGTTGGACACAACGAACAGGCCACGACATAAGCTCCCTTGGTGTCAGTCCCATGTGTTAAATGTCAACTACTAGTATATGTTTTGAACATTAATCACCATCAGCAACAGAAATGTAGTTTTCTATATAACAAACGGTTTTTTACAGTACACACTTTCACAGCTTGTTTTCTTCCTTAATTGTCCTAATACCGTAGGGACATTAATAGACATATATGAGAGAAAAAACATCAGTTTGAAACCAGTTCAAAAGACAGGCGAGAAAGGATTAACGTGACTGCTTTCGCACGAAACTTAATAGAATTTGATGGAGAAAGATTTCTACTATACGCTCAGCTGTGAAATGTTTAAACAAATGTAATTGTAAGACCTGTGTAAAAAAATGCCTCAGCGAAATAACATCACTGTGGTAACCACAACATTTCAGTCAAGATGGTTGCTAAAACAGAAAGTTTATAAGTCAAACTAGTAGCAATCCACTGGCTACCAATGAGAGTGTTCGTGAAAAGGGTAATCTTGTCCTGCTCTACTGGTAGCATACGCCATTCACATGTCCTACTGTAATATAAACTCAGGAACGTCAACGTATGTACAGAGGACAGTAATCTGTAACAATGATTCGGCAATCTGGATATGTGATCATCCGGACGGTTTCAGGGGGAGAATTACTGTCCAGATAATGGGGTGTCACTGTAATCTTTATGTGGTAGTACGTGGTCATGGACAAGCAACACGTTGAGAAGGCCAAGAGTTGTTTGTTTGTTATTCTTTGTTTAACGCCGAACTCAGTAATGTTCCAGCTATATGACGACGGTCTTTAAATAATCGAGTCTCGACCTGACAAGACAGTGATTGACTTCATGAGCATCGATCTACGCAATTGGGATACGATGGCATGCATCAACAAAGTCAGCGAGTCTGACCACCTGAGTCCGTTAGGCACCTCTTACGACAAGCATTTGAAAATCATAAAATGGAAACTACAGCACGCACAATAGACAATCATTACTCTTTACATCATAACCGAATGATTGGTCAAGCGAATGATTTAATGTTGAACATATTCATAGTATTTGTGAAGGATGAGTGAGTGAGTGAGTTAAAATTTAACGTCGCATCGGCATTATTTCAGCCATATAGCGACGAAGTGTAATGTGTTCACAATTGAGTCATTTAAGCAAAGTAATATTTAAAATCAATTTATGTATACCATATTTAAAAAACATTTATGAAACATATTTGAGCATAACAATATAATACAGTTTTAAAACACGGGCTATAGGTCACCAGTAACCAAAGCTAGGCCACCTCGCTGGGGATCATGTTGTGAAGGATGACACACTCATCGTTTTGCGTTTTTCGATACACTTATATCATCACTATTTGATAGTGACTCATCAACGCATGCTTATGATAAAGTCGGAATCGTACAATCAACTGCTTCTTGTAGATCATTCTAATGATTATTGAAAATGTATTTTGCCGCTTTTATTTATTTTACTTAAAAGAGCTTTCAAAGATTGTTGATGAGATTCACATTTCATGACATATATATTTGTCTCATGTATGGAATGCAATTATTTTTTATAACCCGCGTGTTTATTCCACATGAAATGATACTTATCCGTATGAAGATGATCATGTGTCTAGTGGTGGGCACCACACAAGGCAGCAGCCACGATTTAAGTCATAATCGATGTAAATCATGTAATAAGAGCTGTTGGGAAATCACACATGGTCGGATTACAACAATAAACAGTAGACAGACGGAACATTAACAAATGGCTAAAGAAACAATTTATCACCACGAGTGAGCAATAACCTGCTCGACCGTATGAAAACAAGTTCATCAAATTACAGATATATCCAGGAATATTCTCCCAATAAAACAAGTATAATTTCAGTTAGTTATATGTGTTCTGGTGCGTTGTAATATGATATGATGCCTTATACAGTTTTTGCTTGGTTTACGGATCCGTCGACCTAAAAAATCGAGACCCGTGAAGATCCGGGGTAGAATAGGTCTCCAGCAACCCACGCTAGCCGTAAAAGGCGACAATGCTTGTAGTAAGAGGCGAATAACGGGATCGGGTGGTGGGGCTCACTGACTTGGTTGATCCATGTCAACGATTCCAATTGCGTGGATCGATGCTCATGATGTCAATCAATGGATTGTCTGGTCCAGACTTGATTATTTACAGACGGCCGTCATATAGCTGGAATATGTCCGAGTGCGGCGTTAAACAACAAACAAGAATAACCTTCAAAATCGAAAATTCAGGAGAACATACACGTACAATAAGAACGTCAAGGTGTTCACATACCACCAACTGTAAATATCGCTTTGACCATACAGGTAATACAAGGGAATTATTTACCACTAAAACAAAGTTGTTTCCCAAGATAAACAATGCATATTAAACAAATCCACTTACCGACCTAATGTTTCATCAGTAAAATGCCTTATGTTCCCACTGCACGTTATTAATGTGTAGCTGCTTAACTTTATTGCTTTTATTAGACCCAAGCTGATACATTAGTGTTGTAATTCCAATTCCCAAACAGTAAGATATTAGGGAGAAGATGACACATTTAAAATCCGGAAGCAGATCCACAACTAAACACTCTGTTGCAAATGTAATGATTAAGCACATTGTCTGAATACCTTCTTCCGTAACGATTAGGGAAAGTTCGGAAGCCGGAAAAATCGAAAACTTAAGTAATCCAAATACACCTTCATGACAGACAGTCGAACAAATTTTTCATTACCGGAGGGACGGGAGAGCTGTCTGTGAGGGGAAATTGGTTGGCTTTGCAGTCTCAGTCCGCATCAGCTCGAGTCACTCCAATGTGACACGTATTGCCTATACTTCACCTACCAACGACGTTTTGATTTTTTTACTCATGTCGAACTCCGGGATGTTAGATTCGCATCCATTTTCAACTAATCTTTTGCGTGTATGTTGTTGGTTCTTGAAAGCATTTGATTTGTTGGAGTTTAATTTGAAAGTACAAACACAAGTCGGTAGACTTCATGAATTAATTTCCGAACTTTCTGAGAAAATTCATCTTGGAGAGGATCTCATATCACAGACATAGTGTTGGGGTTAATGCATATTTGATCATAGTGCGTAATGATGGATAGGAATCGCATGTGAAGTGATTGTCACTTAACAGGATCACTAACAGTACAAGGATGGATCAGAATAGTAAATATTGAAGCTGTGTGCAATCATATATAATCATCAACTTGGACGTGTTCGATGATGGCTAGAACTCAAACTAACATTCCCTGGCGAGGAATTTTAGTGAAACACTGAGATAGCTTCTGCCTGAGTATCATGGTTATGTGTTTTGGACCGTCTGTAATTGTTTGGCCAAATCCAAGTTTTCAAATGTGTACTTTCTATTGCCAGACAGCTGAGAAAGAATTTTCAAGAAAATATTCATATATAGGAAGACACACATTTCATGATAGAATAAAGTAGATGAATATCTAAATGTTATGTGATGTACATGATTCAGGTGGTTGGGTATGTAGTAGGAATATCATATTCAGCGAACATTTAATGTATGTTTGCATGGTGACATTTACTCTGAAATAAGGAGACGGTTTTGATTATATTTGATACTAAAGTTGATGACACAGACACTATGTACAACATAAATATCGTCGTTTTTTTACCCATGATCCCAATCTGTATGTGGGTGAGATGAAATGGTGTTTAACATCTCGTGCAATATTTTTGCATTATATAGCAATATACATTCACATGTGTAAGTGTGGCTGCTTGTAGTGATCGGTATTTATGACGAGATACCATGCCGCAGTTAAACATAGATATGCCACTCAGACACAATATACTGACTCCGAGCTGACCAGGTCTTGCTTTAGTGACTTAATGCCGGGCGTCACGCAGGGTAACATTAACTACCATCAACCATTGACGCGACCGGGGATTGAACCACCTGCTCTTCTGTCAAATGCTCTATCAACTTGAAGTCGGGACCTACTTGTATGTATATCAAGGCAAAGATACTATTCTAATACCTGGAGCCATCGTGGTGTTTCCTTGATCTATGCATTGTCCCTGTCATACATAATCGTACAATATTCTCGTCGTATGCGCAACGCCTTGATCCCCTACTCAAAAGAATATTTTACATCATAATTGTACCAAAACAAAGAGAATCACATGTGCATTATAATCGACAGTTCCTTGCTTAGCCATGACAATGGAACTAACGCGTCCCTTTATCCAGTCGTGGCCTCACAGAAATCCATTTTGGCAGCAATGGATTATCCATAATAGACACACAGAGACGTGATAAATTCCTTTGATCCTGCAGGAATGCATCATTCTTCATATCCATCGACCTCCTAACTTTGGTCTTTCCGTGACGTGTGGAGGAGGTTCTCCAATGCCGGGCTGATTGCATCAAAAACACTCATGCCTCAATGAGGATATCACAAGTTGCAATACAATCAATACCCAACAATCAGCCGAAGATTGAACCCTGTTTCTTTGGATAAGTGACACAGAGATAACTCCACAACTAATGACATTGTACATGCAACGAAGACACCGTGATCTTTGCAAGAAACAGGTTTGTCGTGTTCTTAGATTACTGCTCAACATCAAACAAAATCAAATTAAGGACTTTGTACACGTATTGGCTTTACAAAGTGATGCCCTCGTTTCATTCAGCTGAAATGAATCCAGATGGATGTAATCTGTCCATTTTTTTAAAGCGTGAGGTATGACGGTATTCATGATATTAAATGTTCAAACTGATAAAGTATTTCATCATTGTTTTTGGTGGATATTGTGATTGCATCGAACTAATATTTTTCATCGTGAGCGACAAAAAACCAAATATATTTTGCTAATAGGTTCATACGGTTTAACCAATCATTGCTACCATCAATTTTAAAGAATAATTGTCATGTGGGAATGCCACTGTCTTATTGTTTGTTTTTGAAGCCTGCTGTCAGATAGTTGTAAAGTGTGTATTAATCTGTAGTGTCAGTACGATTTGAAAGCAAACCTTCTTTACTGTTAATTAGTTTGGAAGCGTTTTGTGAAAAAAATTTCTAAGACCTTAAAGATTTATCTTAGTTTCAACAAACAAACACTTACTTTTTTCTGCTAATTGTGTGTTTGGAGGGTAGCTTCTGGTGGCGCAGGACATGCTTACCTTGCCGCGAACACCTTGTGTCATCGCTGGTTTTCAGTGATCCGTTAACATAATTTTCATCACAAATTGTGGACGTTGGATGCAGTAGAGGAGACATGTGTCATTGTTCCGGCCGTTAATAGAAACAATACGCTCTTCGAGACCTGAATTGATAGGGCTGGTCGGCTTGGACTAAGTCTAGCGTGACTGAGCGGGAAGTCCGTTTTAAACTGATGTTTCGTACATGTGAGTGAGTGAGTATGGTTTTACGCCGCTTTTAGCAATATTCCAGCAATTTCACGGCTGGGGACACCAGAGATGGGCTTCACACATTGTACCCATGTCGGGAATCGAACCCGGGTCTTCTGCGTGACGAGCGAACGCTTTAACCACTAGGCTACCAGACCGCCCTTCGTACATATAGCTGAGTGAGCTAGCACTATTAAAACTGGCATTGTTAATACAACATTAAATACTACTTTAACCTTATGGGATCACGAAACAAATACAAAACATGTTTTTATTTAAATTCTCTCAGAACTATCACCTTATTTTAATATATTATGATACATACTCCTTCATCTTACTGTATTATATGTAAGGTTTTGTTCTAGACGTGACCACTTAGTCCAGACCTGTCTCAAATTAAAATCCATGTTAAGTTTTGAAGGTGAGTGAGTAAGTATTGCTTTACACTACATCAGCACTCTGTGGTTATTTTAAAGCTTCGGTCTTGTCATAATTTTAGCATCCAGCAAGATTATATTGAACAAACATAACAAAACCTTAACTTTAGAAATCAACGATGTGTTATTTTCCATTCAACTTCACTTTTATCCATATGTTTATGTCACTAAGAGACAGTCTCCTTTTATTGATATTAGCCTTCGATTATACTTATGAAACATTCAATTAGTATGTTCTTAAGGGCACTGTATACATGTGAGGCTGGATAACACCAGATAATGTTCGTACATCATCATAAGTCTTGGAAGATTGTAAATATGGACATCCAACATACAATGTTTACAGGCTTTAGAGTAGTTGCAAATAAAGTAAAACCTTGACATAAGAATATTTATATATGGAATGGAATTGTGTAATCCTGATTAATTTGTCTTGTAGACATATCTACACACATAGACCTGAACACTGGAAACACTTACTCCAAACTGCCTTATAGAGCATTAAGGGGTCACGATCTTTATTCAGAATATTGGAGAGCTTGCCAATCAATCGTGTTCTGTAAATACATTACAAATTATGTCAGAGCTTGTTGAACGATGTTTGACACCTTCATTAAACTCAACTAAGAGTGAATACTGAACGAGAATGTTTGCCGAAGAGGATTTGAAGTAATACTTCGAAGATGTCCATTCAACCAAACAGTCAAAAACAATTCGAGTAGTTGCCATTGAAATACCATCTTGTAAGGAGACATTAAGTATTGGAATCCCTCGTGCCTTAACTGCCATATCTGGACGGTATCATTTGTGACTGACGGGGGTAATTATAGAAGGATTAATTTACTCCAAGTTGATCTGTCTATCTATCTTCCTGGCTGTGTATTACCCGTATTTAATGCAAATTATGTAACCATACGTCTTGTCAGGGGTGATCAAAATTGTTCGGAAAAACATGTGCTATATTTCAGTGAAGAAATGCATACACGTTTACGACTTTGCTGAAACCCATGAGGACGAGAATGGGAATTTGAACCCACGATCATTAGTCTCTGGCACACCTGTGAAAATTGCGGAACCTGAGATGATTCGGACACCCATGTCCTCTGTGTTTCAGTTTCAATTATGTAGCTACTGAATGTCAGGTGAGGTGAGGTGAGGTGAAATAAGGTTCATTCTGTACAAGTTTATTGCGCATACGTTTATAGATACGTGTGTGCCAGAAACACCATGCGCTCATTTATATTAAATATCTCGATATCTAACTGAAAACAGATTGCCAAGATTTCTGTACTAACATACACGTCACAAACTACACCCCATTAAGTGGTGGGTGGATGGTTGAGTATGAGGGAGTGTGGGTGAGTGAGTCAGTGAGTGAGTGAGGAATGATCCCAAAATCAGGAGATCGCGCCCAAACTACGAGAATGTCTCCAAAGCTGGAAAGAGATGTTACACGTGGAACTGCATTAAGATGGTAAAGAACGTGTGCAATATTGGTTATACCTCTATATATACATGACACAAATGACCGAGGTATGTCCATACACGGTATCTGAGAAGCAGCTGCTGTAACAATCATTTTGAAAATCAAATTTCAACCTTCATAGGTCCACTGTTGTTGTTTTTTTAGAAAAGCTGTTTACGACACAACGAACGCAGTTACGAAGAGGCCACGACATGAGCTCCCTTGTGTTAAATATTAGAACTATATATTTTGAACATTAATCACCATCAGCAACAGAAAAGTAGCTTTCAAAGTAACAAACGGCGCTTTTTTTCCAGTGCACTCTTTCTCAGCTTGTTTTCGTCCGTAATTGCCCAAATACCGTAGGGACATTAATGACATATATGAGAAAAGCAACATCAGTTTGAAACCAGTTTAAAAGACAGGCGAGAAAGGATTAACGTGACCTCTTTACGCTCAGCTGTGAAACAAATGTAATTGTAAGCCCTGTGTAGAGAATGCACAGCTGTCGATCCAAGCAAGCTTTTTGTTAAAATAAATTTTATCATTCTAAGGGGGATAGCCTCAGCGAAATAACATCACTGTGGTTAACCATAAACAAACTTTCAATGGTTGCTAAAACAGAAAGTATATATGTCAAACAAGTATCAATCCCCTGGCTACCAGTGGCAGTGTCCATTACAAGTCTCTACCCACTGCGTATCGATGCCATCACAAAGGGTAGGATACAGACTTGCTACTGTCATTTTGCAGCTTCGCGTCCCACTGTAAATTCGAAGATGCGATGCGATGGCGCGAAGATGCAGGTGTGAGGAGGCGAAATGAGCCCCAATACTCCCGACTTACACTGCTCCTCTTGTACTTGGATCTTGGCCTGCCACTGGGCATCGGAGCATCACAAACCCTGGAAGTGTTCAAGAAGCTGAGGAAAGGCCATCTTTTCAGGAACTTAAATCTGCTTTCATACAGTCGGTCCTGCTGGGGAGCCGTGCAGGTAGCAAAAGTAATTTAAGTCCCCACGGTCCCTAGTGAGGTGGCCTCACTTTGGCTGCTGGTGATCTATAGCCCTTTTTTATACTGTATTGTTGAATGAAAATGTATTCTTTTAACTGTTCTCAACTAGTTTTAAAATCAAAACTGTAATACTCTTGTTATCTTACTGTCCATCGTTGACAGCTTTTTAATTAAATCAAAATATAATTAGTATAACTGTTTCGTCACGATATGGCTCAAATATTGCTGATGTGACGTTAAATTTCACTCACTCACTCACTCACTCACTCACTCACTCACTCATACAGTCGGTCACGGGGGCGGTGAAGTAGCCTCGTGGTAAGAGTGTTCTCTTATCATGCTGGAGCCCCGGGTTCACTCATTTGCACAGAGACAACACCCAGTGTGCGCTTTCCTCTAAAAGATGCATTTTAAGACAAAGCTCGAAAGTTCGGATCCATTGAATAAGTAAATATAAATCGTCAACGCCAGAGAATAACCAGACTGGATTTTCTGCCAGATTCCATTGGGCGTCAATGGCAAAATAGTGGTGAAAATAGTATGAAAGGATCACTGAAAATCAGTGATGACACTAGGTGTCCGCGAAAAGGGTAAAAGGGTCCGCCATCCACCTGCCATATCATAAACTCATGTACAGAGAACAGTAGTACTCGATGTACAGTAACGATGATTCGGCAATCCGGATATAAGTTCATCCGGACAGTTTTAAGGGGAAATTTGCTGTCTGGATAAACGGGTTTCACTGTAAAATCTGTATGTGGTGGTACGTGGTCTTGGAGAAGCAACAATTTGAGAAGGCCAACAGTTAGTAGATGTAATGGAAAGGAAAACTCTAATATATAATTTGTTTCTTTGTTTAACGCCTCACTCAGTAATGTTCCAGCTGGGTGACGGAGGCCTTTAAATAATCGAGTCTTGACAAGACAATGCAGTGATTTACATCATGAGCATCGATCTACGCAGTGGGGGTTACAATGACATGAAACAACCACCGGATCCTGTTAGGCGCTTCTTACGACAAGCATTTGAAAATCATAAAATGGAAACTACAGCACGCACAATAGACTATCATTACTCTTGATTCCTTAACCGAATGATCATGATAGGTCAAGCAAATGTTTTAATTTTAAACATATTCATGTGTTTGTGACGAATGACACCTATGGGGATACGCTTCTTTTTTTCGCGAACACCTGGTATCATCACTATTTGATAGTGACATATTTACACATTCTTATGGTATAGTCGGAATCGTACAATGGGCTGCCTGCTAATTCCTATGATTATTGAAAATGTATTTTTCACTTTTATTTCTTTTACATAAAAGAGCTAACCATTCATAAATTCACTTTAATCGTTTCGACATTATATTTCAGAAAGTTCCTGACAAACCTTGGTGATGACATTCGCATTTCATCACATATAAGTTTGTCTTATATATAGAATGCAATTATTTATAAAAGCGATACTTATCCTCATGAAAATCTTTTGTGAACTGGTGGGGCACTAAACAAGGCTGCAGCCATTATTTAAGTCATAATCCATGTAAATCATGTAATACGAGAATGTTGGGAAATCACCCATGGTCGGATTACAACCATAAGCAGTAGACAGACGGAACATTAACAAATGGCTCAAGGAACAATTTATCACCACGAGTGAGCAATAACCTGCCCGACCATAGGCAAACAAGTGTATCAAATTACAGATATATCCAGGCATATTTTCCCAGTAAAACCATTATAATGTCGTGTTACTGTTAGTTATATATGCTCTTCTGCGTTGTGATATAAAATAACAGGCCTTACACAGTTTTTTCCTTCGTTTATGGATCCGCCAACCCTAAAAGATCCGGGATAGAATAGGTCTCCAATAACCCATGCTTGCCGTAAAAGGAGACTATGTTTGTCGTAAGAGGCGAATAACGGGATTGGGTGGTCAGGCTCGCTGACTTGGTTGAAGCATGTCAACGATTCCAATTGCGTGGATCGATGCTCATGATGTCAATCACTGGATTATTTGGTCCAGACCGCCGTCATTGAGCTAGAATATGGCCGAGTGCGGCGTTAAACAACAAACAACAACAACCTTAAAATTCGAAAATTCAGGAGAACATACACGTACAATCAGAACGTCAAGGTGTTCACATGCCGCCAACGGTAAATATCGCTTTGACAATACAGATAATACAAGGGATTTATTTATCGATAAAACTGAATTGTTTCTCAAGATAAATCGCCGTTACAAATTTTGGATTATAATATTTACATGTTTCCAAACCAGACAAAAATATGTTTATCACCCACCGATCCAAATAAAACTTTAAGATGATTAAATAATATAAAACAATGCATATTAAACAAAGTCCACTTTCCGACCTAATGTTTCATTTGAAAAATCAATAAACCAAACAATATGTCATGCCTTATTTTCCTCCTGCGTTATTTTTTTTATTTTGATGTGTAACTGTTTAATTTTGTTGCCTTTATTAGACCTTTAGCTGGTACGTTATTGTTGTTATACAAATACCTGTACAGTGAGAAAAAACAGAACGAATAGGGAGAAGATGACACATTTAAAATACTGAGACGTAGACACAACTAAGTCGTCTTTAGCAAATGTGACGTTTAATCATATTGTCTGAATACCCACTTCCGTAACAATTAGGAAAGTTCGGAAGAACCAGAAAATTCGAAAACTTAAGTAATCAAAATGCAGAATCATGACAGATAGTCGAACAAATTTTTCATTACCGGAAAGACGGGAGAGCTGTCTGTGAGAGGAAATTGCTTGGCTTTGCATTCTCAGTCTGCATCAGCACGAGTCACTCCAACGTGACACGTACTGTCGATACTCCACCTACCAACGACGTTTTGATTTTTTTTTACTCATATCGAACTCCGGGATGTTAGATTCGCATCCATTTTCAACTAATCTTTTGCGTGTATGTTGTTGGTTCTTGAAAGCATTTGATTTGTTGGATGTTTTATTTGAAGGTACAAAAACAAATCGGTAGACATCACGCATTAATTTCCGAACTTTTTGAGAAATTTGATCTTGGAGAGGACACACAGACATAGTGTTGGGGTTAATGCATATTTGATCATATTGGGTAATGATGGATAGGAATCGCATGTGAAGTGGCTTTCACTAAACAAGACCACTCACAGTACAAGGATGCATCAGAATAGTAAATATTGAAGCTGTGTGCAATCCTATATAGTCATCAACTTGGACGTGTTCGATGATGGCTGGAACTCAAACAAACATTCCCTGGCGAGGAGTTTTAGTGAACCACTGACACAGTTTCTGCATGCGTGTCATGATTGTGTGTTTTGGACCATCAGCTTGGAGTGTTTCGGAGACCAATTTGAGCCAAGTTACGTTTTGATAAGTTTACGTTTGTAGTTGTTTAGCCAAATCCAAGTTTTTAAATGTATACTTTCTATTGCCAGACAGCTGAATATCTAAATGTTATGTGATTAAGATGATTCAGGTTGATAGATGTGTAATAGGAATATTAAATGAAATACGAGTACGTGTTTCTTTGGAAGTAACATCACATTACTATTCTGGTACGTGGAGCCATCCTTGATCTATGCATTGTCCCTGTCATGCATCATCGTGCAAAATTCTCGTCGTACGCTCAACGCCTTGATCCCCTACTCAAAAGAATATTTTACATCATAATTGGTCCAAGAGACAAAGAGAATAACATGTGCATCATAATCGACAGTTCCTTGCTTAGTCATGACAATTGGACTGAGGCGTCCCATATCCAGTCGTGGCATCCAAGAAATCCATTTTGGCAGCAATGGATTATCCATAATAGACACACAGAGACGTGATAAATTCCTTTGATCCTGCAGGAATGCATCATTCTTCATATCCATCGACCTCCTAACTTTGGTCTTTCCGTGACGTGTGAGGAGGTTCTCCAATGCCAGGCTGATCATGATTACATCAACGACACTCATGCCTAAATGAGGATATCAAAAGTTGCAATACAATCAATACCCAACAATCAGCCGAAGATTGAACCCTGTTTCTTTGGATAAGTGACACAGAGATAACTCCACAACTAATGACATTGTACATGCAACGAAGACATCATGATCTTTGCAATAAACAGGTTTGTCGTGTTCTTAGATTACTGCTCAACATCAAACAAAATCAAATTAAGGACTTTGTACACAAATTGGCTTTACAAAGACGATGCCCTCATTTCATTCAGCTGAAATGAATCCAGATGGATGTAAGCTGTCCATTTTTTGTAAAGCGTAAGGTATGACGGTATTCATGATATTAAAGGTTCTAAATGACAAATAACTTCATCATTGTTTGGATCCTACTCTCCGTTGATTGGCTACTGACTGTGTAGGCGTGTCAAGTTATGTCCATAAATTTAACGATCACGTGATTCATGTCACGCCACAGTATGTATTCCTATACCTGGAATGTTTATCAATCTCGTCATTTGTGTCTGTTTTCATATATACATCTGTTTTGGGTTACACTATTGAAGATAAAACATATTTTACGTTGTCGAATTTAATTATAAGTTTTTTAAGAATCCGCTACGCGCAATTCATACTTTCACGGACATATAAAGTCTTTGAATGTAAAAGAACAACATTGTAAAACATGAGGGCAAGTACCACAATTTTGTCTGTTACACTTTTGTACTGTTTTACATTCTTTATATATATCTCGTATCTTCCTTACCATATTGCATATTCAAAGCATCAGCACCAGATAACAATCCAATCTCGATTAATTAACAGATTCATTGGGTAGTAAAAGGCAAAATAGTCACACAAGTTAAATGAAACTTTCATGAAATCAGGTATTCGAGAAAAGGGTTAGCGTGGTCTGCTCTACCGATAGCACCTGCTACTCACACAATTTTCACAAAAAGAAGTGTGTTGGCTAAAGCCGCCCCCGGCAATACTCCTGCCATACGACGGCGACATATAAACACTTGAGTGAGGGGTAACAATTCTGTGATCAATGATATATTCAAGTATATTCGTGGTTCAAAATCCTCCTCAGATTTTCGGTCCTGTCTCACTGCGTTTATCTATTTGAATGTGTAGCTGCTGTTCACCAGGAAGCTTGCTTAAAAATCCTCAGTCACATATAACGGGACCTCTGATTAAATACAAATTAGTGTGCCCTGATCACAGAATGGCCACCGACGGAACGGAATCAATGGACGACTCACTGAGGCAGAATGTTGACTTTGGAGCAAGGACGTGTTAAATGATGATTGTATTGGTGAAACACACATCATCTCAACTTTCAGCGAGTCCCATGCGCTGATCAATATAAGATTGTAATAAATGGGGTAGTTAAGTTATCCTGAATACCTCTTTGCAAGGTTTTCAAGGTTTCAATTCTGTTATTGGTACTACTCTGAAATCAGGGACCGTGTTTGAAATTCTAATGGCTGTTAAAGGAAATATTTTGTGATTTTTGTCGCCGTGTCCTCAACGCCGTGAAATGTAATGTTATTACAGCAGAAACTTCAAGCTTTCATTGGAATGAAAGTGTCTTTTGTGCTCTTCATGTTTGATCAGGCCTGATGGAATCTGCTGAAATGAAAACGTAATGCTTTTCTACCTCATTTCCATAGAAATATCTTTCATCGCCCACAATAGTTAAGGAACAAAACTTAATACGTCATAATTACTCCAGATGATGATGCTGTTACTGCTGCAATGGTGTTCCCGAAGTGTGACAAGTCTATTGTCAGCTGTATCCATAGGCAGTGGTAGATACGACACAGCCTCTTTCGCCTGTATGTCAACGTCCTAATGGTGATGTACGCGTCGCCATATGACTGAAATAATGCCGATGCGACGTTAAATTTAACTCACTGCAGTCTCATTGTATATACGCATGACGGCGCTGGCAACTGGTGTCATACTGGCCAGTGTGGATGACGATCACAATGATGGAGATGAGATATGTATTTCACTATTGCTGATGAAGGGGGCCATGGGAACTACAACTGCGATAATATGATTAGAAAAACGAAAAGGCTTCCGAAACGCAAGTGACATTAAACTCTTTTATCGAACACGACGAAAAGGGTTCGGATAGAAAACCACTTCTGGCTCATTTCAGCAACAGAAGAGATACTCTGAATGCCTTAAAACTGTCATAATTAACGGACTCGCGTCACAATAGCGCTCTCAGTGATGAAGATGTGGAAATCCAGATTCGGTTTAGGTCTCATTAACTGATGAAATTGGATCAAGTGACAAAAAGGAAGGAGTTTTAAAGTGACATGAAATGGAAAAACCAATATGTGATCATTCTTTTAAACGGAATAAAATTTGGGAACAATCAACTCTAAAAAGAATAGACTTTTTTCCAGGTTTCTTCGTTCGCCCTGAAGACAAAAGTGTGAAATGTGTGCCGAACACCAAATTGACTCCTGAAAGAATGCTATTACAGCACTCGCCCAAATCTAAATTAATAAAGTTGGTCTTGAACTGTCCAACAGGAAATTACTACGCTGGCAAAAATGATTCCTAATTTTTCTCTCGCTGGTTGCCATGAATGCGGTGCGGATTGCTTGTATGAAAATACTACTCGCGACACGCTTGGAAATTGAGGGATTAAAACATGTTAAGATTGAAATCAATAGTTTTTCCCCCATCTTTGCTTGTAAACGTTTCCTTGAATGCTACGAAGGGGGAATAGATCGACTCAATACTTTGATTACTGCCAAGTTCCAAGGAAATATGCCAAACCTTTTACGCTATAAACATTGTGTACGTGTTATGTAGCTATTTACAATCCTTGATTGATATTAGAGCTGCACAATGGTTGTTGGGGGCACTAACACTAGTTTAATACTTGGGATCACCTGTTGTATACCACCGTAGAGGGGTACAGAGAATCAGATGGTGTCCCCACAGTAGGGAGGTAATGGGAATCAGATAGTGTCACCACAGTAGGGAGGTAATGGGAATCTGATGGTGTCACCACAGTAGGGAGGTAATGGGAATCTGATGGTGTCACCACTGTAGGGAGGTAATGGGAATCTGATGGTGTCACCACAGTAGGGAGGTAATGGGAATCAGATGGTGTCACCACTGTAGGGAGGTAATGGGAATCTGATGGTGTCACCACTGTAGGGAGGTAATGGGAATCAGATGGTGTCACCACTGTAGGGAGGTACTGGGAATCAGATGGTGTCACCACAGTAGGGAGGTAATGGGAATCAGATGGTGTCACCACTGTAGGGAGGTAATGGGAATCTGATGGTGTCACCACTGTAGGGAGGTAATGGGAATCAGATGGTATCACCACAGTAGGGAGGTACTGGGAATAAAATGGTGTCACCACAGTGGGGAGATATAGGGAATCAGATAGTGTCACGACAGTAGGGAGGTACTGGGAATCAGATGGTGTCACCACAGTAGGGAGGTACTCGGAATCAGATTGTGTCATCACAGTAGGGTGGTACTCGGAATCAGATTGTGTCATCACAGTAGGGAGGTACTGGGAATCAGATGGTGTCATCACAGTAGGGAGGTACTGGGATTCAGATAGTGTCACGACAGTAGGGAGGTACTGGGAATCAGATGGTGTCACCACAGTAGGGAGGTACTCGGAATCAGATTGTGTCATCACAGTAGGGAGGTACTGGGAATCAGATGGCGTCACCAAAGTAGGGAGGTACTGGGAATCAGATGGTGTCATCACAGTAGGGAGGTACTGGGATTCAGATAGTGTCACGACAGTAGGGAGGTACTGGGAATCAGATGGTGTCACCACAGTAGGGAGGTACTGGGAATCAGATAGTGTCACGACAGTAGGGAGGTACTGGGAATCAGATGGTGTCACGACAGTAGGGAGGTACTGGGAATCAGATGGTGTCATCACAGTAGGGAGGTCCTGGGAATCAGATAGTGTCACCACAGTAGGGAGGTAATGGGAATCAGATGGTGTCACCACAGTGGGGAGGTCCTGGGAATCAGATGGTGTCACCACAGAAGGGAGGTACTGGGAATCAGATGGTGTCACCACAGTAGGGAGGTACTGGGATTCAGATGTTGTCACCACAGTGGGGAGGTACTGGGGATAAGATGATGTCACCACAGTAGGGAGGTACTGGGATTCAGATGGTGTCACCACAGTGGGGAGGTACTGGGAATCAGATGGTGTCACCACAGTAGGGAGGTAATGGGAATCAGATGGTGTCACCACAGTGGGGAGGTACTGGGGATCAGATGGTGTCACCACAGTGGAAAGGTACTGGGAATCAGATGGTGTCACCACAGTGGGGAGGTAATGGGAATCAGATGGTGTCACCAGGGTGGGGAGGTACTTGGAATCAGATGGTGTCACCTCAGTAGGGAGGTTTTGTGAATCAGATGGTGTCACCACAGTAGGGAGGTACTGGGAATCAGATGGTGTCACCACAGTCTGGAGATACTGGGAATCAGATGGTGTCACCAGAGTGGGGAGGTACTGGGAATCAGATGGTGTCACCACAGTAGGGAGGTATTGTGAATCAGATGGTGTCACCACAGTAGGGAGGTATTGTGGATCAGATGGTGACACCACAGTAGGGAGGTACTGGGAATCAGATGGTGTGTCCACAGAAGGGTTCGTTGGTTGGTTTGTTGTTTAACGCCGCACTCATAAATATTCCGGCTTTATGACGGCGGTCTGTAAATAATCGAGTCTTGACCAGACAATCCACTGATTGACATCATGAGCATCGATCCACGCAATTGGGGTCGATGACATGCATCAACCAAGTCAGCGAGCCTGACCACCCGATCCCGTTATTCGCCTCTTATGACAAGCAGTCGCCTTTTACGGCACGCATGGGTTGCTGGGTTCTACCCCGGATAGTCACGGGTCCACTGATCCATTGACTGGGGTTGTAATGTTAGCGATTTCAAAATGCAACGAGTGTATGGAGGTGAGCGCATTATACATGTAAGTACACACATTATTATTCATTATTATTGTGATCCACACAATTAGTCGCCTTTTACGACAAGCATAGTCACCTTTTACGGGAAGCATATGTTGTTGAAGACCTATTCTACCCCGGATCTTCACGGGTCTCCACAGAAGGGAGGTCCTGGGGATCAGCTGGTCTCCACAGGAGGAACGTATTTTGGACCGGATGGTGTCTCCACAGTAGGACGGTACTAGGAATCAGTTACCACAGTTGGGGTTGGGGTGGGGAGTGGCGGGGGGAGACTGCAGATCAGATGATGTCTCAACATTTGGGAGGTATTCTGGGCCAGATGGTGTCAACACAGTTGGAAGGCATTTAGGATCAGGGGTCTGTGAATAATCTAATCTAGGTCACGCAAACCAGTGGCGGAGAGCATGAGCAACGATGCACGCCGTTTAGGCACGATTTTACAGTCATCCAGATCACATTTGTAACTACCCGATCCTCGGATTTTACGACTGACATTGGGTACTGTTGACCTGTTTTCCTGGAATCCCAACAGACTGTTTAATCAACAAAATAACCGATCCCTCTCCTCGCCCTGAACCATGCACACTATCTCTGAGTCCCAACTTTACCATTAGACCTGCAGAAAGTGTTCACGAGGTGTTCCTTTTAACGAAGTAGGCTGTCCAAATATTGGCCTTAAATTATATTCTATGTCTTTAATTGGACGTTGAAAGATTGGTTCACACTCTCAGACTTTCTTTATTGATTTAGTCCACGTTTGTGAAGTCTTCGCCGTTGTTGCGAACTTAAGGGTCACTGTACAGCTCAAGTCCCAGTCAAGGGTCAATACACCTCAATAATGTAAATCTTTATCACAAGGCCAATTTTAGAGCGGCGGGGGTAATGAATATTTTACTGGTCTGCTGGGAAGCGACGTCTAACTAAATGGAGCTCTTGGCTATCTATAATCACGGAAAGATTTTGTTACTTCGTGAGATACAAACCACTCTCTATCATAGAATTGTTCAATTATATACTCGCCAGGGCTCTAAGAATGAAAATCTAGTGTACTGATCCATTGGTTTGGTTTGTTGTTAAACGCCGCACTAAGCAATATATAAGGCGGTCTGTAAATAATCGAGTCCGGACCAGACAATCCAGTGATTGATATCATGAGCATCGATCCACACAATTAGGGTCGATTACATGCATCAACCATGTCAGCGAAGCTTATCACCCGATCCCATTATTCGCCTCTTATGACAAGCATAGTCGCCTTTTACGGCAAGCATGGGTTGCTGAAGAGCTTTTATTCTACCACGGCTCTTCACGGGTCCACTTGGGTAGTAATGTTAGCGATGATTTGAAAATGCAACGAGTGTATGGGGGTTAGCGCATTATACATATAAGTACACACATTAATAAAATTGAGAAGTATAGCCAGCTATAGACCAGCTATTTCACTACATGTGTTTGAGTGAGTAATTGTGATTTACGCCGCCTGAAATTAAAATATTGTTTCATGTAAAATTGAAACCGGGCGTTCAGGGTGACGAGCGAACACTTTAGCCACTAGGCTAATCCACTGCCGACCTGTGTTTGATATCAAGAACAACACCGTCGGGAAACGATCAACCAAGTCACTGACCACCCGATCAAGTGTCAATTGTAGCTAAAATTTCTGAGCCTTACTGTGATGGACTGCATTGATGGAGTTGGATGCTAACATAATCCCCTACGAGGTCCACACGCTTCTGTCAACGATGCCTGGATCCCACCGGTGTAGAAATCTTCCTCTAAAAGTTCCCCATAATGCTTGTGAGACGCTTCTTTCTTCAAGGTTGGAAAATGATTGAAATATGACGGTGCCAAATCTAGCACCAACAGAGATGTGCACAGGTACATTGTCCTGGTAGGAACAACACACCTTTCGTGTGGGTTTTCCACGACGTGTAGCCAAGATATATTCTCACTTAGCATAAAACTGGCCATTAATGGATGACCTTTCGCGAAGTAGGTTACCACTACGACTCCTATGGAATACCAGATAGCAGAAGTCATCACCTTCCCAGCTGATGGAACAGACTTTGACTTCTTAGGAGGGGGTGACGTCAGATGTTTTCACTGCTTTGAGTGTTGTTTCGTTTCTGGCTGATAGTGGTGAACCTATCCACGGTTACAAATCGCTGAACAGTAACGACCCGTGAAGATCCGGGGTAGAGTAGGTTTTCAGCAACCCATGCTTGCCATAAAAGGCGACTATGCTTGTCGTAAGAGGCGACTAACGGGATAAGGTGGTCAGGCTGATACATGTCATCGATCCCAATTGCGTGGATCGATGCTCGTGATGTCAATCACTGGATTGCCTGGTCCAGATGATTATTTACAGACCCCCGTCATATAGCTGGAATATCGCTAGGTACGGCGTAAAACAACACACAAACAAATGAATCAGTAGCGTCTGCTTCAAAACGACGTACATTCTTACGAGAGATGATGAATTTGAAACTTTTCCAACCAAGAGTTGCGGCGTAAAACAACAAACCAACTAACCAAGAATAAGAATCCTCAGCACCCTGCACGCTGAAATCATTGTCTTGCCCAGTTCGTTCCTTATAATGTTCCCAACTCTCTCATGAGTGATGCCTAAGGTATTGTAACGTGTGGTGATTAGTCAATCATCCACAAAGGTATCATGTATTTTATCAACATTTTCCATTGTGGTGGCCGTAAGAGGTCTTCCTCGTCGTTGATCATCCTCGAGGCTCTCTGCACCCCCTTTGAACACTGCTGCTCACCTCCGAGCAGTGCCAAAGGAAGGTCATCGGAAGTCAACACCATATTGGCATGACTGGCTTTTACCAGCTGGAGATAATTGATGCCGGTAGCCACTTTTGTTCATTTTCATCAATAGAGAATACCAAGTCTAATTTATTCTCTGTTTTGATCTCTTTTATTCCTGCAGCAATATGCTGCCGTGTTGTGTATTTTCTTTTAATGTACCCAGTACGCATGGACAGTTTTGTACTTAAAACATGCAATGCACTTAACATCATTTGTATCAAGGCTACCCCTTCCATCCCTGGTAATTCAGCTGTTAAGACAAAATAGAGAGTGCTGGGGGACCTATCATTTCCGGGACCACGCGGGGATCTACTGACGTCAATGGCGACTGTATAAGTCTTTGGGCGTTATATCACGCCGTGCCTTGTTGTTGAAGAAAGCCCGAAGTCGTGTACAATGTAGGTAGGAACCCACGAAAACGAATATGGTGATGACAAACCCAGAATAATTTAATAGGCAAACCTAGGATTCCCATGCGTTCTGATACGCCTTCGGAACATAACTCTGCACAGGAAATTGCTGCGCTTAAGACGACTGGGCCACCCGTGCCCTCCGACTATAATGATATGATAATTGGTTGATCACAATGTGTAATATTACTTTAATGTGAGAATTGGTTTATCACATTGTGTACACATCTTGTAATGTGAGAACTGGTTGATCACATTGTGTCCACATCTTGTAATGTGAGAATTGGTTGATCACATTGTGTAATATTACTGTGAGAATTGGTTGATCACATTGTGTCCACATCTTGTAATGTGAAAATTGGTTGATCACATTGTGTAATATTACTGTGAGAATTGGTTGATCACATTATGTAATATTACTGTAATGTGAGAATTCGTTGATCACATTGTGTACACGTCTTGTAATGTGAGAATTGGTTGATCACATTGTGTACACGTCTTGTAATGTGAGAATTGGTTGATCACATTGTGTACACATCTTGTAATGTGAGAATTGGTTGATCACATTGTGTAATATTACTGTGAGAATTGGTTGATCACATTGTGTAATATTACTGTGAGAATTGGTTGATCACATTGTGTACACATCTTGTAATGTGAGAATTGGTTGATCACATTGCGTAATATTACTGTAATGTGAGAATTGGTTGATCACATTGTGTAATATTACTGTAATGTGAGAACTGGTTGATCACATTGTGTACACATCTTGTAATGTGAGAATTGGTTGATCACATTGTGTAATATTACTGTAATGTTAGAATTGGTTGATCACATTGTGTAATATTTCTGTGAGAATTGGTTGATCACATTGTGTAATATTACTGTAATGTGAGAATTGGTTGATCACATTGTGTAATATTACTGTGAGAATTGGTTGATCACATTGTGTAATATTACTGTAATGTGAGAATTAGTTGATCGCAATGTGTACACATATTGTAACATGAGGTTACAAGTGATTGTCATGAATAAGATAGTAAGATGGACTATATTGATAATGCTTATGAAAGCATACTGAGCGACAATTTACAGTCCTGTAAAATTTTGTTACTTCCTGACTCACTACGTCACCACATAAAAAAACGAGTATGCGAATCACATCCTGGGGAATGGTAGTCCACTCGGCCAACTGCTGCAACGTCTGGGGTTGTGGTTGACGTCGGCGTAGCCGTCTTTCCAATTCATCCCACAGGTGCTCTATCAGGTTCACATCCGGGGATCTGGAGGGGCAGGGGAGAACATCAACGTTGTTGCCGTGAAGACAGGCTCTTGAGATCCGTGTTGTATGCGGTGGAGCGTTGTCCTGCTGGAATACACCGTAGGCGCTGGGTGCAATTGGAAGGACGTGTGATCGGAGAATTTCGTTGATGTATCGTTGAGCTGTAAGATTGCCCTGGATTGGGACCAAACCTGTCCAAGATGAGATATATCCGCCAACATCATAACGCTACCCCCACCAAACCTGTCCTCTTCCTGTAAGCAGTTCTACCCAACGTCTGTAGACGTCTGCATCTTGACGTCTCTCCATCCCAGTCGAAGCCGTACCCTGTGTTGACGACACCAATGCAGTCGTTGTTGACTTTGTTGTAGCTTCACTATATATATGACGCGTCGAACAAGACGTCTCGAACGTAGACCTGCTGCCCTTAAACGCTTTCGTATGGTCTGGTCATAGATTGTGCACAGTCCGGGTATTTGGGATGCGGTTAAGTTGGCTGTGGTCGCCCTTTCACGTAGTAGGCGCAGTCGGATGTAGCGATCGTTGGCGGGGGTGGTTACTCCTGGTCGTCCCGACCTTGACCGATCACATGTTGACCCATGCTGTTGAAACCGATCCCACAGCCTTGTGATGTTCGCTGGGCGCTACATTGAAAACCCGGACTACTGCTGATCGGGATTCCCCTGTCTCCAAGCGGCCTGTGACATTGTTTCTTTGCACTTCTGTTAATCTTGGCATGTTGTTGAACTGTCACTGTTCGATTGATGTCAGGCAATCAAAAACCCTGCACTTTGATACCGTTCATAGTTCATTTTGATCCGGGAAATTTGTCACTGACACTATAACACATTAAACCTCTTCATATTGCACCTCTTCGTCTGCTAATTTTGCTTTTATGGCCAAAGATATCCGTATTGCGTTTCTTTTCTTTTTTTGAAGAGTATATAATATAGGTGATAGGTGAATCTATCCGCGATGTTGCATAATGGTCAGATTCTGGAAGTATCAGAATAACTCGGAAAGACAGATTGATCCGATAATAAATAATAAATGTATTTACCCACTAATCTGTTCGACTATCTGAGACAGATATTCCCGTCTAGAAACCAAACACGCCTGTAATTGAACGATTTGGTTGTCGGTAAGGTCTGGACGGTACGTCTCGTGGGACGAGGGACAAGTTAACGTGATAAATCATTGAATCATTGTCTCATGCCCTATCAAATTGAAAACATGATTCCGACAATAATCTTGATATTGACGAGCAGACTCGAATTAAGTTTTTGATAGATGTACACGTATGGTATGTATATGAACATAACATGCCATTGATAGACTGATCTTGAGTTTAAATTGTCCATGCTCTTCTTCGGGTGCTGACCCGTGAAGATCCGGGGAAGAATAGGTCTTCAGCAACTCATGCTTGCCATAAAATGCGACTATGCTTGTCGGGTGGTCAGGCTCGCTGACTTGGTAGATGCATGTCATCGTATTCCAATTGCGTATAGCGATGCTCATGATGTCACTGGATTGCCTGGACCAGACGCGATTATTTACAGACCGCCGTCATAAAGCTGGAATATTGCTGAGTACAGCGTAAAACAACCAACCGACCAACCAAATCTTCAGGAGTATCATGCGAGTGGAAAACATCCCAAGAAACAATTAACAGTTAGAGAGAAACAGTTAAACTTGTCAGCTGGCAGTTATCTGGAAAATCTCACCTCTATCGATATATCCATCAGTCAGTCAGTGAGTCTGTTGGTTTGGTTTCATGACGCTTATACCACAGTTCCAATTATATCATGGTATGTCAACTTAATCCGGGAGGAAAGCCCGAAGTGATGCAGGTCTCAAACGTTTACCACTTTGCTGAAACCCACGAGCACGGGTATGGTGCTGACAAACCTGGAAACATAATCGGGGCGAACTGGGATTCGAATCATAGGTTTCTGGCGAGCCCAAGCTAGTAAACTCTGCACAGCGAATTGCGGAACCCCAGACGACTAGGCCACGCGTGCCTCCTCGATACATCCGTAGTTCGATACAAGCGATGTGTTATTTTTAGATATTTACTACATTCCGAAATGGCTGCCTTGACTCATTGGGGTAATAGAGCGGGTTTTATTAAAGCGATTACTAAATACGTTGTCGGTATTTCGTCTCAGCCATCTCCAACTTAATCGGGGCCACATAATGATATAGATATGTACGTTTGGTTCGAAGGGTACTAAATATAAAACGTCAACGCCAGAGATTAAGCAATCTCAGATGTATGTTGAAATAGATTTCACTGGGCGTAAAAGGTAAAATGGCGGTGAAAAACGGCTTCGACACCATGTGTTTGTTTACAATGAACGAACAACACTGAAGAAATATAGACGAGTGTACACAAAAATTGGGAGGCCATAGGCACTTGAGCCCACACTCTGAGGAACGCCTGACGCAGTTCAGCTTCAGTTGTCGGACTTGGTCGGACGTCATTCAGCCGTCGTTGAATCTCGTCCCATAGGTGCTCAATGGGTTTTTAATCGGGACTGAGGGCAGGCCACTGCATGGTTCTGATGCCATTCTGCTGGAGGAAGTCTCTTGCTGCTCTCGCAGTGTGGGCACGGGCGTTATCATGCTGAAACTCCTGGTTGGGGCGACGTGCCAAATGGGGTATGGCGTGTGGTCTCAATACTTGCTCAATGTACCGAGCTGCTGTGACACCATTGCCTCTCCCTGGACCGATGCTCTGGAAGACCACAGGGCCGACCCTCTGTGCAAGACCAATTCCACCCCACACCATGATGCTCGGACCATCCAAAGAGTCAGTGTCAACAACACAGGCATCCGAATAAAGTTTCCCACGGCGTCGCCCGACTCTCTCTCTCTCTCTCTCTCTCTGCCATCTGCTGTTAAGATACAGTAACGGATCTCGTCTGAGAAGAGGACTCTTCTCCACTGCTGGTGGCGCCATTGCTGGTGCTATGTTGCCATTGAAGACGATGACGTGGTGTCAGAATGGGTCCTCGGTGAGGCCTGTGACAGTGGAGGTGTCTGCTCGTCAATCGTCGACGCACGGTGTCCGCACTAATGTGTCGCTGGTGTGTCCCCATGGTCTGTTGAGCAGTTTCCGCAGCAGTAGCAAGCGGTAGCAGTAGCAAGTGCTGTCGCACAATCTGACGATCCTGACGTCGGGTGGTGACCCTTGGTCTTCCACTACGTGGTCGGTCATCTGTAGTCTTGGTGGTCTGGTACCGTTGCCGGAGCCTGTATATGGTCCTTATGTGGACTTTAAATGCATTGGCTACTTGTGGGCGGTTTGTCCAGCTTGCAATCGTCCAAGGGATGGGTGTCGCTGATTTCTTTTCAATCTTGGCATATGGTAGCAATTCAATAACGAATGAATGTTATCCGATCTGGGTGGATTTTTATAGGGCAAGAAATGGGGCAACGCATGTGCATTTCAATTTGCACGGGTCCTCACCGTCATCGGGTTACCATGGCCGTTGCCGTGATGCGTTTGGGCGATCGGTTTTATTGTCATCTGCTTTGTTTTTTATCATCAAATTTCATTTTTCCGGACAAGGTAATGTTAAATTTTAGAAATTTTGACAAAAATTACCCAGCTTTTTAAATGACAACTTTTGATGCAATGTTACTTGGGGTGACGTTTCTTTTGCGGTTCAGTATATAAGATAGCGTTAAATCGCAAAGAACAATGAAGAACGAAGCGTGGTTTATTTCACGATAAAACATTGTTCTAGAAATTTTGGAGATTCGAATATGCGCTCGCTACTTGATGACGTCATATATTGGACGATGTTATTTTTCAGAGGGGGTGAGTGAGTTAAAATTTAACGTCACATCTATTTTTCAGAGGGAAGTGTCTAGTGAGTTGTTCCCCATAGATGGTACTGGGCTACGCAGATAAACGCAGTTGCCAAACGATCGCATCCAAAAGTGGGAGAGATATGAAAAGCGGTATCAGGAGAAAAGGTGACGTGAGGTTTGTGAGAATATGCGGGAAATACCAAACTTAATCCACGTGTTCGTAAAATGGACTTGTCCGACATTTTCGAGGTCGGATTCTTTTCAGGGAGTTATCATTGTTAATTTTTTGGTAAATATTTGTACATGATGTCAGCATCCTTAGAAGAGGCTGTACATAGTCTTGATATCTATATAAGAAATAAACGACTCGTGGTCGTTGTTAATCATACAATAAAGCCTCATGGTTTATTCTCCCTGCAGTGTTTTATGGCATGATAAATAACTCCCACTCGCGGTTTATTTTTTAAACAAACTATTTCCATGTGTGTTTTCATCCGTCGTTTACAATAGTTGTACGATTCCACGTGCATATATCAAAGCCCTAAGGATAGCTGACGATACGGTCACTTTGATGTGTAAAGATATTATGTTATACCCTCACTATCGCAGTTGGAGAAGTGTATCTTTATAAGTGTACAATATAATATCAATTGGCAAGGCAAGTAAATAACCAGTCCAGATTATCCGCCGATTTATAACTTTACAATATGTTATAAATCGTCTGTGTTAGAAAATAACCAGTCCTGATTATCCATCGAATCAGATTAAACTTAAACATAATGGTCAAAATATGTCAAAATTATATGAAATGACCATAAAATATCAGTTTCAAGTTGTCCATTCATATAATTATCGGTGAATGCGTGAGTGAGATAAAAATTAACGTCGCATCGGCGTTATTTCAGCCATATAGCAACCATAAAATTATGGCAGCTATTTTTACCTTTACTTCAAATTTTGATCTGTTTCGGTGGATAATCTGAACTAGTTATTCTCACTTAAGGATACACTGTTTAATAGTGGACAGTTCAGAAGAATGGTGAGTTTCTTGGGGATCAAAGGAATCCTGTTGGTGCCAATCCTGAATAATTCTTTGTTTCCCAGGCAAATTTCCCAAGTTGCTACGGCCAATTGAAAGAACATGGAAGGTCTGATGTCACCGTTAAGTAAGAATTGTAAGAGTTGATGCCTCTATAATCGTTTTGGTCTAGCAAAGCGTTTAAACGTGAGAAACGGTCAATTATTCTGCCCTTCACGCTATGCAATCTTCTTGTGGCCTTCTATTCTGATAACAGGTTTAGTCACAAAGCGTTTACACCAAATTATATTACGTCTAACTTAACAAAATATATATTAAGTTTATCGCACTTGAAAACAATTTTTGTGTCTGGAGCTAACGCAGTTTAAATTGTTTGGGAGAAGGGTTAGGATGTAGGATAGGGGAAAGGCTGTCCCTTGACTTTTTTCTAACTCGACTGTTAATAAAGAACCCAACATACGCATTTCATTGGCAAATTTAACAGCGGGTTAAAGTGCGAAGGTTGATTAGTTGAAGTGAAAGCGGATCCTATATCCCCAGGGTGCGACATCGGTAAATATCAAACAGTCGTCAGTAGATAAAGTTTCGGCCCCACATGTCACGTGCGAGTGACTGTTCCCGCAGCCTACCAACCCCTGTACAATCAGCTAATGTCCTCACAGACACAGCTCCTGTTTTCAGTAACGGAACTCCAACCCTCGTGATGCTGCAGTTTGATGAAATTAGTCTGATATTACCGAGTTGGACCTCTCATTACGTGCAGTTAATTTAATACGTACCTAAAACATTTGCTATGATCTACTTATTCAATTGCAATGGCATTCGTAATCGTGCCTTATTGGCCTTCACCTGCACTGAATACAGAACTGAATTTTGTTTTATTGTTTCAAGTTCGTTACTTACTGAAACCAACCCACTTCTAATGTCAGTTTAATCATGGATACCGTTTAAACAAATCGACAAAGTGCCCATGGGAATGCTACTTGCCTAAATGTCTTATTCCCGTTCTTCACTCAGATGTCAACGTCTTTCTCTGATTGTTATGAATAGTGACAACAGATTCGTGTCTGTTTTACGCAGTAGTGTACTCCGATGAACGTCAAATAAACGTTGTGTTTTGCTTTAAAACCATTCGTCAATGATCATGCCGATGCGACGTTAAATTTTAACTCACTCACTCACTCGTCAATGGTCACTTAAAAAAATATCTTTCTTAATATGATTGGTTGGTTTGTTTGTTGTTTAACGCCGCACTCAGCAATATTCTAGCTATATGACGGCGGTCTGTAAATAATCGAGTCTGGAACAGACAATCCAGTGATTGATATCATGAGCATCGACCCACGCAATTGGGATCAATGACATGCATCAACCAAGACAGCGAGTCTGACCACCCGAACCCGTTAGTCGCTTTATACAACAAGCATAGTCACCTTTTTACGGCAAGCATGGGTTGCTGAAGACCTATTCTACCCGATCACTTATTAAAAGAAAATATATCTTAATATGATAACAGGAGGGAAGTAAGATGAAATAGGATGGATGATACATTTTTGTACACTGATAAAAATCCCCTTTAACTATAGAGGAATTGAGGATTCCAATTACTCTACACGGCAGCTGTATCAAGTGTAAGAAAATCGGGTAAACCCATTCAAACCTGGTGGTATTTCATGTTTTATTGAAATATCTACACCTAATCGGAATAATTCTTCAATTTGATGGGAGTGCATTTACACAGTCAATCGCTTTATTTGCCTAAGAGGAAACATTAATTGATCATTCCGGATTTTTTTGTAAATGTATCTTAGCTCCCGCACACAAGGTTCTGTCCCGAGAGCATGGTCTTCTATAATGACTCCCCTTGCAGATAATTATCGATCACATTGTGTAACCTAGCTTGGTTTCTAGCTCACAAACTCCTGTGGGACGGTTCCCCTGTGCGCCAGTTTCCCTGAAGTAAACACATTCTCATTAACACATACTGATATCTCATTTTCACTTATCTTCTTTATAGCCTGAAAAAAACATTTTAATCATCAAATAAAACAGTAAACAAATGACCATACTATTCTTGATTAAGGAAATCTTTTATGAAAATGTAAGGCACAATATACAGTACTGTACTTTATCTGCTAAGCTCTTCAGTATTGTGAATCAATGGAATAAACATTCTATGACAGTATAGGTATATAACGTGTAATCGTGTCGTATTTAAGGAGTCTATATTAAGTTACTGTTGTGCGAATGCGGTATCTTTGAATAAACTTCTGTCTGTCTGTCTGTCTGTCTGTCTGAATGCGGTATCCACATACCCGTATGTGACCCGTGAAGATCCGGGGTAGAATATTGGTCTTCAGCAACCCATACTTGCCGTAAAAGGCGGACCCGTGAAGATCCGGGGTAGAATAGGTCTTCAGCACCTCATACTTGCCGTAAAAGGCGGACCCGTGAAGATCCGGGGTAGAATAGGTCTTCAGCAACCCATACTTGCCGTAAAAGGCGGACCCGTGAAGATTCCGGGTTAGAATAGGTCTTCAGCAACCCATACTTGCCGTAAAAGGTGACTATGCTTGCCGTAAAAGGCGACTAACGGGATCGGGTGGTCAGGCTCGCTGACTTGGTGGATGCATGACATCGATCCCAATCGCGTGGATCGATGCTCATGATATTAAGACTCCAGACTCGATTATTTACAGACCGCCGTCATATAGCTGGAATATTGCTGAGTGCGGCGTTAAACAACAAACCAATCAATTAAACCAATCAATAACTTCGAATGGGGTTCTGACTACATGTTCACATCGATCATAAAACGTTGAACCATAGCATTACGTACCCTCTTGTCGTTTGAAATTATATTAGAGAGTCAACTCACCATTTCAATTTTCTTGAATTCTTGATGTAACGAATTTCATTGCATCACCAACTAAACATTATGAACGATCTGTATCCATTGCAACTACAGCTTCAAGTGGTAAATGTGCATTTGATTTGATTAAATAAGGAAAACGGCTCCTGAAAAAAGTTGGATGGAACCATTTTAATTGAACAATCAATTTGAACAGATATCTCACTTTTATATTTTCGTTATGGTTTCTATAAGCATATTTGTTCGCTTGATCTTGAATTCATAGCTATGAACACACAATGTCACAATCTGATGTCTGGTGAGTACAAAAAAGCCATACACTCTCTTGTGGCATTGTCATTAAGATAATCACACCATTTCACAATGACAAATCGGTAGCATAATGTTTGCTTCTTCAGTGTAGTACTCCGTGCACCTTCTATTTACTTTTATCGGATTTCTAGCATCTGCGGTCAGATGCTCATAATCAGTGCAACCCTGCACATCATCGGTAGTTCCCTGTGTAAATAGGAGACATTACGACACATGAGTGAGTGTGTGTAAAAGTGAGTGAGTGAGTGAGTTAAAATTTAACGTAGCATCGGCATTATTTCAGCCATATAGCGACGAGACCAAATTAATATATGATTAATTTTGTTCTTAAGTTGTGAAACACATTTGACCAGACTATATTTAGAAACAACTCATGAAACATATTTGAGATTGACAATATTATATATACAGTTTTAAAACACGGGCTGGACCGCCTCCGTGGTCTAGTGGTAGAGCGTCCGCCCGGAGAGCGGAAGGTCCGGTGTTCGATCCCCGGCCGCCTCATACCAAAAGACGTTAAAAGATGGTACTTGTTGTTACCCTGTCTGGCGCTCGGCATTAAGGGGCTAAAACAAGGACTGGTCGGCTCGGAGTCAGTATACTGTGTCTGAGTGGGGTATTCATGTTAAACTGCGGCATGGTATCTCAGTGAGCTAGCACTATAAATCGGCATCAGTCCGGACTAGTACAAACAGCCACACAAACACACACACGTACATGCACGTCGCTATATAAGTGCAATAATCTTGGGCGCGACGTTAAACCCCATTTCACCCACCTCACCTAAAACACGGGCTATCGGCCACCAGTAACCAAAGCTAGGCAACCTCGCTGGGGATCGTAGTTAAATTCAGCATTTTATTCAACGAAGAGATTACCAAGAAGCTCGGTAGTACATCCTTATTTTCAAAATGCAAAATACATACTGGATTTATACAATGTGACCTCAAAGGAACTCGAACAATCATGCATGGCTATATTTACATTGGCCTATGGGATTTTGTCTGGGAATGGCAAACCATTTACTGATTGATTTTAATATCTGACCTTTTTCTATAAACTTAAGTACATTTCGTCTACCATCAGAGATGAAATCCTTATGGGTAAGTGAGTTTAGTGAAAGGACACTTATGATGTCTTATTTGTTAATGCTTATTGTAGTGATTATGATTAAATGTTCGATCTACAAGTAAATCTCATTTAAGCCAAATTTAAATATTTCCACATCTTGTGTTCCAAAACTATGACTTGAAACCATTAACAAACTCTTTCGTTCCTCTTTAAGAAGCTTGTTAAGAATCCCATCCAATCAATAGTACATCCAAATGCAATTAAAACTGATAGTATTCTAAATCAATGTAGACAAGGGTTATTTAAGGATGTCGTTATGCATATCGCCCTGAGAAGCTACTCTCAATCATGATGTTATCTTTAAAGATGTTATTTCAAATAATTCCAGATCCATTTGATAGTAAGGAAACATGATTACTCGATTAGTGTTACGTCAAGCCTGCCTTAACAAACATTTATTTCATGTTCCCTGACATAAGGTTATAATTACCAGTTATTTGGTTTCAAATGGAAAATATCAAACGTCCTACCTTCCATTTAATTCAAACGTTCTTCTTTCATTTGAGTCATTGCACATGTCGAATGTTATGAAGTAATTCTTACACTGAACTTCATTTCAGCAAAAAACGGTGGATGTATTCGCGTCTTTCGCCATGTTTGCAATCATGTCACGACGAAACGCAATGAAGACACTACAAAATATAAAGATATTCTTTATCAGTGATCGATAGCGAATAAAGTGTAAAACATCAACAGCAATGACGTCAAATTCATGCTCGGTATTCAGCTGGCAGATTCCTGATTTAGACCAGATAGCAATGCATCAATAACATTCAAATGGGTGGCATTATCCGAAATCTCAGCTACATGTTCAAAAATATTCTAATCAGAAAGTGACAAAGCACAACACGTGATTACACAAGGTGGAATACTAGTTTGTGTGGACGTGTTGTTAAGTGAGTGAGTGAGTGAGTATGGTTTTACGCCGCGTTTAGCAATATTCCAGCAATATCAAGGCGGGGGACACAAGAAATGGGCTTCACACATTGTACCCATGTCGGGACTCGAACCCGGGTCTTCGGAGTGACGAGCTAACGCTTTAACTACTAGGCTACCCGACCTAAAATCATAAGACATATACGTGATGTATACATTTACACCATGATACATTAATTAACGTCTCAACAATAGGCATTTGTGGAGATTCTTGACTCTATTAAAAGTCGCCATAAACAAAAGTATCTCTCTGTAAAGCTGTTTCACTAGGCTGTTTGTCTGACATCATGCACCGACTGCGATGATCATTACTCGTGCTATCAACCACCAGTTTGTTTGCAGACACTCAATTACCCTTAGGTTGTTCTGCAATAAATGACTGTTAGACAACACGCCAAGATATAAGACATAATACTTTTTCCTATAAACTTTCTCTGTGAGCAATATCACAGCAACTCCAGCCTTTGGTTTCAACGTTTCGCAACTTTTGAGGTACATTCCAACATGTTCTACCGCCTCCGTGGTCTAGTGGTAGAGCGTCCGCCCAGAGAGCGGAAGGTCCGGGGTTCGATCCCCGGCCGCGTCATACCAAAAGACGTTAAAAGGTGCTACGCAATTTGGATACGATGACATGCATCAGTCAATCTGCGAGCCTTACCATCCGATCCCGTTAGTTGCCTCTTACGAAAAGCATAGTCGCCTTTTATGGCGCGTGGTTTGCTAAAGACCTATTCCTACCCCGGATCAGAGGTCAGAGATGTTGTTTGATCAGCATGTCATACTCAAGGCCTTCAAAACGTTTAATGGGGAGATGTTGAGTAGACGCTGACATGTTGAGGACGGGTGCCACCGGAAGGGCAGGATATCCTCAACGTTTCGCGAACACCTGGTGTCATCACTGACAATGATGCATAAAAGACATGCTCACAACATTGTCGGGTTTTGTTTTGTTTTTTTTTTGGGGGGGGGGGGGTTGTTGGTTTTTTAACGCCGCACTCAGCAATATTCCAGCTGTATGACGGCGGTCTTTAAAGAATCGAGTCTGGACCAGTCAATCCAGTGATTAATATCATGAGCATCGATCCACGCAATTGGGACCGATGACATGTATAAACCAAGTCAGCGAGCCTCTGACCACCTGATCCCGTTAGTCGCCTTTTACGACAAGCATAGTCGCCTTTTACGGCAAGCATGGGTTGCTGAAGACCTATTCTACCCCGGATCTTCACGGGTCCACACAACATTGTCAGAATCGCACATTTGACTGTGCTATTAGCAAATATTTCTTAGGATCATGGAAATTTTCTTGTCGCTTTTGATTTCCGGAGAGTTAAAACTGTTTCACCCTGACACAGTGAATACAAGATCCACTGTGACATGTCTTCCCCAAATTACCACAAACCCACACAAACCGTCCAGTGTTTCGTGAAGTCATGTAGATGCGTTCCATACACGCACTCAACGTTCCATTCATTGTGGTCGTACTTGTTTTCATAGAAATAGGCACTTTTCGAAAAGAAGTCATCAAAGTTCAGCCATCACTTCCGTCATAGAGAAATGAAGAACTATTTCGGGTTGTGTAACTGGCGTCTTGGACGTATTCGCATACCCACTTCAAGGGAACTGATCATCAACACTATAATATACGTTGTAAGTGTGTTCACAGCTTAATGGCAAAAGAATATTCATCTTCACAAAGGATTTAACATTTTTTAACTAAGGAAAACCCAAAGTTCCGTAAGTCAGCGTAAAGTCTTTACCATTACTTATGCATCAAATGAAAATTATCTATGATGGTGAAATGGAGTTTATGAATAGTACCTGATCAAAGGGCGGCTTGGCTCTTATCTGGATAATGCATCATACCAATTGGTATAAAGTAGTTATTTGAGGCATCTTTCAATCTTTAATAAAGACCAGTTAATGTCTTGTCTGCAACAGCAATATCATCATTTGTCATCTTCAACCATATTACAAGACTTCGTTACATCAAAGGTGTATTACTTCAAACCTCAGACTTCGGGTGCTCAATGATAAGGACTTTGTACTTCGAACATCGCAAAATCGCGCATCCTGATCAAGTGCAACCGTACTGTCAGTGCACATCGTCTCAAATTCAGTCGATGCTATATTTACCTAAACACGGTTATTATAATGTCTTACCATACACAAACACACAACAAAAACAGAACAAAGTCTGAGAAAAGTCTGATTTTAAACGAAGATGCAATTCAACATAACATCCCTTCTAAAACTATTGAATGTACACTGCAGAATATTAGAAAACGTAAAGCCCATGTAATTAATAATGTGCACTTAAAATGCGCTAGCCTCCATGTAGAGTTCATGCTCAAAGCGCTACATTCAAATGTCACTCTGGTAAGCTTTTTTGAACAAATGTGTCTTTAGTTTTGCTTTGAATGTCTGAAATGTTGAGGAAAGTCTAATCTCAAGTGGAAGATCATTCCATAACTTTGGGCAGCCACACTGAAAGTCTTTAGTCCATAGCTGGAAAGTCTATACTGAGGCACAGGTAGCAGGTGTTGATTTGCTGATCGAAGAGTTCTTGGTGGATTATGAAGCTGGAGCAGAGTGGAGAGATAAGCTGGAGACTGGTTGTTGACACTTGTAAGTCAACGACAGCATTTTGTACATGATCCTTGACTCAACCAGAAGCCAATGTAGATGCTTGAGGACAGGGGTGATGTGTGACGTACGTGATGTCCTTGTCACAATCCTGGCTGCCGTGTTCTGCACTAACTGGAGACGGTCTAGCGTTTGCTTTGCAACCCCCCACAACAAGCTGTTTCCATAGTCTAGCCGAGACAGCACCAAAGACTGAATCAGGTTCCTTATCTTACCAATGCATCTTAAGGTTACACACAACCAAATGTTTTCCCATAGACTTCTATAGTAACGGTATAAAAAAAAAATTGAATAACGAAGCATTCAACAGCTATTACCTGTACGTGTGTGCACAGTTTGGCCTTAGAGCAGCAACAAAAAAATAAAAAATGACTAGCTTAGTCAGCTCCTTTTCCGAGTACCGGAAGCTAAAGACAACACCCCCAGTTTCGCACCAAATGTCACCTACTTGAAAATAGCTGTGGTCACATTCAGCATAAGTCATCATGTTGAAAAAGAAAGTACTAAATATAGAAACACATGGTCAGTTTTACTAACTGGATGGATGTACATTTGAAAGACATAAAAATCTTACAGAATATCCTCCAATCACAGCCTGCAGATATCTCTCGATCTGCACTGAAGGCTGTCCAAACTGGTACTGATTTGGTGTAGTAGAACCTTAAGTGAAAGTAGCATGATTTGCAAAGCTGGTTAACTTGGGCATCAAGGGTGAGGTTTGAGTCAATGATTATACTTTCACTTTGTCCATGAAGTCAACCTGCGATTGTCCAATGGTAATATTTGTCTCTGCTGCACTGCAAAGTTGATGCTTCATTCCAGTTAGTGGGGCTTCGGTTTTGTCGTCATTCAACTTCAGCCTCCTTGATGACATCCACGACTTAATGTCAATAGAGCACTCAGTTATGTGACCCAGTGATACTGATATGATACTGAATACATTCAATATCAAAATATAACTGTAAATAAATTGGCTGTCAAACGTCATCTTAATAACCCAGGCCATCTACCTTTTTTAAACATTATTAATTATTATTATTAATTAATAATATCTGTTGTTGAAATATTACAAAATTCAACACGAGTCATCAAATGACATTTTCCCCCATTCAGGTGCAACTCGGAAATGGAGTATGGCTACTTATACCCAACTTTGGGTTCATTGCCATTGGAAACGTTCATTTCAGTGAGGACAAAAAATAATGCTGTCCAGTTTTGTGCAACATCCCAAATCATCAAAAGGCACCACTTCACCACAAGGCTGATATGTACATGTATAACAAGTTTCATCACGAAACATTGAATGTTTTTGGAGTTCTGCTCCCTAATCGGAAAACGAACGAACGGAAGGACATGCTGATCGCTATATATGTAACAATAGTGAGTGAGTGAGTTAATGCTTTACATCACATCGGCAATATTTCAGCCATATCGTGACGAGAAGTTATACATGAAATATACATATATTTAAACTTTATAAAAATCTGTCATCGAAGGACAGTATGATAAGTAGAATATCACAGATAAGATTTAAAACTAGTTGCGGAACATTTAAGTGAGTGAGTGAGTGAGTTTAATTAAAGTCACGTCGGCAATATTTCAGCCATAAAGTGACTTGAACAAGTTATACAATAGGTATAAAAACTGTCGACGAGGGACAGTATAAAAACCAGCAATATATCACAGATTGACCCAAAACTAGTTGTAGAACACTAAAGATTTCTGATTGTTAAGGTACGACACAATATAAAAATGGGGCTATAGATCGCCAGCAACAAGGGTAAGATCACCATACTGGAGACCAAGGGGACTTACGGTACCTCTGCTACCTGCATGGTTCCCCGGCAGGATTTAAAAAGCATAAAGTACTAAGGAACAACACAATATAAAAATGGGCTAGAGATCGTCAGTAACTAAAGGGACCAGGGACCATCGGGACTTACAGTACCTTTGCTTCCTGCATGGGCCCTGGCAGGATTTATGTCAACCCTTCAGTCACTGGCGATGGTATACCAGTTAAGCCTTATAATAAAATGACAAAAGCCTACGTTTTAAAATTCTGGCATGCATAACAATACTTTGAATGATGTGGGACTTACATACCCTCTTAGGGGGACAATAATTTTACACTACTTTAACCCCCCGAGAGGGTACAGCCACCAACAATCTCAGTTATAAATAAGCACTACCAATATGTAAAATAATACATTAAACACATCAACATTTATGAAGAAGTTCGATTTCTTTTAAAAAACATAAGATTAAACGAGAATTAACATCATTAAAAAGGTCCTTACTTGTTTTAAAACTGAAATATTTATCCCTTGTGATGGAAAAATCAATGCAGTCAAGCAGGACATGCTTGACCGTGATTCTTTCATCACAAGTGACACAAAACGGAGGATCCTCACCTTTCAATAAGATCTAATTGCAGGTTTATAATCAGTGTATGGTATGAGAAGTGGTGTCACAGATTTCGTGAGTGCTGCTTTAGCAGCAGCATCGGCCATTGTGTTACCAGTGATACCAACATGGCTTGGTAACCAACAAAAGACGATGTCATATTGGCCAGTAGCAGGATCATTAAATAACTCAAGAATTTGGATTAAAAGTGGATGTTTGCAAGACATATTGTTAATCGCCTGAAGGCACGAAAGTGAATCAGAAAAAAAATGAATTGTTTATGTTTAGACTGATGACTGATATATTTTAGTGCCGTAAAAATGGCATGTGCTTCTGCTGTAAATATGGAACTGTTATCGGGTAATCGTGAAGATATTGTTCTGGATCCAATGACAGTGGCACTAGCAACTGCACCACCATCCTTGGATCCATCTGTAAATATAGATTTATAAGTGTCCTAGGTGTTTCTTAGTTGATGGTATTCTTGTTGGTAAACTAATTGGTTAGTATCTGATTTCTTTAGTTTTGTTAATGTGAGGTCTACCTCTGGCTTTACCATTTGCCAAGGAGGAGATGAGAAACGTTGAGCAGGAGCAATATCTTGGTGTTTAATATTTGAAGCTGAAATTGCAGATTTCAATCTAATTCCGAGTGGTGGAGTGAGTGTTGATTTCTTATTGTAAAGATCTTCGTAGAGAGGATTGAATATGCATTCAAAAGCTGGATTTGACTGATTAGAATATAATTTTGTGATGTATTGTAGAGATAATATGTAACAATAATGCGATATATTGGATATGAGTATCCTACAGAATATCAAACGCACAACCACAAATTACCACCAGAAACAAGTGCGTATTATACCGTTGAATCTAAGTGTTTTTTTGGTTTTGGTTTGGTTTGTTGTTTTACGCCGCACTCAGCAATATTCCAGCTATATGACGGCGGCCTGTAAAATAATCGAGTCTGGACCAAACAATCCAGTGATTGACATCATGAGCATCGATCAACGCAATTGGGATCGATGACATGCATCAACCAAGTCAGCGAGCCTGACCAACCGATCCCGTTAGTCGCCTTTTACGACAAGCATAGTTGCCTTTTATGGCAAGCATGGGTTGCTGAAGACCTATTCCACCCCGGATCTTCACGGGTCTGAATCTAAGTGAACCTACAGCTTGAATCTAGCTGCCACAAACTAACAAATACCACATTTAAACAACCCTAGCTTTCGGCTGTGATATCATCACGCAATATCGTCTCTTCAATATTATTATCTCTATAAGTACATTGGATAATAGTGCATGTGGTAAGTAATCATGGAAATCGTTTATTGATAGAGAGAAAGAAGTGTGTTTCAAAATCTTAATGTCGTGAAATACAAATGGGAACTTGAGGATTCTAGAGATAACGGATTTATTCCAAGTAAAGTATTTCTATTTGCATAGCAGATCTAGCTTCTGGATATGTATTGCTGTATGGAAAGAAGATTTACTCAAAATATATGAATTCACCTCTTGGCAATAGATTTATCCAAAGATATGTATTCGTATCCAGACAGTCGAGTGACCCTAAGGTATGTATTCCTGTGTCGGCGCTGGACTGAGAGGTGTATAGATAAATATTTATGAGGCATAATTGTACTCTTGATATTGAAATCGTCTACGTCGATAGTAACACAATAATAAAAGAAGAAGAATAACACAAAGGTTGGTGATACAAGACCATATCCTAGTAAATCCTCTTGCATCTATTGAGAGTGAACCATTGAATTGTTTCGAGCCGTGAAGCAACTATGTTGTAGTAAGAGGCGACTAACGGGATCGGGTGGTCAGGCTCGCTGAATTGGTTGATGCATGTCATCGATCCCAATTGCATGGATCGATGGTCATGATGTCAATCACTGAATTGTCTGGTCCAGACTCGATTATTTACAGACCGCCGTCATATGGCTGGAATATAGCTGAGTGCGGCGTTAAACAACAAACCAACCAACCAATCATATTAAGATAGATATTCTTTTATGTGACCATTGGCGAGTGAGTGAGTGAGTTTAAATTTAACGTCGCATCGGCATAATCATTGACGAATGTTTTTAAAGCATAAACGCAACGTTTATTTGACGTTCATCGGAGTACGCTACCGCGTAAAGCAGACATGAATATATTGTCACTATTCATAACAATAAGAGAAAGACGTTGACATCTGAGTGAAGAATGGAAATACGACATTTAGACAAGAAGCATTCCCATGGGCACTTTGTCGATTTGTTTAAACGGTATCCATGGTATTGCTGAGTGCGGCGTTAAACAACAAACAAACAAACACAAAGGTTGGTAATAAAAGACCATATCCTAGTAAATCCACTTGTATCTATTGAGAGTGAAGCAATGAATTGTTTCACGTGCGACAGCTTCATTCCCAAACTGTCGAGGGATTAAGAATGAAAGTGATTGAATTATGGGTTTCTGTTCTAAATTTGTGGCTGCCACGATTTTTATCTTAATTTTGTTTCCAGGCATCAGTTGTCAGAATTCTTGAAAGACTCAGATGTATACAGAGTTATACGGTCTCACTGGAAGGGCCTTGAGTGTCGAGCCAGGCAAGCCATCGAAAAATAATGCTGAAAAATGCAATAAGCCAATAAATAAAATAGCTGCATCCATCATGAAATACCCTTTCACTCCCATTGGTCCTTAAATTGTGTGACATAACGAAGTTGCATCTGATAATGCGTGTTCCTGACTTTAACATTAGCAGTGAATTACTGGGTTACATTATGGACGAAGTTAATTTGGTCGCATTCTCAGGAACAAATCAACAAACGTAATTACATTCATACGCATTATAAAAACAATTATTATGGAAAATGATAATGTTCATGTCGTCATATAGCTGGAATATTACTGAGTGCGGCGTTAAACAACAAACAACCAAACATTTCATCACTGCCTACCTTAAAGAGACTGATGATATTCCCGCCCCCTGGTTTGCTCAAGTATACCAGCCAACACCCTTTTATATTTTGAATTAATGCAATGTCTGCATTACATTGTTTTTTCTCAAATTTGCATTATGAGATTAGCTTTTGTCTTGATCATGATGTCTTCTTTGCATGCTGAATTGCAAACAATTTGTTATCACTCATTATTATTCATGTATGGTGCTTTCCTAAACTGATTGATATACCTCTTCTAATATCATAATTGAAACAAGGATGCTCTGCTGTAAGCATTCAGACCCTTAAAGTACCATGCCTCAAGAAAAGAACATACTTAAATCAATTAGTTGACAGTAGAAGAATGAGGAGTTTCTTGGGATCAAAGGAACTCTCCTGGTGCCAATCCTGAATAATCCTTCGTGCCAAAACGAATTTCCTAGGTTGCCGTGACCAAAGTAAAGAACATGCACGGTGTAATGTCGCTGTTAAGTAAGAATGATAACAGTTAATGCCACTGTAATCGTTTATTTTGTTTTTAGCAAAGTGCTTAAACGTCCTCATCAGTCAATTATTCTTCCTTTAGCTGTATCCAACCTTCTTGTGGCCTTCTGTTCTGATAACAGGTTTACTCACGAAGCGTTTAAACCAAATCATATTAAGTCTAATTTAACAAGAAGTAAATTAAGCTTATCGTTTTCGCTGTTTGTTGTTTAACGCCGCACTCAACAATAATTCAGCTATATGACGACGGACTGTAAATAATTGAGTCTGGACTAGTGACTGACATCATGAGCATCGTTCCACACCATTAGGATACTATGACATGCATCAACTAAGTCAGGCGACTAACGGGATCAGGTGGTCAGACTCGATGACTTGGTTGCTGTATTCAATATGTTTGGTTTCAAGTCAAAATATGGTAATATACAAATGACATATATGATATGCCATCAAGATACGTATTCCTATCTGGGAAGTAGATTTATCAAGGACCGGTGAAGATCTAGGGTAGCATAGGTCTTCAGCAACCCATGCTTGCAGTAAAAGGCAACTATGCTTGTCGAAAAAGGCGACCAACGGGATCGGGTGGTCAGGCTCGCTGACTTGGTTGATGCATGTCATCGATCCCAATTGCGTGGATCCATGCTCATGAATATTGCTGAGTACGGCGTTAAACAACAAACAAACAAACAAACTTTTGTGTCCTTAATGCCGAGCGCCATGCAGTGTAACAACAAGTACAATATTTTATATATAATCCAAAAGAGTATAAGTATACACATGCACAAAAAAGGTAAGCGCCACCCACCATATTTGTGAGCTGTTACTTTTGGCACTTAATGATGACTATTATAACGAGATGTACGATTGTTATAAGCCGTATATGTAAACCACATGTGATGCAAAAGTTGTCCCAAAGAAAGTTAATCTTGTGTTCCAAAAGAATATGAACAGAAAGGAATATTACCGAAGACCAGAAATTGAAGGATTAGAAAACATTGAAAAACTTTTTTTGTCATGTAACTGTCATGATATCAGCAGAACATATCAGGTGTCACATAGACACCCTAGGGAGTGCAGAGTCTATTGCAAGACAGAAACGTCAGTAACGTGTGTATGATCCACGGACATTGACCACAGTTTCAACCCTACGCCTCATACTCATTACAAGTCGCTGAATGCCTCTCTGAGGCGAACGGATCCATTTTTCATGAAGTGCGGCTTCAAGTCCAGCGAGATTTTGAACTGGGGGATCACAATGTCTGATTTTCCGGGCAAGAATGTCCCAGAGATGCTCAATCGGATTAAGATCCGGACTACAGGCCGGCCAAGGAAGAGTGGCAATAGCTTCTTGACGCAAATAAGCCAAAACTGCCTGAGATCTGTATGGTCTAGCATTGTCGTCCATGTAAACAGGTCTTGTCTGAAGAGGATGGTTGTCAAAATGAGGGACTACCACTGGACGAAGAACGGCATCTTGGTATTGTTGGCCATTCAGGTTTCCACGAATTGTCACCAGCGTAAGTTTGCAGCCGAAGGAAAAACAACCCCATATCATGACAGACCCCCCGCCACATGCTAAGGTCTTCTGTATGTTCCTTGGTGCAAAACGAGTGTTACGTTGCCTCCAAACACGTATTCGACCATCAACAGTTCGTAGCAGCATTCGACACCCGTCAGACCAATGGATCCTTCCCCAGTTGGCCAAGTTCCATCAACTACGGGCACGACACCATATCAGACGATTCCGCATGTGCCTCTCAGTCAGTTGAGGACGTTTTACTGGTCTTCTGGCGTTATAACCAGCCGCTCTGAGGCGACGCCTTACGGTCATCGTCGAGAGTCTCTGATGGGTAATCCACTGCAGTCTTAAATCTGTTGAAGTGGCAAATGGATTTCGTCTGACTATCATGAAAAGACGTCTATCCTCTCTTACTGTTAGAGGTCTTTCTTGGCCTACCAGACCTATGCCTGTCATTGACATCATTGGTTTGACCATGTTTGACAATCAAACGAGTGATAACACTGTGATGACGACCCATTTGTCTTGCAATGGCCCTGCATGACATGCCAGCATTTTTCATGCCTATCACCTGCCATCTTTCAGCGTTCGTTAACATTCTCCTCACCATGGCTGATTTTCAACCTCTATTGGAAGGGGAATTTCACACAGGAGCAAAACTGCAACCACGTGTCTGAAACTTGAATTTCACTATTTATAGGGTAGGGGAACTGCAGCAACACTCAAAGCACGCTTTCCTTGTGGTATCTGGACACATTTGGGTTCATAAAACCATGGAAGCCTAATTCAGTCATACATCATCATATTTCGTATTTCTGATTCCCACACGTGAAATCAAGAGACAATGAATATGACGGCGCTTAACTTTTGTGCATGTGTATATATCTCCATCGTTACATAGTTTCTATGCATTTTTGGATCTGATGTATTTCCGTAAAAATGGTGTTATCATTTCAACTCACTTCATGATCAGCATATTCATCTGAGAGGAACATTCTTGATATTTTTAACTTTTAACCCACATCTAACAGACACTACTTTAAATCAACGAAATGTGCCCTAAAAGTGGCATTCACGACTCTGTAATCTACACAAGTCGCGACCTTGCATGTTCAAACTTTCCCGAATGAGTATTCTTTCTTTTTCAAAGGCTGAGAACATGAGTGGCAATTTTCCTCAAGCATATCTCATTTATTTTCAAGGCAGTAACAGCCAACTTAATCCTCCTTTCGCCCAACCTGTCGTTTAATCGGGTTTCAGATCAATGTTATTTCGATAGTTCCAGAAGAAAACGAAAAAGTCGGCAAAGAGTTCAGTTTTAGAGTCACTTCAACCAAAAGGAAATTAGCTACTAAAAACATCATCAATGTATTTTCTATCAAGTTTTATTTCCCGCAATACATGAGTGCAGATGCTAGATGGTTCCCTTCAACATCTGTAAAGTCGATAAGTTGAAGATGGCCATTTTTGAATCCAACTGCTACCTTAACTTTGCGCTTTTCCTACACTAGCGGAGCAGATAACATTAACATAGTGAAACCTAAATCAGCACATATTAACGTGAGGTGTGCAAAACTTGCAAACGTATTTTTCGTTCGTTTGTTGTTTAACGCCGCACTCAGCAATATTCCAGCTTTATGACGGTGGTTTGTAAATAATCGAGTCTGGACCTGACAATCCAGTGATTAACATCAAGAGCATCGATCCACGCCATTGGGATCGATGACATGCATCAACCAAGTCGGCGAGCCTGACCATAGTCGCCTTTTACGTCAAGCATGGGTTGCTGAAGACCTATTCTACCCCGGATCTTCACGGGTCCCCAATGTTAAAATAGCATTTGGCAGAAGATTATTATCAACAGGCAAAATGAATACCGAATTGGATTCAATCAATACCTTTGTTGGAGGATCTCGAACAATCATGCATGGCTATATTCACACTAGCTAATGTGATTTTGTCCTTGGGTGATAAACATTTACTGTATTGAGTTTAATACATGACGTTTTTCTATTAACTTCAGTAATTTCTTCGACCATTAATGACGAAAACCTTAAGGGAAAGCGAGTTTGGAAAAATGTGTAATATCTTGTTTGGAAATGCTTAATGTAGTGCGGCGGCAATTCTCGAGGAATATTAACATTAGAGAATCATATATTTTCGGTTTCCTTTCTAGATAGACCATCTGCTTCAAGCAAATCCAATTACAAACCAACTTCTAATCCTTCCACATCTTCCATCCCGTGTATTCCAAAAAATCCCATGGAATCATTTTCGAATGCAGTCGCTACTCTTTTAAAAGGTTGTAAAGAAGCTCATCCAAATGCAATTAAAACATTGCGTTCTAAATCAATGGAGAGAAGGGTTTTTAAAGGATGTTGTTATGCAAATCGCCTTGAGAAGTTACACTCAATGATAATGTTATCTTCAAAGATGTTAATTTTAAATCTATTCCAGTTTGATTTGAAAGTAAGGTAACATGGTTTCTCGATTAGTGTTACGTCAGATCAGCTTTTACAAACATTTATTTCATGCTCACTGACCTAAGGTTATAATTATTTGGTTTCCATGGAAAATGTCAAACGTGCTATCTTCCAATTAATTAATTAATTCTTTCTACTTTCATTACACATGAAGAATGTTATGAAGTGATTCTTACACTGAATTTTCAATCATTACAGCAAAACACGCTGGATGTATTTGCATAATTCGCCATGTTTTCAATCAAGGCACGGCGAACCGCTATGAAGACACCATTAAGCTTTAAGATGTCATTTATCAATGATCAATACCGAATAAACTGAAAAAACATCTGCAGCAATTACGTCAAATTCATGCCCGGTATTCATTTGGCAAATTCATGTTTTAGACAAGACAGCAAAGCATTAGTAACATTGAAATGAATGTCACTATCCTAAATATCAGCTACACGTTCACGGGGAATCTAATCAGAAAGTTACAAATCACAACACGTAATCACACAAGGCTGAACACCAGCATGTGTGGAGGTGTTGTCAAGAATCAGATAGTATGATGCTTGTTTGTTTGTTTGTTGTTTAAGGCTGCACTCAGCAATATTCCAGCTATATGACGGCGGTCTGGACCAGGTTTAGATCTATGCATTTAGATTCAAAGTGACAAAAAACTCTCAACAAGAGGGATGACCCGTGAAGATCCGGGGTAGAATAGGTTTTCAGCAACCAATGCTTGCCGTAAAAAGCGACAATGCTTGTCGTAAGAGGCGACTAACGGGATCGAGTGGTAAGGCTCGCCGACTTGATGCATGTCATCGTATCCCAATTGCGTGGGTCGATACTCATGATGTCAATCACTGGATTATCTGGTCCAGACTCGTTTATTTACAGACCACCGTCAAACCATCAAACATTATACACCAAAGAATTTGACAATGTCTCTAACCATTACTCGCCACCATGATACACCAATAAATGTCTTCACAATGGCCTTCGTTGAGATTCTTGAGTATATCTCGTCGCCAGAAGCAAGTTTGAGTAAGGAGAACAGGCTGTTTCACTTGACTGTTTATTTGCCGTCATGTACCTACGTCGGGAAACATTGTCGTCCGCTCAACCACTAGCGTGTTTTGCCGATATTTAATTATCCAGAGGCTGTTTTGAAACAAATTATATGTCAATTTTAACATGACTGCCAGACAACACGCCATGACAGGCTGACAAGCCTTCTTTCAGGCAGCGTTTGCTTTATGCCGAGCAGTATGCTATTAGGACCAGCCTTTGGTGTCTACCTTTCACATCTTTAAGGTACATTCGAGCATGGTCTTGCCACGACGGTTTCAAAGAGCCTCACATGTTGTTTGGTCGGGTTTACAATAATCCTCAGAAAAGCTGTAAAGACATATTGAGGGCATGTTGACATCTTGAGGACGGGTGCCCCCAGCAGGGCAGACCCGTGAAGATCCCGGGGTAGAATAGCTCTTCAGCAACCCATGCTTGCCGTAAAGGCGACTATGCTTGTCGTAAAAGGCGACAAACGGGATCGGGTGGTCAGGCTCGCTGACTTGATTGATGCATGTCATCGAGAATAGGTCTTCAGCAACCCATGCTTGCTGTAAAAGGCGACTATGCTTGTCGTAAAAGGCGACTAACGGGATCGGGTGGTCAGGCTCGCTGACTTGGTTGATGCATGTCATCGATCCCAATTGCGTGGATCGATGCTCATGATATCAATTACTGGATTGTCTGGTCCAGAGTCGATTATTTACAGACCGCCGTCATGTAGCTGGAATATTGCTGAGTGCGGCGTAAAAAAACCAACCAACCAGTAGGGCAGGATTCGCTTACCGTTTCGCGAACACCTGGTATCGACTCTATTGATGTTTGTTCATAAAGACATGCTTGATATTATATTGTCGGAATCGTACAATGGACTCTCCTGTTGTGGGATCTTTCTTGTGATTATGGTTTTGTTGATGTTATTTTCAGGTGAGGTTACTGTTGTCTCGCCCTGCCAATACCTCAATTTGGACATGTCATCTCTTCGGGGTAGAATATAGGTCTTCAGCGACCCATGCTTGCCATAAAAAGTGACTATGCTTGTCGTAAAATGCGACTAACGGGATCGGGTGGTCAGGATCGCCCACTTGGTTGATGCATGTCATCGATCCAAATTGCGTGGATCGATGCTCATGATGTCCATCACTGGATTTTCTGGTCCAGACTCGATTATTTACAGACCGCCGTCACATAGCTGGGATATTGCTGAGTGCGGCGTTAAAAAAGAAACCAACAATCACCTGATTTTACGCATCATGAATCTGATACTATAGGTTGTGAGTGCCTGTACAGCTTAATCACAAAGATATTCTTTCTCACAAAGAACTGCGCCTTTAAAAGAATACACGCAAAATTCCATACGTCAGCGTAAATTCTTTAACATTACTTATGCTTCAATTGAAAATAATATCTGATGGTGAAATGATGGTCATGAATAGTACCTGATGAAAGAGCACTTTGGCTTTCATCCCGTAGAATGCATCATACCAATTTGTATAAGGTAGTTATTTGATGCATCTGTGAATCTTTCATCTTTAATAAAGGCTAGTTACAGTCTTGTCTGCAACGTCAATGTCATCCATGTACACAAAGCTTTCATCGTTCGTCATCATTGGGCAAAAAGCAACCACATTACACTGCTTCTTTACATCAAAGATGTCTTTTTTCAAACCACAGACTTCGGGCGCTCAATAATAGGGACTTTGAACTTCGAACATCACAAAATCGCGCACCTTGAAGTACATTCTTACTGATTAATGTATTGGTGTCAGTGCACATCTTCTCAAATTGAGACGATGTCATATTTACTTGAAATCCGTTCATATAAAGGTTTATACAACACAAACGGAAAACAGTAAAAGGTCTTAGAAAACTCACATTTTAAACTTACGTTGAAGATAATCCTACGGAAGCCTTTTAGGGCCATTTGTTTCTTTATTTTTTTTTCGATACTAAGTTGAAATTTCAAGATATAGAAGTTGAAATTTCAAGATATAGAAGTTCAAATTTCAAGATACTAAGTTCAAATTTCAAGATACTATCTTGAAATTTCAACTTAATTTCTTGAAATTTCAACTTAATTTCTTGAAATTTCAACTAGTAGTAGATAGTGTCGAAAAAAAATAAAAAACAAATGGCCCTAAAAGGCTTCCGTATAATCCATCTTTCGCTTTCATTTTTCGAAGTCGGTTATCTCAGTGCAAGAAGATGTAGTGCTTACAGCAACGTGTATGTATCTGGTTGTTACAAATACATTCACTATGTTCGGTTTCAAGTCAAAATATGGTGATATACAAATGGCAACGCAAGATATGTATTCCTATCTGGAAAATTGATGTACCCCAAAGATGTGTTTTTTTCCGATCTCTATATGGCTGAAATATTGCCGGTGCGATGTAAAATTTAACTCACTCATTTTTCCGATCTGGAAAGTAGATTCACCAAAGATATGACTTTATCTCAGGACAGTAGGACCCGTGAAGATCCGGGGTAGAACAGGTCTTCAGCAACCCAGCTTGCCGGAAAAGGCGACTATGCTTGTCGTAAGATGCGACTAACGGGATCGGGTGGTCAGGTTCCCAATTGCGTGGATCAGTGGTTAAGTTCGCAATCACTGGATTGTCTGGCCCCCACTCGATGATTTCGAAACCGCCGTCAAATAGCTGAAATTGTGCTGACTGTGGCGCTTATCAAGAGACACACGAACACACTCTGGACAGTAAATTTACTTCAAAGATGTGTGTGCCTGGTAGTAGACTGAACGATATATGGAAGCATGATTGTACTCAAGATATTGAGACGACTAACGGGATCGCGTGGATTGATGCTCATGATGTCAACCACTGGATTCTCGGTCCAGAGTCGATTATTTACAGACCACCGTCATATAGGTGGAATATTGCTGAGTGCGGCGTTAAACAACAAACAAACACACATTATATTTAAGTGCTAATACAGTAAAAGATTAAACTGTCTCCAAAGTAGGTGATGCAAGGTCACATTATAGTAAATACACTTATATCTATTCAGAGACAACCGTTGATTTTTTTCTTCACATGCGAAAACCTTCTCCATACACTGCTGGCGGATTATGAACCAAAGTGAGTGAATTATGGGTTTTGGTTCTAAATTTGTGACTGCCAGTTTTTTTTATCGTAATTGTGTTCCCATGCATCAGTTGTCAGAGTTAAGGAAAGATTCAGATGTAAACAGCGTTATACGGTCTCGTGGGGACGGCCTTGAGTGTCGAACCAGACAGGCCATGGAGAAGTAATGCCGGAAAATGTTATATCAATGCAATAAGCCAATAAGTGAAATAGCTTCATCCGTCATGTATTACTCCCTTTCGGGCCAATGATCGATGCCGGCTGATCAAAATGAGTCCATGCAGATACGTTTTCAGACACATTATTAAATCTAAACCATTCGTTGTCTCCAATGGATCTGTATAACAAACTGGAGCCCTCGGCTATGGCGTCGTGACACAATTATATCTACTATAATATTATCTCAACAGCTGCAATGTAGAAAGTTTTCAGGGAAAATATTATCGACAGGGAACGAGAGGTGATGTGAAATGGGGTTTAACGTCGCGTCCAAGATTATTGCACTTATATAGCGACGTGCATGTACGTGTGTGTGTTTGTGTGGCTGTTGTACTAGTCCGGACTGACGCCGATTTATGGTGCTAGGTCACTGAGATACCATGTCGCAGTTTAACATGAATACCCCACTCAGACACAGTATACTGACTCCGAGCCGACCAGTTGTTTTAGCCCCTTAATGCCGAGCGCCAGACAAGGTAACAACAAGTACCATCTTTAAACGTCTTTTGATATGACGCGGCCGGGGATCGAACCCCGGACTATTCCGCTCTCCGGGCGGACGCTCTACCACTAGACCACGGAGGCGGTCCGAAAGAGAGAGATAGATAGAGAGAGAGAGAGAGAGAGAGAGGTATGCGTTTCTAAGTCAGAATGAGGTGAATGTCACCCTCTTGGCGTTTGGAGATCATGTATTTTTCCCAAGAAAAAATCTTATTTGGGAACCAGATTTACCCTAAAAATATGTAGTCCTATGAGGAAAATGTATGTAGCATTTAGATATGTATTCTTATCTGGAAAGAAAATTCACCTAAAACATGTATTCATCACTGGACACTAGTTTTACCCGAAAATATATATTCAGTTATGGACAGAAGATAAACCCATAGAGAGTGAGTGGGTATGGTTATGCGCCGTTGTTAAGCAATATTCCACTAATATCACGGCGGGGGACACCGGAAATGGATGGTTGGTTGGTTGTTTAACGCCGCACTCAGCAATATTCCAGCTATATGACGGCGGGCTGTAAATAATCGAGTCTGGACCAGACAATCCAGTGATTGATATCATGAGCATCGATCCACGCAATTTGGATCGATGACATGTATCAACCAAGTCAGGGAGTCTGACCACCCGATCCCGTTAGTCGCTTTATACGACAAGCAATAGTCACCTTTTACGGCAAGCATGGGTTGCTGAAGACCTATTCTACCCCGGAATCTTCACGGGTCCGTCTTCATACATTGTACCAAGGTGGGGGATCGAACCCGGGTCTTTGGTGTGACGAGCGAACGCTTTAACCACTAGGCTACCCCACTGCCCTTACCTAAAGAGATGTGTATTCCAATCTGGAAAGATGATTTACCCAAAGATATGTATTCATCTGTGAATCGTCGATTTACCATAAGATATGTATAACTATCTGGAAAGTAGGTATACATGTATATTCCTATCTTGACAAAAGAGAGACGCTAAGACGCGTGTGTCTTCATGGGCCATAGACTGAAAGATGTATTGATAAACATTTATGGAACACAACTGCACTCGTGATACTGAAATCCTCTACGTCGATTGTAATACAGTAAAAGATTAAAAAACGTCTCCATGGCTGGTAATGCAGGGCCACATCCTAGTAAATACACTTACAACTGTTACGGGAGAGCCGTTGATGTTTTCAGATGTTACAACTTCATCTTTTCACTGCTGGCGGAATAACAACCAAAGTGAGTGAATTATGGGTTCTGTTTCTAAATTTGTGACTGCCAGTTTTTTATCGTAATTGTGTTCATATGCATCAGTTGTCAGAGTTAAGGAAAGATTCAGATGTAAGCAGCGTTATACGGTCTCGTGGGGACGGCCTTGAGTGTCGAGCCAGACAGGCCATGGAGAAGTAATGCCGGAAAATGTTATATCAATGCAATAAGCCAAAAGTGAAATAGCTTCATCCGTCATGTATTACTCCCATTCACGTCAATGGTCTATGCGAACTGATCATAATGAGTCCATGCAGATACATTTTCAGACACATTATTTAATATCATTGGTCGACTCCAGCGGATCTCTATAACTAACAACGGAAGAGTCACATATAGCAATAATCCTTTTATGAATCCAAAGCTGAGCATCCATAGAAATCATATCTTACATGTGGATGTCTTCACTCAAGGTGGGGCGGTCGGGTAGCCTAGTGGTTAAAGCGTTCGCTCGTCACGCCGAAGACCCGGGTTCGATTCCCGACATGGGTACAATGTGTGAAGCCCATTTCTGGTGTCCCCCGCCGTGATATTGCTGGAATATTGCTAAAAGCGGCGTAAAACCATATTCACTCACTCACTCACTTCACTCAAGGTCACATCGTCCTACTGAACGATCGGCTCCCGTTATATTATATTATGCATGTTGCTGGCCGAGCTGCTCCTGCAAAATGTGGCATGTGCATCTGTTTAGTCATGTCATAGTGGTTATAGGATAATATACGCGTCATTATCCGTATTATCCGAACTGAAGATAGTATGCTGAACAGTTTAACGCAGTGTTCTTAATAACAGTACACCTGCATATTGGACCCGTGAAGATTCCAGGGTAGAATCGGTCTTCAGCAACCCATGCTTGCCGTAAAAGGTGACTTTGCTTGTCGTAAGAGGCGACTAACGGGATCGGGTGGTCAGGCTCGCTGACTTGGTTGATACATGTCATCGATCCCAGTTGCGTGGATCGATGTTCATGATATTAATCACTGGATTGTCTGGTCCAGACTCGATTATTTACAGCCCGCCGTCATATAGCTGGAATATTGCTGAGTGCGGCGTTAAACAACAAAGAAACCAAACCAAACCAATTGTGTGGGTCAATGCTGATGATATCAATCACTGGATTGTCTGGTCCAGACTCGATTATTTACAGACCGCCGTCATATAGCTGTAATATCGTTGAGTGCGATAAAACAACAAACCAACCAACCAACCTGCATACTGGATTCAACGGACATTGAAATATAAAGTGTATATAAGTACATTTGTACGAACTACACGACAACAAAATGAATCACAGAAGCAGGATAATGAAGACCATTCATACAGTAATAAATAAGGGATGATCAATCCCATTTTCATAACGTCAGCATTTCGGTAGCGCGGCTGAAATGATTATGACACATGGGCCTCGCGTGGTTTTAACCCGATTACCCTGCACCATATTGATGAAAAAAGACATCATAGTACTTTGAGCTTTTATTGACAAATTACATGAGCATTAAGAGGCAGTGGTGAGTGAGGTATGGGATTGTTAAAAGATAGATGGCGCGTCTCACCTTTTCACAGATAAGGAAGTTATATTGTAACTACCATGAACCATCTCCAAAACGACAAAGATGTTTGCATAACTTTATCACATTTTCAGATGTTCAACCATTGAACCAATGTGGGGAATCGAACCCGGGTCTTCGGTGTGACGAGCGACGCTTTAACCACTGGGCTAATCTACCGTCCCAACTCTGTTCTGCTGCCAAAGAAGAATACCAGAACATCATCAGCCTGCTTCTTGAAGATACAAATTCTACAAAGATTTGGTTGGTTTGTTGTTTTACGCCGCACTCAGCAATATTCCAGCTATATGACGGCGGTCTGTAAATAACTTTAACTCCTTTATGCAAAAAATAATGGTTTTGCGAATTCTACCAATAATTCTTCAAGGAGTTTGAAGTCCTTGAGTTTGGGGATGTTAAGAACATCATCCGTAAACGTGAAGATGTTGAAGATATATTTTACTTCGTGTTAACTGAAGAAATGTTTGACCACATTTCTACAGGTCATGGTGGTCGAGACAAGATGATAAAATAGACTAATTAGAAGAATGAAAAACATACTTTAACATTCTTTGAAACAATCCATCATTATTGGTTGGTTTGTTGTTTAACGCCGCACTTGGCAATATACCAGCTATATGACGGCGGTCTGGAAATAATCGAGTCTGGACCAGACAATCCAGTGATTAGTATCATGAGCATCGATCCACGCAATTTGGATCGATGACATGCATCAACCAAGTCAGGGAGCCTGACCACCCGATCCCGTTAGTCGTCTCTTACGACATCATTATAATGGATTCGCTGGACTCTGGTGAAGCATGTTCCTCTGAAAGAGTCTTTGTGTCCATGGAGATCAAGGTACATGTATGTCTCGATAGTAGGATTTAATGCCGCTTTTAAAAATATGTCAGTTATATTAAGACTTAATGAGGGAGGAAGGCACGGAGTGATGCAGGTCTCACATGTTTACCACTTTGATGAAACCCACGATCAAGGGTATGGCGCTGACAAACCAAGGAACAGAACACATCACGGTGAATCTACGATCATAGGTTTCTGGCACGCCTAAAGGACGTAACTATTCACGAACTGTTGCGCCGACTAGGCCTCCTGATAGACGTGAAACGGCAGTTACATGCTCGAAATAACCTACTGCCCGTAGACTCTGCATCGGTAGATCTCATGGCAGCCCAATAGTTTGAATTATTTATGGATCCATTTGGTCTGCAGTCGATCTATTTGTCACCACAATCTGTGGTTTTTCGTTTCGTTAACCTTGACAAATATTGTAAACCAGTCACTCGATGTTTTTACACAGTATTTACAGGAATAAGTTCGCGGTCGATAACCAGTCAAACCACGAGCTGCTTATTATGTTTAGGGATTGCTCTAACACACTCCTATCTACGAAGGGGGCACGGGTGGCCCAGTCGTCTAAGGCGCCGCGATTCGCTGTGCAGAGTTGCGCCCCTTGGGCATGCCAGAAACCTATGATTGTGGGTTCGAATCCCGGTTCGCCCCGATTATGTTTCTAGGTTTGTCAGCACCATACCCGTGCTCGTGGGTTTCATCGAAGTGGTAAACGTCCGAGACCTGCGTTACTTCGGGCTTTCCTCCTACATTAAGCTGACACGCCGTGTTATAACTGGAATACTGTTAAAAGCGGCGTTCAACCCAACTCACTCACAATCACTCCCATCTACGAACGTTTGGACACTACAGACACAGCTGTACATTTAGTCATACATAGTTAATCAATAAGCACTTTCACGTTCTACTTAATGTAGTATCGAAATTACTCTTGTGTGCCCTTTGTGATTGTCGACAGAAATGTACTTTAATTTTGCGAAGAGAGACGTCTAACAGACAGACAGGGATATGGAGGATGCACCGTCAGGTCTCATGAGGACAGCACACCATCTTTATTTAAACCATGTTCTTAAGCTTATCATTAATGGGGCGGGTTGATGTCCACTATTATAAGGGGGGTGGCCATCGATTCCGCCTTTAGGGGATATTTTTTGCAGAAATTATGGAAATGGTTTTGCCGTATTTATTTAATTTAGCTGTCACGAAAACACAATATGTATCTCAAATTTTGATTATGGTACATTAATGTACAACGAAACGTAAATCAACAGTCTTATTATTAGTATGCATTTTTCAAATCTTCATAAACTTCATGATCAATAATGACAATTCACGATGTGATCAAACGTCTAATATCTGTAAATCTCATTTCAGGGTTACCCAAAATACACTGGCAAAAGACGCGGATATATCGGTATCACGCAGGGTCTGGGTTAAAAATAGTTTAGATAATTAATTAGGCAAAACACTCTTGCAATATACTTTGAAGATACCCATCATTTCCGTTGTTCTTGTCATCGGGATAGTGTTCAAATCTCATCGCCAGTCCACGGATGGTAATCCCCGAGCCATGGTGTTGGATAAATTCCCAACCTCGCAGTCTGCACAGGACATCAATAGGACGATAAGAGCGGTTAACTTGCGTTCGAGCAACCTTTCTTGAGAATTGAAGATGAAAGGCGTTTACCAGAGTCCGCGAAACCTTTCCTTAATTCGGTTGATGAGTGAAAAAAGAGTTCTTGGTTGAATTGGGAGATTTATTACTAGATATATGACCCTCACTCTTTTATCTTTAGTATGCCTCCAAGCGTCAATAATCACCAAATGAAGCAATGGGCTAAAAACGACACAGTGCGTCGCACCACCACCAGCTGTGTCAGACGTACCATAATTCTTGACATACCCAATCAATGAAGAAAGGGTACGTATGGCATAACATTATGATTGATAAAGTGGAGATTGGCCTTTTCAATGCCAATAAGTAATACATTATCCATGAAAGTGACACTCACCATGGCGCCGCCGAAAGCACCGATCCATTTGAATTTCTCTGGGGCTTGAAGCTTTTGACTGAATACTGTCTTGATAAAAGTATGGGATATTCAAATTAGCTATAAGAGCGGATAGCGGTTTACATCATAATCAATAAGATTATCTACTTAACGTCAATGCACAGACATGATGAAATGCAATTACTTTTGCGTAAGACTCATTGTAATGACCTGCCATTGTTTATGCACGCGGTGGTACTCTTTGTTTAATCTGTATAATTATTTATTTCTTTTTATTATTTTATTATTTTTATTTATTTTTTATTATTATTATTATTTACAGATTAAAATAAAATCCTGGCACATGCAGGCTGGTGAGGCTCATCATCAGCTCAGGACCCTTGCCCCCTCTTCACGCAGCCCAGACAGCGAATGGGACTTCTCCAAAGAAGCGCTGTCTAGTCGAACCAAACTAGAGCTTTTCGGAGAATGTGAAGACTCCCCAACACTGCAGCCTTCTGCATTACCCAGATTGTCAGAAGGGCTGTATTACTGGTAGCAAACCCGGGTACTCTCCCGATGTCAGTCAACAGATCGGGAGGTACCAAACCTAAGGCACCGAGAACACTGGGGAGTCGGACTACTTGGTACTTGGGATGCAAGCGTGACATTTCGAAAGCGAGGTCCGCATATTTGCCATGTTTTTCCTTAATCTTGTCATTCACATTACTGTCAAAAGGGACAGAAAATTCAATGATTATTATTATTATTATTAATATTATTTTATTATTTACAGATTATAATTAAAAATGCAGCAAAGAGGGTTTGGGTGATCCTGGCACAGTGAGGCCGATAAGCTCATCATCAGCTTGTTTGCCTGGATATGTCTGAGGCTGTAAACGGGTCTATTCCACAGGATTTTGAAGTTATCATTTTCCATGAAGACCTCTACATATTCTGGGTCGTACCATGGATGGACCTCTGTGTCAAAACCACAAGCATGGCGAAGACGGTAATAAAAGGATCGAGTCACTCCATCATGTCGCAAAAGATATTGTGTTTGTGGCAAAGCTGTGCATCCACTGACAAGGTGATGGACAATGTCATTAAATTCATTGCATGATCTACATTTAATATTTACATTTTGATGCAAAATTACTTGCTTGATAAGTGTAATGCTATCTGTATCAAGACGCTGCATTTAAGCAATAAAATTACATAAAATCCATAAAATCCAACTCTTTCTTTATTGATAATACAGCTTCTAAAATACCACTTAGATATATCATATGTGAAGTATTAAATGTTTGTACGTCATACAGTAGTACCCGAGAAAAGCACCATCACATACAATAAGATGTTCCAACGAAAAACACCTTTGAAGATCCGGGGTAGAATATGTCTTCAGCAACTCAAGCTTGCTGTAAAAGGCGACTTTGCTCGTCGTAAGAGGCGACTAATGGGATCGGGTGGTTAGGCTCGCTGACTTGGTTGATGCATGTCATCGATCCCAATTGCGTGGATCGATGCTCATGATATCAATCACTGGATTGCCTGGTCCAGACTCGATTATTTACAGACCGCCGTTTTATAGCTGGAATATTGCTGAGTGCGGCGTTAAACAACAAACCAACCAACCAATCCAACGAAAAATAACATACGAGTACATAAACTTCAGTTGGAAGACCACATTTGTCTGCTTTCACAAACGGACGGCCAATGGGTCCTTCGGAGAAGTGACAGTTTGAAGAAGACTTATGCATAGCCCCAAATACCGTGTTGTAAATTCCTCAGCTATTAGATGTGGCGTTACTGTGACGCCCATGAAACATTAAAAAGGCATTTCCTTAAAAATACGATTGGCTCCCTTCAGATTTGTTACATCAAATCAATTCCATTTTAATTTGACTGGAAGAAAACATGATCGTTCGGGTAGTATCACATCAAGTTCCTTTTTAAGAAACATTCATTTTATGAACACAACCGGAAGGATCTAATTTCCAATCATTTAATTTCCTACTCAAAATGCCACAGACATGGTATCATCCAATCAATTGGAAAAATTGCATGAAGAAATGCATGGAATATAACACAGTCCTGTTATAAACTCAAATTGTTCCCATGAAAAACTATTGATGTTCCATAACCCATTGCAAGAAATAGAGTACCTCCTTCGGAATTCCATAAAATCTGTTTTTTCTCGTAAAATTTCACATAAAGCCGTAGTTCTTCCAATGATCGATAGTGAAGTCGAAATCAGAAATAGTGATATAGTCAAACAAAAATGTTTAAAAGCTTTGTTTGTCTTTTAGTGATAATCTATATTAGTATTATCTGGGCGTATCAATATTTAATTCTCATTAATATCTTGTATTATATCCGATTATATTTCACGAGTGAAAGTGTTCTGACAATAGACATCCCTGTGACAACTGTAACCAACAAGGATGTTGCTCGTTTGATGATGTGTGCTTCTATCTACAAATATTTGTATTGCTATTTACACAACCGATCTTGCAATGTGTACACACAGATACTGAGCGTGTGTCATTGGTAGTATGCAAGCACCATCATCTGAAACAAAACCCCGTCCATATTCTCAGGTGAGGTGAAATGGGGTTTAACGTCGCGTCTAAGATTATTGCACTTATATAGCACGTGTATATGTGTGTGTGTGTGTGTGTGGCTGCTTGTACTAGTCCGGACTGCAGACCCGTGAAGATTCCGGGGTAGAATAGGTCTTCACCAACACATGCTTGCCGTAAAAGGTGACTATGCTTGTCTTAAAAAGCGACTAACGGGATCGGGTGGTCAGGCTCGCTGACTTGGTTGAAGTATGTCATCGATCCCAATTGCGTTGATCGATGCTCATGATGTCAATCACTGGATTGTCTGGTCCAGACTCGATTATTTACAGACCGCCGTCAGATAGCGGGAATATTGCTGAGTGCGGCGTTTAACAACCAACCAACCAACCGGACAGATGCCGATTTATAGTGCTAGCACACTGAGATACCATGCCGCAGTTTAACATGAATACCCCACTCAGACACAGTATACTGACTCCGAGCCGACCAGTCCTTGTTTTAGCCCCTTAATGCCGAGCGCCAGACAGGGTAACAACAAACACCATCTTTTACCGTCTTTTGGTATGACGCGGCCGGGGATCGAACCCCGGACCTTCCGCTCTCCGGGCTCTCCGCTCTACCATTAGACCACGGAGGCGGTCATCCATATTCTCAAGAAACCCCTGCCACAAGCAGAGTCGATTGTACGATTCCGACTTAAGTAAACTGCGTTTATAACGAATACGCTTGTAACGAACTGACGGATATAACGAACGGGTTTTTTGCCCAGTCCATTTGCTGTATATATGCTGTATATTTGCTTATAACGAACTACGGTTATTACGAACTAAATAAAGGGGTCCCTTTAAGTTCGTTATAACCGTAGTTTACTGTATATCATGATCATGTGTTTATGAATCACTATCAAATAATGATGAGAAGTCAAATGAACGAAGAGCCCATTATTGTACATATGATATGTACTCGTATATCCAATAGAATAACAGTGTTAAAATAGTGTACATATGTATTTCCTTAATTTCAAATATGCCGTCTCAATTTGCACTGGGTAATTGTGTTTTTACAAACATTACTTGACAAAAAACATATTTTAAATAGCATCTATTGACGTCCATGGTGACGGTAAATGAGTGTTAATAGATTCCAAGGAGACACGGAGCAAAATAAAATAAATTCCAAATGAACGCTTATCATTTCACAAAGGTGTTGCCAATTCTTTCATGAAAACGTGTTTATGTCTTGTTTGCGCGTGTCAAATGTGTTTTAGTCCCCCTTATTAATTATTTCTGACACTAAACAACTCATTTGTCATCCGTGATCAATCCTTCATATTTCTTAAACAAAATGATTGGGTTAAGGATAATATCTGGAATTACAAAAATACATTTTTGTACTTTGGCTTGTGAATTAATGGATTCATTGAACGATGCCGCTTTGGCGGGGAAGAAGTAGTTTCTGAGAGGAACGGCTCTCTCTCTCTCTCTCTCTCTCTCTCTCTCTCTCTCTCTCAGCAATATTCCAGCTATATGACGGTGGTCTGTAAATTATCGAATCTGGACCAGTTTAAGATCAACCAAGTCAGCGAGCCTGATCACCCGATCCCGTTAGTCGCCTTTTACGACAAGCATAGTCGCCTTTTACGGCAAGTATTGGTTGCTGAAGACCTATTCTACCCCGGAATCTTCACGGGTCCCACGCATTTGGGATCGATGACATGCATCAACCTAGTTTCTGAGAGGAACGGCTCTCTCTCTCTCTCTCTCTCTCTCTCTCTCTCTCTCTCTCTCTCAGCAATATTCCAGCTATATGACGGTGGTCTGTAAATTATCGAATCTGGACCAGTTTAAGATCAACCAAGTCAGCGAGCCTGACCACCCGATCCCGTTAGTCCTCTTTCGACAAGCATAGTCGCCCTTTAAGGCAAGCATGGGTTGCTGAAGACCTATTCTACCCCGGATCTTCACGGGTCCTACAGCTAATTATATAGTGTTGATAATCGAAGATAATGACATTAGTGTGTGTATCCCATTTATTTTCCGAATCCGTGTCTTCAAAAACAAATTAAATTTGTAAACTCATAATGATAAACACATTTAGCCTAATAGTATCAAAATTACTAAAGGGTTTGTGTGCATGCCTATAACTCATCGGTCAAAGGGAGACAATGCAACTGACGAAATCTTGTTCCAGTGCGTCTATTCGTTGATCGTAAAATACATCTTCAAAACATTATAAAGGTACTTTTAAGTTAGGGGAGATTAATTAACCGCAAGCTGGCGTTACGAAAAGCAATTTCTCACTTTAGTTGCTGACACATCCTCTTTAAAAGAAACATTTTTAAAAGCAGTTTAGAAGTTCTAACAAAGAATTATTAGCTCCCATTGGGGTTATTTCAAATCAATAAGATCCCTTTTCATTCTCGTTGACAACAAGCTCAGTCGCCTAGCTGCAAGTCAGGTTTGTTTGAAGAAAGCATCCATTTCCTTGACACTGCCTAAATAACCTAATTTAAAATCATTCAATTTCACACCAAAATGTCAAGGACGCCTTCCCTGATTCAATATTGCAGACAATCCCGCAGAATTAATTGCAATGGTGAAATATATTGTACAGTAAGGTAGGTTAACAATAAACGTTCGGTATTATTCAAAGAAATCAATTGTCTTGAACACGGATATAAAAAACAGTGACACTCTCCTTGCGTACGTGACAAACAAGACACAAGAAAACTTCGATGCTTGGCGTCAACACAGCGGCAACAAATTATCATGTCTTCAATAAAATGGCAAACAAATTTAATTTACAATATTCTATTTTTTCCAAGCATGTTTAAAACAAATTGAACAGTATTAGTTTCGAGTCGTTCCCTGTTTTACATCATGTATTTAACTGCTATGCGATTACCTCATTTACATTCTTTCCACAGTAAACTTAACACAGCAGCCTATTCAGGCCACGTGGTCGCCGCTATATTTGCTGTGAGGAAGCGCCACGATGGCACTGTCTCCTTTCCATTCTTGCGGAAAACTTTCTAACTAATATCATGCTTTCCAGGGACAAATACTTATAAAACTGAACAACTAATTTTGGGGGAATTTTAAGGTTAAGCAGACCAAATATGACATGTTGTCAAAAAAAAATTTAAAAATAGGGGCAACTGAGTCGCATTAAAATTATTGCACTTATATAACGACGTTGCATATGTGCGTGCGTGTGCGTGGCTTCTTGTGAGGTGAAATGGGGTTTAACTACGCGTTCAAGATTTCCACACTTTAAAAGCGACGTATGTGTATGTGTGTGTGTGTGTGTGTCTGCGTGTGTGTGTGTGTGGTTGCTTGTTCTTGTCCGGGCAAATGCCGGTTTTATATTTCCAACCAACTGAGATACAATGCCTCAGTTTTAACACGGACAAACCACTCAGACACCATGTTCTGGCTACGAGTCGACCAGTCCTTGTTTTATCACCTTAATGAGCGCAACAAGTACCATCTATTTACGTCTTTTGGTATGACACCGCCGGGGATCGAACCACCGACCTTCCGCTCTCCGTGTCGCTGCATGTACACGTAATCCATGTCAATGACGGCTGGAGAACAAGGAGGGGCGTACACAGATCGGAGATGCATTTTGTTTTTAGTAAGTGAGTCGTATTAAAAATTAAACGTCGCTTTGAATAGAATTACAGTTCTCTTGGGGCGTGTCAGCCTTTTCCGTAGGAAAGCCCGAAATGTTGTCACTCTTAGATCTTCTAACACTTAGTGAAGCCAACGATTTGGTTTGGTTTGGTTTGTTGTTTTACGCCGCACTCAGCAATATTCCACCTATATGACGGCGGTCTGTAAATAATCGAGTCTGGACCAGACAAGCCAGTGACTGACATAAGCATCGATTCACGCAAATGGGATCGATGGCATGCTTTAACCAAGTCAGTGAGCCTGACCACCCGATCCCGTTAGTCGCCTCTTACGACAAGCATAGTCGCCTTTTACGGCAAGCATGGGTTGCTGAAGACCTACTCTACCCCGGATCTTCATGGGTCGGTGAAGCCAACGAGCACGGGTACATGTATGAACTCACAAGCTCAGAATCATAATCAGTGCAAATCTAGGCTTCGAACCCACGAGCGACGGCTTTGACGACTGGGCTTGGAGTGAGTGAGTGAGTGAGTTGGGTTTTACGCCGCTTTTAACAATATTCCAGTTATATCACGGCGTGTCAGCTTAATGTGGGAGGAAAGCCCGAAGTGATGCAGGTCTCAGACGTTTACCACTTCGGTGAAACCCACGAGCACGGGTATGGTGCTGACAAACCTAGAAACATAATCGGGGCGAACCGGGATTCGAACCCACAATCATAGGTTTCTGGCGTGCCCAAGGGACGCAATTCTGCACAGCGAATCGCGGCGCCTTAGACGACTGGGCCACCCGTGCCCCCGACTGGGCTTGAAAGGCGTTGTGGTGTCTAATAGCACTGTATGACACAGGGAAGGAACATACAGCAGCAACATACAGATACTGATCCAGTACTACGAGTACTGGTCTAGTAGACTGGTTCAACTGCATGACTTACTGACTGGTTCGCGTGCAGTAGAATAATAGGCCATTTATTCATGTTCCGAAAATACGAGTGTGAACAGTGTAGACATACTACCATTTCGAACATCCAAGAAAGGTTTGTCATCCTCATAGGCCAGACTTTTTTCACGTTTTTTGTACGTTATGAAAATACCCCAAATATCCAAATAAATCTCATTTAACCCACCCCACTGCAAAAAAGACTGTGCTTCACGTTCAATATTTCACGCGTAGCTCAACTGAAACGTCATCAATGAAAATCCTAATGTCATTTTAAGGTATTTGTAACCCATGTCACGACGTCCAATGCAATTACACTGACTCAACTTTTTAAACCTTTTAAACCGAATCAGTTATTTCGTTCTGCTTGAGACGTTCCTTGGCCGTGGTGACACCTCACGGTATCATTTAACATCAGTTTAAATAGTAGCTACAAACACGATATGCTTGCAGAGTTACATATTGATGCTCCCGTGAAGATCAGGGATAGAAATCGTCTTCAGCAATTCATGTTTGTCGTAAGCGGCCACTAGCTTGCCTCCGGTGACGATTCGGGTCCGGATTTCGTCCCCAGCACACCTTGCTTGTCCCCCATGAAGATCCGGGATAGAAATGGTCTTCAGCAACCCATGTCTGCCGTAAACGGCCACCATGCTTGTCTCCGGTGAAGATTCGGGTCAGGATTTGGTCTTTAGCAAACCTTGCATGTCCCTTATGAAGATCTGGGATAGAAATGGTCTTCAGCAACCCATGTTTGTCGTAAGCGGCCACCATGCTTGTCTCCGATGAAGATTCGGGTTAGGATTTCGTCTCCAGCACACCTTGCTTGTCCCACATGAAGATCAGGAATAGAAATGCAACCCATGTTTGTCGTACGAGGCGACTAACGGGATCGGGAGTCATAGATTCATGATTGAGCAGATCGATACTCGTGACGCTAATGTGTGAAGCCCATTTCTGGTGATCCCTGCCGTGATAATCCTAGAATATTGGTAAAAACGGCGTAAAACCATGCTCACTCATGATGTCAGTCAATGGACTGTCTGCTCCAGACTCGACTTTTATAGACCGCCGTGTAGTGTTAAATAACAAACTAAACACACAGATACTAAGCTCATTCAGAGAAAATGACAATGAATAGCATGTCTCATTTGGGTGGTACCCGTGAAGATTCCGGGGTAGAATAGGTCTTCAGCAACCCACACTTGCCGTAAAAGGCGACTATGCTTGTCGTAAAAGGCGACTAACGGGATCGGGTGGACAGGCTCGCTGACTTTGTTGATGCATGTCATCGATCCCAATTGTGTGGATCGATGCTCATGAGGTCAATCACTGGATTGGCTGGTCCAGACTCGATTATTTTACAGACCGCCGTCATATAGCTGGAATATTGCTGAGTGCGGCGTTAAACAACAAACCTAAACCAAAACTCATTTGGGTGGGTTGTACATTGAGATGTAGTGTGTCAAACAGCTTCTGAATATAAACTGCAAAAGTAATCTGTGATCCGACATTCCCTCCTCAGCCCCGCTTGTGTTTTAGTGCATCCAGTTACGGCCTCCCTGACAACATTATGACAGTTGAATCCTAACTGGCCTTTGGGGACGTGATCTGACATATCTTTTACCGGTTACGCAGCTTCTGAGGCTGAAACTATCACTCATCATTAAGCTGATGATATGGACTCTTACAACCCGATCGATGATATATTAATTCGTGCCAAACGTTTGCAACTTGTGCCGTTCTTCCATTAAAATTCATGTGTAGCAGGTCAAAAGTGCTATCAAACGCACTGGTACTGTTGCATAATATTGTCTTTATGTTGAAGCACAGAAAAGACCTAGGCAAGCTGTAATTGGTGATACACATGCCACATCGTATCATTCCGAGGCTAACCAGGCCTCATCTGGGTGTCTTTCTGAAGCCAGAGAGGCCACAACTGGCTGCATATCGGGTACTTGTCCAAAATAACGAGTGAGTGAGTTGGGTTTAACGCCGTTTTAGCAGTATTCCAGTTATATCGCAGCGTGTCAGCTTAATGTGGGAGGAAAGCCCGAATTGACCTCAGACCTTTACCACTTCTGTGAAACCCACGAGCACGGGCATGGTGCTGACAAGCCTAGAAACATTATCGGGGCGAACCGGGATTCGAACCCACAATCATAGGTTTCTGGCGTGCCCAAGGGACGCAACTCCGCACAGCGAATCGGGGCGCCTTAGACGACCGGGCCACCTGTGCCCCCAATATAATGAATAATCCGTGTAATATAAGCCTAACTGTCAATTCCCAACTCGCCAAGCCATCATGAAGTAGTTACTGTTAAATTGATACCAGCGGTTTAATTTTTATCGCTGATAGCCTTCGATTTAGTTGCCATCTAGGAATGTTAACCACTAAGATTGTCGTGATCCGGGTTTGCCTGCACGACACTTAACACTGTTCGTTTGGCGGTTGTGAAACGTAGCTCCAAATTGTAGAGAATGTAAAATGTCGTGCCAGAGAATAACACATATTCCATTCTCGCACCAAAACATATTGTTCCCATTTGTTCCGCGAGCCCAAAGGGTAACTTATAGTGACTATGAGTGGAGTGTGTGAGTGTGAACGCCGCTTTGAATGGCGTGTCAGCTTGGTGTGGAAGAAAGCCCAAAGTGATGCAAGTCTCGAACGTTTTCCATTTTGGTGAAACCCACGAGCGCGGGCAAGATGCTGACATACCTAGAAACATAATTCGGGTGAACCGGAATTCGAACCCACAATCATAGGTGTCTGGCATGCCCAAGTGACGCAACTCTCCACTCGCCCCGCGTGACTCTGAATGCATCCCTCATTCATCTTTGTTGGTAATGCCGTGCTATTTTTTATCGAGCACCTGGTGTGATTCATTGAACATAAGCTGTATCGGGTGTCATGCATCTTCATTCAGCATATAGGGCGGTCGGGTAGCCTAGTGGTTAAAGCGTTAGCTCGTCAAGCCGAAGACCCGTGTTCGATTCCCGACATGGGTACAATGTGTGAAGCCCATTTCTGGTGTCCACCGCCGTGATATTGCTGGAATATTGCTAAAAGCGGCGTAAAACCATACTCACTCTCTCATCCAGCATATACGATGACCCGCTAAGTAAGGCGTCAATGATAACCACTTTAACCTCGATAGGTGTGCTTAATATTCCATTTAACATTACCGTGGGTCGTCAGAGATCGTTGACAACTTACTTTAGTATGTCATGTGTCGTCGATCACTCATTGATATAATGGCTATGTGACAACCGCGTAAACTATGATAGGTTCTTTGATTTCCCATTTAGTAATAAGAAGTCGTCGTTGATCACCTATTTAGAGTGCAAAATCTGGATGACACCCGGTGTTCGCGAACATGTCTGTGCCATTACCATGTCCATTCCTGTGTCCCTTCCACACTCTATTTAGCGAACGGATACCTTGTATCACCATATCATTCATATCATTACAGACCCGTGAAGATTCCGGGGTAGAATAGGTCTTCTTTTCTGCAAACATTCAAGCAAATCCTTTGCGTTTATGACAATCCACATGGTATAAATTCCACTTGCCTCAAATATTTTCTGTTTAATATAAAAGAATTTTCTCCTTGATTGAATTAATTATGATTTCTTTGGTTGAGTTAATCATGATTTTGACAATAACAAGTGTCTAAATGAATCGGCCTGTTGGTTGATTGTGTTTCAGAGTGCATATGTATCGTTGCTCATAATACCAATCACTAGAATGACAGGTTAAGATGATTATTTACCTGCCGCTGTCATATAGCTAGAATATTACATTTTTGCATTCAACAACAAACATTGAAAGTTTGTTATTATACAGATAATGGTCGTTGGAGCTCATGTTGTTTATGCCCTCTACACCAATGTCATCCCTTAAAGGTTTTTAGCAGCAACCCGAATAACGAGGAACCTGAACGTCATAGTCTTATCATTGACAATTTGTTTGAGGGTTCTCTACCAGTACGGCCAACATCGCAATCGATCATAGGAGTCAAATTGTAATTCATTTAATGATTCCAAATGAGATAATTCACTTCTTATAAGAACACAAACAACATTCAAATAAATCAAGGGCTTTCGTGTTTATTGCTGAGCTGTTTGCTATGCTTGTAATCAAATTAAATTATGCTGTGGAATAATTACACTTTAGGTCTGGCATGGATCCGGGAGGCGTGTAAATTGAAGATGTTTAGTGAAACCTCAATGATTTATTGTGAGGTAATTGCAATCGTGAAAAGAATACACATGACTTCCAAACCATAGTTCACATCAAACCGCACGAAATTGAGTGATTTCAAACAAATCTCTGGAGAACACATTTAATCGAAAATAGATTACCTTTTTATGTACTTTGAAGAATCTTGCATCTTATTGAAATCTCATTTGCATTTTAAATAATATTATCACTGTTCATGTCGCATAAAGATAAATGTGTATGCATGTTTTACATAACAGAGAAATGGTGACATGAATAACGTACCAGCGCAACTGGGTAAGAAGGAAGTCCCGAACACAGCAACCTGTTTGCTCTAGGTGTCAGCTGTAAATCACGATTTATTAATATCTTTGAGTGGCATTTAGAAATTAACTAAGAACAATATAATATGGATCATCAACTTCTTTATGACACCTAGACAGACTCTTAGCAAGCGTATGATGCCACAAAAATCTGAAAAACGATTAATTCGTAAACTTGAACCAAAGTGCAGTTTATTTATTTTTACGACAATATCATTACACAATCATATTCACTCATTATCTTAGTATTATCATGATAGTAAATTTAAGTCACATCCTCAACTTGAAATGTTTTAATCTGTCTTGGGGGCACGGGTGGCCCAGTCGTCTAAGGCGCCGCGATTCGCTGTGCAGAGTTGCGTCCCTTGGGCACGCCAGAAACCTATGATTGTGGGTTCGAATCCCGGTTCGCCCCGATTATGTTTCTAGGTTTGTCAGCACCATACCCGTGCTCGTGGGTTTCACCGAAGTGGTAAACGTCTTAGACCTGCATCATTTCGGGCTTTCCTCCCACATTAAGCTGACACGCCGTGATATAACTGGAATAATGTTAAAAGCGGCGTTTAACCCAACTCACTCACTCACTCACTTTAATCTGTCTTACCAGACAAATTATTAATAAGATCTTTTTTTATAAATTTAGATTTTCATTGCATAATTTCAATGTGTCGTAAATCTAAAGATTTTGATGCTGTCTATGGCGTATGTACATGTACCAACTGTGACACAGGTGAAATTGAAGATGTATTCCTTGTCTTATTTAAGTGTAAAAGTTATTCAGTTTAGATGTTACAGTACATATCTTTCTTTCTTGAATAATGACTATAAATCTTAAATGTTAATGATAAATGTTATCAACTCACAAAATACACATGTATCCTTCCAGTGTATATGTTAACGTTTTAATATCAGATTCAAGAAGATGTAATTTCTGTATATACACGTGAGAATATATTATGAGTTAGTATCAATTATACATCAGGCCTTATGGCCTATACTACTGAATAAACATGTCTGTCTTTCTGAAAAGTGAGTGAGTGAGGTTTTACACCGCTTTTAGCTATATTCCAGCAATATCACGGCGGGGACTCCAGAAATGGGCTTCACACATTGCATCCATGTCGGGAATCGAACCCATGTCTTCGGCGTGACGAGCGAACGCTTAAACTACAAGGCTACCCGACCGCCCCTGTCTGAAAAGGATGCATTGTCGACAAACAAAAGCACAGTTGTTATTCCAATTACCGATCAATGCAATTGCATTAAACGAATCAATTCAGGAAGGCCAGATAGTACATGCTGAGAATTGCGGGAACTGTTGAGTGTCCTTTTTGAGACAAACACTTCCAAAGAAACAGATGAAAACATAAAGTCAGCTGTAAATCTTAGAAACGCACAATAGGATTACCTATAATCCCCCAAAAAATGTTTAATGCCGGTTGAGCTGCCTCTCAGAAAAATCTTCCAGCAGGGACGTGGTAGAAATGTGTACGCGTGCTGACATAAACGGTTTATTTATTGTAAGAAAGGTTTCTTTGGTCAAACGAAAGTACGCTCTGTGGAGTTAAGGCCATAAATGATGAGTCCGTTGTGGGCTAGTTTCTGCACCGTTCTGACGAATAAACTCATTTAATGAGAGAAAGCAATTTTATCAAATTACAGATTTATTTCAATTGAGTAACAGAATGGCATTAAGACGGTATTAAATGCACAGAAGCAGCCTGGGAGGATTAACGAGATCAAAGGAAACAGCTTAGAATAACTTGATGCGTGTGGCTCTTCTGGCGTTACCATAGATTCTATAATAAACATTCTTGGTAATGTGATAGTACATTCTGTCTTCATGTATGCCTTGTGTTTACTATGCTTCGGCAAACAAAGAGTAAAATGAAGACTTTGTTACCTTAAAATGTATGGTGCATTTGAATTCTTTTGCCGCCGTTGCCACAAAAAAACATTGTCTTTAAAGACTGTGACAATGTTTGTTGTCTTTCATGTCCATTCATACTTGTGAAGGCAATTTCAATTCATGAATAGGCTGCTTTCTGTTCTGCATTTGTGTGTTGCGTATTAGCTTCGTCCTTTGTACAAGTCCATTTCAATGTATGTGACAACCCATCTATGGCATACGTCAATGATATCAACAACGATATGTTGTGATCCCTGCATAATATCTTATCATTTCGTCCTTGAAGTATTCATCTTCAAGAGCAGTTTCGAAAGCAGATTCTTCAAGTCAAATTCAATTTTCTATTGTCGCAGACCGGATTGCCCGATGGTTCGACGTCATCAAAGAGATCACCCTCTTTGCCTAAAAAGTTTAAACAATCCTCTTTGAATGATCAACCTCTGTGGCCTCACGCTCAAGTCCATTTCAATAGTTAGCATCTTAGCTTTAAACAGACCAAAGAAGCTGCAAAGCTTCGAATAAGATCAAAGGCAAGAAAATGATAGTGATATGATTTGGATGTTACATTACAAAAGAAATCAATGCTTGTCGTAAGAGGCTAACGGGATCGGATGGTCAGGCTCGCTGACTTGGTTGTTACATGTCATCGAATCCCAATTGCGTGGATCGATGCTCATGATGTCAATCACTGGATTATCTGGTCCAGACTCGATTATTTACAGACCGCCGTCATATAGCTGGAATATTGCTGAGTGCGGCGTTAAACAACAAACAAACAATATAAAAATTTTGGTTTGAACATATGTCATCTTTTAATATTCTATCTTTTAATGACATATCAGAAACTGTACCACCAGTGAAGACAGATTTGATGTATGAGTTTCAAATTCTTTGTTCTTTAAATGAAATTGTCAACCTGTCTTCATTAAAATACATGTATCACGTCTCATACATCAGAATCTAAGAAAAGACGGATGAACAAATGACTTTCCAGGCACACGAGTGAATGATGATGGTTCTTGTCAAAGCAAATGCGCACAATGTCGTGGCCCGTAGTTACTCATGTCTTGACCAGGCAAACCAGTGGTTCCAGGAAGGTGTAATGATCCATGTCAGTGGAGCACGGTAATGCACAGCCCTGACGCACTGGGACCACCTGATCATTTCTTAAATACACTGTTATTACCGTACTGTATTTTTGTCGTCTTTTACAAGCATCGGGCATGTGGAATCTATCCTACCCCAGGTCCAGTGGTTCCAGGATGGTGTAACAATCCATGTCAGTGGAGCACGGTAATGCATAGCCCTGACGCATTGGGACCACCTGATCATTTCTTAAATACACTGTTATTACCGTACTGTATTTTTGTCGTCTTTTACAAGCATCGGGCATGTGGAATCTATCCTACCCCAGGTCCAGTGGTTCCAGGATGGTGTAACAATCAATGTCAGTGGAGCACGGTAATGCATAGACCTGACGCATTGGGACCACCTGATCATTTCTTAAATACACTGTTATTATCGAACTGTATTTTTGTCGTCTTTTACAAGCATCGGGCATGTGGAATCTATCCTACCCCAGGTCCAGTGGTTCCAGGATGATGTAACAATCCATGTCAGTGGAGCACGGTAATGCATAGCCCTGACGCATTGGGACCACCTGATCATTTCTTAAATACACTGTTATTATCGTACTGTATTTTTGTCGTCTTTTACAAGCATCGGGCATGTGGAATCTATCCTACCCAAGGATCCCATAACAGTTGGGATGTGGGAGAAAAAAAACGAAGAAATGCAGGTGTTAGACGTTTACCACTTTGGTGAAACTCGCGAGACATATTCAGGGGAGAAGGGGATTCGAATTAATCCATGATGATAAGCTTCTGGTGCGCCAAAAGGACCCAAGTATGTACAGCGAATAGCCGCCTTTAAACGACTACGCCATCCTTGTCCCTCTAGAAGGAATACGGTAATGTTACACGTTGGTCGCAAAACTTTTTGGAACAAAAAAGTTTAAATTTATGAAGATAATGAATTTAGAGAACTCGTACACGGAAGATTACATCTACTGTTTGCCAACGAGGCCATTGACGTTGATCACGTATGCCAACAAAAGAAAGTGATTTATTCAGCCCTTTTGACCAAATCAATATTTCGAAATTCTATTTGAATAACTGTAACAGTTGACGTAATATTCAAACGAATGACACTTTTTCCATTTTATTTGCTTCCTTATGATCAGAATATGAGTGGAAACGATATGTTAATATTTCATCAATTCGAGAATACAAAGAAATCGAAATCAGACTCGTAAAATAACTTTGATGCTTTGAAAATGACTGAATAAGTTTGAAAAAACAACATCTCATCCTCAACATCACCACAAGCAATTGTCCTTTTCCGTAAGTTCCTATTGATGTCTACCATAACATTTCTGGAATGACTTAAACAGGCCTTTTATGTTCCAATCTTGATTGAAACGCTTAGTTGTAAATGAATTCTTTTCCATGAAGTTAAAATAAAATGTATATGCTCTAAAGTAGCAATTGAGAAATGTTGACGCCATAAGTTTGAGCTGATGGTATAGTGATCGACATGTAGGTAAAAATCACCATTGGAGAATCGAATTCATATCTAATGACCTGATTTCATCTAAAGTAATACGATAACCAGATCATTCCACAAATTATGAAATATTATACTTTTACGTTGGATTAGTTGTTACGAATGGCTGCAGGTGGAATGAATGAATGAATGCTGTTTTACGCCACAATCTGCAATTAATAACCGTTTCTAGGCACCTGTAATCATATCGTATCTGAGTCATGAAAACAAGTGGTTGATGGCATGAACAATGGTTCACACAATCCGCGTGCCGCTTTACTAGGTCATATCATACATGCTTGTAACCGGATGTTCCTTTTGATTGCATTTGACGACCTACCCTGCTCCAGAATCAAGAATCCAGTGGACGTTCTGAAACAACCACAATCGGCGTACGGTTATACATAAACTAGTGTCCAAAAGAAACGATACCACCTGTTTGCAACGACATAAAAGAAAAACTAAACAATGCAGAAGTTTAGGATTGGTGTTATGCTTTTGAGAAATCCTTTCACAACATCTGTACAAAAATTTCATTTCAATAAAATCTGTACAACCAATATGACAAGCCTTTAAAGATGGGTGGGGTCGAAAAATGAACATTTCGTTAGAGCACTGATCACAGAAACAACGGGAAATGTCACACCACACGTCTCAAAGTCAAGTCAGTAGCGGGTATGTCCACCGTGAGCATCAATACATGCCAGAACACGCCTACGGACTGATGACGTTGGGAGTGATGCGTTGCCATTCCTCGAGGAGACATCGTTCCAAGTCCTGGACGTTGACTGGAGGCACACGGCGACGTCGGATTTGCCGATCGAGGTGGTCCCGTAAGTGCTCGATGGGATTCATGTCCGGTGAACATGCGGGCCATGGCAAAACCTGTACGTTGGCGTTGGCAAGGAAGTTCTGTGTCAATCTTGCTGTGTGTGGCCTTGCATTGTCATGTTGGAAAAGGAGTCCACGAGGCGCCAAACGTTCACCAAATCGTCGGTATACAAGCTGCCGTCCATCGTTTCTGAAGATGAGGAATCTGCTCTCATCAGAGAACATAACACGTGCCCAGTCCCGCCGTTGCCAACGTCGAACTCGCCTGGCCCAGATCAGTCTGTTGTTCCGGTGTCGAGGCGTCAGGAGCGGTCCGCGTTAGGGATGACGTGGCCGGATACCATACTGCCGTAGTCTCCTGTAGACGGTCTGTCGACTGATCCTGTGTCCAAGTGCTGTAGCCGCCGTGGACGTCGCTGTTACGGTGCGGTTCCTCAGGTGTAATACCCGGATGTAACGATCTTCACGGGGCGTGGTTACTCGTGGTCTTCCACTCCTGGGCCTGTCTTATCTATCTATGAGATTCAACTGACCACCCGTTGAGCTATTTTAACTGTTGTTAATGACATATTTAACAATGTCCTTGAGCACCCATTTAGCAATTCCAGGTGTCGTTGATCAACCCTTTAATTGTGTTATGTGTCCTTGGTCACCAATTGATATCGTAGCCATGTCAGGTTGTACAGATGACAACACATTCAGCTAAGTTAGGTGTCAATGACGCCCCCTTTTAATTATGTTCGGCTTCCTTGATTACCCATTTTGCAATTTAGGTGGCCATGTATCACCTATTCAGCTACATCAAGTGTTGATGATCAACTATTTAGAGTTTGAATAAAATATAAGCAACACAACTCTGTCCAAGAAGCCCATTTCTGTTGTTCCCCTGCCGTGATATTGATGGAATATTTGGAAACTCGACGTAAAGCAGCACTCATTCTCCTGTTTAAAGAACGAATACCTGGTGTCACCCATGTGATTATTTTCATTACAAATACTTGTGACTTAAACCTTTAAGTAAATCCTCGATATATCGTCGATTTCATATTTTCCTCCTGACCTTCGCATTTTCTATTACATTTTGAGGGAATATATTGTCAAAACGACAGCATATTTTCACTTATATTTTCAAAACGGTTTCTAATGTCTACTGATCATCAATAAGGGTCTTCCAATGGACAATTTACCTCTTTTAGGTTTCTATTTGCAATCATTTCCATTTTGACTTTGCGGGAGAAGGAATGGCGTTCCTGAGAAGATCATTGGTAAATATTGATTCCATTCAAACGATCTGAATGAGGTTAGTGCCAGAGTCTCTAGAAATACTAAACATGTCAAACATGCAATGTCCATGCATCAATGGGATTTTTTTGAATATCGGTGATCTTAAATAACGGCAAGAGATGCGGCAAAAATCTAAAATATGGTTATTATCATTTATTAAATATGTATGCATAGGTACATATTTTTATTTCTCCCGGCTTACTCGTTTTGTTGGGTTATTATTCCAACAGAGAACTTACCCAGCCTTCTAGCATAATCCCATCACCACAAATCAAACAGTTTTTTTTATCTCACTTAAGTGTGATTTATGTCCAAAAGCTCGAATTCTCTTTGGCTGAAAGATGCTTCAGAGTACCCTTAAATAAAGGCGTAATGGGAAATGCCGTCACGAGTTCAGGAGGAAACCCCATATTTCAATCACGTCCTCCTTATTCAATCAGCACTCCAATTTGTTAGTATCCCATGTGGAAAGTGGCCTAGTAATCATTGTAAAGAGATCTCTACTTGCAATGGTCTAACTACCTCTAACCATGACCCCCCGTGGAACATTTCACACGTAAATTGTACTGTTTAGTGATGTTCTGTCACTTTAAGGCTTCATATGCTTAAACTAGTGTGCGAATAATATCAATAACCAAATTAGATCAATTGACATTTGTCACGTTTTTTCATATAGTTTTCACTGCTTACCTTTAACGCCCAATAAGATCTTTTTCATCAGATAATCCAGACTGGATATTTTCTGGCATTGACGTTTCAGAATCTGTTCCTATATTACACATATTTCGTACATTTACTGTACGAAATTGGTGAACTACTTTTCTGATAGTTATTATTTATTTTTTGCATCCGAAATATTTACAATATCTGATATATTTTCTGGTTTGGCTGTGCATTCTTTTTGGAATAAGAGCGCTCGATTTCTGGGGTGAGTCTTAACATGAGGTTAGGTGAGGTGAGGTGATAGCGACGTGCATGCACCTGGGGTGAGTCTGGAATGGAATAAGAGCGCTCGATTTCTTGGGTGAGTCTTAACATGATGTTCGGTGAGGTGAGGTTAGGTGAGGTGATAGCGACGTGCATGCACCTGGGATGGAATAAGAGCGCTCGATTTCTGGGGTGAGTCTTAACATGAGGTTAGGTGAGGTGAGGTGAGGTGATAGCGACGTGCATGCACCTGGGCTGGAATAAGAGCGCTCGATTTCTGGGGTGAGTCTTAACATGATGTTAGGTGAGGTGAGGTGATAGCGACGCGCATGCACCTGGGGTGAGTCTGGAATGGAATAAGAGCGCTCGATTTCTGGGGTGAGTCTTAACATGAGGTTAGGTGAGGTGAGGTGAGGTGATAGCGACGTGCATGCACCTGGGGTGAGCTCTTATTCCTGTGCACGTGACGTATCTTTAACTCAAACCCATGTCGAGTAGATATTGCGTGGTCTTTTCGACAGACGACCAGAAGTAGTGAATACCGACATAGTTTGTTATAATACACATCAAGGTCGTGTTGGTGCGTGTTGTTGATGCATCAACGTCATCATTTGACGTTCTTCAGCAACCTGACTAACGAGGAACATGAACGTCGTAATTTCATTATTGATAATTTCTTTGAGGTTTCTCTTTCAGTTCACGCAACATCGCAGTCGATCATAGGAGTCAAATTGTAATTTATGTAATGCATTAAGTGTAAAACAAGTTAATTGATTCCTGAGGAGATAATTCACTTCTTATAAGGACACAAATCAAATAAAACGTCAAATATATCATAGGTTTTTTTGCGCTGTGCTTTTTAAGAAAAGAAAATTATGCGATGGAATAATAGCATGTTGGGTCTGTTATGGATCTGAGGGGGGCTTGGGTTCGTGAATTTCGGCGCAAACCTTAACGATTTACTGTTATGTTACTGCAATTGTGTGAAGAAAATATATGACTTCCGAAATAGTTCACATCAAACAGCACGAAATTAAGTGATTTAAATAAGGACCCCCATCTTAAGGAGAACGCATTTAATCAAAAACAGATTATCTTTTTATGTACTTTGACGAATCTTGCAACTGATCAAATACATTAAAGAACATTTACATTTTAAGTTATGTTATCTCTGCTCATGTCGCAAAATGATAAATGTGTGTGCATATTCTTGCATTGCAAAGAAATGGTTTCATGAACAACCCTCCAGGGCATCTGGGAAAGAAAGAAGTCCCCGAACAATGCACAGCTTTAAGTTGCCACGACTTCTTTTTAAATATCTTGGCATCTAGAAAATGGAATCTTAACTCAGGACAATGTAATATGGCTCCTCAGCTTCTTAATGACAACTGAACTACTTTTTTCATTGGTTGGTTGGTTTGTTACACCAACGCCGCACTCAGCAATATTCCAGCTATATGACGGCGGTCTGTAAATAATCGAGTCTGGACGAGACAATCCACTGATTGATATCATGAGCATCGATCCACGCAATTGGGATCGATGGCTTGTATCAACCAAGTCAGCGAGCCTGACCACCCGATCCCGTTAGTCGCCTTTTACGACAAGCACAGTCACCTTTTACGGCAAGCATGGGTTGCTGAAGACCTATTTTTCATTGAAAAGGCATACTATTTACAAATTATCAATTAATGCAATCTAATTATACCCTTCAATTCAGGAACGTCAGATACTACATGTTAAGAATTGTGGAAATTGACAAGTGTAGAACAAACAGTTGAAAATATTAAAGTCAGCCGTGAATCTTAGAAACGTATAATAGGATTGACTCTAATCACACAAGAAGTACATAATCCCAGTGGTGTTGCCAGTAAGAAATGCCTAAATAAACGGTTTATTTATTGTAAGAAATGTTTCTTTGGTCAAACTAAACTATGCTCAGGAGAGTCAAGACCATAAATTGTGACCTCATTGTGGGCAACAAATGCGGCAAATTGAGGCGGTCACTATATCGTGCTGACGAATAAGCTCGTTTAATGATAGAACGCAATTTTATTAAGTTACAGATTTATTTCAATTGAATAACAGAATGGCATTAATACGGTTTAAATGCATAGAAGCAGCGTGGCGAGGATTAACGAGATCAAAGGAAACTGCTTAGACGAACTTGAGGTTGTTCTGGCGTAACCATAGCTTCTATAATAAACTTTCTTGGTAGAGTTTCAATACATTCTGTCTTCAAATATGCCTTGTCTTCACCCTAAAAATGCTACTTTTAGATGTATTGTGCTGTTGAGTTGCTTTGCCGTCGTTGCCACAACAGACGAATGAGAGTGTTTTGAAGATGGCGTCTGTTGTGGCAATGGACCCGTAGAGATTCCGGGATAGAATAGGTCTTCAGCAACCCATACTTGCCTTAAAAAGCGACTATGCGGGTCGTAAAAGGCGACTAACGGGATCGGGTGATCAGGCTCGCTGACTTGGTTGATGCATGTCATCGATCCCAATTGCGTGGATCGATGCTCATGATGTCAATCACTGGATTATCTGGTCCAGACTCGATTATTTACAGACCGCCGCCATATAGCTGGAATATTGCTAAGTGCGGCGTTAAACAACAAACAAACAAACAAGCAAACTCTGATGAATGTTTGTTATCTGTATGAAATTCAGTTTCATTCATACTTTGCAAGACGATTTCAGTTTGTTTTCTTAATGTGTTTGTTGCAAATTTGTTTAGTCCTTTAGAAGTCAACTTCAATGTCTGATACAGTCCATTCACTCTCTTTGGCATACTTTAGTTACTTTAACAACGGTATGTTGTGATCCCTGTACAATGTCTAATTCAACCAAGGAACCAACTTTGGACCCTGAAGCATCCATCTTCAAGAGCAGGTTCGAAAGCAGATTCTTAAGGTTAAATTCAATTGTCGCAGACCTGATTGACTAAAGTTGCGACGTCGTCAAAGACATCACACTCTTTCCCAAAATGATTTAAAGGGAAAGTAAAGTGAATGCAAATTTAGTGCGATCTTTTTGCGAATATCAATTTTTTAAAATGCATTTGGTCATTTTCCGAGAGGGAGAGAAACTCATAATATTAGAAGAAAGTATTTAAATGTCCAAGTAAAAGTGCTGAAATCACACGCTCTGTAATCAGCTTCCATAACAAACCTTTTGAGGGGCGTGGCCTAAGGTTACAGAGGTGACAACTGGTTTCATTGGCTGAGGTTTGCTGCGTTCAAACATATACTATTTCTGCTATTTCCTTTAAGCCTACAAAGATAACAACATTGCATCAATTCAAATGGACGAGCAGGCAGAAAAAAGACAATGTATGACAGAATCGGAAGCAGAAGCCGGCAGAGTGGGCGTCGGCCCTGTTGTCATGAACATTTAAATTGTGCAGTACGTCGAACAGAGGGAACCCGTTTTAACCTCCACTAAGGGGAATCCCCTTCTGGTGGATTATTTCGTTTTTTTGTTGTTGTTGTTGTTTTGTTTTGGGTTCTGTTTTTGGGTTTTGTTTGTTTGTTTGTTGTTGTTGTTGTGTTGTTGTTGGGGTTTGTTTTGTTTTTGTTTTGTTTTGTTGTTTTGTTGGGGGTTTTTGGGGGGGGCGATTTCGCGTGTCGTTTTCCGTTTTTCAAATTTCATTTTGGTCAAGTATTTGTGATTAAGTATTCCCTAAAGTATTAAAATCTGAAAATCTGCTATGTTGACTTTATTTGCCCTTTAAAACACTCCTCTGTGATTGACTGTAGTCTCCAGTCGATTTAAATAATAAGCATCTCAACATGAAACAAAGAAGCTGGAAAGATCAAAGTCAAGTAACAGACGTTGATGTGACATTATAAAAGACGTCAGATCAAGTCGTTTTACTGGTGTATATGCTGATGTTTATGTCAAACATTGGCTGCCGGGAAATATAACGAGCATCTTTACAAACACAGTGTGCATCCTTGCAGATTATTGTGAGTGACAAATCAGGAGATATTTGCATTCAGAGGAATATGTAAAGCATCCATGAAGAATATTTCATACATCTTTAATCAAAATGGACACATGTAAAGAAAATAACTAAACCATTTGTTCCAAACTTTTAACACAACTCAAATCAATCAATTCTCAGTTTATTTTAAATACGCTGTAAATCCTATTAACAAGATTACCTGTGAACAGGATGCATCAAATCAACGCGAGGAGCCACTGAAGTTTAACAAAGGGACCTTTTTCACAACCTGGTGCCCGTATTTGGTTTAAGTCTTGGTCTGGTCATTATTGACGTGTGTCAAACTGATGCATTGTATGTATGTAATTCCATTCATAAAAGACGTCAACTAAAGCAGACTACTAAATATCACAGATTTGATATAAGTATGATTAGTCAGGAAAACGTTAAACATTTCTACAAGTAAAGTAAGGAGCAAAGGAAACTATACGTCTCTGTTGAATTTATCATATGCTTGATTTTCAATTAATAATATCTTAATTTATCGATATTATATCCAAAAAACGAAATGTACTGGCGCTTTGTCGGCACTACACCTACATTTTAATATTCTTTTCAAATGTAGCTTTAAGTTTAGAACACTAAAAAATATTAAAACAAACAACTTTTGATGGGTATCTGAGACATGTGATCTTTGAAAATCAAGAAATTTGCTTTATTTAGCACACATTTACAACGTTTCAAACATAGTAGGAGTCATGTCGTTGAAAATTCATTTCTTCCTCCAGTCTTCGTTGAACCAATTTACTTTTACACAACATTACCCAGGCACAGATTCCTTTTTAACAAACTGTTGCAGGAATGAGTGATGGTTAAATAGACATAATCAAAGATAAACAGTTCAAACAGTTCTTTCAATTTTCAAACACATAAAAAACATACTCGGTATGCTTTCTTTTGTCCCCTTGAATATATCAACTACAATAAAAGCAAAATAATTTCTGATGACTGAACATGGCTGTCCTCATATTCGAACAAATATAGATTTGGGAATTTATTGGTCATTCTTGGTGCTGTGGTACTCCAGATACTATCAGTGATAACTACACACCCGTCATAGGGACTTGGAATCCATCAATACTAGTTTCCCAACAATCCACTAGTATTTGATTTGAAGGATATATATAAGCAATATGGATGTCACGATACAGGGTCACACGATACGATATATATATAGATGCAGAAGCCACGATACGATACGTATTTCGATACTACATACGACATTTCGTGCGGAAATCGCAGAGAATAGAGTTCATAGACTCGCCCATAAAGGTAAAGAAGGACAACTGACTGACAACACGTCGATATGACACTGAGTCAGGTCAACAATTCTGAATGAAACAAGTTTACGAATTTCATTATCACACGCAGCAAGGAAACGCAGTCTTGTTATCGGACCGGTTTAAAGACGACCAAGAAAGTTATGAGGGATTAAAAACATATTTTTTACTTGCTCGATGTGAGATCAACATGGACAATCGATATTGGGTTAAAAGTGGATTGTTTTCTGAAGCCTTCTTTTATTGACTATTAAATCTCTGATAGCCTACTCAGTGACGATAATCATATGGATGGATCGCTGGAATCAGTTATGTCTGCTCTACAGGTAGCACCCAACACTCACACAATTACAATTATAAACGTAGCTGACAGTGAGTAAGGAGGTGTGAAACGTCCACACAAAGGTCATCATAGGACAGCATCGCGCACCATGACCGCGAACGAAATGTCAAGTTAGTAAATTCCTCTGGATATCTACTATAACATTTCTGGAATGCGATAAACACGACTTTTATGGACCCTGAAACCTTGATTGAAAAGCCTAGTCGCAGGCAAAATGTCTTTTGGTGAAATTTGAATAAAATGTATATGCTGAGAAAGATCTAATTTAGAAATGCTGATGTCATATCCTTTAGCTTATGGAATAGTTCTCGACATGAAGGGGAAATTAACGATTGTGCACTGGGTTTATGGTTACACGGGTAGTAGGCGGAGTGAGTGAGGGAATGCTGTTTTACCCCAAGAGCTGCACTGTAACATCTGTCAATTATATTGAATCTGGAGAATGTAAACAAGTGGTTGATAGCATGAACAACGGTTCATACAATCCGCGCGCGACTTTACTAGGTCATATAGTCTTGTAACCGGATTCTCCTTTGATTGGATTTGCCGACCTATCCTGCCCCAGAATCAAGAATCCCATGGACGTTCTGAAACAACTACAAGACAGTCAGCTGAATTTCTCCAGTCGATGAGGCTGCAAATGATTACGTATCAGAAGCTTATTCAAGCAAACACATAATTAGTGTTAGGTGTGACATACGAATATTTGCCCATAACAACCCTGCTAACCCATCATGACGTAGTTAATGTTAACATGGTGCCACCGTGTTACGTTACATCGTCAATAGGCTACAATATAGTTGCCAGTCATGTGACACAGTGACGATTATGAAATGTCTGTGGCATGATCTGAATTATAGCGATGACATTCATACACGACACCTGTTTGGTGTCCTTCAGTAGCCATTTAACAATATCAGCTGTCGTTGTTCAAGCCTTAAACTGTGCTGTGTGTCGTTTTTGATGTGACCACCCATTTAGCTATGTTATATGTCGATGCTCACGTATTTAGCTGTATCAAAGGTTGATAATCACCTGATTAGAGTGGTAAGTCCATTCCTGGTACCCCCTGTTGTGATATTAATGGAATATTGTTAAACATGGCGTAAAGCAATACACGCCTGTTAAGAGAACGAATACTTCACCCGTATGATTATTATAATTACAGTCATTTGTGACTTAAGCCTTTTATTAAATCTTCGCTTTTAAACATGTCCTACCCATGTTTTATTTAATCTAGAGAACATATATAGTCCAAACGGAGCAGCATATTTTCACTTCGATTTTCAAAACGTCATCTTATGTCCACTGATGGTCAAAAAGGGGTTTTCCAATAGACAATTAACCCTCTTGTAGGTTTCTATTTGCAATCATTTCCATTTTGACATTACCAGTTTAAGAGATGGACTTTCCTGTCAAGATCATTTGATATATAGTGATTTCATTCAGACGATCTGATTGACGTTATTGCCAGTGCCTCCAGAAACATAAACATGTCCGGTATGCAATGTTCATATTCTTAAATATCGATAATCTATAACATCCTAATCGTGATGCTGCACAAAACTTGTTCCAAATGAAGAAATGGTCAACAGTGAGCTTCCAGTTAATGTAAAATGTGGTTATTACCATTTATTAAATATGGATGAACAGGCATATTTTACTTCCTTCCGCTTGCTTCATGTGTGATTATACCAACAGAGAGTCACAGTAAAGTAGCATCTCATCGCCACAAATCACATCTTTATGTGCATGCCCATAGTCAGAGCTGAGATTTGTTCACATTTTCAGGTTTTGACAAAAACTCAGCTTTTAGAGGTTTTATGTACAGACGGCCTGGTGTGATTTACGGACCAACGCTCGACTTCTCTTTGCCATAAGATGCTTCAGAAACGCCTCAAATAAAGGCGTAAAGGGAAATGCCGTCACATGTTCAGAAGGAAACTCAATATTTCAATCACGTCCTCCCTATTCAATCAACACTCAATTTAGGAGTATCCCATGTGGAAAGTGGCCTAGTAATCATTGTAAAGAGTTCTCTTCTTGCAATGGTCGTCTATCTATCCCTAGCTATTACCGCCCGTGGAATAGTTCACATGTAAATATTATTGTTTGGTAACCGTTTGTTCGCTGGAAGCTGCATAGTCTGAAGGATAATGTGTAAATCGTACCAATAACCGTATTTACCCCATTTTTTCTATTATAATGTGTTACTTTAGTGTGCATTTACTTTCTTAAATACATTTAAGTTATTTTATCTGTTTGCTGTGCTTTCCTATTGAATTAAATTTTACAAAGGAATACTAGCATTTTGGGTATGTTATGGATCTGGGAGGCGCTTGAATTCGAGCGCTTATAGTGCAATCCTCAATGAGTTATTGTTTGGTTTTTGCAATCGTGTAAAGAAAATATATTACTTTCGGAACATAGTTCACGTCAAACCTCACGAAATTAAGTGATTTTAAGAAAGAGCCAGCACTGGAGAATGCATGTAATCGAAGACCGATTACTTTTGTATGTACTTTGAAGAATCTTACATCTGAATAAAAACATTAAAGTAACATTTACATTTTAAATAATGTTATCATAGTTCTTTTCGAATAATGATAAATATGTGTGCTTGTTTTAATATAGCACAGAAATGGTTTCATGAACAACCTTCAAGGGCAACTGGATAAGAAAGAAGTCCCGGAACAATGCACAGCTTCAAGTTCGCTGAGGGCGGTCGGGGAGCGTAGTGGTTAAAGCGTTCGCTCGTCACGCCGAAGACCCGGGTTCGATTCCCGACACGGGTACAATGTGTGAAGGCCATTTCTGGTGTCCCCCGCCGTGATATTGCTGGAATATTGCTAAAAGCGGCGTAAAACCATACTCACTCACTCACTCACTCAAGTTCGCTGAAGGTGTCAGCTGTAAACCACGGTATTTTTAAACAGCAAGATCGTCAGCAGTAAATCAAGATTTTCAATATGTTTGAGTGGCATTTAGAAAATGGTATCTGAACTAAGAAGAATGTAATATGGATCATCAGTTTCTTCATGGCAATTGAAATACTATTTTCATTGTAAAAGGCGCATTGTTTACAAAAGCAGAACACACTTGTTATTTCAATAACTTAAAAATGAAGTTGCTTTATACCAATCAATTCAAGAACGCAAGATATTACTTGTAAAGAATTGTGGAAATTGATGAATGTAGAAGAAACAGTTTAAAATATTAATAAAGAAAATAAATTAATTAATTAACAAAAATTAAAGTCAGCTGTAAATCTTAGAAACGCACAATAGTATTGCCTCTAATCCCACGAAACGCACATAAAGCCAGCGGTGCTGACAGTGAGAAATATCTTCCCGTAGGGACGTGGTAGAAATTTGTAAACGTGTTAAAAAAGCAGTTTATTTATTGTAAGAAAGGTTTCTTTGGTCAAACTAAACTACGTTCAGGAGAGACAAGACCATAACTTGTAAGCCCATTGTGGGCAACAAATGCGGCAAATTGAGGTGGTCACTGTATCGTGCTGACGAAAAACCTCGTTAAGTGTTAGGACGACATTTTATCAAATTACAGATTTATTGAATTTCAGCAACAGAATGGCATTAAGACGGTATTAAACGCATAGAAGCAGCCTGGTGAGAGTTAACGAGATCAAAAGAAACAGCTCCGTAGAACTTGATATGTGTGAGGCTATTCTGGCTTTACCATAGCTTCTATGATTTACCTCCTCGGTGGTATTTAGTCATTTCTGTCTTCAAGTATGCCTTGTGCTTTATGTGTTGATCAAACAACGTTACCTTCAGATGTATGGTGCTGTTGCATTGTATTACCGTCGATGCAACAACAAACGTCACCTTTACATCACTGTGTCAGTGTTTGTTATCGGTATCAAATCTCGTTTCACTCATACATGGAAGGGCAATTTCAGTTTGTGGGCAGGCCGCTTTCATTTCGTCATGTTCATGTTGCAAATTAATCAAGTTTAATGTTGGTTACAACCCACTCCCTCTCTACGGCATTCTTCAGTGATATCAACTACGCTATGTTGTGATCCCCGAACAATGCCTTATTCAACCAAGAAACAAACTGACGTTACCATAGATTCTATAATATACTTTTTTTTAGGTGTTTTCAATGCTTTCTGTCTTCAATTTCGCCTTGTGTTTAATGTGTTCACCCTAACAATGTAACTTTTAGATATATTGTGTTGTTAAGTTGTTTTACCGTCGTTAAACAAACGCCGTCTTCATAACACTATGACAATGTTTGTTATCTGTATCAAGTTCAGTTTAATTCATACACGGCAAGACAATTTCAGTTTGTGAACTGGCTGCTTTGTTTTCTTTATGTGTTTGTTGCAAATTAGTTTAGTTCTTTACAAGTCAATTGTAATGTCTGATACAACGCAATCACTCTCTTCGGCTTACTTCATTGATGTCAAAAACGGTATGTTGTGATCTCTGTACAATATCTTATTCAACCAAGGAAGCAAATTTAGACTCTGAAGTATTCATCTTCAAGGGCAGAACCGTAAACAGATTCTTCAAATCAAATATAAATTCAATTGTCGCTGCCCTGATTGAATTATGGTGCGTCTTCATTGGAGAGATCACATTCTTCGCCAAAGGGTTTAAACACTCCCCTGTGAATGAATAACCTATGTATCCTCAAGTCGATTTAAATAATTTGCATCTAGCAACAGTCCAAAGAATGTGGAAAGATTAAAGTCATGTGAGTGAGTGAGTGAGTTGGGTTAAACGCCGCTTTTAACAGTATTCCAGCTATATCACGGCGTGTCAGCTTAATGTGGGAGGAAAGCCCGAAGTGATGCAGGTCTCAGACGCTTACCAGTTCGGTGAAACCCACGAGCACGGGCATGGTGCTGACAAACCTAGAAACATAATCGGGGTGAACCGGGATTCGAACCCACAACCATAGGTTTCTGGCGTGTCCAGGAGACGTGACTCTGCACAGCGAATCACGGCGCCTTAGACGACTGGGCCACCCGTGCCCCCTAAAGTCATGTGAGAGACGATGATGTGATTTGGTTGTGACATTACAAAAGACGTCAGATCAAGTCGTTTTACTGGCGTGTTTGCTGATGTTCATGTCAATAATTGACGGCCGGGAAATAAAACGTACATCTTCACAAACACATTGTGCTTCCTTGCGGATTGTTGAGAGTGACAAAACAGAAGATGTTTGACGTTGACAGAGGAAAAGAGGATCTAAAGCATTCCATAAGGAATGCTTCGAATAACTTAAATCAAAATGGACACAACGTGTAAAGAAAATAACTAAAACGTTTGTTCCAAACTTTAAACACAACTCAATTCATTGAATTTTCATAACATTTCCATTAAACTGTTAATCATATCAACCAGATTACCTTGAACAGAATCCAACAAAATTAATGTGAGTAGTCGCTGGAGTTCAACAAAAATATATTAATCGAAACTATAAAATATATTTTCACGACCTAGTGGCCTTATCAAATTTCAAATTTTGCTGCCAATTACCCGAGCCAATTGTCCCCTTACATCAATTATGGCATGTGATCCTTTCTGTCTTTGATGTCCTTTAAAGCCACACACCTAGGACATTCTCGACTTGGATCTATGCAGAAGTCGAAGTTTCATTACTTGGATTTAATTTTGAGAGGTAAGTAAATGGCCAGCATTTTGACTTGGAAGTTGTGGTATCAATGACGACCATACCTTTGCTCGTGGTATTCCCCAAAGTGGATGGATGCTATCGCAACCCACGATCTAGTGTTTCTAGTGCGCCCAAGGGACGCAACTCTGCACAGCGAATTAGACGATTATGACACTGTGCCCTCATGTAGAAATAGGATAATATTACACATTCGTAGCAAAGCCGCTTGAGATATAAAAAAATAGTTAACAACTATGAAGATAATGTTTTTAGAGACCGGGAGCGCGGAGGTAATACGATTATCCCTCGTCAAACAGGCCATTGCACGAACCGTTGATCACGGATGCCAACAAAAGAAACAGTTATTTATGAAGGGGTTTAGGACCAAATCAATATTTATTTGAATAACTGCAGTTTACTTAATATTCAAATGAATCCTACACTTCTTTTAAAGGTTTATTGTAGATATATTCCATTTCGTATGCTTCCTCATGTTCAGAATCGACGTGGCATCGTCAATCTCTCATCTATGTAGAAACGAGTGCAAAGTATTCATAAAAAGACATGTACACTTTAATAATTTAATAAAGCAACAAAGCCCTTTCCATATCAAATAGAAATCCCTGCATAAAACAGAGTCGATTGTACGATTCCGACTATATTGTTAGTATGTGTTATGATACTAGGCGTTCGCGAAAAGGTGAGCGTATCCTGCCCCACAAACACATGCAAAGTCAAATCAATTGTTCACATGAAAAAACACGGGAACACGTGGTGCATCGGACATCAGTTTTGGTCACTGATGCGTCAAATTTGGAAATGTCCTCTATATCTCTACCATAAAACTTTTTGAAAGTTTTACTGAGGTCTTCAATATTGCACCTTGATCAAACAACTTTGATCGTATGACGTTCTGTGAAGTCTTGGTAGAAAGAGCATGCTCAACTGTATCTCAAAAGTTGTGAAATGTAAACACCAAAGGCTGGAGTTGCTGGAATATTTCTCGACATGAAGGGAAAGTTGACTGTTGGAAGGTTGAAGTCATCCCTCTTGTCATACAGTCTTGTGGAGAGTGTTTTCCCACTCTGAATCTTAATGCATAGATCTAAATAAGCAGTCTAATAGGTATCACACTTTTCATACAGATCTGATTAGTCAGATAAAAGTAACACATTTCTACAAGTAAACTGAGGAGAAAGAGAAACTATACCTCTCAGTTGATTTTATCACATGTTTTATGTCCAATGAAATATCTTAGGTTAGCGTTATTATATTAACAAAGGAGCTGTACTAGCGCTTAGTCGGCACTGCTTCTACGAAGTTATAATTAAATATAGTAACTTGAAAAAATATACTAGGGATGGATATCTTTGGCATCGTGTCATTGACAATCAATTATAAACTGACGTCCAAAAGAAACTTTACCAGAGTTTCAATTCACTCTTGCTCAAAAACAACAAAACATACATGCATGAAGTAAAGTTGCCGTTGCAATCGTTTTATACCCTTACCCGCACGTGCATTTGCAGCTGTCCGTGGTGCACGTGTTTTTCACTTTTTCGCGTTTTATCTCGCAAACATGTAACAGACGATAAACATTTTCTGCATACACTATTGTTGTATTTAGTTTATGTGTTTAAGATAGACTTCATCGAAAAAAAAATTATACTTTGGAATTTATATTTTCAGTTGGTAAAGTTTCTTTTAGACGTCAGTTTATTTGTAGTTTCCGCCACAAATTACATTCGTCTGTACAAAAAGGCCCATGGCCTACAAGTACTGAATAAAGTAAAGGCCTGTTTAGTTGTTTGTGATGTTGTTCATGAATCATGACACATTTAACAACGTCCTTAATTACACAATTAGCTATGTCAGGTGTCGTTGATCACCCCTTTAATTGTGTTGGATGTCGTTGATCAGCCACTGAAAGTGTACCTGTGTCAGGCTTTATAGATGACAACCCATTTAGCTAGGCCGTGTGTCGTTGATCACCTGTTTATCGATATAAATTGTTGATAGTCACCTATTTATAGTATAAAGCCCATTTCTGATGTCCCCCTAAAGTGATACAGGGGGAATATTGCCAATGCATCGTAAAACAACACTCACTCAACTCTTCAGAGAACCAATACCATGTGTCGCCCATATGATTATTAACATGACAATGATTTGTGACTTCGCACATCTTCACGTTCATGTACTACACATGCCCTTCGCATTTTCTTTAAATCTTGAGGGAATATATTGTCAAACCTGACCACCATATTTTCACTTCTGTTTCAAAACGGTATCTAATGTTCATTCACCATCAATAAGGGCCTTCCAATAGACAATTAACCCCTTTCAGGTTTCTTTTTGCAATCATTTTCATTTTGACATTGCCTGTTAAAGGGATGGGCTGTCCTGTCAAGATCGTTTGATAAATATTGATTTCATTCCTACGATCTGAATGAGGTTATTACCAGTGCCTCTGGAAGCACTAAACATGTCAAACATGCAATATCCATGTTAAATATCGATGATCTATAATAGCCCGAGTGAAATGCTTCCAAATGAAGAACCGGTCATCATGAGCTTGCAGTGAATCTAACATATGGCTATTACCATTTATTAAATATGGATGAACAGGCACATAATTTTGTTTCTCTCCGCTTTCACGTTTCGTTGGTTGAACAACCCCCAACCAATCACGTTTAATATAATCCCAACACCACAAATCACATCCATATGTGCATGCCCATAATCAAAACTGAAATTTGTTCATATTTTCACATTTTGACAAAGACTCATCGCTTTAAAAGTATAACGTGAAGCCACTCTTATGTGATGTACGGACCGACGACTTCTCTTTGCCAGGAAATGCTTTAGAAAAGCCTTAAATATGTTGTAATGGGAAATGCCACCAGATGTTGAGGACGGAAACCAATATTTCAATCACGTCTTCCGTAATCAATCAGCACTCCAATTTGGGAGTATCCCATTTGGAAAGTGGCCTAGAAATCATGATGAAGAGTTCTCTACTTGCAATTCTCATCTAACTACATCTGACCACACCCTTCAGCAATCCATGCTTGCCATAAAAGGCGATTTTGCTTGTCGTAAGAGGCGACTAAAGGAATCGGGTGGTCAGGCTCGCTGACTTGGTTGATGCATGTCATCGATCCCAATTGCGTGGATCGATGCTTATGATGTCAATCACTAGATTGTCTGGTCCAGACTCGATTATTTACAGGCCGCCATCATTTAGCTGGAATATTGCTGAGTGTGGCGTTAAACAACAAACACAACTTAATGCGGAATGTTTCATACAGTGATACTTTTGATGCAGTTACTTTCTTAAGTACATTTAAATTCATTCAGTGCATTTGTTAAACTATTGCTATAATAATATATTACATTTTTGGTGTCCAACATGCTTGTCAATATCTGTCGATTGGGCTTGCCTCTGTATTTTCCAAGGTAACTATCTACTGAATAACAACGTCAACCTTATACATCATGAACAAATACTGTTAAAGTATTTCCATGGTTCGACTGAAAAACTCCTCAGGGAGTCCAGGATTTCGACAAAACAGGGGATGCACACTGGGTTTTCTGGTCCTGAATCGATTATTTACATGCTGCTGTCATATTGCAAGAATAGTCGTTCATTATTATACAGGTCATATTCTTAGTGGTGCATGTAGTTCATGCCCTGCGCGGGGGGCCCGGGGGGGGCCAGTCGTCTAAGGCAGCGATTCGCACTGCAGAGTTGCGTCCCTTGGACACGCCATAAACCTATGATTGTGGGTTCGAATCCCGGTTCGCCCCAATTATGTTTCTAGGTTTGTCAGCACCATACCCGTGCTCGTGGGTTTCACCGAAGTGGTAAACGTCTGAGACCTGCATCTCTTCGGGCTTTCCTCCCACATTAAGCTGACACGCCGTGATATAACTGGAATACTGTTAAAAAGCGGCGTTAAACCCAACTCACTCACTCATGCCCTGCCCATCAATGTAATCATTCAAGCGCTTTCTTGCAGCAACCTGATTAACAAGGAACGTGGCCGTCGTACTTTTATTATTGGCTATTAGTTTGAAGTTTCTTTGCCAGCAGACGCAACATCGCTATTAAACATAGGAGTCAAATTGTAATTCATGTAATGCATTAAGTGTAAAAACAAGTTAACTCATCACTAAAGAGATTATTCATTTCTTGTAGGAACTCAAAGAAACGCTTAAACACAACAAGGGCTTTCGGATTTATTGCAGAGCTGTTTGCTGTGCTTTATAATTACATGAAATGATACGATGGAGTAACTGCATTTTGGGTCTGGCATAGATCCGGGAGGCGTGTACATTAGGCTTTTTGGTCCTAACCTCAATGATTTATTGTCAGGTAATTGCAATCGTGTGAAGAAAATATATCTCTTCCGAAACAAAATTCACGTGAAACCACAAAACATAAAGTGATTTGAAAAACACCTCATTTAATCGAAAACAGATTACCTTTTAATGTACTTTGAAGCCCCTCTGATTAAATACATTGAAATGGCATTTACATTTAATTAAAAAAATCCCTTTTCTTTTCGTATAATGATAAATGTGTGTACCTGATTTTACATAGCACAGAAATGATTTCATGAATAACGTACCAGAGCAACTGGGTAAGGAAGTCCCCGAGCAATGCACAGCAACCTGTTCACTGAAAGTGTCCGCTGTGAATCACGTTTTTTTTAATATCTGTGAGAGGTTTTTCGAAATTGGAATCTTAACTAAGAACAATGTAATATTCTTAATGTCAACTGACATGCGGATGATGTCAAAATTGGGTCGCATTTTTTAAGTCATTAACTTGAACCAAAATGCACCTTGCCGATTTTCAAAATAACTACTTTATTCATGACAATGTTTGTTTGTTTGCTTGTTGTTTAACGCCGCACTCAGCAATATTCCAGCTATATGACGGCGGTCTGTAAATAGGTCCAGAGGTGGTCCAGACTCGATTATTACAGACCACCTTCAAATAGCTGGAATATTGCTGAGAGCGGCGTAAAACAAAAAACAAACCAACCATTTTCAATTTCAATGTCGGACACAACCCACTCACTCTCTGCGGCTTTCTTCAGTGATATCAACTACGACATGTTGTGATCCCCTTGCAGTGTCTTATTCAGCCAGGAAACAAACTTTAGACTGTGGTCATTGACGTACTCATCTGCAAGAGGAAGTTTGAAAGTAGAATCTTGAAGTTAAATTCAAATTCTATTCTCGCAGGCCTGATTGCCCATAGCTGCTTCTTCATCAAAGAGATCACACTCTTTGCCTTAAAGGTTCAAACAATCCCCTTTGAATGATCAACCTCTATAGTCACAAGTCCATTTAAATAATTAGCATCTTAGCAGAAAACAGCCAAAAGAAGCTGCAAACCATCGGCAAAGATCAAAGGCAAGCGAAAGACGACGATATCATTTGGTTGTAACATTAGAGAGGGCCTTTGATCAAGATGTTTTCACAATCACACATGTTGACGTTCATATCAAACACTACATTGGATGCTGAAAAAATGAAATAAGCATCTTCACGATCACATTTGTGCCCCCTTAACGATTGTTGTGAGTGACAAATGAACAGATATTTGACATTTAGAGGATTCTGTATAATATTACCAGATTACGAATGTCAGAAATCAAAGTGTGAAAACAAAACATCAGTTTCGAAACTTTACAAATAACATAATATATTCCCAAAACAGAGTTTGCATAAACTGTTAATCCAATCAACGCGATACTCATGAACATGATCCAACAAAATCACTGTGAGTAGTCCTTGGGGTTTAACAAAGTTATATAAAGGGGACGTTTCTCCACGACCATTTTCGTTTCATGTCAAAATTGAGTAATTAGTGAGTGGTATCAAACCGAAACTGTGTATGTGTGCATTTATGGTAATTATCAGCAGCCACATTAATATACACTATAACATATGAGTTTACAGACACACAAAATTTGCTTATTGCAGTTGCTGGAACTAGTGTCCCTTTGAGTGAGGTCCCAATACGGCAAAAGATCTTTCGTATCACTAACGTCCTTACCGACACATCGATGACACTCTTCGTACATGTTTAATGCAAAAGTGTTTACATCAAAGGTGGCATTCCTTGAAATTAATTTAAGATCAAGAAGAATTATGGGTTTTGAACATATACCATCTTTAACAATCGTATCTTCAGGTTACATGTTGAAAACTGTAGCATCAGTGAAAAGAGAGTTGATTTTATTCTCGAAACGCAATTGTCAACTTTGTCTTCATCTACAGGGGCGGTCGGGTAGCCTAGTGGTTAAAGCGTTCGCTCTACACGCCGAGGACCCGGGTTCAATTCCCGACATGGGTACAATGTGTGAAGCCCATTTGTGATGTCCCCCGCCGTGATATTGCCAGAATATTGCTAAAAGCGGCGTAAAACCATACTCACCCAGTCACTCTTCATTTACATCCTATTGAACGAAAGACTGGTGACAAAGTGACCTTTTAATGACATGAGATACTGACGATTGCTCTTGTCAACGCACATGCGCGCTATGTCATGAGTCATGAGGCCACTATGCTTGTCGTAAGTGGTGACTAATGGGATCGGTAGGTCAGGCTCGCTGATTTGGTTGATGCATGTCATCGTATCCCAATTGCGTAGATCGATGCTCATGTTGTCAATCCCTGGATTGTCCAGACTCGATTATTTACAGACCGCCGCCATATAGCTGGAATGTTGCTGAGTGTGACGTTAAACAACAAACAAACAAGCGAACAAACAAACGAAAAAGATGATGTCATGGCCCATATTTAATCGTGTCTGAACCAGGGAAACCAGTGGTTCATGGAAGGCGTAAGGATCAGTGTCATCGGAGCTCGGTTTAGCATTGTGACCACCTGATCCTTTCTTAAATAGGGGGCACGGGTGGCCCAGTCGTCTAAGGCGACGCGATTCGCTGGGCAGATTTGTGACCCTTGGGCACGCTAGAAACCTATGATTGTGGGTTCGAATTCCGGTTCGCACCGATTATGTTTCTAGGTTTGTCAGCACCATACCCGTGTGGTAAAACTATCAATCAAACTATCAATCTCTGGATTTTCTGGTCCTGAATCGATTATTTACATGTTGCTGTCATATTGCAAGAATAGTCGTTCATTATTATACAGGTCATATTCTTAGTGGTGCATGTAGTTCATGCCCTGCACAGGGGTCAGCACCATAACCGTGCTCGTGGATTTCACCGAAGTGGTAAAACTATCAATGAAACTATCGATTCGCACTGCAGAGTTGCCTCCCTTGGATACGCCAGAAACCTATGATTGTGGGTTCGAATCCCGGTTCGCACCGATTATGTTTCTAGGTTTGTCAGCACCATAACTGTGCTCGTTGGTTTCACCAAAGTGGTAAACGTCTGAGACCTGCATCACTTCGGGCTTTCCTCCCATATTAATTGGTTCAAGAACGATAGATACTACATGTTAAGAATTGTGAAAATTGATGAATGTAGAAGAAACAGTTGAAAATATTAATAAAGAAAATAAATTAATTAATTAACAAAAATTAAAGTCAGCTGTAAATCTTAGAAACGCACAATAGTATTGCCTCTAATCCCACGTAACGCACATAAAGCCAGCGGTGCTGACAGTGAGAAATATCTTCCCGTAGGGACGTGGTAGAAATTTGTAAACGTGTTAAAAAAGCAGTTTATTTATTGTAAGAAAGGTTTCTTTGGTCAAACTAAACTACGTTCAGGAGAGACAAGACCATAACTTGTAAGCCCATTGTGGGCAACAAATGCCTCAAATTGAGGCGGTCACTGTATCGTGCTGACGAAAGACCTCGTTAAGTGTTAGGACGCAATTTTATCAAATTACAGATTTATTGAATTTCAGCAACAGAATGGCATTAAGACGTTATTAAACGCATAGAAGCAGCCTGGTGAGAGTTAACGAGATCAAAAGAAACAGCTCCGTAGAACTTGATATGTGTGAGGCTATTCTGGCTTTACCATAGCTTCTATGATTTACCTCCTCGGTGGTATTTAGTCATTTCTGTCTTCAAGCATGCCTTGTGCTTTATGTGTTGATCAAACAACGTTACCTTCAGATGTATGGTGCTGTTGCATTGTATTACCGTCGATGCAACAACAAACGTCACCTTTACAACACTGTGTCAGTGTTTGTTATCGGTATCAAATCTCGTTTCACTAATACATGGAAAGGCAGTTTCAGTTTGTGGGCAGGCCGCTTTCATTTCGTCATGTTTATGTTGCAAATCAATCACGTTCAATGTTGGTTACAACCCACTCCCTCTCTATGGCATACTTCAGTGATATCAACTACGCTATGTTGTGATCCCTGTACAATGCCTTATTCAACCAAGAAACAAACTGACGTTACCATAGATCCTATAATAAACTTTCTATGCGGTGTTTCAATGCATTCTGTCTTTAATTTTGCCTTGTGTTTAATGTGTTCACCCTAACAATGTAACTTTTAGATGTATTGTGTTGTTAAGTTGTTTTACCGTCGTTAAACAAACGCCGTCTTCACAACACTGTGACAATGTTTGTTATCTGTATCAAGTTCAGTTTAATTCATACACGGCAAGACAATTTCAGTTTGTGAACTGGCTGCTTTGTTTTCTTTATGTGTTTGTTGCAAATTAGTTTAGTTCTTTACAAGTCAATTGTAATGTCTGATACAACGCACTCACTCTCTTCGGCTTACTTCATTGATGTCAAAAACGGTATGTTGTGATCTCTGTACAATATCTTATTCAACCAAGGAACCAAATTTAGACTCTGAAGTATTCATCTTCAAGAGCAGAACCGTAAGCAGATTCTTCACTTCAAATTTAAATTCAATTGTCGCTGACCTGATTGAATTATGGTGCGTCTTCATTGGAGAGATCACATTCTTCGCCAAAAGTGTTTAAACACTCCCCTGTGAATGAATAACCTATGTATCCTCAAGTCGATTTAAATAATTAGCATCTAGCAACAGTCCAAAGAATGTGGAAAGATTAAAGTCATGTGAGGAGTGAGTGAGTTGGGTTTAACGCCGCTTTTAACAGTATTCCAGTTATATCGCGGCGTGTCAGCTTAATGTGGGAGGAAAGCCCGAAGTGATGCAGGTCTTAGACGTTTACCACTTCGGTGAAACCCACGAGCACAGGCATGGTGCTGACAAACCTAGAAACATAATCGGGGTGAACCGGGATTCGAACCCACAACCATAGGTTTCTGGCGTGTCCAGGAGACGTGACTCTGCACAGCGAATCGCGGCGCCTAAGACGACTGGGCCACCCGTGCCCCCTAAAGTCATGTGAGAGACGATGATGTGTCTTGGTTGTGACATTACAAAAGACGTCAGATCAAGTCGTTTTACTGGCGTATATGCTGATGTTCATGTCAATAATTGACGGCCGGGAAATAAAACGTACATCTTTACATACATATTGTGCTTCCTTGCGGATTGTTGTGAGTGACAAAACAGAAGATGTTTGACGTTGACAGAGGAAAAGAGGATCTAAAGCATTCCATAAGGAATGCTTCGAATAACTTAAATCAAAATGGATACAACATGTAAAGAAAATAACTAAAACGTTTGTTCCAAACTTTAAACACAACTCAATTCATTGTATTTTCATAACATTTCCATTAAACTGTTAATCATATCAACAAGATTACCTTGAACAGAATCCAACAAAATTAATGTGAGTAGTCGCTGGAGTTCAACAAAAATATATTAATCGAAACTATAAAATATATTTTCACGACCTAGTGGCCTTATTCGGTTCATGTCTAGATTGTGTAATTATTGCCTGTGTCAAACTGATAGTGTTACAGTGTATGTATGTAATTATGGGAATCATCAACAGACACATTAGAATACATGTGTATGACAAAAATGGAGTTCACAGTCACGCAAAGTGAGTTTTCGGAGACATCTTTCAAATTTTGCTGCCAATTACCGGAGCCAAAAGTCCCCATACATCAATTATGGCATGTGATCCTTTGTGTCATTGATGTCCTTTAAAGCCACACACCTAGGACATTCTCGACTTGGATCTATGCAGAAGTCGAAGTTTCATTACTTGGATTTAATTTTGAGAGGTAAGTAAATGGCCAGCATTTTGACTTGGAAGTTGTGGTATCAATGACGACCATACCTTTGCTCGTGGTATTCCCAAAAGTGGATGGATGCTATCGCAACCCACGATCAAGTGTTTCTAGCATGCCCAAGGGACGCAACTCTGCACAGCGAATTAGACGATTATGACACTTGGCCCTCATGTAGAAATAGGATAATATTACACATTCGTAGCAAAGCCGCTTGAGATATAAAAAAATAGTTAACAACTATGTAGATAATGATTTTAGAGACCGGGAGCGCGGAGGTAATACGATTATTCCTCGTCAAACAGGCCATTGCACGAACCGTTGATCACGGATGCCAACAAAAGAAAGAGTTATTTATGAAGGGGTTTAGGACCAAATCAATATTTATTTGAATAACTGCATTTTTACACAAAACCAGTTTACTTAATATTCAAATGAATCCTACACTTCTTTTAAAGGTTTATTGTAGAGATATTCCATTTTGGTATGCTTCCTCATGTTCAGAATCAACGTGGCATCGTCAATCTCTCATCTATGTAGAACCGAGTGCAAAGTATGCATTCATAAAAAGACATGAACACTTTAATAATTTAATAAAGCGACAAAACCCTTTCCATATCAAATAGAAATCGATTCGATTTTACGATTCCGACTATATTGTGAGCATGTGTTTATGAATCGCTATCAAATAGTTATGATACTAGGCGTTCGCGAAAAGGTGAGCGTATCCTGCCCCACAAACACATGCAAAGTCAAATCAATTGTTCACTTGAAAAAACACGGGAACACGTGGTACAAGTCAAAATAGAGAATTGCATCGGACATCATTTTTGGTCACTGATGCGTCAAATTTGGAAATGTCCTCTACATCTCTACCATAAAACTTTTTGAAAGATTTACTGAGGTCTTGAATATTGCAACCTTGATCAAACAACTTTGATCGTATGACGTTCTGTGAAGTCTTGGTAGAAAGAGCATGGTCAATTTTATCTCAAAAGTTGTGAAATGTAAACACCAAAGGCTGGAGTTCCTGGAATATTTCTCCCAGGAAGGGAAAGTTGACTGTTGGAAGGTTGAAGTCATCCCCCTTGTCATACAGTCTTGTGGAGAGTGTTTTGCCACTGTGAATCTTAATGCATAGATCTAAATAAGCAGTCTTACAGGTATCACACTTTTAATACAGATCTGATTAGTCAGATAAAAGTAACACATTTCTACAAGTAAACTGAGGAGCAACAGAAACTATACCTCTCAGTTGATTTTATCACATGTTTTATGTCCAATTAAATATCTTAGGTTAGCGTTATTATATTAACAAAGGAGCTGTACTAGCGCTTAGTCGGCACTGCTTCTACGAAGTTATAATTAAATATAGTTACTTGAAAAGAGATACTAGGGATGGATATCTTTGGCATCGTGTCATTGACAATCAATATAAACTGACGTCCAAAAGAAACTTTACCAGAGTTTCAAATCACTCTTGCTCAAAAACAACAAAACATACATGCATGAAGTAAAGTTGCCGTTGCAATCGTTTTATACCCTTACCCGCACGTGCATTTGCAGTTGTACGTGGTGCACGTGTTTTTCACTTTTTCGCGTTTTGTCTCGCAAACATGTAACAGACGATAAACATTTTCTGCATACACTATTGTTGTATTTAGGTTATGTGTTTTAGATAGACTTCATCGAAAAAAAATTATACTTTGTCTGAAATTTATATTTTCAGTTGGTAAAGTTTCTTTTGGACGTCAGTTTATTTGTAGTTTCCGGCACAAATTACATTAAAGGCCCATGGCCTACAAGTACTGAATAAAGTAAAGGCCTGTTTATTTGTTTGTGATGTTGTTCATGAATCATGACACATTTAACAACGTTCTTGATTACCCAATTAGCTATGCCAGGTGTCGTTGATCACCCCTTTATTTGTGTTGGGTGTCGTTGATCAGCCACTGATAGTGTAGCTCTGTCGGGCTTTATAGATGACAACCCATTTAGCTAGGCCGTTTGTCGTTGATCACCTGTTTATCGATATAAATTGTTGATAGTCACCTATTTATAGTATAAAGCCCATTTCTGATGTCCCCCTAAAGTGATACAGGGGGAATATTGCCAATGCATCGTAAAACAACACTCACTCAACTCTTCAGAGAACCAATACCATGTGTCGCCCATATGATTATTAACATGACAATGATTTGTGACTTCGCACATCTTCACGTTCATGTACTACACATGCCCTTCGCATTTTCTTTAAATCTTGAGGGAATATATTGTCAAACCTGACCACCATATTTTCACTTCTGTTTCAAAACGGTATCTAATGTTCATTCACCATCAATAAGGGCCTTCCAATAGACAATTAACCCCTTTCAGGTTTCTTTTTGCAATCATTTTCATTTTGACATTGCCTGTTAAAGGGATGGGCTGTCCTGTCAAGATCGTTTGATAAATATTGATTTCATTCCTACGATCTGAATGAGGTTATTACCAGTGCCTGTGGAAGCACTAAACATGTCAAACATGCAATATCCATGTTAAATATCGATGATCTATAATAGCCCGAGTGAAATGCTTCCAAATGAAGAACCGGTCATCATGAGCTTGCAGTGAATCTAACATATGGTTATTACCATTTATTAAATACGGATGAACAGGCACATAATTTTGTTTCTCTCCGCTCACACGTTTCGTTGGCTGAACAACCCCCAACAAATCACGTATAATATAATCCCAACACCACAAATTACATCCATATGTGCATGCCCATAATCAAAGCTGAAATTTGTTCATATTTTCACATTTTGACAAAGACTCTGATTTCTTCATCGCTTTAAAAGTATTACGTGAAGGCACTCTTATGTGATGTACGGACCGACGACTTCTCTTTGCCAGGAAATGCTTTTCTTCCGTATTCAATCAGCACTCCAATTTGGGAGTATCCCATTTGGAAAGTGGCCTAGAAATCATGATGAAGAGTTCTCTACTTGCAATTCTCATCTAACTACATCTGACAACACCCATGAAGATCCGTAGTAGAACAGGTCTTCAGCAACCCATGCTTGCCATAAAAGGCGACTTTGCTTGTCGTAAGAGGCGACTAAAGGAATTGGGTGGTCAGGCTCGCTGACTTGGTTGATGCATGTCATCGATCCCAATTGCGTGGATCGATGCTTATGATGTCAATCACTAGATTGTCTGGTCCAGACTGGATTATTTACAGGCCGCCATCATTTAGCTGGAAGATTGCTGAGTGCTGCGTTAAACAACAAACAAAACTTAATGCGGAATGTTTCATACAGTGATATGCAGTTTGATGCAGTTACTTTCTTAAGAACATTTAAATTCATTCAGTGCATTTGTTAAACTATTGCTATAATAATATATTACATTTGTGATGTCCAACATGCTTGTCAATATCTGCCGATTTGGCTTGCCTCTGTATTTTCCAAGGTAACTATCTTCTGACTAACAACGTCAACCTTATACATCATGAACTAATACTGTGAAAGTATTTCCATGGTTCGACTTAAAAACTCCCCAGGGAGTCCAGGATTTCGACAAAACGGGGGATGCACACCGTCCAAGTTGCAAGTGGGAACACCCGTTACTGGTTAGAAAGTGCGAAAAGCACAGTGATATATAACCAATGCAACAGATGTGACAATGTGAGTGGGAACTGGCGATGGTATTGAAGTCTTTGAGCTACCGGAGAGCGGAAGGTCCGGGGTGCGATCCCCGGCCGCGTCATACCAAAAGACGTTAAAAGATGGTACTTGTTGTTACCCTGTCTGGCGCTCGGCATTAAGGGGCTAAAACAAGGACTGGTCGGCTCCGAGTCAGTATACTGTGTCTGAGTGGGGTATTCATGTTAAACTGCGGCATGGTATCTCAGTGAGCTAGCACTATAAATTGGCATCAGTCCGGACTAGTACAAGCAGCCACACAAACACACCCGTACATGCACGTCGCTATATAAGTGCAATAATCTTGGACGCGACGTTAAACCCCATTTCACCTCACCTCACATTCTTTGAGCTATTAGAACAGTGGGTGAGCTACTCAGGGGGTGAGGTTATCCACGAAGTATCATATAGCAGTAGGCCACCACCATCAACCAGAGATAGACCTCAGGAGCAAATACTGCTGTCAGAAATGACATGACTCTACTTGGAAGCTAACTACCCAGATGTGGGCCTAAATGGTTGTACACACGAAATGAGAAACCAGTTGGTGTCACGGATTAAAATCTGGTCTTTCGAGGCGACTTAATCGGGCGCCTTATTGATTGTGTGTCTTCGTGCCCGGATGGCGTGGATCGTTGCTCAAACTATCAATCATTGGATTTTCTGGTCCTAAATCGATTATTTACATGCTGCTGTCATATTGCAAGAATAGTCGTTCATTATAATACAGATCAATGTCGTAGTGGAGCATGTAGTTCATGCCCTGCGCGGGCCCAGTCGTCTAAGGCGCCAGTCGTCTAAGGCGCCGCGATTCGCACTGCAGAGTTGCGTCCCTTGGACACGCCATAAACTTATGATTGTGGGTTCGAATCCCGGTTTGCCCCAATTATGTTTCTAGGTTTGTCGGCACCATACCCGTGCTCGTGGGTTTCACCGAAGTGGTAAACGTCTGAGACATGCATCACTTCGGGCTTTCCCCCCACATTAAGCTGACACGCCCTGATATAACTGGAATACTGTTAAAAGCGGCGTTAAACCCAACTCACTCACTCATGCCCTGCCCATCAATGTAATCATTCAAGCGCTTTCTTGCAGCAACCTGATTAACCAGGAACGTGGCCGTCGTACTTTTATTATTGGCAATTAGTTTGAAGTTTCTTTGCCAGCAGACGCAACATCGCTATTAAACATAGGAGTCAAATTGTAATTTATGTGATGCATTAAGTGTAAAAACAAGTTAACTGATCCCTAAAGAGATTATTCATTTCTTGTAGGAACTCAAAGAAACGCTTAAACACAACAAGGGCTTTCGGATTTATTGCAGAGCTGTTTGCTGTGCTTTATAATTACATGAAATGATACGATGGAGTAATTGTATTTTGGGTCTGGCATAGATCCGGGAGGCGTGTACATTAGGCTTTTTGGTCCTAACCTCAATGATTTATTGTCAGGTAATTGCAATCGTGTGAAGAAAATATATCTCTTCCGAAACAAAATTCACGTGAAACCGCAAAACATTAAGTGGATTAAAAAACACCTCATTTAATCGAAAACAGATTACCTTTTAATGTACTTTGAAGCCCCTCTGATTAAATACATTGAAAAGGCATTTACATTTAATTAAAATAATCCCTTTTCTTTTCGTATAATGATAAATGTGTGTACCTGATTTTACATAGCACAGAAATGGATTCTTGAATAACGTACAACGTACCAGAGCAACTGGGTAAGGAAGTCCCCGAGCAATGCACAGCAACCTGTTCACTGAAGGTGTCCGCTGTAAATCACGATTTTTCCAATATCGGTATTTCGAAATTTGAATCTTAACTAAGAACAATGTAATATTCTTAATGTCAACTGACATGCGGATGATGCCAACATTGGGTCGCATTACCATCCGACGTATTAACTTGAACCAAAATTCACCTTGCCGATTTTCAAAATAACTACTGTATTCATGACAATGTCAGTACATAATCACATTCACTGAAATAGGTGCACTGTCTACAAAACAAACTTGTTATTTCCATAATAACGAAAAATGCAGTTACGTTTTATTTATCAATTAAGGAAGGACAGATAGTACGTTTGTTTGTTTGTTTGTTTGTTGTTTAACGCCGCACTCAGCAACCCATGCTTGTCTTAAAAGGCGACTAACGGGATCGAGTGGTCAGGCTCGCTGACATCGTTGATGCATGTCATCGATCCCAAATGCGTGGATCGATGCTCATGATATAAATCACTGGATTGTGTGGTCCAGACTCGATCTATTACAGACCACCGTCAAAAAGCTGGAATATTGCTGAGAGCGGCGTAAAACAAAAAACAAACAAACCATATCGTCAGGTGCATTTTGTACTTTAGTCAATTTCAATGTCGGACACAACCCACTCACTCTCTGCGGCATTCTTCGGTGATATCAACTACGCCATGTTTTGATCCCCGTGCAGTGTCTTATTCAGCCAAGAAACAAACTTCAGACTGTGGTCATTGACGTACTCATCTGCAAGAGGAAGTTCGAAAGCAGGTTCTTCAAGTTAAATTCAAATGTTATTCTCGCAGGCCTGATTGCCTTAAGCTGCTTCTTCATCAAAGAGATCACACTCTTTGCCTAAAAGGTTCAAACAATCCCCTTTGAATGATCAACCTGTATAGTCACAAGTCCATTTAAATAATTAGCATCTTAGCAGAAAACAGCCAAAAGAAGCTGCAAACCATCGGCAAAGATCAAAGTCAAGCGAAAAACGACGATATCATTTGGTTTTAACATTACAGAAGACCGTTGATCAAGATGTTTTCACAATCACACATGTTGACGTTCATATCAAACACTACATTGGATGCTGAAAAAATCAAATAAGCATCTTCACGATCACATTTGTGCCCCCTTAACGATTGTTGTGAGTGACAAATGAACAGATATTTGACATTAAGAGGAATCTGTACAATATTACCATATTACGAATGTCAGAAATCAAAGTATGAAAACAAACCATCAGTTTCGAAACTTTAAAAATAACATAATATATTCCCAAAACAGAGTTTGCATAAACTGTTAATCCAATCAACGCGATGCTCATGAACAGGATCAAACAAAATCACTGTGAGTAGTCCTTGGGGTTTAACAAAGTTATATTAAGGGGACTTTTCTCCACGACCATTTTCGTTTCATGTCAAAATTGAGTAACTAGTGAGTGGTATCAAACCGAAGCTGTGTATGTGTGCATTTATGGTAATTATCAACAGCCACATTGATATACATTATAACATATGAGTTTACACACACACAAAATTTGCTTATTGCAGTTGCTGGAACTAGTGTCCCTTTGAGTGAGGTCCAAATACGGCAAAAGATCTTTGGTATCACTAATGTCCTTAAAACCGACACATCGATGACACTCTTCGTACTCGTACATGTTTAATGCAGAAGTGATTACATCAACGGTGGCATTCCTTGAGATTAATTTGAGATCAAGAAGAATTATTGGTTTTGAACATATACCATCTTTAACAATCGTTTCTTCAGGTTACATGTTGAAAACTGTAGCATCAGTGCAAAGAGAGTTGACTTTATTCTCGAAACGCAATTGTCAACTTTGTCTTCATTTACAGGGGCGGTCGGGTAGCCTATTGATTAAAGCTTTCGCTCTACACGCCGAGGACCCGGGTTCGATTCGCGACATGCCAATGATATTGCCAGTGTTATTGCTAACAGCGGCGTAAAACCATACTCACTCCTTCACTCTTCCTTTACATCCTGTCCTTGTATTGAACGAAAGACTGGTTACAAAGTGACCTTTTAATGACATGAGTTACTGACGATTGCTCTTGTCAACGCACATGCGCGCTATATGATGAGTACAAGGCCACTATGCTTGTCGTAAGAGGTGACTAATGGGATCGGGTGGTCAGGCTCGCTGATTTGGTTGATGCATGTCATCGTATCCCAATTGCGTAGATCGATGCTCATGTTGACAATCCCTGGATTGTCCAGACTCGATTACTTACAGACCGCCGCCTTATAGCTGGAATATTGCAGAGTGTGGCGTTAAACAACAAACAAACAAGCAAACTAACGAAAAAGATAATGTCATGGCCCATATTTAATCGTGTCTGGACCAGGGAAACCAGTGGTTCATGGAAGGTGAAAGGATCCATGTCATCGGAGCTTTCTATAGCATTGTTACCACCTGATCCTTTCTTAAATAGGGGGCACGGGTGGCCCAGTCGTCCAAGGCGCCGCAATTCGCTGTGCAAAGTTGCGTCCCTTGGGCACGCCAGAAACCTATGATTGTGGGTTCGAATCTCGGTTCGCCCCGATTATGATTCTAGGTTTGTCAGCACCATACCCGTGCTCGTGGGTTTCACCGAAGTTGTAAACGTCTGAGACCGGCATCACTTCGGGCTTTCCTCCCACCTTAAACTGACACCCCGCGATATAACTGGAATACTGTTAAAAGCGGTGTTAAACCCAACTCACTCACTCACTTTCTTAAATACATTGCCATTACCGTATTGTATTTTTGTCGTCTTTTACAAGCATCGGAAATGGGGAATCTATCCTACCCCAGAGGCGGTTCAGTTGCACAAGGTCAGTTGAATTTATGTGTATTTGGTTTAAGACAAGTAAATTATGTATGAATAGTGCTATATTTCAGTATTTCAGTTATGTCACATCATGTCAGCTTGATTTGTGGGGAAAGACCAAGATGGCCCACGTTTAAAACTGGCTCGTAACACCATAATCATAATCAGGGGGATTCGAACTCATGATTGTAGGTTTCTGGCACGCCAAAGGAACACCTTGCTTTACAGCGGACCGTACAGATCCGGGGTAGAATAGGTCTTCAGCAACCCATGCTTGCTGTAAAAGGCGACTTTGCTGGTCGTAAGAGGCGACTAACGGGATCGGGGGTTCAGGCTCGCTGACTTAGTTGATTGATGTCATCGATCCCAATTGCGTGGATCGATGCACAAGATATTAATCACTGAATTGTCTGGTCCAGACTCAGTTCTCACAGACCACCGTCATATAGCTGGAATATTGCTAAGTGCGGCGTTAAACAGCAAACTAAGCAACTTTACAACGAATATTGCCATCCATGCGCCCTTTTGACGAAAAACGGTAATAGTTCACATTGGTAGGAGAATCTGTTGAGATAAAAGAAAGATTAAATTTATGAAGATAATGAGTTTAGAGATCGCGAGCTCGGAGATAATACAAGTATTGCTCAGCAACGAGGCTATTGCAAGAACCACTGACGTTGATCATTGATGCCACACCAAATAAACAATGATTTATTCAGGGCTTAAGAACAAATCGATATTTTGAAATATATATTTTACACAAAACCAATTAACTAAAAATGCAAATAAATCACACACTGTTTTAAGGTTTCTTGCAGAGATATTTCATTTGATATGCTTCCCTCTGTTCAGAATATGACTTAAGACGTGGTTTTAATACTTCGTCGATTCGACAATACATTTAGAATTTAGTTTTCAAAAGATTAGAGTGAGTGAGTATTCCAGTTATATCGTGGCGTGTCAGCTTAATGTGGGAGGAAAGCCCGAAGTGATGCAGGTCTTAGACGTTTACCACTTCGGTGAAACCCACGAGCACAGGCATGATGCTGACAAACCTAGAAACATAATCGGGGTGAACCGGGATTCGAACCCACAACCATAGGTTTCTGGCGTGTCCAGGGGACATGACTCTGTACAGCGAATCGCGGCGCCTTAGACGACTGGGCCACCCGTGCCCCCTAAAGTCATGTGAGAGACGATGATGTGACTTGGTTGTGACATTACAAAAGACGTCAGATCAAGTCGTTTTACTGGCGTATATGCTGATGTTCAGGTCAATAATTATAATAAAACGTACATCTTCACAAACACATTGTGCTTCCTTGCGGATTGTTGTGAGTGACAAAACAGAAGATGTTTGACGTTGACAGAGGAAAAGAGGATCTAAAGAATTCCATAAGGAATGCTTCAAATAACTTAAATCAAAATGGACACAGCATGTAAAGAAATAGTCTGTCCTACAGACCCTGATACAAATATATATCAAATACAGCCCATGCAAGTCTATAATGTTTGGCAAGTCTAGATCACTGCAGAAAATGAAGAGAGTCACTGGGCTCCTTTTTATTATATTTTTATTAAGATAACTAAACAACTGTTTTTTTATGTACGATATGTTCATTTCAGAGACTAGATTTTAGTCTACCTTTGTGTCATTGATGTCCTTTAAAGCCACACATCTAGGACATTCTCGACTTGGATCTATGCAGAAGTCGAAGTTTCATTACTTGGATTTAATTTTGAGAGGTAAGTAAATGGCCAGCATTTTGACTTTGAAGTTGTGGTATCAATGACGACCATACCTTTGCTCGTGGTATTCCCAAAAGTGGATGGATGCTATCGCAACCCACGATCAAGTGTTTCTAGCATGCCCAAGGGACGCAACTCTGCACAACGAATTAGACGATTATGACACTGTGCCCTCATGTAGAAATAGGATAATATTACACATTCGTAGCAAAGCCGCTTGAGATATAAAAAATAGTTAACAACTATGTAGATAATGATTTTAGAGACCGGGAGCGCGGAGGTAATACGATTATTCCTCGTCAAACAGGCCATTGCACGAACCGTTGATCACGGATGCCAACAAAAGAAAGAGTTATTTATGAAGGGGTTTAGGACCAAATCAATATTTATTTGAATAACTGCATTTTTACACAAAACCAGTTTACTTAATATTCAAATGAATCCTACACTTCTTTTAAAGGTTTATTGTAGAGATATTCCATTTTGGTATGCTTCCTCATGTTCAGAATCAACGTGGCATCGTCAATCTCTCATCTATGTAGAACCGAGTGCAAAGTATGCATTCATAAAAAGACATGTACACTTTAATAATTTAATAAAGCGACAAAACCCTTTCCATATCAAATAGAAATCGATTCGATTTTACGATTCCGACTATATTGTGAGCATGTGTTTATGAATCGCTATCAAATAGTTATGATACTAGGCGTTCGCGAAAAGGTGAGCTTATCCTGCCCCACAATCACATGCAAAGTCAAATAAATTGTTCATATGAAAAAACACGGGAACACGTGGTACAAGTCAAAATAGAGAATTGCATCGGACATCATTTTTGGTCACTAATGCGTCAAATTTGGAAATGTTCTCTACATCTCTACCATAAAACTTTTTGAAAGTTTTACTGAGGTCTTGAATATTGCAACCTTGATCAAACAGCTTTGATCGTATGACGTTGTGTGAAGTCTTGGTAGAAAGTGCATGCTTGACTGCATCTCAAAAGTTGTAAACACCAAAGGCTGGAGTTGCTGGAGCTGCTGGAATATTTCTCCACATGAAGGGAAAGTTGACTGTTGGAAGGTTGAAGCCTTGTCATAAAGTCTTGTGGAGAGTGTTTTGCCACTCTGAATCTTAATGCATAGATCTAAATCAGCAGTCTAATAGATATCACACATTTAATACAGATCTGATTAGTCAGATAAAAGTAACACATTTCTACAAGTAAACTGAGGAGCAACAGAAACTATACCTCTCAGTTGATTTTATCATATGTTTTGTGTCCAATTAAATATCTTAGGTTAGCGTCATTATATTAACAAAGGAGCTGTCCTGGCGCTTAGTCTGCACTGCTTCTACGAAGGTATAATTAAATATAGTTACTTACAAAGATGCTAGTGATGGGTATCTTGGGCATCTTATCATTGACAATCAATATATTTGTAGTTTCCGCGACAAATTACATTCGTCTGTACAAAAAGGCCCGTGGCCTACAAGTACTGAATAAAGTGAAGGCCCGTTTAGCTGTTTGTGATGTTGTTCATGAATCATGACACATTTAACAACGTCCTTGAATACCCAATTAGCTAAGTCAGGTGTCGTTGATCACCCCTTTAATTGTGTTGGGTGTCGTTGATCAGCCACTGAAAGTGTAGCTCTGTCAGGCTTTATAGATGACAACCCATTTAGCTAGGCCGTGTGTCGTTGATCACCTGTTTATCGATATAAATTGTTGATAGTCACCTATTTATAGTATAAAGCCCATTTCTGATGTCCCCCTAAAGTGATACAGGGGGAATATTGCCAATGCATCGTAAAACAACACTCACTCAACTCTTCAGAGAACCAATACCATGTGTCGCCCATATGATTATTAACATGACAATGATTTGTGACTTCGCACATCTTCACGTTCATGTACTACACATGCCCTTCGCATTTTCTTTAAATCTTGAGGGAATATATTGTCAAACCTGACCACCATATTTTCACTTCTGTTTCAAAACGGTATCTAATGTACATTCACCATCAATAAGGGCCTTCCAATAGACAATTAACCCCTTTCAGGTTTCTTTTTGCAATCATTTTCATTTTGACATTGCCTGTTAAAGGGATGGGCTGTCCTGTCAAGATCGTTTGATAAATATTGATTTCATTCCTACGATCTGAATGAGGTTATTACCAGTGCCCCTGGAAGCACTAAACATGTCAAACATGCAATATCCATGTTAAATATCGATGATCTATAATAGCCCGAGTGAAATGCTTCCAAATGAAGAACCGGTCATCATGAGCTTGCAGTGAATCTAACATATGGCTATTACCATTTATTAAATATGGATGAACAGGCACATAATTTTGTTTCTCTCCGCTTTCACGTTTCGTTGGTTGAACAACCCCCAACCAATCACGTTTAATATAATCCCAACACCACAAATCACATCCATATGTGTATGCCCATAATCAAAACTGAAATTTGTTCATATTTTCACATTTTGACAAAGACTCATCGCTTTAAAAGTATTACGTGAAGCCACTCTTATGTGATGTACGGACCGACGACTTCTCTTTGCCAGGAAATGCTTTAGAAAAGCCTTAAATATGTTGTAATGGGAAATGCCACCAGATGTTGAGGACGGAAACCAATATTTCAATCACGTCTTCCGTAATCAATCAGCACTCCAATTTGGGAGTATCCCATTTGGAAAGTGGCCTAGAAATCATGATGAAGAGTTCTCTACTTGCAATTCTCATCTAACTACATCTGACCACACCCTTCAGCAATCCATGCTTGCCATAAAAGGCGATTTTGCTTGTCGTAAGAGGCGACTAAAGGAATCGGGTGGTCAGGCTCGCTGACTTGGTTGATGCATGTCATCGATCCCAATTGCGTGGATCGATGCTTATGATGTCAATCACTAGATTGTCTGGTCCAGACTCGATTATTTACAGGCCGCCATCATTTAGCTGGAATATTGCTGAGTGTGGCTTTAAACAACAAACACAACTTAATGCGGAATGTTTCATACAGTGATACTTTTGATGCAGTTACTTTCTTAAGTACATTTAAATTCATTCAGTGCATTTGTTAAACTATTGCTATAATAATATATTACATTTTTGGTGTCCAACATGCTTGTCAATATCTGTCGATTGGGCTTGCCTCTGTATTTTCCAAGGTAACTATCTACTGAATAACAACGTCAACCTTATACATCATGAACAAATCGTCCAAGGCGCCGCGATTCGCACTGCAGAGTTGCGTCCCTTGGACACGCCAGAAACCTATGATTGTGGGTTCGAATCCAGGTTCGCCCCAATTATGTTTCTAGGTTTGTCAGCACCATACCCGTGCTCGTGGGTTTCACCGAAGTGGTAAACGTCTGAGACCTGCATCACTTCGGGCTTTCCTAACACATTAAGCTGACACGCCCTGATATAACTGGAATACTGTTAAAAGCGGCGTTAAACCCAACTCACTCACTCATGCCCTGCGCATCAATGTAATCATTCAAGCGCTTTCTTGCAGCAACCTGATTAACCAGGAACGTGGCCGTCGTACTTTTATTATTGGCTATTAGTTTGAAGTTTCTTTGCCAGCAGACGCAACATCGCTATTGAACATAGGAGTCAAATTGTAATTCATGTAATGCATTAAGTGTAAAAACAAGTTAACTCATCCCTAAAGAGATTATTCATTTCTTGTAGGAACTCAAAGAAACGCTTAAACACAACAAGGGCTTTTGGATTTATTGCAGAGCTGTTTGCTGTGCTTTATAATTACATGAAATGATACGATGGAGTAATTGCATTTTGGGTCTGGCATAGATCCGGGAGGCGTCTACATTAGGCTTTTTGGTCCAAACCTCAATGATTTATTGTCAGGTAATTGCAATCGTGTGAAGAAAATATATCTCTTCCGAAACAAAAATTCACGTGAAACCGCAAAACATAAAGTGATTTGAAAAACACCTCATTTAATCGAAAACAGATTACCTTTTAATGTACTTTGAAGCCCCTCTGATTAAATACATTGAAATGGCATTTACATTTAATTAAAATAATCCCTTTTCTTTTCGTATAGTGATAAATGTGTGTACCTGATTTTACATAGCACAGAAATGGATTCTTGAATAACGTACAACGTACCAGAGCAACTGGGTAAGGAAGTCCCCGAGCAATGCACAGCAACCTGTTCACTGAAGGTGTCCGCTGTAAATCACGATTTTTCCAATATCGGTATTTCGAAATTGGAATCTTAACTAAGAACAATGTAATATTCTTAATGTCAACTGACATGCGGATGATGCCAACATTGGGTCGCATTACCATCCGACGTATTAACTTGAACCAAAATTCACCTTGCCGATTTTCAAAATAACTACTGTATTCATGACAATGTCAGTACATAATCACATTCACTGAAATGGGTGCACTGTCTACAAAACAAACTTGTTATTTCCATAATAACGAAAAATGCAGTTACGTTTTATTAATCAATTCAGGATGGACAGATAGTACGTTTGTTTGTTTGTTTGTTGTTTAACGCCGCACTCAGCAACCCATGCTTGTCGTAAAAGGCGACCAACGGGATCGAGTGGTCAGGCTCGCTGACATCGTTGATGCATGTCATCGATCCCAAATGCGTGGATCGATGCTCATGATAAAAATCACTGGATTGTGTGGTCCAGACTCGATCTATTACAGACTGCCGTCAAATAGCTGGAATATTGCTGGGAGCGGCGTAAAACAAAAAACAAACCAACCATTTCGTCAGGTGCATTTTGTACTTTAGTCAATTTCAATGTCGGACACAACCCACTAACTCTCTGCGGCTTTCTTCAGTGATTTCAACTATGCCATGTTTTAATCGCTGTGCAGTGTCTTATTCAGCCAGGAAACAAACTTCAGAATGTGGTCATTGACGAACTCTTCTGCAAGAGGAAGTTCGAAAGCAGAATCTTGAAGTTAAATTCAAATTCTATTCTCGCAGGCCTGATTGCCCGAAGCTGCTTCTTCATCAAAGAGATCACACTCTTTGCCTAAAAGGTTCAAACAATCCCCTTTCAATGATCAACCTCTATAGTCACAAGTCCATTTAAATAATTAGCATCTTAGCAGAAAACAGCCAAAAGCAGCTGCAAACCATCGGCAAAGATCAAAGGCAAGCAAAAGACGACGATATCATTTGGTTTTAACATTACAGAAGACCTTTGATCAAGATGTTTTCACAATCACACATGTTGACGTTCATATCAAACACTACATTGGATGCTGAAAAAATCAAATAAGCATCTTCACGATCACATTTGTGCCCCCTTAACGATTGTTGTGAGTGACAAATGAACAGATATTTGACATTTAGAGGAATCAGTATAATATTACCATATTACGAATGTCAGAAATCAAAGTGTGAAAACAAACCATCAGTTTCGAAACTTTACAAATAACATAATATATTCCCAAAACAGAGTTTGCATAAACTGTTAATCCAATCAACGCGATACTCATGAACAGGATCCAACAAAATCACTGTGAGTAGTCCTTGGGGTTTAACAAAGTTATATTAAAGGGACTTTTCTCCACGACCATTTTCGTTTTATGTCAAAATTGAGTAATTAGTGAGTGGTATCAAACCGAAACTGTGTATGTGTGCATTTATGGTAATTATCAGCAGCCACATTGATATACATTATAACATATGAGTTTACACACACACAAAATTTGCAGCAACTGCCATTTGCTTGAATAAGTGTCCCTTTGAGTGAGGTCCCTATACGGCAAAAGATCTTTCGTATCACTAACGTCCTTAAAACCAACACATCGATGACACTCTTCGTACATCTTTAATGCAGAAGTGATTACATCAAAGGTTGCATTCCTTGAAATTAATTTGAGATCAAGAAGAATTATGGGTTTTGAACATATAACATCTTTAACAATCGTATCTTCAGGTTACATGTTGAAAACTGTAGCATCAGTGAAAAGAGAGTTGACTTTATTCTCGAAACGCAATTGTCAACTTTGTCTTCATTTACAGGGGCGGTCGGGTAGTCTAGTGGTTAAAGCGTTCGCTCGTCACGCCAAAGACCCGGGTTCGATTTGCGACATCGGTAGAATGTGTGAAGCCCATTTCTCGTGTCCCCCGCCGTGATATTGCTAAAATATTGCTAAAAGCGGCGTAAAACCATATTCACTCCTCACTTTTCATTTACATCCTATTGAACGAAAGACTGGTGACAAAGTGACCTTTTAATGACGATTGCTCTTGTCAACGCACATGCGCGCCATGTCATGAGTACAAGGCGCCGCGATTCGCACTGCAGAGTTGCGTCCCTTGGACACGCCAGAAACCCATGATTGTGGGTTCGAATCCCGGTTCGCCCCGATTATGTTTCTAGGTTTGTAAGCATAATACCCATGCTTGCTGTAAAAGGCGACTATGCTTCTCGTAAGAGGGGACTAACCGGATCGGGTGGTCAGGCTCGCTGACTTGGTTGATGCATGTCATCGATCCCAATTGTAATCCCTGTCTGGTCCAGACTCAATTATTTACAGACCGCCGTCATATAGCTGGAATATTGCCAGTGATATCAACTACGCTATGTTGTGATCCCTGTACAATGCCGTATTCAACCAGGAAACATACTGACGTTACCATAGAACCTATAATAAACTTTCTTTGCGGTGTTTCAATGCATTCTGTCTTTAATTATGCCTTGTGTTTAATGTGTTCGCCCTAACAATGTAACTTTTAGATGTATGGTGTTTTTGAGTTGCTTTACCGTCGTTAAACAAACGCCGTCTTCACACCACTGTGACGATGTTTGTTATCTGTATCAAGTTCAGTTTAATTCATACATGGCAAGACACTTTCAGTTTGGGAACAGGCTGCTTTGTTATTTGTATGTGTTTGTTGCAAATTAGTTTAGTTCTTTACAAGTCAATTTTAATGTCTCATACAACCCACTCACTCTCTTCGGCTTACTTCATTGATGTCAAAAACGGTATGTTGTGATCTCTGTACAATATCTTACTCAACCAAGGAACCAACTTTAGACACTGAAGTATTCATCTTCAAGAGCAGAATTCTTCAAGTCAAATTTAAATTCAATTGTCGCTGACCTGATTGAATTATGGTGCGTCGTCATTGAAGAGATCACATTCTTCGCTAAAATGGCTTAAACACTCCCCTGTGAATGAATAACCCATGTATCCTCAGGTCGATTTAAATAATTAGCAGTCCAAAGAACGTGGAAAGATTAAAGTCAAGTCACAGACGATGATGTGATTTGGTTGTGACATTACAAAAGGCGTCAGATCAGTCGTTTTGCTGGCGTATATGCTGATGTTCATGTCAATAATTGACTGCCGGGAAATACATTGTGAATGCTTACGGATTGTTGTGAGTGACAAAACAGAAGATGTTTGACGTTGACAGAGGAAAAAAGAGGAATGCTTCGAATAACTTAAATCAAAATGGATACAAAAAGTAAAGAAAATAACTAAAACGTTCGTTCCAAACTTTAAACACAACTCAATTCATTGAATTTAAATAACATTTCCATTAAACTGTTAATCATATCAACAAGATTACCTTGAACAGGATCCAACAAAATTAATGTGAGTAGTCGCTGGAGTTCAACAAAAATATATTAATGGGAACTATTTTCACGACCTAGTGGCCTTATTCGGTTCATGTCCAGATTGTGTAATTATTACCTGTGTCAAACTGATAGTGTTTCAGTGTATGTATGTAATTATGGTAATCATCAACAGCCACATTGGAATACATGTGTATGACAAAAATGGAGCTCACAGTCACGCAAAGTGAGTTTTCGGAGACATCTTTCAAATTTTGCTGCCAATTACCCGAGCCAAATGTCCCCATACATCAATTATGGCATGTGATCCTTTGTATCATTGATGTCCTTTAAAGCCACACACCTAGGACATTCTCGACTTGGATCTATGCAGAGGTCGAAGTTTCATTACTTGGATTTAATTTTGAGAGGTAAGTAAATGGCCAGCATTTTGACTTGGAAGTTGTGGTATCAATGACGACCATACCTTTGCTCGTGGTATTCCCCAAAGTGGATGGATGCTATCGCAACCCACGATCTAGTGTTTCTAGTACGCCCAAGGGACGCAACTCTGCACAGCGAATTAGACGATTATGACACTGTGCCCTCATGTAGAAATAGGATAACATTACACATTGGTAGCAAAGCCGCTTGAGATATAAAAAAATAGTTAACAACTATGAAGATAATGTTTTTAGAGACCGGGAGCGCGGAGGTAATACGATTATTCCTCGTCAAACAGGCCATTGCACGAACCGTTGATCACGGATGCCAACAAAAGAAACAGTTATTTATGAAGGGGTTTAGGACCAAATCAATATTTATTTGAATAACTGTATTTTTACACAAAACCAGTTTACTTAATATTCAAATGAATCCTACACTTCTTTTAAAGGTTTATTGTAGAGGTATTCCATTTGGTATGCTTCCTCATGTTCAGAATCGACGTGGCATTGTCAATCTCTCATCTATGTAGAAACGAGTGCAAAGTATGCATTCATAAAAAGACATGTACACTTTAATAATTTAATAAAGCAACAAAGCCCTTTCCATATCAAATAGAAATCCCTGCATAAAACAGAGTCGAATGTACGATTCCGACTATATTGTGAGTATGTGTTATGATACTAGGCGTTCGCGAAAAGGTGAGCGTATCCTGCCCCACAAACACATGCAAAGTCAAATCAATTGTTCACATGAAAAAACACGGGAACACGTGGTGCATCGGACATCAGTTTTGGTCACTGATGCGTCAAATTTGGAAGTGTCCTCTATATCTCTACCATAAAACTTTTTGAAAGTTTTACTGAGGTCTTCAATATTGCAACCTTGATCAAACAACTTTGATCGTATGACGTTCTGTGAAGTCTTGGTAGAAAGAGCATGCTCAACTGTATCTCAAAAGTTGTGAAATGTAAACACCAAAGGCTGGAGTTGCTGGAATATTTCTCGACATGAAGGGAAAGTTGACTGTTGGAAGGTTGAAGTCATCCCTCTTGTCATACAGTCTTGTGGAGAGTGTTTTCCCACTCTGAATCTTAATGCATAGATCTAAATAAGCAGTCTAATAGGTATCACACTTTTCATACAGATCTGATTAGTCAGATAAAAGTAACACATTTCTACAAGTAAACTGAGGAGAAAGAGAAACTATACCTCTCAGTTGATTTTATCACATGTTTTATGTCCAATTAAATATCTTAGGTTAGCGTCATTATATTAACAAAGGAGCTGTCCTGGCGCTTAGTCTGCACTGCTTCTACGAAGTTATAATTAAATATAGTTACTTGAAAAAATATACTAGGGATGGATATCTTTGGCATCTTATCATTGACAATCAATATAAACTGACGTCCAAAAGAAACTTTACCAGAGTTTCAATTCACTCTTGCTCAAAAACAACAAAACATACATGCATGAAGTAAAGTTGCCGTTGCAATCGTTTTATACCCTTGCCCGCACGTGCATTTGCAGTTGTCCGTGGTGCACGTGTTTTTCACTTTTTCGCGTTTTATCTCGCAAACATGTAACAGACGATGAACATTTTCTGCATACACTATTGTTGTATTTAGTTTATGTGTTTAAGATAGACTTCATCGAAAAAAAAGTTATACTTTGTCTGAAATTTATATTTTCAGTTGGTAAAGTTTCTTTTGGACGTCAGTTTATTTGTAGTTTCCGCCACAAATTACATTCTTCTGTACAAAAAGGCCCATGGCCTACAAGTACTGAATAAAGTAAAGGCCTGTTTAGTTGTTTGTGATGTTGTTCATGAATCATGACACATTTAACAACGTCCTTGATTACCCAATTAGCAATGTCAGGTGTCGTTGATCACCCCTTTAATTGTGTTGGGTGTCGTTGATCAGCCACTGAAAGTGTAGCTGTGTCAGGCTTTATAGATGACAACCCATTTAGCTAGGCCGTGTGTCGTTGATCACCTGTTTATCGATATAAATTGTTGATAGTCACCTATTTATAGTATAAAGCCCATTTCTGATGTCCCCCTAAAGTGATACAGGGGGAATATTGCCAATGCATCGTAAAAAAACAACACTCACTCAACTCTTCAGAGAACCAATACCATGTGTCGCCCATATGATTATTAACATGACAATGATTTGTGACTTCGCACATCTTCACGTTCATGTACTACACATGCCCTTCGCATTTTCTTTAAATCTTGAGGGAATATATTGTCAAACCTGACCACCATATTTTCACTTCTGTTTCAAAACGGTATCTAATGTTCATTCACCATCAATAAGGGCCTTCCAATAGACAATTAACCCCTTTCAGGTTTCTTTTTGCAATCATTTTCATTTTGACATTGCCTGTTAAAGGGATGGGCTGTCCTGTCAAGATCGTTTGATAAATATTGATTTCATTCCTACGATCTGAATGAGGTTATTACCAGTGCCTCTGGAAGCACTAAACATGTCAAACATGCAATATCCATGTTAAATATCGATGATCTATAATAGCCCGAGTGAAATGCTTCCAAATGAAGAACCGGTCATCATGAGCTTGCAGTGAATCTAACATATGGCTATTACCATTTATTAAATATGGATGAACAGGCACATAATTTTGTTTCTCTCCGCTTTCACGTTTCGTTGGTTGAACAACCCCCAACCAATCACGTTTAATATAATCCCAACACCACAAATCACATCCATATGTGTATGCCCATAATCAAAACTGAAATTTGTTCATATTTTCACATTTTGACAAAGACTCATCGCTTTAAAAGTATAACGTGAAGCCACTCTTATGTGATGTACGGACCGACGACTTCTCTTTGCCAGGAAATGCTTTAGAAAAGGCTTAAATATGTTGTAATGGGAAATGCCACCAGATGTTGAGGACGGAAACCAATATTTCAATCACGTCTTCCGTAATCAATCAGCACTCCAATTTGGGAGTATCCCATTTGGAAAGTGGCCTAGAAATCATGATGAAGAGTTCTCTACTTGCAATTCTCATCTAACTACATCTGACCACACCCTTCAGCAATCCATGCTTGCCATAAAAGGCGATTTTGCTTGTCGTAAGAGGCGACTAAAGGAATCGGGTGGTCAGGCTCGCTGACTTGGTTGATGCATGTCATCGATCCCAATTGCGTGGATCGATGCTTATGATGTCAATCACTAGATTGTCTGGTCCAGACTCGATTATTTACAGGCCGCCATCATTTAGCTGGAATATTGCTGAGTGTGGCGTTAAACAACAAACACAACTTAATGCGGAATGTTTCATACAGTGATACTTTTGATGCAGTTACTTTCTTAAGTACATTTAAATTCATTCAGTGCATTTGTTAAACTATTGCTATAATAATATATTACATTTTTGGTGTCCAACATGCTTGTCAATATCTGTCGATTGGGCTTGCCTCTGTATTTTCCAAGGTAACTATCTACTGAATAACAACGTCAACCTTATACATCATGAACAAATACTGTTAGAGTATTTCCATGGTTCGACTGAAAAACTCCTCAGGGAGTCCAGGATTTCGACAAAACAGGGGATGCACACTGGGTTTTCTGGTCCTGAATCGATTATTTACATGCTGCTGTCATATTGCAAGAATAGTCGTTCATTATTATACAGGTCATATTCTTAGTGGTGCATGTAGTTCATGCCCTGCGCGGGGGGCCCGGGGGGGCCCAGTCGTCTAAGGCAGCGATTCGCACTGCAGAGTTGCGTCCCTTGGACACGCCATAAACCTATGATTGTGGGTTCGAATCCCGGTTCGCCCCAATTATGATTCTAGGTTTGTCAGCACCATACCCGTGCTCGTGGGTTTCACCGAAGTGGTAAACGTCTGAGACCTGCATCTCTTCGGGCTTTCCTCCCACATTAAGCTGACACGCCCTGATATAACTGGAATACTGTTAAAAGCGGCGTTAAACCCAACTCACTCACTCATGCCCTGCGCATCAATGTAATCATTCAAGCGCTTTCTTGCAGCAACCTGATTAACCAGGAACGTGGCCGTCGTACTTTTATTATTGGCTATTAGTTTGAAGTTTCTTTGCCAGCAGACGCAACATCGCTATTAAACATAGGAGTCAAATTGTAATTTATGTGATGCATTAAGTGTCAAAACAAGTTAACTGATCCCTAAAGAGATTATTCACTTCTTGTAGGAACTCAAACAACGCTTTAATACAACAAGGGCTTTCGGATTTATTGCAGAGCTGTTTGCTGTGCTTTATAAATAAATGAAATGATACGATGGAGTAATTGCATTTTGGGTCTGGCATAGATCCGGGAGGCTTGTACATTAGGCTTTTTGGTCCTAACCTCAATGATATATTGTCAGGTAATTGCAATCGTGTGAAGAAAATATATCTCTTCCAAAACAAAATTCACGTGAAACCGCAAAACATAAAGTGATTTGAAAAACACCTCATTTAATCGAAAACAGATTACCTTTTAATGTACTTTGAAGCCCCTCTGATTAAATACATTGAAATGGCATTTACATTTCATTAAAAAAATCCCTTTTCTTTTCGTATAATTATAAATGTGTGTACCTGATTTTACATAGCACAGAAATGATTTCATGAATAACGTACCAGAGCAACTGGGTAAGGAAGTCCCCGAGCAATGCACAGCAACCTGTTCACTGAAAGTGTCCGCTGTGAATCACGTTTTTTTTAATATCTGTGAGAGGTTTTTCGAAATTGGAATCTTAACTAAGAACAATGTAATATTCTTAATGTCAACTGACATGCGGATGATGTCAAAATTGGGTTGCATTTTTTAAGTCATTAACTTGAACCAAAATGCACCTTGCCGATTTTCAAAATAAGTACTGTATTCATGACAATGTTTGTTTGTTTGCTTGTTGTTTAACGCCGCACTCAGCAATATTCCAGCTATATGACGGCGGTCTGTAAATAAGTCCAGAGGTGGTCCAGACTCGATTATTACGGACCACCTTCAAAAAGCTGGAATATTGCTGAGAGCGGCGTAAAACAAAAAACAAACCAACCATTTTCAATTTCAATGTCGGACACAACCCACTCACTCTCTGCGGCATTCTTCAGTGATATCAACTACGACATGTTGTGATCCCCTTGCAGTGTCTTATTCAGCCAGGAAACAAACTTTAGACTGTGGTCATTGACGTACTCATCTGCAAGAGGAAGTTCGAAAGCAGATTCTTCAAGTTAAATTCAAATTCTATTCTCGCAGGCCTGATTGCCTGAAGCTGCTTCTTCATCAAAGAGATCACACTCTTTGCCTTAAAGGTTCAAACAATCCCCTTTGAATGATCAACCTCTATAGTCACAAGTCCATTTAAATAATTAGCATCTTAGCAGAAAACAGCCAAAAGAAGCTGCAAACCATCGGCAAAGATCAAAGGCAAGCGAAAGACGACGATATCATTTGGTTGTAACATTAGAGAGGGCCTTTGATCAAGATGTTTTCACAATCACACATGTTGACGTTCATATCAAACACTACATTGGATGCTGAAAAAATGAAATAAGCATCTTCACGATCACATTTGTGCCCCCTTAACGATTGTTGTGAGTGACAAATGAACAGATATTTGACATTTAGAGGATTCTGTATAATATTACCAGATTACGAATGTCAGAAATCAAAGTGTGAAAACAAAACATCAGTTTCGAAACTTTACAAATAACATAATATATTCCCAAAACAGAGTTTGCATAAACTGTTAATCCAATCAACGCGATACTCATGAACAGGATCCAACAAAATCACTGTGAGTAGTCCTTGGGGTTTAACAAAGTTATATAAAGGGGACGTTTCTCCACGACCATTTTCGTTTCATGTCAAAATTGAGTAATTAGTGAGTGGTATCAAACCGAAACTGTGTATGTGTGCATTTATGGTAATTATCAGCAGCCACATTAATATACACTATAACATATGAGTTTACAGACACACAAAATTTGCTTATTGCAGTTGCTGGAACTAGTGTCCCTTTGAGTGAGGTCCCAATACGGCAAAAGATCTTTCGTATCACTAACGTCCTTACCGACACATCGATGACACTCTTCGTACATGTTTAATGCAAAAGTGTTTACATCAAAGGTGGCATTCCTTGAAATTAATTTAAGATCAAGAAGAATTATGGGTTTTGAACATATACCATCTTTAACAATCGTATCTTCAGGTTACATGTTGAAAACTGTAGCATCAGTGAAAAGAGAGTTGATTTTATTCTCGAAACGCAATTGTCAACTTTGTCTTCATCTACAGGGGCGGTCGGGTAGCCTAGTGGTTAAAGCGTTCGCTCTACACGCCGAGGACCCGGGTTCAATTCCCGACATGGGTACAATGTGTGAAGCCCATTTGTGATGTCCCCCGCCGTGATATTGCCAGAATATTGCTAAAAGCGGCGTAAAACCATACTCACCCAGTCACTCTTCATTTACATCCTATTGAACGAAAGACTGGTGACAAAGTGACCTTTTAATGACATGAGATACTGACGATTGCTCTTGTCAACGCACATGCGCGCTATGTCATGAGTCATGAGGCCACTATGCTTGTCGTAAGTGGTGACTAATGGGATCGGTAGGTCAGGCTCGCTGATTTGGTTGATGCATGTCATCGTATCCCAATTGCGTAGATCGATGCTCATGTTGTCAATCCCTGGATTGTCCAGACTCGATTATTTACAGACCGCCGCCATATAGCTGGAATATTGCTGAGTGTGACGTTAAACAACAAACAAACAAGCGAACAAACAAACGAAAAAGATGATGTCATGGCCCATATTTAATCGTGTCTGAACCAGGGAAACCAGTGGTTCATGGAAGGCGTAAGGATCAGTGTCATCGGAGCTCGGTTTAGCATTGTGACCACCTGATCCTTTCTTAAATAGGGGGCACGGGTGGCCCAGTCGTCTAAGGCGACGCGATTCGCTGGGCAGATTTGTGACCCTTGGGCACGCTAGAAACCTATGATTGTGGGTTCGAATTCCGGTTCGCACCGATTATGTTTCTAGGTTTGTCAGCACCATACCCGTGTGGTAAAACTATCAATCAAACTATCAATCTCTGGATTTTCTGGTCCTGAATCGATTATTTACATGTTGCTGTCATATTGCAAGAATAGTCGTTCATTATTATACAGGTCATATTCTTAGTGGTGCATGTAGTTCATGCCCTGCACAGGGGTCAGCACCATAACCGTGCTCGTGGATTTCACCGAAGTGGTAAAACTATCAATGAAACTATCGATTCGCACTGCAGAGTTGCCTCCCTTGGATACGCCAGAAACCTATGATTGTGGGTTCGAATCCCGGTTCGCACCGATTATGTTTCTAGGTTTGTCAGCACCATAACTGTGCTCGTTGGTTTCACCAAAGTGGTAAACGTCTGAGACCTGCATCACTTCGGGCTTTCCTCCCATATTAATTGGTTCAAGAACGATAGATACTACATGTTAAGAATTGTGGAAATTGATGAATGTAGAAGAAACAGTTGAAAATATTAATAAAGAAAATAAATTAATTAATTAACAAAAATTAAAGTCAGCTGTAAATCTTAGAAACGCACAATAGTATTGCCTCTAATCCCACGTAACGCACATAAAGCCAGCGGTGCTGACAGTGAGAAATATCTTCCCGTAGGGACGTGGTAGAAATTTGTAAACGTGTTAAAAAAGCAGTTTATTTATTGTAAGAAAGGTTTCTTTGGTCAAACTAAACTACGTTCAGGAGAGACAAGACCATAACTTGTAAGCCCATTGTGGGCAACAAATGCCTCAAATTGAGGCGGTCACTGTATCGTGCTGACGAAAGACCTCGTTAAGTGTTAGGACGCAATTTTATCAAATTACAGATTTATTGAATTTCAGCAACAGAATGGCATTAAGACGTTATTAAACGCATAGAAGCAGCCTGGTGAGAGTTAACGAGATCAAAAGAAACAGCTCCGTAGAACTTGATATGTGTGAGGCTATTCTGGCTTTACCATAGCTTCTATGATTTACCTCCTCGGTGGTATTTAGTCATTTCTGTCTTCAAGCATGCCTTGTGCTTTATGTGTTGATCAAACAACGTTACCTTCAGATGTATGGTGCTGTTGCATTGTATTACCGTCGATGCAACAACAAACGTCACCTTTACAACACTGTGTCAGTGTTTGTTATCGGTATCAAATCTCGTTTCACTAATACATGGAAAGGCAGTTTCAGTTTGTGGGCAGGCCGCTTTCATTTCGTCATGTTTATGTTGCAAATCAATCACGTTCAATGTTGGTTACAACCCACTCCCTCTCTATGGCATACTTCAGTGATATCAACTACGCTATGTTGTGATCCCTGTACAATGCCTTATTCAACCAAGAAACAAACTGACGTTACCATAGATCCTATAATAAACTTTCTATGCGGTGTTTCAATGCATTCTGTCTTTAATTTTGCCTTGTGTTTAATGTGTTCACCCTAACAATGTAACTTTTAGATGTATTGTGTTGTTAAGTTGTTTTACCGTCGTTAAACAAACGCCGTCTTCACAACACTGTGACAATGTTTGTTATCTGTATCAAGTTCAGTTTAATTCATACACGGCAAGACAATTTCAGTTTGTGAACTGGCTGCTTTGTTTTCTTTATGTGTTTGTTGCAAATTAGTTTAGTTCTTTACAAGTCAATTGTAATGTCTGATACAACGCACTCACTCTCTTCGGCTTACTTCATTGATGTCAAAAACGGTATGTTGTGATCTCTGTACAATATCTTATTCAACCAAGGAACCAAATTTAGACTCTGAAGTATTCATCTTCAAGAGCAGAACCGTAAGCAGATTCTTCACTTCAAATTTAAATTCAATTGTCGCTGACCTGATTGAATTATGGTGCGTCTTCATTGGAGAGATCACATTCTTCGCCAAAAGTGTTTAAACACTCCCCTGTGAATGAATAACCTATGTATCCTCAAGTCGATTTAAATAATTAGCATCTAGCAACAGTCCAAAGAATGTGGAAAGATTAAAGTCATGTGAGGAGTGAGTGAGTTGGGTTTAACGCCGCTTTTAACAGTATTCCAGTTATATCGCGGCGTGTCAGCTTAATGTGGGAGGAAAGCCCGAAGTGATGCAGGTCTTAGACGTTTACCACTTCGGTGAAACCCACGAGCACAGGCATGGTGCTGACAAACCTAGAAACATAATCGGGGTGAACCGGGATTCGAACCCACAACCATAGGTTTCTGGCGTGTCCAGGAGACGTGACTCTGCACAGCGAATCGCGGCGCCTAAGACGACTGGGCCACCCGTGCCCCCTAAAGTCATGTGAGAGACGATGATGTGTCTTGGTTGTGACATTACAAAAGACGTCAGATCAAGTCGTTTTACTGGCGTATATGCTGATGTTCATGTCAATAATTGACGGCCGGGAAATAAAACGTACATCTTTACATACATATTGTGCTTCCTTGCGGATTGTTGTGAGTGACAAAACAGAAGATGTTTGACGTTGACAGAGGAAAAGAGGATCTAAAGCATTCCATAAGGAATGCTTCGAATAACTTAAATCAAAATGGATACAACATGTAAAGAAAATAACTAAAACGTTTGTTCCAAACTTTAAACACAACTCAATTCATTGTATTTTCATAACATTTCCATTAAACTGTTAATCATATCAACAAGATTACCTTGAACAGAATCCAACAAAATTAATGTGAGTAGTCGCTGGAGTTCAACAAAAATATATTAATCGAAACTATAAAATATATTTTCACGACCTAGTGGCCTTATTCGGTTCATGTCTAGATTGTGTAATTATTGCCTGTGTCAAACTGATAGTGTTACAGTGTATGTATGTAATTATGGGAATCATCAACAGACACATTAGAATACATGTGTATGACAAAAATGGAGTTCACAGTCACGCAAAGTGAGTTTTCGGAGACATCTTTCAAATTTTGCTGCCAATTACCGGAGCCAAAAGTCCCCATACATCAATTATGGCATGTGATCCTTTGTGTCATTGATGTCCTTTAAAGCCACACACCTAGGACATTCTCGACTTGGATCTATGCAGAAGTCGAAGTTTCATTACTTGGATTTAATTTTGAGAGGTAAGTAAATGGCCAGCATTTTGACTTGGAAGTTGTGGTATCAATGACGACCATACCTTTGCTCGTGGTATTCCCAAAAGTGGATGGATGCTATCGCAACCCACGATCAAGTGTTTCTAGCATGCCCAAGGGACGCAACTCTGCACAGCGAATTAGACGATTATGACACTTGGCCCTCATGTAGAAATAGGATAATATTACACATTCGTAGCAAAGCCGCTTGAGATATAAAAAAATAGTTAACAACTATGTAGATAATGATTTTAGAGACCGGGAGCGCGGAGGTAATACGATTATTCCTCGTCAAACAGGCCATTGCACGAACCGTTGATCACGGATGCCAACAAAAGAAAGAGTTATTTATGAAGGGGTTTAGGACCAAATCAATATTTATTTGAATAACTGCATTTTTACACAAAACCAGTTTACTTAATATTCAAATGAATCCTACACTTCTTTTAAAGGTTTATTGTAGAGATATTCCATTTTGGTATGCTTCCTCATGTTCAGAATCAACGTGGCATCGTCAATCTCTCATCTATGTAGAACCGAGTGCAAAGTATGCATTCATAAAAAGACATGTACACTTTAATAATTTAATAAAGCGACAAAACCCTTTCCATATCAAATAGAAATCGATTCGATTTTACGATTCCGACTATATTGTGAGCATGTGTTTATGAATCGCTATCAAATAGTTATGATACTAGGCGTTCGCGAAAAGGTGAGCTTATCCTGCCCCACAAACACATGCAAAGTCAAATCAATTGTTCACATGAAAAAACACGGGAACACGTGGTACAAGTCAAAATAGAGAATTGCATCGGACATCATTTTTGGTCACTAATGCGTCAAATTTGGAAATGTCCTCTACATCTCTACCATAAAACTTTTTGAAAGTTTTACTGAGGTCTTGAATATTGCAACCTTGATCAAACAGCTTTGATCGTATGACGTTGTGTGAAGTCTTGGTAGAAAGTGCATGCTTGACTGTATCTCAAAAGTTGTAAACACCAAAGGCTGGAGTTGCTGGAGCTGCTGGAATATTTCTCCACATGAAGGGAAAGTTGACTGTTGGAAGGTTGAAGCCTTGTCATAAAGTCTTGTGGAGAGTGTTTTGCCACTCTGAATCTTAATGCATAGATCTAAATCAGCAGTCTAATAGATATCACACATTTAATACAGATCTGATTAGTCAGATAAAAGTAACACATTTCTACAAGTAAACTGAGGAGCAACAGAAACTATACCTCTCAGTTGATTTTATCATATGTTTTGTGTCCAATTAAATATCTTAGGTTAGCGTCATTATATTAACAAAGGAGCTGTCCTGGCGCTTAGTCTGCACTGCTTCTACGAAGGTATAATTAAATATAGTTACTTACAAAGATGCTAGTGATGGGTATCTTGGGCATCTTATCATTGACAATCAATATATTTGTAGTTTCCGCGACAAATTACATTCGTCTGTACAAAAAGGCCCGTGGCCTACAAGTACTGAATAAAGTGAAGGCCCGTTTAGCTATTTGTGATGTTGTTCATGAATCATGACACATTTAACAACGTCCTTGAATACCCAATTAGCTAAGTCAGGTGTCGTTGATCACCCCTTTAATTGTGTTGGGTGTCGTTGATCAGCCACTGATAGTGTAGCTCTGTCAGGCTTTATAGATGACAACCCATTTAGCTAGGCCGTGTGTCGTTGATCACCTGTTTATCGATATAAATTGTTGATAGTCACCTATTTATAGTATAAAGCCCATTTCTGATGTCCCCCTAAAGTGATACTGAGGGAATATTGCCAATGCATCGTAAAACAACACTCACTCAACACTTCAGAGAACCAATACAATATGGGTGTCGCCCATATGATTATTAACATGACAATGATTTGTGACTTCGCACATCTTCACGTTCATGTACTACACATGCCCTTCGCATTTTCTTTAAATCTTGAGGGAATATATTGTCAAACCTGACCACCATATTTTCACTTCTGTTTCAAAACGGTATCTAATGTTCATTCACCATCAATAAGGACCTTCCAATAGACAATTAACCCCTTTCAGGTTTCTTTTTGAAATCATTTTCATTTTGACATTGCCTGTTAAAGGGATGGGCTGTCCTGTCAAGATCGTTTGATAAATATTGATTTCATTCCTACGATCTGAATGAGGTTATTACCAGTGCCTCTGGCAGCACTAAACATGTCAAACATGCAATATCCATGTTAAATATCGATGATCTATAATAGCCCGAGTGAAATGCTTCCAAATGAAGAACCGGTCATCATGAGCTTGCAGTGAATCTAACATATGGTTATTACCATTTATTAAATATGGATGAACAGGCACATAATTTTGTTTCTCTCCGCTCACACGTTTCGTTGGCTGAACAACCCCCAACAAATCACGTATAATATAATCCCAACACCACAAATCACATCCATATGTGCATGCCTATAATCAAAGCTGAAATTTGTTCATATTTTCACATTTTGACAAAGACTCAGATTTCTTCATCGCTTTAAAAGTAGTACGTGAAGGCACTCTTATGTGATGTACGGACCGACGACTTCTCTTTGCCAGGAAATGCTTTTCTTCCGTATTCAATCAGCACTCCAATTTGGGAGTATCCCATTTGGAAAGTGGCCTAGAAATCATGATGAAGAGTTCTCTACTTGCAATTCTCATCTAACTACATCTGACAACACCCATGAAGATCCGTGGTAGAACAGGTCTACAGCAATCCATGCTTGCCATAAAAGGCGACTTTGCTTGTCGTAAGAGGCGACTAAAGGAATCGGGTGGTCAGGCTCGCTGACTTGGTTGATGCATGTCATCGATCCCAATTGCGTGGATCGATGCTTATGATGTCAATCACTAGATTGTCTGGTCCAGACTCGATTATTTACAGGCCGCCATCATTTAGCTGGAAGATTGCTGAGTGTGGCGTTAAACAACAAACACAACTTAATGCGGAATGTTTCATACAGTGATATGCAGTTTGATGCAGTTACTTTCTTAAGAACATTTAAATTCATTCAGTGCATTTGTTAAACTATTGCTATAATAATATATTACATTTGTGATGTCCAACATGCTTGTCAATATCTGCCGATTTGGCTTGCCTCTGTATTTTCCAAGGTAACTATCTACTGAATAACAACGTCAACCTTATACATCATGAACTAATACTGTTAAAGTATTTCCATGGTTCGACTTAAAAACTCCCCAGGGAGTCCAGGATTTCGACAACACGGGGGATGCACACCGTCCAAGTTGCAAGTGGGAACACCCGTTACTGGTTAGAAAGTGCGAAAAGCACAGTGATATATAACCAATGCAACAGATGTGACAATGTGAGTGGGAACTGGCGATGGTATTGCATTCTTTGAGCTAAGGTCCGGGGTGCGATCCCCGGCCGCGTCATACCAAAAGACGTTAAAAGATGGTACTTGTTGTTACCCTGTCTGGCGCTCGGCATTAAGGGGCTAAAACAAGGACTGGTCGGCTCCGAGTCAGTATACTGTGTCTGAGTGGGGTATTCATGTTAAACTGCGGCATGGTATCTCAGTGAGCTAGCACTATAAATTGGCATCAGTCCGGACTAGTACAAGCAGCCACACAAACATACACACGTACATGCACGTCGCTATATAAGTGCAATAATCTTGGACGCGACGTTAAACCCCATTTCACCTCACCTCACATTCTTTGAGCAATTAGAACAGTGGGTGAGCTACTCAGGGGGTGAGGTTATCCACGAAGTATCATATAACAGTAGGCCACCACCATCAACCAGAGATAGACCTCAGGAGCAAATACTGCTGTCAGAAATGACATGACTCTACTTGGAAGCTAACTACACAGATGTGGGCCTAAATGGTTGTACACACGAAATGAGAAACCAGTTGGTGTCACGGATTAAAATCTGGTCTTTCGAGGCGACTTAATCGGGCGCCTTATTGATTGTGTGTCTTCGTGCCCGGATGGCGTGGATCGTTGCTCAAACTATCAATCATTGGATTTTCTGGTCCTAAATCGATTATTTACATGCTGCTGTCATATTGCAAGAATAGTCGTTCATTATAATACAGGTCAATGTCGTAGTGGAGCATGTAGTTCATGCCCTGCGCGGGCCCAGTCGTCTAAGGCGCCAGTCGTCTAAGGCGCCGCGATTCGCACTGCAGAGTTGCGTCCCTTGGACACGCCATAAACTTATGATTGTGGGTTCGAATCCCGGTTCGCCCCGATTATGTTTCTAGGTTTGTCAGCACCATACCCGTGCTCGTGGGTTTCACCGAAGTGGTAAACGTCTGAGACCTGCATCACTTCGGGCTTTCCTCCCACATTAAGCTGACACGCCCTGATATAACTGGAATACTGTTAAAAGCGGCGTTAAACCCAACTCACTCACTCATGCCCTGCGCATCAATGTAATCATTCAAGCGCTTTCTTGCAGCAACCTGATTAACCAGGAACGTGGCCGTCGTACTTTTATTATTGGCTATTAGTTTGAAGTTTCTTTGCCAGCAGACGCAACATCGCTATTAAACATAGGAGTCAAATTGTAATTTATGTGATGCATTAAGTGTAAAAACAAGTTAACTGATCCCTAAAGAGATTATTCATTTCTTGTAGGAACTCAAACAACGCTTAAATACAACAAGGGCTTTCGGATTTATTGCAGAGCTGTTTGCTGTGCTTTATAAATAAATGAAATGATACGATGGAGTAATTGCATTTTGGGTCTGGCATAGATCCGGGAGGCGTGTACATTAGGATTTTTGGTCCTAACCTCAATGATTTATTGTCAGGTAATTGCAATCGTGTGAAGAAAATATATCTCTTCCGAAACAAAATTCACGTGAAACCGCAAAACATAAAGTGATTTGAAAAACACCTCATTTAATCGAAAACAGATTACCTTTTAATGTACTGAAGCCCCTCTGATTAAATACATTGAAATGGCATTTACATTTAATTAAAAAAATCCCTTTTCTTTTCGTATAATGATAAATGTGTGTACCTGATTTTACATAGCACAGAAATGATTTCATGAATAACGTACATTGTACCAGAGCAACTGGGTAAGGAAGTCCCCGAGCAATGCACAGCAACCTGTTCACTGAAAGTGTCCGCTGTGAATCACGTTTTTTTTAATATCTGTGAGAGGTTTTTCGAAATTTGAATCTTAACTAAGAACAATGTAATATTCTTAATGTCAACTGACATGCGGATGATGCCAAAATTGGGTCGCATTATTTAATTCATTAACTTGAACCAAAATGCACCTTGCCGATTTTCAAAATAACTACTGTATTCATGACAATGTTTGTTTGTTTGCTTGTTGTTTAACGCCGCACTCAGCAATATTCCAGCTATATGACGGCGGTCTGTAAATAGGTCCAGAGGTGGTCCAGACTCGATTATTACAGACCACCTTCAAATAGCTGGAATATTGCTGAGAGCGGCGTAAAACAAAAAACAAACAAACCATTTTCAATTTCAATGTCGGACACAACCCACTCACTCTCTGCGGCATTCTTCAGTGATATCAACTACGACATGTTGTGATCCCCTTGCAGTGTCTTATTCAGCCAGGAAACAAACTTCAGAATGTGGTCATTGACGAAGAGGAAGTTCGAAAGCAGATTCTTCAAGTTAAATTCAAACTGTATTCTCGCAGGCCTGATTGCCTGAAGCTGCTTCTTCATCAAAGAGATCACACTCTTTGCCTAAAAGGATCAAACAATCCCCTTTGAATGATCAACCTCTATAGTCACAAGTCCATTTAAATAATTAGCATCTTAGCAGAAAACAGCCAAAAGAAGCTGCAAACCATCGGCAAAGATCAAAGGCAAGCGAAAGACGACGATATCATTTGGTTTTAACATTACAGAAGACCTTTGATCAAGATGTTTTCACAATCACACATGTTGACGTTCATATCAAACACTACATTGGATGCTGAAAAAATCAAATAAGCATCTTCACGATCACATTTGTGCCCCCTTAACGATTGTTGTGAGTGACAAATGAACAGATATTTGACATTAAGAGGAATCTGTACAATATTACCATATTACGAATGTCAGAAATCAAAGTATGAAAACAAACCATCAGTTTCGAAACTTTAAAAATAACATAATATATTCCCAAAACAGAGTTTGCATAAACTGTTAATCCAATCAACGCGATACTCATAAACATGTACAGGATCCAACAAAATCACTGTGAGTAGTGCTTGGGGTTTAACAAAGTTATATTAAGGGGACCTTTCTCCACGACCATTTTCGTTTCATGCGAAAATTGAGCAATTAGTGAGTGGTATCAAACCGAAGCTGTGTATGTGTGCATTTAGGGTAATTATCAACAGCCACATTGATATACATCATAACATATGAGTTCACACACACACAAAATTTGCTTATTGCAGTTGCTGGAACTAGTGTCCCTTTGAGTGAGGTCCCAATACGGCAAAAGATCTTTCGTATCACTAATGTCCTTAAAACCGACACATCGATGACACCCTTCGTACATGTTTAATGCAGAAGTGTTTACATCAAAGGTGGCATTCCTTGAAATTAATTTAAGATCAAGAAGAATTATGGGTTTTGAACATATACCATCTTTAACAATCTTATCTTCAGGTTACATGTTGAAAACTGTAGCATCAATGAAAAGAGAGTTGATTTTATTCTCGAAATGCAATTGTCAACTTTGTCTTCATCTACAGGGGCGGTCGGGTAGCCTAGTGGTTAAAGCGTTCGCTCGACACGCCGAGGACCCGGGTTCAATTCGCGACATGGGTACAATGTGTGAAGCCCATTTGTGATGTCCCCCGCCGTGATATTGCCAGAATATTGCTAAAAGCGTCGTAAAACCATACTCCCTCATCACTCTTCATTTACATCCTATTGAACGAAAGACATGAGTTACTGACGATTGCTCTTGTCAACGCACATGCGCGCTATGTCATGAGTACAAGGCCACTATGCTTGTCGTAAGTGGTGACAAATGGGATCGGATGGTCAGGCTTGCTGATTTGGTTGATGCATGTCATCGTATCCCAATTGCGTAGATCGATGCTCATGTTGTCAATCCCTGGATTGTCCAGACTCGATTATTTACAGACCGCCGCCATTTAGCTGGAATATTGCTGAGTGTTGCGTTAAACAACAAACAAACAAGCAAACAAACGAAAACAAATTATGTCATGGCCCATATTTAATCGTGTCTGGACCAGGGCAACCAGTGGTTCATGGAAGGTGTAAGGTTCCATGTCAACGGAGCTCGGTATAGCATTGTGACCACCTGACCCTTTCTTAAATAGGGGGCACGGGTGGCCCAGTCGTCTAAGGCGCCGCGGTTCGCTGTGCAGAGTTGCGTCCATTGGGCACGCCAGAAACCTATGATTGTGGGTTCGAATCCCGGTTCGCCCCGATTCTGTGTTTAGGTTTGTCAGCACCATACCCGTGCTCGTGGGTTTCACCGAAGTGGTAAACGTCTGAGACCTGCATCACTTCGGGCTTTCCTCCCACATTAAACTGACACGCCGTGATATAACTGGAATACTGTTAAAAGCGGTGTTAAACCCAACTCACTCACTCACTTTCTTAAATACATTGCCATTACCGTATTGTACTTTTGTCGTCTTTCACAACCATCGGAAATGGGGAATCTATCCTACCCCAGAATCGTCGAGGCGGTTCAGTTGCACAAGGTCAGTTGAATTTATGTATATTTGGTTTAAGACGAGTAAATTATGGGAAAGCACTTCTGTATGAATAGTGACTGAGTTAACGTGCCCTATATTTCAGTATTTCAGTTATGTCACATCATGTCAGCTTGATTTGTGGGGAAAGACCAAGATGGCCCACGTTTAAAACTGTTTGGTAACACCATAATCATAATCAGGGGGATTCGAACTCATGATTAAAGGTTTCTGGCACGCCAAAGGAACACCTTGCTTTACAGCGGAACCGTACAGATCCGGGGTAGAATAGGTCTTCAGAAACCCATGCTTGCTGTAAAAGGCGACTATGCCGGTCGTAAGAGGCGACTAACGGGATCGGGTGGTCAGGCTCGCTGACTTAGTTGATGCATGCCATCGATCCCAATTGCGTGGACCGATGCACAAGATATTAATCACTGGATTGTCTGGTCCAGACTGAATTATTTACAGACCACCGTCATATAGCTGCAATATTGCTAAGTGCGGCGTTAAACAGCAAACTAAGCAACTTTACAGCGAATATTGACGAAAAACGGTAGTAGTTCACATTGGTTGGAGAATCTGTTGAGATAAAAGAAAGATTAAATTTATGAAGATAATGATTTTAGAGATCGCGAGCACGGAGATGATACAAGTATTGCTCAGCAACGAGGCTATTGCAAGAACCACTGACGTCACACAAAATAAACAGTGATTTATGCAGGGCTTAAGAACAAATCGATATTTTGAAATTTATGTTTTACACAAAACCAATTGACTAAAAATGCAAATAAATCACACACTGTTTTAAGGTTTCTTGCAGAGATATTTCATTTCATATGCTTCCCTTTGTTCAGACTATGACTGAAGACGTTGTTTTAATACTTCGTCGATTCGACAATACATTTAGAATTTATATTTCAAAAGATTAGAAATCAGAATGTTTTTCTGCTCGTGAAAACAACTTTGATGTTTTGAAACAAATGACTGAATAAGTTTAAAACCATATAGCATTGTCAATATATCAGCTGTATAGCGACGAGAACAAATTATCCTTTCATACAACGCATGTTCATGGATGTTTAATGCAAATCAGATTAGTTAGATAAAGTAAATCATGCCTTCAACTATATTAATTACAATAAAAGCAAATAATTTATTATGACTGAACATGACTGAACGCATATGCGAACAAACATAAATTCAGGAACTCATTGCTGGTCGCACTTGGTGCTGTGGTGCCCCTGATTCTACTACCACGGATAGCAGCACACTCGGAAGAGGGACACGGAATCCTTCAATATCATTTCCTCTTAACAATCCACGAGTATTTGAAAGAATATTGCTTAATGCTGCATCAGAAATTTTCCAGCTTTTCGCGGCGAACACAAGTATTTCATTAGCATTGATATAGATAATCAATCTCTTTACTGAAGCCTTCAATCATTGACTTCAGTATTACAAATACTGTCATTCACCAACATGAGGCCCGTGAAGATCCGGGGTAGTATAGGTCTTCAGCAACCCATGCTTGCCATAAAAGGCGACTATGCTTGTCGTAAGAGGCGCTCGCTGACGTGGTTAATGCATGTCATCGATCCCAATTGCGTGGATCGATGCACATGATGTCAATCCCTGAATTGTCTGGTCCAGACTCGATCACTAAAAGACCGCCGTCATATAGCTGGAATATTGGTGAGTGCGGCGTTAAACAACAAACTAACAAACAAACATGTGATGTGATATATTTTATTTCGAAATTTAGTGTTGTTTTACGCCACCGTCGACATTGTTACTATATCTTGGAGGCCTGTAAATATATCGAAGCTGTAGCATGTAAACAAGTGGTTGATATCATGAACAACTATCCAAACCATTCTAACGACATAACACTCATTTTAATCGGATTTGACGACTAGCATGCTGGACGTGAGGCCTATCCCGCTGCACGTGTTAAACGTGTCTATGCAAGTTTCTGTAATTGTGGTAATTATGTCATTTTCCCATTCACCTGCATGGTTGTGCGTAATGCCCCAATTACACTACGACTACGAATATCCCAGACCCGTGAAGATTCCGGGGTAGAATAGGTCTTCAGCAACCCATGCTTGTCGTAAAAGGCGACTAACGGGATCGGGTGGTCAGGCTCGCTGACTTGGTTGATGCATGTCATCGATCCCAATTGCGTGGATCGATGCTCATGATATTAATCACTGGATTGTGTGGTCCAGACTCCATTATTTACAAACCGCCGTCATATAGCGGGAATATTGCTGAGTGCGGCGTTAAACAACAAACCAACCAACCAACCAACCAACGAATATCCCGAATCACCCCGAATAGGACATTTTTCATGTTCGTAGATAAATCTCAATCATTTCTTGAAGTTCTTAAATGAATCTTATTTGATTCCCAAACATTCGTACAGTTCGCGGGAGTTCGTCGAATCGGCGAGAAAGTTTTTGTTTGTCCAAAACTTTCGTAGGAGGGTCCCCAAATTGCAATTTCGTGGCTGCATCGTAATCCATTCGTAATTAATTCATATGTTCCGTAACAGCTTCGTAATCCATTCTTTTGCATTCTTGGCTATTCTTAGCGATTCGTGGCTCCAAAAATGTCTTGTCCTCAACCCGAAAACATCCCGAAACAGCCACGAGTGTCCCGAGTCAACTACGAATCATGTAAAAATTAAGTAAGAACAACATTCGGCATATTCGTAACTTAGTCGTAGGTGATTCTTTCAATTCGTGTATGATCCGTACATGAAATCTTGTAATTCGTACATGTTTCCTAACCCATTCCTGGCATTCTTCATATTTATCAACCCGATTAGCCACGATAGTTTGCATTATTGGCCGAATCATCACGAATTTCGAAATTTTCCGATTCGTGGTGATTCGGGATATTCGTGGTCGTAGTGAAAGGGGGGCATAAGGAAACGAGCCATGTAGATGTGTTCAGCAGGCGCACTTCCTACAGGGCTAACCCTGTATGACAGTTGGTTGGTTGGTTGTTTGTTGTTTAACGCCGCATTCAGCAATATTCCAGCTATATGACGGCGGTCTGTAAATAATCGAGTCTGGACCAGACAATCTAGTGATTAATATCATGAGCATCGATCGACGCAATTGGGATCGATGACTTGCATCAACCAAGTCAGCGAGGCTGACCACCCGATCCCGTTAGTCGCCTTTTACGACAAGCACAATCACCTTTTACGACATGCATGGGTTGCTGAAGACCTATTCGACAGTAAGCCATGACAATTGATGTATCATATACGGACTTGGAGAATGTAATACACATTATCAATGCTCGTTTTATGGATCCTAGTTTGTGAGTGAGTGAGTGAGTATGGTGTTACGCCGCTTTGAGCAAAAGTCCAGTAATATCATTGCGGGTCCAACAGAAATGGGCTCCAGTTAGTGGATTTGCCAGTAACTGACTGAGGACACATTACGTTCTTATCATTGGCCGGCCGAAAAGATCAGCCCGGCACTTACATATTTGTTATTTATGGATGCCAAATTCGGTAACGATTACACTTTTTGGTACCATTTTCCCATTTTTTTAACCTGACGAACAACAATGCCGCTCGTGATCATCACGTTGCATAATAGGAAGCCTGCGAGATTTAGCTATAATTGTGAATATAGAGTGCTTGCGAAATCGAAATACAAAATACAATTCAAGGTACCTACCATATATTTGACGCGCTGGTAACATATGTTTGAGTCTTACATTTGTCCTTTGTGACAATTGACAAATCTGGCCATTTATCACCGCATTGAATACTAACTGAGCGCTGAACACATGGGTGTCGTTGTGTATAACAAACAGCAAACCCCGTTCTATATTCATACATCTTCCCGAGTCAAGGTTATATTTTGGCTGGGCTAACGAGTTGGAACATTCGGTTCATAAACAACATGGCGGCTGCCGAGTTGATTGCAGGATTTGAAGAGCAAGTGTACCGTGAAATGGGCGTCGACAGATGTTTTCTTAATCTAATCATGTTTTAAATTGAGGTGCTCAAGTGATTTGATGTACAGTGCGAGGTAAGACCCATTTTATTAAAAACAATCTTGATTATCGATAAGATTGTTTTGACTGGACGCCGCCATTGTCTTTGAATCAAATGAAAGTAATATAAAAGGTGACATCTGATTGGTCAATAGGAGGGACAAAGAAGGGACATAACCCGTAATCGTCACTGACAGCGCTACGATCGAACCACGAAATTGCAGCCTAGTTCGGCAAGGGTGGGAGCTGGACTTTTACAATCAGTTAACTCCTCTTCCTTGGAAAGATGTATTCATAAAACAATATCTGTTACAAAATATCTGTGACTTCATCATGAATCACTATCAAATAGGGATGCTACAGGGCGTTCGCGAAAAGATGGGCGTACCCTGCCCTATCGGTGGCACCGTCACAAACACATGCAAAAGCAAAGCAAACATTCACCTGCAAAAAGCACGGGACAAAGGCATTCAACTATTCCGACTATATCACAAGCATATGTTTATTAAACACTATCAAATAGTGTTGAAACCAAGCGTTAACGAAAAACCAAACGTATCCTGCCCACAGGGTTATCAGTCACAAACACATGCAAAGGCAAGTCAATCACCTGAGAGAAAAAAAGGATAAGACAATTTACCTCCCGTACACTCGACTGACGACACATGTAACTGAAATACTCCAGCAGCAGCAGCAACCCTGAAAAACTTTACAAGAAAACTCCAAAGGGCAGTTATCTCGACGAGAGATGTCTGATACATTAATTGCTCTGTGATGATCTGTTTACTGTACTCGGCCTGTCGCCATGAAACCGAAAATACGCCGAGGGGAACCGACACCATAAACAGCGGAGGAGAAACGCGTTAACGCACAGACAAATGAGCTATATATTACATTGTACTGACTAGTAAAACGATTTGATGTGTGAAAGCAATTTTATCATGTGGGTGATTACTCCTACTGAAGAATAGGAGTGTCTACAAATGTCAGTAAAAACGGAATTAAAGTCCCGGTGTTGCCGCGAGACCGTTAATGAGATCGCGTAAGATAATTAGAACGGTTGGGCTGCTTAAAGCTACCGTAGATGTTTGAATAATGGGTTGGCCAAGTCATCAGTCATTCGACCGCCACCGTGGTCTAGTGGTAGAGCGTCCGCCCGGAGAGCGGAAGGTCCAGGGCCGCGTCATACCAACAGACGTTAAAAGATGGTACTTGTTGTTACCCTGTCTGGCGCTCGGCATTAAGGGGCTAAAACAAGGACTGGTCGGCTCGGAGTCAGTATACTGTGTCTGAGTGGGATTTAACATGAATATCCCACATCACAATGCGAACTAATACAAGATAGAAACCACACACTGTGGCCACAGGGAGACACCTCAAAGTTAGGACAATTAAATAAGTAAAATCTGCTTTCCGTCAGTCAAGTCCAGTGGTGGCAGGCAGGCAGGCGGGGCCGATATCTACATGCTGAGTTACCTGGTTAACAAACCTCTATACCAACTACTGTGATCTGGCAACTGGGCTGCGGCAGATATGGGGAACTGCTTCCCTTGCCGTTACATAGAGATGGATTTGACATTTCATTTAATTGGGTTGCAGTAGATCCGAGACGTGTCGCTTTGACAACAACAGGGTATAGGGGAGAAATACATGTATAAATAAATGTATATTTGTATTCATATGAACTTGATTATAATCAAAATTGTGATATTTTTCACCTCTTTTCTTCATGCTCATTTTTGTCAATTCATGAATGCTAGAATTGCACCCTCAGTATTTCATATTTCTCCGTGGGAATTTGCATCGGTGATGTGTTTATCAGTCTCCATGCTTGTATGGTTGTGAGATGATGCCCTGAATCTGGACCTGGAGCTCTGACAAAATTCTGTTTCGTAATCTGTTCCTCGTATGCTGTAAAAACGATACACCTCTTGGCAAATTACCAGTTATTGTGCGTTAGAAATACTAACCTGATTTCATTTGAGCCATACTGTGCGTTTCAAAGGCAGTAAACGCATTAAGTACATGCATGCATCGGTCTGTGCGGGCATTAGATTGACCGATGGTAATTTGGACTTCGCACACGCGACCTAAGATGTAAAGAACAGTTTTGTGCCAACACGGGTCTATAAAACATCTTGATCCATTTATTTTCCTCTTGAGACTCTAATCAAGTGCCACAGGGCCAATGGGCAGTCTGATACCGTATATCATATAATAAACGGAATACATTCACATGCTTTTTCAACATCCACAGTATTGCAACTATAAGGATATAATGTAAGCGTGTCACGAAATGGCTTTTCGAACAAAACTGACAAGATTACAAGATGTATTTCCAATCAAGGCTTCATTTGTAGTCTGCTTTCATTTCACGTGTCGAGTAATACTCGAGCTTCTCCAGCCTTTGAGGGGCGGTCGGGTAGCCTAGTGGTTAAAGCGTTCGCTCGTCACGCCGAAAAACCGGGTTCGATTCCCGACATGGGTACATTGTGTGAAGCCCATTTCTGGTGTCCCCCGCCGTGATATTGCTGGAATATTGCTAAAAGCGGCGTAAAACCATACTCACTCACTCCAGCCTGTGATGTCTGCATTTCACAACTTTTGAGGTACAACCTAGCGAGTATGCCCTTTCTTCGATTAACCAGCTCTTGGGACAATACCATGGTTGCTTGGGACCTCTACTACCCACGACTCTAAACATCAGTGTCAGTTCATTATTTTGACAAGGCAGAGATAGGTACTGCAGTACAGCAAGCCGACGTGAAAATAGTGACACTGACATTTTAAATGATTTGCTTTAGGGACCGACCATTTGATATTCTGGGGACCCGTTGTTTAACGCCGCACTCAGCAATATTCCAGCTATATGACGATGGTCTGTAAAATAATCAAGTCTGGACCAGACAATCCGGTGATTGAACTCATGAGCATCGATCCACGCAATTGGGATCGATGACATGCATCAACCAAGTCAGCGAGCCTGACCACACGATCCCGTTGGTCGCCTTTTACGACAAGCATAGTCGCCTTTTACGGCAAGCATGGGTTGCTGAAGACCTATTCTACGCCGGGAGCTTCACGGGTATTGTTGCTTGTGATGTCATATAGAACATATAGAATTACCTTATAATAGAACGCCGTGTTTACAGGCAGCAGTGGTGGCTTCTCTACAACATAACTACAGGCTATTGTTCTCATTTGTATAGGCCTTGTCGAAAACGCGGAAATACATTTGTATGGGTATTCCCTTATTGCATGGCTATACATGCTAATCAAAAGCCTCGGCATGCGTGACGCCCCTTGTATTGCATGATATTGATACTGTACTGATATTGATCAATATACTGTGTCCTGTACTGATTGAATATTGTGCTATAAGGGTGCGGCTATGTGGCGAATGCATCGGCGTGGACACGACATGGAGTCGACTTAAAACGAAACCTGATTCAAGACGCAATTACAGGTAAACTAGCAACGTATTACTGGTTAGGTGTGCAGTTACCATGGTTACATGATGTCCCCTTTCGTAAACAGTAAACGTGTTGGGAATCGGGGTTACAACCATCTTCCCGAGGCAAGAGAGTTAACTGACTATAAAAGTCCAGTTTCCACACTGGTTCGGCAAGGGTGGAAACTGGACTTTTAAAGTCAGTTAACTCTCTTGCCTCAGGAAGATGGGTTACAACCGGTCCCATGCTTGTATATATAGATCGGGTGGTCTGGCTGAAGGACTTGGATGATTGGTGTCATTGTACCCGACGGCACCCGTTCATGTCAGTCGCCAAAGGTGTATCAGTACCACCACTGCAGTACAGCAATTGTAACGCTTATCAAACACAGACCAAACCCAAGCAAGCCTATACAATACGTCTATTTGTAAAACAGAGATATCACAAGAGACCCCTACCGCGTTCTGGGCTTAACACATTGCAAGTGTAGAACGGTGTGTTCATTATTATCAAAACCAGACATAATCGTTCGGTCGGTAGGTCGTTGGTTGTTAAACGCCGCGCTCAGCAGTATTCCAGCTATATGACGGCGGTATCTAAATAATCAAGTCTGGACCAGGCAATCCAGTGATTGACACCATGCGCATCGATCCACGCAATTGGGATACGACGTGCATCAACCAGGTCAGCAAGCCTGACCACCCGATCCCGTTACGACAAGGATAGTCACCTTTTACGGCAAGCATGGGTTGCTGAAGGCCTATTCTACCCGGGATCTTCACGGGTCCCAGAGTGAGAAAATGAGTATGGTTTTACGCCGCTTTTAGCAATATTCCAGCAACATTACGGTGGGGGACACCAGAAATTGGCTTCACACATTGTACCCATGTAGGGAATCGAACCCGGGTCTTCGGCTTGACGAGCGAACGCTTCAACCACTAGGCTACCCGACCGCCCCCACGGGTCCAAGACATAATCAAAGACAAAGGCAACAAGCAAACACAGTAATATCAAATCAATTCGTCAACGATAACATTCACACTTGTTTTTTGGGGCACCCTCCAAATTAAGAATTGATGACCCATACACCCGCCCACCCGCCCAATTTGTGACCGGCCCCTTATAACAAGTCAGCATGTCCATGGAATGGTGAAAACCTACCCGAGAACAATCAGTGTAAGATCTTCAACCTCAATGATGTGGAAATGTTGAAATGTGCCCCTTATTGGACTAATATATTAAAAAATAACTACAGAAATAAAGAAGGACGACAGACAGCACACCAAGATATATAACATGATATATATTGTAACATTACTACTAATAAATGGATAAGTCAATGTCACAAATTTACTGTTTCAATATGGCTGCTTGAAACAGCCATTTTTAACACAAGTTCAGAATTATGTAGGAATTGTTGGCACCATGAATGAACCCTGCTGTAATCCTGTGTTTTATGCCTATCAGGGTTTATAATATGTGCTTGCAAAATCAGTTCACATGGTGGGAGCAAATCTTTATCGGGCCTGTAGTGACACAGGCATGAACGAGTTATGTCCCTTGTATGCTATTTATGACCGTTGCGGTGTTTAACATGAAATGATTGAGGACGAGAATATAGGGATGTCAACTTCTTTATTATGAGTAACACAACGTTTGGAAGTATATGCTTACTCCTTCATCAGGTGAAGGAGTAATCATATACTCCGAAACGTTGTGTTCCTCATACTAAAGAAATTGACATCCATATATTCTCTCCTTTATATGTGTATCACTTCTAAATGCATTTCAAAGACCTGATGAAATAAATGTGTCATTCATATATATATATATATATACATATATATATATATATATATGTATATATATATATATATATTCAGAAGTGATTAACAGGTAAGTTGTGTATATATTTCACGGGTATTCAGGCTGATCGACAGTTTAGTGATTGAATCGGCCATAAAATCGTCACCTCTGTCGTGATAAAATTGTGATCAAATCGTACGTAAAATCTTCACCATATGGGCACTGGGGATGAGTAATCGTTTGAAAGAAACTTTCCCTTTGTCTCACATGTGTATAATGATAAGTGTACATACGAAATACATCAATGATTATGAAAATATTGTTTAAAACATTCCTAACCGTGAATTATTTAACTTAACATATTTGTGTTATTCGGCAAGAATCATGAGAGGGACAACGCAGCTAAAAGATTAGTTATGAAAAAAATATTTATAACTTTACCACTGTAGAAATATCAATGTCTACAGAATCATGTATACCACTATGATTGTGTCAACTTAATACCCCCTGTCCCTTGAAAATAATAACAAATGTTTCCGGAAGTCATTGTTGTGAAAACATATTACAAGGGGTTTTTTCACAATATGTTTGCTTTGTACTTTTGTATTACATAAATAATTAAACTGAAATGTACCATGTTCCATTCCTGATTCTGAACTCACCACATGCAAGTTACAATCTGTTTTACCTTCTGTGTTACCCATGTGCCCTTTATTGTGGCAGCATAGTGAGTGAGTGAGTATGGTTTTACGCCGCTTTTAGGATTATTCCAGCAATATCACGGTAGGGGACACCAGTAATGGGCTTCACACATTGTACCCATGTCGGGAATAGAACCCGGGTCTTCGGCGTGACGAGCGAACGCTTTAACCACAAGGCTACCAGACCGCCCCTATGGGAGGATAGGCATGCTAGGTACTTACATCAATAGGTAATGATCATCTGAATCAAAGTAATCTTGTTTTGATTTAAACACTTATTTCCATAAAGTGGAGGGATTGGCAAACAAGCAAATTTGGCTTATCTGAATGCCTCCCCAAACATGATACATGTACAAATAGCAATGTATTCAAAATGACATGAGAAATAGCATACATTATTTAATTGACATTTAAGATAAATATTTTTCTGTAAATGTTTAATTACTGAAGTATCTTTCGTAACTACAGCTACGTTATTATTTACATCCAGCGCAACATCGCAGTATCATATACCAAAGCCAACATCTCAGACAAAATCTCTAAATCGGCAAGAAGATAGAATAAAACTGTGCACTGATTTCAAAATTTCAAGATTTGTTACTGTCGTTAAATGTGAATTACTATTTAGAATTGAATTTAAATCGTAGCCTTTTACGAAACGGTACATATTTTGCCTTAATGTACTGTTTAAGGGACACGTAAGAAAGAAATGAAGAGCATCTTCCGATGGATAGCCACAACATCTCGGGCTGCCGGATATAAATCTAATTTGTCGGCCTTAAGATCACTGCAGCCAAGCCTGAGACGGGAGTGTATAACCTGACAGAATCTTGATCCACAATTTACATCAAAGTATATACAATTCTTATAATTGCTTTTTATAAATCTTTTAACACTTCCTTATTGGTGTATTCAATATCTTGTTTTCAATTGCTCTTAAAATTTTACATTTGGTCTAGGAGCTATTAAAATTCTCAATATAATTAGTTGTTTAGTTTTAGTTTTACTTAAACCCTGAAATGCATCGCATTTTTAAGAAAAGATACAGCAATAATGATAGGGTGGCGATTGTCTGTGGGACTGATGGGGAATTGAACTGAAAGAACTTACATTTGTATCTTCATAAACAATTGTTTATAACATGTAATATTTGGTTTACTTGTTCCTACATGTCTCATATTTTGATAGTTGATCAGTTATATTTTATTTAAGCCCTGACGTGCATGACATTTAATGACGGCGACGGTAGTCGCCGGAAAAAGTACTTGTTCTGAGATTGAGCACTGGGAAATTGTTGGGAGCGGTTATTTGTATGTGACAAAGGTTTCCTGAGTGAGTGAGTGAGTGAGTGAGTATGGTTTTACGCCGCTTTTAGCAATATTCCAGCAAAATCACGGCGGGGGATACCAGAAATGGGCTTCACACATTGTACCCATGTCGGGAATCGAACCCGGGTCTTCGGCGTGACGAACGAACGCTTTAACCACTAGGCTACCCGACCGCCCCTAAAGGTTTCCTGCTCAAATTTATGGAATCAGTATAAAGATATAATACACATGTGTTTGTTTGTTCGTTGTTTAACGCCGCACTCAGCAATAGTCTAGCTATATGACGGCGTAGTAAGAAATCTTAAACTATGCACCGGGGCGGTAGGGTAGCCTAGTGGTTTAAGCGTTCGCTCCTCACGCCTAAGACCCGGGTTCGATTCCCGACATGGGTACAATGTGTGAAGCCCATTTCTGGTGTCCCCCGCCGTGATATTGCTGGATTATTGCTAAAAGCGGCGTAAAACCATACTCACTCACTAAACTATGCACCAATACATTTTTAGTTCTAGAAATGTTGTTTAACATTTGCAACGACAGCAGTACATTTATTTTTTAAGCATTTACCGTTTATAAAAAAAAGGGAGACACTCTGAATCAGCTACTGTGCTCATTTACCGTGGAGGGACTTGTTTATCTCATTCAGTATGTATGGGGTGGGGTAGTTATGTCAAAGTAGTCCAAAACATTGTTTAAGGTGAAAAACAGGAAACTAAATTCCTGTTCATGTTGTATTAGACAAGGCAGTTGATAACATATTTTATGGAAAATTATTTTATTTTAATCTGATGAACAAAGTGTTTGTCGCCGTGTTAATGTCAGTTTTCTCGGGGTCATCACGCCTCGACAGCCAAACCAGTGAAGGGCGGCATGTGCATGGTCGGGTACGATGACACACAAAGTCACCAGGCCTATTAAGTTACCACTCACGACAATAAATATAGAGCGTTGGGGACCTAATCCGAGCTCTTACCCTGAAATAACGTATCTCTTTTTCAAAAAACTTGTTCATTTGATCGAGTGACCTGACAATGTTGATATCTGCAAGGGTGACAGACACCAGCGACACTGTCAACTTTATCAGGTCAGCAGATGAGATAACAATAATCGGGTCTGGACCAGACAATCCAGAGATTGACAGCACGAGTACCCATCCACGCAATTGGGATACGATTACATGCAAGCGAGCCTGACCACCCGATCCCGTTAGTCGCCTCCTTCGACAAGCATAGTCGTCTATTACCTATATTCTTACCAGGAAACCCCACGTCTCAACTTACTGTGGATATCATTCGCCCAATCCACTGACCTTTAAGAAGACACGATGTGGTGGGGTAGCCTAGAGGTTAAAGCGTTCGATCGTCACGCCGACGACCCGGGTTCGATTCCTCACGTGGGTACAATGTGTGAAGCCTATTTATGGTGTCCCCCGCCGTGTTATTGCTGGAATATTGCTAAAAGCGTCGAAAATCGTACTCACTCACTCGAAAAAACACTGTCAGTACGAGAATCTCTCGCATTACAAACGTTAAGAACAGTACGGCGTCCAACAATGTCCGTACACGCGAAAGCAAGTCTCAAGCAAGTCTATAATGCTTTAGCAAGTCTAGATTTATTCAGTTTAAAAGGAAAAGACTCTCTGGGCTCGTTCATATTATAAACAGAAAGTATACACCATGTCTAATAGTGATAACATTATACACACAAGAAATGTTTATTCGATGGAGATGTATTTGATACGGGTATCACAGTTGTGTTTTGGACCTGAAATTTACAGTGTTTCGGCGACTGTTTTTTCCTGATACTACTTTGATAATGTTTGCAATTTTTTTTTTAAAATAGGTTTGTTTTTAAAAAAGATATGAAACAGTCCAGAGACGCTCACGCTCTTACACAGACATTTGGTAACAGCCAATTAGTTACCAGCCAGTGAATCATATGTTTATTCGCCCGTGTACTGTGACCCCTGAATGACCCCTTTTCCCACATGCTTCGAATGGGTGTCAGGAGGTCAAGGTTGCTCCCGTGCTACACGTCACCCAACCAGATGGGTGTGTATTTCTTACTTGATGGTACCTGCTGCATATTGTACTGGTAAGCCGTTTTCGGTGTTTTTGTTTTGGGGAACCTATTTTTATATTAACTGGTTCAAGTCGTCAACTGCCTGATACAGAACGTAAATAAGCGGGACTTGTTAAGAACGTTTGGTTTAGTGTTTGTGAAACAAGTCCGGGGCACATATGGCCGAACCAGCCGTGTTTACCAGGCAGCCATGATGCTGGACGAGACTTGCACAAGTCTCTAAGGCAATAATTATTAGTTTAAATCACAAGTTCTAGATTATGTAAATAATAAGGACATGTTGTCTCTATAAGAGACTGGGGTCCTTCTGTACTGTCCACATATCTAGACTTGACTTTAGGGAGAACAGAATAGCTACACATCCCTGGACTTCTCTTTCAATACAGCCTTGGAGCAAGGCTACTGGACGAGATGTATTATGTTATATCAGGGAGACTATTGAGATACAGACTTTATCTTTGTAGACCCCCTGGTGAGATCTACGACGTGTATACATATTTTGTGGAGACGACATGGTATATGCTACAACTCGTCATGTTTTAGTAAAGTTGTATCTGTTCAATGAATAACGTTGAAAATATTTGCATTTAATGTTGTATATCCCCTGGATTAATATCAGTACTCAACAAATTAGGACGGAAACCCCATGACTGACATTCGGTATATCAAGAAAAGCTGTCACCATATTTACATGTACTCGGTCCAGTATACCAGTCACCATATATACATGTGATTGGTCCAGTATACCAGTCACCATATTTACATGTGCATGGTCCAGTATACCAGTCACCATATTTACATGTGATTGGTCCAGTATACCTGTCACCATATTAACATGCACTTGGTCCAGTATACCAGTCACCATATTTACATGTGATTGGTCCAGTATACCTGTCACCATATTAACATGCACTTGGTCCAGTATACCAGTCACCATATTTACATGCACTTGGTCCAGTATACCAGTCACCATATTTACATGTGATTGGTCCAGTATACCTGTCACCATAATTACATGCACTTGGTCCAGTATACCAGTCACCATATTTACATGCACTTGGTCCAGTATACCAGTCACCATATTTACATGCACTTGGTCCAGTATACCAGTCACCATATTTACATGCACTTGGTCCAGTATACCAGTTACCATATTTACATGTGATTGGTCCAGTATACCAGTTACCATATTTACATGTGATTGGTCTGATATACCAGTCACCATATTTACATGCACTTGGTCCGGTATACCTGTCACCATATTTACATGTGATTGGTCCAGTATACCTGTTACCATATTTACATGTGCTTCGTCTGGTATACCTGTCACCATATTTACATGTGATTGGTCCAGTATACCTGTCACCACATTTACATGCACTTGGTCCAGTGTAGTAGTCACCATATATTCATGCACTTGGTCCAGTATACCAGTCACGAAGTCGTGTCACCACTGAAAGAAATGACGTCACATGGGGCATCCCTAGGCTATATATGTAGTTTTGTGGCAGTATGGGTCGTTTATAATCAACAGACAGAGGTAGCGTTGTTTCGGCAGTGTCTGTCATTGAGTATCACTATCAAGATCAACTGTTTACAACATGCCACAGGGTAAGCCGACAGACTCCATGTCTGTGACAGGGCTATGACGTATGGAGACTATTGGTTCGGTCGGATGACCACGGGACATGCGCACAACAGCTGGGCCACGCAATGTTACGTGTGATGAGCACATTTGGGGGTGTCAGTGTCTTGCCCTTGACGAGATTGTGCTTTTGATTGAGGACAGATGTCACTCTTTATGGGTCGCTCATTTGTTTTTTAAGAAAGGGATGTACGCTGTACATAATATTACACTTAGTGGTACAAGGGTCTCTGTAATCCTCAAAGTGAGGAACAGCTAACTGCATTCCATACTTACCACCACCCCACCCCCACTATCAGCAGGGGTCCCCTTGCCAGTTCCCTGGTGTGTCACAGCTGATTAATGACCACAGGCTCTTCTGTAGCAGACGACATGTGTGCGTGCGTGCGTGCGTGCGTGCGTGCGTGCGTGTGTTTGTTTGTTTGTTTGTTGTTTAACGCCACACTCAGCAATATTTCAGCTATATGACAGCGGTCTGTAAAAAATCGAGTCTGGACCAGACAATCCCACACAATTGGGATACGATGGGATGCATCAACCAAGTCAGCGAGTCTGACCACCCGATCCCGTTAGTCGCCTCTTACAACAAGCATAGTCGCCTTTTACAGCAAGCATGGGTAGCTGAAGACCTATTCTTTACCCGGATCCTCGCGGAATGAGAACTTGGGGGGAGTTGTTTAAGGCATGACTATCACCAGAAAGTATTATTGAAGAAGTGGTCCTTCAAACATTCTGTCGCATCCTGCATAACCTGGCGTAGCAAAGCAGACGATGCGAGGTGACGTGAAGTAGGATTTAACGTCGCGTCCAAGATGATTGCAACTATATAGCAACGTGCATGCACGTGTGTGTGTCTGCTTGTACTAGTCTGGACTGTATGCCGATTTAATATTGATACTGATACTGATGCCGCAGTTTAGCATGAATACCCCACTCAGACACAGTATACTGACTCCGAGCCGACCAGTCCTTGTTTTACCCCCTTAATGCCGAGCGCCAGGGTAACAACAAGTACATTTTAACGTATATTGGTATGACGTGGTCGGGGTTCGAACCCACGACCTTTAGCTCTCCGGGCGGACGCTGTACCACTGGGCCACTGAGGCGGTCGCATACTATATATATAGAGGTACAATATAGTATATAATAATGATGTGACGTTTGTGTGTGAATGAATAAATATTGCATTACGCCCTATCAGTAAAATTCCAGCTATCCGGCTTCTCCGTGTGAGTGATCTGGTCGAGATCTGTTCAGAAAGGGGGGTCAGGCCTCGGACTGGCAGTTCGCGGAATGTCTTCTTGACGGTGAGAAGCAAGCAGGGTCACCCCGCTAAGATAAGGGGGTGGCAGCGAGGGCGTGGGAAAGGCATCTGTGTGTTGGATGCTCTTAATAATCTGTCGCTGTCAATGAAGTTAACTCGTTCTGTGCAAGGACAACAGCTTATATGACAAAAAAGTTTTGATACGATAACAAATGCCCTATGCTGATAGAGCTGGCTAGACTTGCTCATGTATACATTTCTAGATTGTTTTTTCTTCTTAATATAAATATATTCCACAGTCATGGTGCAGGGCTAGTATTACCCATACTTTAGTTTAGTTGATGACCACCGCCACGATCTAGTGTGTGTGTGTGTGTGTGTAGGAGGGGAGGGGGGGGGGGGGGGGGGGGGGAGAAGGTGGCTGACCAATAGAAAAAAAGGAAAAATGATTAGATCCGTGACGTAGGAGGGGATTAATGGACGATGGAACCCGAGGTGTTGACACTGTTGACTCGATCTAGTTTTCGGAAAGCCATACTAAACCTCCAGTAATTTGACTGGGAGTAAAGCCTTGCGGCCCAAGTTAACAAAGTGACCATAGACTGGGTTGACCAACAATGCTAGAGTGAATAAAGCTGCAAACGAAGATCACTCTTTGTGCTTGTTGGAGTAACTACGGTAATAAGTCCAAGGCTCTCGGGTACTGACATTGTACCTCTCTCTCATCCCTGATTGTCAGCACCAAGAACGAAGGGATTACCGTAGTTCAGGTGCAGAAGAGGTACACGAATTGCTACCTTCCGTGTACGCAACGCAACATTTACCGTCTATAACGACTTAAAATTACATTGGACGCTAGATGTCAGTCTAGAGCAGGGGGACTGTTTCACAACGATTTTTTTTCAATTATTTTTCACCAGGCAATCCCTCAAACCAGTGACAATTTAAACGCGTGCAACTTCGCCGAAACCGAATTCAGTTCAGAATCAGTATACATTAATATATACGAGTGGTTCAATAATTAGGTTTATTTTATGTCTCTTTTATTGACTCTCGTGAAGAATCTGAATCAGTGACCTGGAGCTGGGACTGCGATGGCGTCAATCTCATTAAAATCAGACCTCAGTTCTCGCTACCGCTAAACAAACATCTGAGGACATCCCATTAGGGGTCACGTCAGAACGACCTTTCATCCGACCGACCTTTCATCCGACCAATCAGAGCATCGCTTACCAGATCATGGAAGTGACAGTCGGAATGTGATTTCTAATCATGCAGCCTCGAAAACTTAACTCCGAACGAATGTTACGGGTTTAACGACTGAATTGATACATTCTAGACATCTATTAGCCATTCCAGAATGTTCTTTTGTTCAGGTTTCAAATTTGTAATCGAGAATTTGTCAAAATATATTTCGAAGCGTAGTCGCAAATTTGAAATTAGTGTCGTAAAGCACGAGGAAGCTCCCTTCTGATTGGTCATTCCATTGGTCGGTGAAAGTTCGTGCAAGGTCGGTCTGACGTGACCCGTAATGGGATGTCCTCAGATCAGATCAGAACTAAGATCTGATTTTATTGAGATTGCGATGGCGTTTGTGATGCGGTGCACGTGGAGTTCATGCTCTTCGTGTAGTTACCGGCAGAGTGTAAAGACTGGAATGGAGTTTAGCTTGGAATTCCGGGATAGAATTTGGAATGAGACAAATGGAGCATACCCAATTTACAAAAAATTAAGTCACCGATCTAATATGGTAAGACAGTTTATAAACAGCTGTTGATTGATAAGCTAAGGGACGTCGGTCTCAGCGTATTCCTCAGCCATGCCCACACCGATGAGAGTAGACTAACATTTAGTCTCTGAAATCTTATATTACACAATATCCTTCTTGACTCTAAAAATAAAAAAATTCCCTATGTGGAATAGAGCTAGCTTGAGCTGGCTAGACTTGCTTTTGTATGCATTTCTAGATTAATATTTTTTCATAAAATAAATATATTCCACGGTCATGGTGCACGACTACGATGAGAGGCGAGGAGACATATGCCTACAGTTGACGAGGAAATAGACTTGCACACGTCTCTAAGGCAATAATTATTATTTTTAATCATAAGTTCTAGATTATGTAAACAATAAGAACAAGTTGTCCCTATAAGAGACTGGAGTCCTTAGACTGTCCACATAGCTAGACTTGCCTATTAGGAGGATAGAATTACTACACATATTGGATATTTCTTTCAGTAGAGAGGGCGGTCGGGTAGCCTTGTGGTTAAAGCGTTCGCTCGTCACGCCGAAGACACGGGTTCGATTCCCGACATGGGTACAATGTGAGAAGCCCATTTCTGGTGTCCCCCGCCGTGGTATCGCTGGAATATTGCTAAAAGCGGCGTAAAACCATACTCACTCACTCTTTCAATGAGCCTTGGAGCAAGGTATACGAGGAAATAGTAACCTATAATGTTGGTTGGTTGGTTGGTTGGTTTGTTGTTTAACGCCGCACTCAGCAATATTCCAGCTATATGACGGCGGTCTGTAAATAATTGAGTCTGGACACGACAATCCAGTGATTAATCTCATGAGCATCGATCCACGCAATTGGGATCGATGACATGCATCAACAAAGTCAGCGAGCCTGACCACCCGATCCCGTTAGTCGCCTTTTACGACAAGCATAGTTACCTTTTACGGCAAGCATGGGTTGCTGAAGACCTATTCAACCCGGAATCTTCACGGGTCGTAACCTATAATGACATATGATAATCTGATGAGGCACAACAGAACACCATGTTCTGTTTTGATATTTATCATGTTTATTATCAGTAAAAATTATATCGATTATGTCTATCCATTATCGCAAATGTTACGTAGTAGACTTGTACAAGTCTCTACAGCAGTGGGACTGAGCGCAGTGGGGGGAGCTGTTTGCGAACTGTCAACTCCGTTATTGTATCAATAAGTCTATACAACAGGGTTTGTCGGTGCGGGGCACGGGTGGCCCAGTCGTCTAAGGCGCCGCGATTCGCTGTGCAGAGTTGCGTCCCTTGGGCACGCCAGAAACCTATGATTGTGAGTTCGAATCCCGGTTCGCCCCGATTATGTTTCTAGGTTTGTCAGCACCGTGTTCGTGGGTTTCACCGAAGTGGTAAACGTCTGAGACCTGCATCACTTCGGACTTTCCCCCACATTAAGCTGACACGCCGCGAATTAACTGGATTACTGTTAAAAGCGGCATTAAACCCAATTCACTCACTCACTATTATCAGTGCTAGATGAGTATATTCCATTGTGTCTCATTCCCAATTCCGTTCCAAGTTTCAATCCGAACTCCATTCCACACTTCACACTTCACGCTATGCCGTATTTGTCAGAACGTCGGTAGCCACACCATGCCCTTTGACCTCTTGATGCGTGATGCACAGTTGACGTTGTCGACAGCAACATTGTGTCAAGAAATGAATTTCGCTTCATGTGGTCCATCTTCCCGAGGCAAGAGAGTTTACTGAGTGGAAACTGGACTGCAAAGCACAAATGCGTTCACGAATGATGGTTGGTTGGTTGGTTGGTTTGTTGTTTAACGCCGCACTCAGCAATGTTCCAGCTGTATGACGGCGGTCGAGTGATGGTAGTCCTGCGTCATTTATAGATATTTTAATTTGTTTTACTAAAATCATTATAGGAACGTCTAGATCAAACTAAACTAAGACTAGTCTAGAGGAGGAAAGGTTATTTGAAAAAATAAATAACAATTATTGTTTTCATATACTAAGTGTTAGTCTAGGGTGAAGGAGAAACGGAGATCGTGCTAATGACATGGGCCATTATATGCTAATATTATAACTTAAAAGTCAGCCATTCTTACTAAGACTTGCTCAACGAGTCATTTAGAACGTCATTTGTCAAAATTAATATGTAATGAAAAAATTATGAATCTTTTGAATCCCGTTGAAGCAATATATATTCGGCCATGAACTCAGCATTTCAGTGATATATTTAGATTATCATTTTCTCAATAATTGGATTTGAAAAGATATATGTCACAAAGAGGCTAGCATCTTGCTTCTCTGTCTCAAGTGTGCCTTCTGACTTCACTTGGGGGCGGTCGGGGTAGCCTAGCTAGTGGTTAAAGCGTTTGCTCGTCACGCCGAAGACCCGGGTTCGATTCCCGACATGGGTTCAATGTGTGAAGCCATTTGTGGTGTCCCCCGCCGTGATATTGCTGGAATATTGCTAAAAGCGGCGTAAAACCATACTCACTCACTCTGACTCAACTTGGAGATGAGGATTTGATAACAAGGTGTCGTGTGCAATATCAACAAATATCAACTCCATTCGTGTGTGGTGATTATGGGCTAATGTGATTCCACTGTCACACTATCAAAATCATATGCACCCGGCGAGAGAGATCATCATGTATTGTGCGCATGCGCAGTTGTTTACACACAGGGCAACTATCGATATATAGCCTCCGTTTCTTTTGGGAATAATGACGTATTCTCTGAAAATATATAATGTTGATAGAAATCAAACTACATTTATATTGAAAAGGAGCCCCAGTAAGATGGGGATTAGAGAACCTGAAGAAATCTAGACTTGCTTCATTTAGTGTTATAAAGCATTATGTACAGTAACGGTCGGGCGGAAGGGAAAATAATATATGGTTCTGGGACTGTGATAGTCTGTCAAACAGACCATGAAATAGACTAACATCTAGTCTCTGAAATGAACATATCGTACATAAAAAACAGTTGTTCAGTTATCTTAATAAAAATATAATAAAAAGGAGCCCAGTGACTCTCTTCATTTTCCTGATACTGCAGTGATCTAGACTTGCCAAACATTATAGACTTGCATGGGCTGTATTTGATATATATTTGTATCAGGGTCTGTAAGACAGACTAACCATGAAACAACTATATCCAATGCAGCCCATCCAAGTCTATAATATTTGGCAAGTCTAGATTACTACAGTATCAGGAAATTGGAGTCTCTGGTCTCCCTTTTATTATATCTTATAACTATAATTTAACAGGTTTTCTTCCTGTAAAATAGTTCATTTCAGAGACAAGATGTTATTCTAGGACTGTGAGACAGGCATTTCTTAGAAGTTGACGGATTACAAAGTAGTTTGTACATAATTCATCTCTTTCCCTCCTTCAAATACCACACATATATTGTGTACATCTTGACGTGCGCTATAGCCACGTTACACTGCACAACAATGTTGAGATATAACGAGGTCACTATGCTCGCCTCAGCCACAGGAGTCCGTATCTAAAAATAGACGCCCTCATGCATATTCATGACCATCTCGCCCTTCGGGCTCGCGTGTGGAGATGGTCATGAATATGCATGAGGGCGTCTATTTTTAGATACGGACTCCTGTGCCTCAGCCCAGCTCAGAAAATGCGGAACAGATGTCAACATTGTAGTAACAATCAGTTCAAATTGAAAACCCTTGGTATGATTGGGGCGGTCTTTAAAATAACATATAATTCCCGAAATAAACTTAGATATAAAGTTGAAACAGAAACAAATATATATTCAACAAGAGAGCTACACGGTGTGGCAAGACGCTAGTGAGGCTGGGGCTTCGTCTCCAAAATGTGTGTGAAATATATATGAGGCCATCGAAGCAGTCTACATCTTCAATAGGCGCGTCTAGTCACATGTATCTGTCTTTTGTCACGGCTTGGAGAAAGGCTACATTTGAATTTTATTAAGTAAATATTAGTATTTCATTAACAAAGCCTTAGCCTGATTGGGGGTCCCAACTTCTTCAAACATACGTGACAGCCGCATTCGTGACCAACTCGTGTTTTACGGAAAGGGGCGAGTGGTGACGAATGGTTACAAAGCACAAGGGTTGTTTCTTTTGACTGAGCCTGAACGGGCTTTTAGTGTCAAGTATTTGCAACTCTTACCACTACAACACAGCAGTTTTTACACACAATGTTTGTAGCAATCTCTCCGTATGGAAACATTCAGGGCGTCTTCAAGCATGAGACAGGTGCAGATCTTTTCACTTCCATTTAAAAGTCTTCTGTAAAGAGGTTTTTTTCACCATATCTCAACATATTAGAATCTATATAAATATAGATAATTTTGATGAGAACAGCACTCTTTCCGAGGCAAGGGTGTTTACTGACTTTAAACGTCTAGTTTCTAGACTTGTAAAATCATTAATCTTCGGATCCCTTGCTTCGGGAAGATCTTGGCTAGAGAGCACATAAACATGATAAATATGCCTGTCACTTAAACCTTTATCTCTTGGTTGTTGAATGGGTTTTTTTTTCAGTTTGTCTTCCGAGCGGCACATCCGGCATACTGTAAAATCTGGGGTGTTGAGTGAGTGAGTGAGTTGGGTTTAACGCGCCGTTTAACAGTATTCCAGTTATATCACGGCGTGTCAGCTTAATGTGGGAGGAAAGCCCGTAGTAATACAGGTCTCAGACGTTTACTACTTTGGTGAAACCCACAAGCACGGTGCTCACAAACCTAGAAATATAATCGGGGCTAACCGGGATTCGAACCCACAATCATAGGTTTCTGGTGTGCCCAAGGGACGCAACTCTGCGCAGCAAATCGCGGTGCCTTTGACGACTGGGCCACCCGTGCCAAAACCTGGGGTGGGGCTGGGGTTATGGGCTGGGGTCTTGGGCGCGGGGGGTGGGGCTGGGGTTATGGGCATGGGTCTTGGGCTGGGGTTATGGGCTGGGGTCTTGGGCTGGGGTTATGGGCTGGGGTCTTGGTTTCACATCATATGTTTTCTGTCTGAAGCTGAGAATGAAGACGTGATTAGTGACGCACATATAAACATAGCTGTGTAGGATATACAGCTAGATATTTATCATAAATTAACACTCTGATGAAGACTGCAACTTAATAAGTTTTCTAGCTTATTATTGTTATAAATATATCACAATGTATCAATGTTTATCGTCATTATATGTAAAGTACATTATTTTCCATTTAGATAAATTACACTTCATAGTTATACCACTACTATCCATGAATGATTTTACTAATTTTTTTGTAAAAATAAAGAATTTAAAATCCTTCTCATATATTCCAAAGCTGGCAAATGAAAATGTCGTCTGCTAGAAAAACCAGCATCTGTGATTGCTGCCATAATGGGTCCAGACAGATCTTCCAACACAATTTGGGGGTTTTGTTTACATATTTCATCTGATAATACAAGAGACCCCAGCCCTTACCCCAGCCCAAGACCCAAACCGAATACCCCAGACCCAGACCTCACCTCAAACCCCACTTCAGACCCTACCTCACCTCACCTCAGACCCCACCTCACCCTAGACCCCACCTCACCTCCGACCCCACCTCACCTCAGACCCCACCTCACCCCAGACCCCACCTCACCTTAGACCCCATGCACTTCACCTCAGACCCCCACCTCACCTCAGACCCGACCTCACCCCACCCCAGACCTCACCTCAGACCCCAGACCCCACCCCACCTCAGACCCCACCTCACCCCAGACCTCACCTCAGACCCCAGACCCCACCCCACCCTACCCCAGGTTTTACAGTAAAATGCATGCTAGCGGTTGTCAGTACACAGGCAGGCGGAATAGCATTCCACCAGACTATCGACTTGAAGTTGGACATTTTATACCGATACGCAAAGTTAACACGTTGACATAAATACCATCGTACAATTGCTCATTGAACGGGTGGGGATTCAGACCATATTCGATGGGGATGACGCACAATGAGGAAGGGTCACGTGACAAGAGTTGGAGAAAACGTCAGCTGAGGTCCTCCTTTAAAAAACCAATCATGTTTTACAAATCACATGGAACTACAGTTTTAAAGACTAAGGTCTGAGTATGATTTATCGCCAGCATCACAAAAAAAGGCCTTATTTTCTGACAGTATAGCAACATCTTCAGCCGGAGATGCAAATACTCAATTGACAACAAAAGCCCGTTCCGGCTCAGTCAAAAGAAACAACTCTTGTGCTTGGCGCATCGGCTGTAACCATTCGTCACCACTCGCCCCTTTCCGTAAAACACGAGTTGGTCACGAATGCGGCTGTCACGTGTGTTTGAAGAAGTTAGAACCCCCAATCAGCATGATCAGGCCAAGACTTTGTTAATGAAATACTAATATTTACTTAATAAAATTCAAATTGAGCCTTTATTAAGCTATTATATGTGCAGTAAGCTCAATATAATAGACAATTCTCGTCGTAAAAGGCGACTAACGGGATCGGGTGGTCAGGATCGCTGACTTAGTTGATGCATGTCATCGATCCCAAATGCGTGGATCGATGCTCATGATATTAATCACTGGATTGTCTGGTCCAGACTCGATTATTTACAGACCGCCTCCATATAGCTGGAATATTCCTGAGTTCGGCGTGAAGAACAAATACACAAACTAAAGAATAAATTATATAAATTATTCAACTCAAGTGGAGAATGATTTGGCAAGTCTAGATTGCCTCAGCTGCTGGAATTAAGCATTGTTCTAGGCTCCATTTGGATTTTATTTTGTATTTTATATATATCAAAGCTTTACCTGTGACAATGGAAGTTATAAACTATACATGTTTTCTTCATATACATGTATGAATCATAATGTTATGTCATTTAAATATTGAAATATTGCATCTGAAATGATTTTTGGCAATACGTCTTCTTATCTTTTCTGATCACCTTACCTTATCTAACTGACAAGCAGGGCGTGGAGTCATCCCCCAGATGACATCCTTACCTTGTCAGTTTGCTGACGGGGTTAACCTCTTTGGTCATGTGGACAAGGCGTCCGACCTCTGATCAGAAGGTCCGTGGTTCGAAACCCATCACGGCACTCGGAAATTTTATGGCCGTCACCTCACCTTAGACTGTACTTACTACTCAAATTCTACAGATACATCATACTGAATACTATTGAATACTATACATGTAGTATTACGCTGATAGATGTGAATGTATAAGTTTAATATTTAAATTTAATATTTGTTATATATTTGATATTATTTTAATATTATGTATAGTGCGTCCTCTATAGCTCAATATATATTATAGATCTACATGTGACAATTCTCATCATTGCATGGCTGTCTTGGAACCAATTATATCTCTCGTACAACTTTCGGTTTTGATGCCTTCTAAGAAAATGAGTCAGACATTTCTCGTACAACTTTCGGTTTCCATTTTAGAAAGCGATTCAGAACAAGATCGTCCATTTTGGCACTCTCTTACCCAACCTAGGCTAGTACCAATTTTTAAGTCATCACTGCAGTTTTGGTCTGATGCGCCAAAACGCGCCTCACTTATCATTGGTTGACGGGGACAAGCGCGTGCGAAAAATTCAGCAGTCATTTGCGAGGGAAGAAGACAGAAGCGTGGACTAATGGTAATGATTTTTATTTAAAATGAAACCATTTGCAGTGTTTATTTGATGGCACATGTTTATTATATTACGCAGAATAAGGTATGAACAGCATCGTTCGTTGTTTGCAAACAGCGATCAAAAACAAAAATGGACGCCACGCATATAGGTAGCCTTGCACTGTTCACGAACAGGAACTCGAAGACACAGTGTTTAAAAGTTGAAGTACCGAATGTGCGTTTATTGTGTGATGGGAGAGATGTCATCTCAAGTAATATAATGGTTAACGGTGACTTTTTAATGTTTGGCGGATTAATCTTCCGAGTGACCTGACCTGTTACCGTCCCTTTCCGAACTGAACGCAGTGAAGCCATGTGCAGCGAGGACATATCTTGATATTGGTCTTGACAACTGTTTTCTAGTGTGTCCATGCTTTGAACGGTCTAACTTGACAACTAATGGTTGATAGTCTTTGACATGTTATCGTGTGAAATCATGTTTATAGGATTAATCTTGACCTGACAGACGTGTTGTTGTGAAGCAATATGGAACTATAAATATAATATTTATACACAAAAGCAAATGTTTCCCAATAGACTTCTATAGTAACTATATTATCCAGGGTTTTACCTGGACCTACTAGACTAGGAGTCCTCTGGACCACTATAATTTTTTTCAAGGGCCCTTTCTCAGTAAATATGACCAGTGTACTGTACTGTGAGATTGAAGGGGCTTTGTCATGTTAAATTTCTTCTCAAGGATTTGGTGCATTGAATATACTGAACAACAAAAGAAATGTAGGGTAGAATGGGGTAATTTCGCACACCAACGCAATTTACATACCTAATATATTATAAAACCGAAGAAAAACGGCGTCGCTTCACTCGGGACTAATCTATAAATAGTCTGTTTTTTTCCCAATACGTCACTGGTTATTTTTATCTAGTACTGTAACATTCATTGTGATTGGTCAACATTCTGACGTCACTGGGACGCTCCATTGCCAGGAACCGAGGTTTGACAGCTTTTGACAACGTCAGGAAACTGTCGTAAACAACCCAAAACACTGACCGAAAGGAAATATTAAAAGTTCTAAACATGTTACTTTCGTTTTAAAATTCAATAAAATGTAACATTTGACATAAATTTAATTGAAAAATAAGCTTTTACACAGGAATTTAAAGTGGAAGGAATTACCCCGTCCTTGTTGTACAGGATATTTGAATAAACATAATGCGAATATGAGCTTAAGTTTTGTTTAGAAATAGACTTCACAAGTTATCAAATGAGAATAAACAGTATGAAATAGTGATAAACATTAATCAGTTGCACATAAATAGCAATGATTAATGAAGACAAAAGGAAATCCTGACAAATATTTTGCTAATTTGTAGATGCCCCGAACCTACAAGAAGGGCGTATACAAGCAGCATGATATTATAAAACTGGAAGCTGCCGTTTCAGCGATTAAAATCTGGCACAATAAACTATGGCAAAGCTGTTACCCTGTATGGCATCCCCAAATCTACTTTACGAGATCACGTTAAAGGGCGAGTAGTCTGGTGCCACCTTTGGCAGACCCCCGGCAATCCCAGAAAAAAATGAAAATGAAATTGCGAATAACGTTTCCAAAGCTGCTGCAATGGGTTTCGGGATATATCGAGAAAGCAATTGTTAATTAAAACATGCCGCATAGTAAAAAGATTAACAATTCAAACGCCTTTTAAAGAAAGCATCCCTGGTGTAGATTGGTGGGAAAGCTTCCACAAACGTCAACCTGAACTATCAATAAGACCCCCTGAAAAACTCAGCCAGAGTAGGGTGAGAATGATGAACCGGCCAATAGTTGAAGAGTACTTTCAAACTCTAAACCAAACACTTGATAATCTGGATATCATGGATAAACCAGAGCGTATTTGGAATTTAGACGAAACGGGGATAATTATGGAACACACCCCAAGCTCCATAATTGCTAAAAGAGGCAGCAAATCTGTTCCTGACAGAACTAGCAACTCCAGGGAATCCATCACGGTAGTGGTCACTGCCCAGGAGTGGTTTACGAAAGTATTCCTGCCAAACATCGGCGAGGAGAGACCTCAGCTGCTGCTGTTGGACAGTCACTGCAGCCATGAGACCCTGGGTCTCCTAGAGGCAGCCTCTAAGGAGAATATAACTCTACTAGCCTTTCCTCCCCATACCACTTACTACCTTCAGCCACTAGACAGGAGTGTCTTTAGGTCAGTGAAGAGCAACTATAATCAAATGGCCTCCATATTTATGAGCGACAACCCAGAACAGACCATATCCAAAGCTACCTGGCCTGCCATATTTAGATCTGTGTATAATGCAGCACTTACCCATGGGAACATCACAAGTGGGTTCAGGGCGTGCAGTGTTTTCCCGTTTAATGAAGATGCTTTGCCTTCAGAAGCGTTCATGCCCTCGCAGTCATACAAGGCAGCCCAGGCGACTCTAGATGATCCCGAGGCTCCAGCTGCTCTAGTACCACCCTCTGCTCTACAGGCTGCAGTGCCTCCTGAGGCCCTGGTACCCCCCTCTACTTTAGAGGCTGCAGTATCTCCTGAGGCCCTGGTACCCCCCTCTGCTCTAGAGGCTGCAGAACCTCCTGAGGCCCTGGTAACTCTGCACTTGAAGAGATGCTAGAACTGGAGTTGGACGTTGTTGAGAAGGCTCCTTCCGATGCTGAGGTTGTGGCCTCTGCCACTCTTGATAAGGATGCTGCAGACGTCACAGCTGTGTTAGATACACAGTCCATCACTCGCAACAGGCGGTTCAAAAATATTCAAGGAGATTGAAACATCATCTTGGAACTCTGCTGTTAACGAAATCTTCCTGCCACCTGTTGTTACTCCCCAGTCCAGAAAGACCAAAAAAATAATTACTTCTTGCTGCATTTTGACCAGTAATGAAGTCATTCAATCGAAGAGGGAGCAAGAGGAAGAAAAGGAAAAGAAGAACATGATGAAAGAGCAGAGGATTCAAGACAGAAAGAGAAAGTTAGAAGAACGCCAGGAAAAGGAGAAAAAGTCAGTATGTTCCGTGTGCAGACGGCGAAATCCATCCAACACAATCAACAACTCAGTGCAAACCACCTGGGTTCAGTGCGATAAATGCTCAAGGTGGACACACATTGCTTGCCTTCCCTACACAGTTACACAGGAAGATTTATCAAATGACAAACCATTTTTCTGTCACCTTTGCAAATCTAACAGTAGCGTCGGTGGGGTTGTGATCACCAGCACTTGAAGGGGTGATGTAAATCCGGCTGGGGTCCATGCAGGTAGCAAAGGTACTGTAAGTCCCCATGGTCCCCAGTATGGTGATCTACCTTCAGTGGCTTGCGATCCATAGCCCTTTTTCTGTAAGTTAATTGTATTTATTGTCACGATATGGCTGAAATATTGCCGATGTGACTCAAAAGTTTAACTCACTCACACATTATTTAGTGGAGAAAGAGTTACTTACCCCACGTGGGTACAATGTGTCAGGGCCATTTCTGATATCACCCGCCGTTATATTGATGAATTATTGCAAAGAGCAGCGTAAAACGACACTCATTCACTCACACGCTAGCTGTATTTCAGTTTCGAACATTACTTAAGTTTTTCTGCTTCTGTATTCGTGTAATGTGTTGAATATTGTAAATCTGGAGAGATTTGCGAGTATGAATGTTCCGCAAAAATTGCACTCGCAATAGTTTCATGACTGCTATTTTTGCATACAAATAACCAAAAAAGGAGACATGTCTCTTAAATTCCCTTCCCAGTAGTAGTTCTTTAATTAAATGAATTTTATCATCAGAAATGGATCCGTCTTTGTTGTTTGTTTGATATCTCATTTGAAAGAAAATAATATATATATATAAACAACTCTGGTCATTAGAAAAAACAGTTTATGATAAAAAAGACAATGACATGAAATGTTATGTTGTGTATTACATACTGTACGAAATTACCCTTTAATAAAATAGTTGGACGAAATTCCCCCAGGAAGGTGGGCGATTTTACCCCGGAGGTGGGCGAAATTGCCCCGTTTACGGTAATATTGCACTCTTCCAATGGGTGTGGGCGTCTATGGACCAATCAAATTCCACATTACAGAAAGTGATAGGCTTAATGACCTTCACCTTCCCCCAACGACGAAAACATGCTGTAGCTGACCCGGGAGAGCGGTGGTTGTAAAGTATAACTTGGGTGGGCGAAATTACCCCGGTTTACTCTAACTTCATGAAAATAATTCATGACAGTTTCCAAATGAAATGTCAATGATATTTTTTGGAGTTTTTGACATTAGTCTGTATCCAGATTGAATGTTGACAGCCAAAAAATGACACGATATAGTGGGTTGCCAAACTCAATTACCAAACGACCATCGTACAAAGTCCCAAAAGCTTTCCATGAAGCAAAAATCCTTTGTTTCCTTGTGCCTTCTCTGATAAACGGCATCCTGTGTGTGGATCCAGCATTCTTATATCAAGACTTGCAACATGCCATCTACATGTTCTAAATAAGCAGATTGTTAATTTATTATGGCAAATCTGTGAACCAAGGATACTGGGTGTTCCTGTCACTTGAATAGAAGTAAATATTTTCATCAAGGTGAAGAGGATATTCAGTACTGAAGTGTTGTTACCGCTCAAATTCATCATGTGATGAAGCTAGTCAACATATTAATAGTAGTGGGACAATACACTGATGCATTGGTGGATCACAATTTTGTTTACTTCTTGATACAAGTATGGATCACAGCCCCACACTAAGTTCAAAATATAGACTCTTAGTCTTACCTTAATATTTGCTTTAATAAATGTTACACCAAACGCTAATTAGGAGTGAAAATGACTTCTAAAGGTTCCGTACACCTTACTTGACACTGCAAAGTGATAATCATCAGAGTGCCAGGTATTTGGCCATACTGTGTATACACACCTCAGATAAGAGCACATGCAAGTGTCTTGTTTGTTTGTTGTTTAACGCCGCAATCAGGGTGGTCAGGCTGTGCTGACTTGGTTGATACACGTCATCATATCCCAATTGTGTGGATTGATGCTCATGATGTCATCGTCATTAGCTGGAATGCGGCGTTAAACAACAAACATTTGTTCTTCACTTCTTGCCATTGCTTGTAATAAGCATACAGGTGAGAATTCAGGAAATAGGTTGAGTGTTGACGATTGAAATTAACTAAGCAACCCTTTGGATATTGTTACGTGTGGTATAAACGGCAGGGGTTCCCGCTAATACCACAAATAACAATTACAAGAATCACACAACAATCTCTGAAGTTTAAAGCTAGATTTAATAATTAAAACAAAGATAAGTATATAACAATTCTCAGTTACTGGGCAAGGCACTCATACACATCTATTTAGGCAAAGCAATATGGCAAATGTGCAATATAGATAATAGTCCCCTCAGATTTCTTGACATCACATTCCCAATGAATTCCATTTCACATTGTTCCAAACTTATATATCACAGTTCACAGGATGTTTGTTTAGCGCTGCACTCAGCAATATTCCAGCTATATGATGGTGGTCTGTAAATAATCGAGTCTTGTACAAAATTTGTATTGTTGTAAACCGATAATGAGCCTGACAGCCCTTGAAACAACTTGTCACGAGATTAAGCAGACTTGCATGAAGTTATATGAATAAATAAAAATGATGTCTGTAGATAAATGAAAAAATCATTGGTCATATGAATTTTTTATCTGTATATTTTTTACTCTTTTTTTTGGTTGGATGATCATGCATGACAGAATAGGTGAAGGAAGTTTTTTGTATGTCAACCACATATGTTTTCAGTGAACAGTAATCTGGATTGTGTTACCAAAGTGCTGCAGCGATGTCGGGTAGAGCTAGAGGCAGAGCACGAGGAAGGGCTCGGGGTGGTACGGACCAACAACAGGCACGTAGGCCAGGGGAAGAGGCTCAAAGGACAGAGGTGAGAGGACATGATTACGCTAGTTGGAATGCAACTGGGGTTTAACTATGTGAAATCCATTAGCTTCATTGACATGATTGGTTTCAGTGAGTGAGGGGCAGTCGGATAGCCTGGTGGTTAAAGCGTTCGCTCATCACGCTGAAGACCCGGGTTCGATTCCTGACATGGGTACAATGTGTGAAGCCCATTTCTGGTGCCCCCCACCGTGATATTGCTGGAATATTGTTAAAAGTGGCGTAAAACCATACTCGCTCACCCCGGATTGGTTTCAGTTTGTGGCAATTTGTATCAATTAAGCTTGAAGTGAGAACATATATGTGTCGCTATTCTGTTAAGAATAGCATTCACAAGCCATTTTCAGAGTACCGTATTCGACATAATAAGCGCCCCGCTCTAATAAGCACCCACAGCGATTTTTCCCAATATATTGGCTAGTGAACAATCCCATTTAGCCCCCTTCCGACTGATCAATGTTCACAATTCGTGTACATTTATTCGTGTATAATACGCACTCGTGTGTTATGTGCACCCTTAATTACGGGCTATATAATCCTTGAAAAATATATCTGTCGTGTATAATACGCACAGACTTCTTTTGTATCATTTCAGGCTGTCAGCAGAAACCATAACATTTACGATCTTTCGACTCTTTCACCAAAATTATATTCTAATAAGAGACACTTTTTCTAATTTTGAGAGCGTCCTGGGTGCTTAGTACATCATTCTATGGGTCTCCTTCAAATATGTACATATGCTACTCAACATTTGCTTAGGACCAAAATAGTCATCTTTAGTCAAAGGTGTGGTCCTAACAAATGCTGGTTAGTATATCAATTCCTGTGTCATTTTGTAGAAATACCTAATTAAAAAAACTTGCATTGTGGTACAGAGTACCATAATGCTCGGAAACTAGCAACCCTTTGTATGCCTGACCCGTGACATCTTCCCGAGGCAAGAGAGTTAACTGACTATAAAAGTCCAGTTTCCACCCTTGCCGAACTAGGCTGGTATTATGGAGTTACATTTTGGCTGGACTAACGAGTCCATGCATAGTCCAATGAAAATCGCGAACTGAAATCGAAATCCGGTTCGTAAAGTGTCATGCATATTTCGGTCGACTGCAGGATTTGCAGAGCATGTGCACCGCTGCTAACTTGTTGTCAACAGATATTTTCTATATCTTTTCATGTTTTTAATCAAGGTGCTCACTTGATTTGATGCACTTCGTAATGTAAGACTCGTTTGATCACAATTTAGATCAGATCGTCTTGAGTGGGCGCCACTGTTTTGTTTGAAGCAAATGCAAGTGATACGAGAGGTTGAATCTGATTGGTCAATAGAAGAGGCATAGAAAGGACATTACTCGTAATAGCCACTGGTGGCGCTACGATTGAGCCCAGGAATTCCAGCCTAGTTTGGCAAGGGGGGAAACTGGACTTTTAAAGTCAGTTAACTCTCTTGCCTCGGGAAGATGGACCTGTGAAGTTCCGGGGTACAATAGTTCTTCAGCAACGCATTCTTGCCGTAAAAGGCGACGATGCTAGTGATGGGTATTGCCCCTTGAACCTGTATTGCAATATATTGCGATACAAAGTCGTGTATTGTGATACGTACCACAATATATTGCCCAAACCAAATGTTTTCAACTTCTGAGAAAAAATAAAGAAATTCTTCTGTTTTAAGACTTGTTTAATTATTTGGGTAAAAACAAACTCTCTTTTTGACTAGAAAAGACACATTATCATCATGGAGTATTCCAAGAGGAATGAACTAATGAAAGTGTTATTATTTAGCACCAACTCATCTCAAAAGTCAAAATGATATATTTCTGTGTGACTAGTCAAATGCAAACTGAGTAATAATTGTCTATGTGTGTCAATTGAATTGATAACTTATGACATAATGAATGAAGTAATATTTAAAACAACAATCCAATTAATAATCAAATGAAAATGCACATTGCACAAGAACTTTGTGATATTCATCTGAATCTGATGAAGCTTACATGATTGGTAGGTTGAGATGGGGATTGTTTTGTTGATTTTGCATTCGATTTCGTTTCTTCAATACGAGTTTGAGATAACATTGTTGTTGATGGGCCTATCTTTCCTGCCAAAGTCCGATGGTGTCTTCGAAGATGTGTGGTTAAGTTTGTTGTTCCGCCGGCGTATTTCACAAACGATTCACATTTTCTACAAATGGCAACATTTTTTTCGATTGTTTGATCGATTTGAAGCCTTTTCAACCCGAAATGCTGCCACACATCGGATTTACGGCGAGTTTTTCTCATGACTTCCCAGTCGTGATCCGCCATTTTATTACCATGGATACGGCGAGATCTCGTAGCATATCGCGTTATTATGTAAGAAGGGACGTAACTCTAATCAAACGTGACATCAGCTTCATCGATCGCCTTTGAAACAACGAATTTAAACAAGAAATTCAGATAGGTAATACTTTTTTTAAATGGCTGCAATATTGAAACTATCGCAATACGTATTGGGCGCAAAGCCATATCGGGGTATACCGCGCACCTCTAGACGATGCTTGTTGTAAATGGCGACTAACGGGATCGGGTGGTCAGACTCGCTGACATCGATGATGCATGTCATCGTATCCCAATTGCATGGATCGATGCTCATGATATCAATCACTGCATTGTCTGGTATAGACTTGATTGTTTACAGACCACCGTCATATAGCTGGAATATTGCTGAGTGTGGCGTTAAACAAGAAACCAACCAACCTTTGTATGCCTTTTAATATGTTTCAATTAGCCGATGGAACAATATTACTTAAAAAATGTCGGCAATATTTGAAATTCAGGGATAGAAGTTGGCGCTAACCCGGAGCAGTTTTGTTTTGATGTTGAGGTACCAAAGGGCTAGTGGAATTTCAAATTGGGAGGGGGGTGCTATATGTTGTCCCTTTTCGGACTCATACTTTCTTGATTAATTCCCACCCCTGAAATTATAGAATATAGCACAAGCCCGTTAATCGTGTATTTTAATGCAATCCTAAAGGTATCCTGAAGACTACAAGTTTCAGGTTGTGGTTTCTTTTGAGGGTCTTTTTTTCGGGATAGCGTGGATGAGAATGACAGGTTATATTAAACTTTGGTATTAATGTTAGGGCTAGCTAACAAGATCAATAATCCAAATTATAGTCAATGGGAAGATATAGTAACGATTATCGATGAGATTGTTGTCATTGATAATAACTTACACTAACTATAGTGATGAAATAAAGTTTAGACTTACTGAAACAGAATTGTTATTGTCAATAATGTTAATTGTCGAAGACGGAAAGCAAATGTTCTTGTTTTGTCTTAAATTTCCACAAAATAATATATGTACAAATGTCACTGCATGTCTTAAATTTCCACAAAATAATATATGTACAAATGTCCCTGCATGTCTTAAATTTCCACAAAATAATATATGTACAAATGTCACTGCATGTCTTAAATTTCCACAAAATAATATATGTACAAATGTCTCTGCATGTCTTAAATTTCCACAAAATAATATATGTACAAATGTCCCTGCATGTCTTAAATTTCCACAAAATAATATATGTACAAATGTCCCTGCATGTCTTAAATTTCCACAAAATAATATATGTACAAATGTCACTGCATGTCTTAAATTTCCACAAAATAATATATGTACAAATGTCCCTGCATGTCTTAAATTTCCACAAAATAATATATGTACAAATGTCACTGCACACCAGTGGCATGAAATATGTTGATATCTTGCACCACCTTCTTCAGCAGTAGAAACTGGTGCTAGTCCTATATATTCTGGAAGGTAATATAAGGTACTAACGTTTACTACAATATCTGAAAAACTATCGGATCTACTCCAGTCAAAGTTGGTATGAGATTATTAAACAGTCATACATAACTGAATATTACATTTAAAGACAATCGGTGCATGAATAAAAAATCTCTATTTAGCTATCACTATATTTCATCAACAACCAGACGTGTTCGTCACGGGTGGAACAAGCATTCATTGAAACAGCCATCTGCATAATGCTACCCCTGCATCACAGGGCCATATGACACAGTGGAACCAATCAACTCAACTCAACTCAACTCGAAAGGGTGCACGGGAATCACGCACGCACGAATACGGTGTTAGCGTTTGGCGTCTCAACGTGCGTGATTCCCGTGCACCCTTTCGAGTATGGATTTGTTGACATGGTATGCTCACAGTAATATCTTTCCATGGGGGAAATAACCATCAAAACTCATTATTTCGTGTATAATGCGCACCCCCTTCTACACAGCTGTGTTTTTTGGAGAGAGAGAAAAAGTGTGCACTATACTCAAGAAAATACAGTAATTAAAAGAATATGAAAGGAATTTTAATAAGATTTATGAAATAGGTTACAAACATAAGTCCGGATATACAAAGAACACTTTGTATAGCCAGACTGTGTAATTACATGATAAATTTGCGTACTTCAGTATGGATTTGTTGACATGGTATTTCCTGTGTTACCTGCTCACGGTAATGTCTTTCCGTTGGGGAGAAAAACATCAAAACTCATTATTGCGTGTATAATGCGCACCCCCTTCTACACAGCTGTGTTTTTTTTAAGAACACTATACTCAAGAAAATACGGCAGTAAAATATTTCCCTTTTTAAGGGTTTTGGTATATGTTATCATTATGTGGACTAGTGGATGAAAACTGTTAGTTTTCTATCGCCGATCTGATATGTTGGCAGGTGTACAGCCGGGAAGCTGCAGCAGCTCCACCCCCACCAGCTGGGGCTGGGGCGGGACCCCCTCCTGCCAGTGGACGGGCTTCCTACAGAGGTGGGGCAAAGGAGCCCCGGCCTGGGATGGCGGGAGAAGTACCTCGGCCACCCATCGAGGAGATAGCATCTTTGTCCATAGGCACTGGAGATGCTAGCGAGGTGGGAAGGAAGCGATCTGACTTCCGTTACACTGATCTGAACACAAGGCCAGCACACATAGCAGATAAGAAGGGTAGGAGGAATTATTGTTACCATGGTTACTAGTCCAAGCTGTATTCTGGAATGAATTGATTTTTACAAAGCACAGTTCAAACTGACTGTGTCAGTAAACCAGTACACATGTAGATCCGGCTTTCAACTCGCAAGTTAAAATACTGCAGTCTGTTTGTTTAATGAATTTTGTGGCAGAAAGATGTTAAGTTCTTCACAAAGTGGTTTTCTGCAAGATAGCTACATTTCTGTACTGAGTGGACGTCACATTTGTTGCATAATTTTCTGCGAAAGCGCAATACAGCAGGCACTGTTACTTGTAATGGAAGTGGTTATAAAATAATGATTTATCATCCCAACTGATTGGTCAGCAAACTCAATCAGTTGTGTCAGTTTGCTGTTTCTGTGTTAAGTTAGTAAAACTAGATCACACCTAAAAACAAATACTTACTTCAGCTCTTAATTTCTCAAAAAATATTCTGGCCTCACTCTTTCCCAATTTGTGTCTCCGAATGTAAGAAAGTGAATCTTAAGAGGTAAGAACAGTTGAGAGCTGGGACAATGTCATTGGTGTGGGATTAGGAAAAATTGTGTCCAATTACTTGGACCTTTGGACCTTCCAATCAATCTTCATATTGGTCATTATTTCAATTAATCGGAACACCTAGTTATTACACTAATATCCAGGCATATTTTGTTCTATTTGGTTTTAATGGCTTGAAGTTGAATTCCAAATAAATGAGAATAGTTAAGTAAACAGTAGTGTAAGTTTGGTGATTACTTGTCTCAGATGTGACACATGAACAGGAGGTTACATAACTTACAATAAGCAGCTGATAAGCTTTGGTGAACGTTGAATGATGCTTAGAGTTTAGGAGTATTTGAAACGTTCACGGTGTTCATTGAAACCACGTAAGTCAGGAAAGTTTCTTCTTCAGTTCTTTTCAGAGCTCCAGATAAGCTGCGTATCTGCGTAAAATACGCATCAGAAATATGCAGTGAAATAAAATTCGAGTGTATCAAATACGCAACAAACATTACAGATACACTACAAAAATAAAACTAGTGCGTATCATCAAAATATTGTGAAGTAACCCTGCGTATTCGATTAGCAAATCAGCAACTTATTTTGAAATTGAGTCCTTATTCACTTTTATGCCCATTGAAGTGTTACATTGGAGTCAGTATTTAGATATTTATGAAAAGACAAGGTGGCGGCATTTTTGACAAGTTTAAACATTCTTTTTTTCATCTTTGGACATGGGAAGATATATCTGGCTCAGTTTGTTTAATTTTGACATGAAAACACTGATGGTACGCAGACATGTTGGGACGAACGAGGACAGACAATACCTAAGTTTTCTTCATATAAATCTGTTTTAATTCATTTGCATTTCGGGTAGTGGGTACAACTTGCCACCCAAAATGGGATTAATACATGTGAATATATCAATGTCTTGAAACTCTTTCAAGGTTAAAAAAAATATCAAAAAGTGTTGGGACAAACGGAGACAGACATGATGCTTTAAAATAGCAATTTACAAGAAAAATTAACTGTTCCCTGAAGTATGGAATGAAACATTACAAGTACATTAAGATATAATCAAACAATTAAAGGTTAATTACAACTATTTAAGCAGCACAAGACAAATAAAAATCAGGGTTTTGTGTCGGGACGAACAAAGGACAGACATTTGTGATGTCGGGACGAACAAAGGACAGACATTTGTGATGTCAGGACGAACAAAGGACATACAAAGCAAAACAGGATAAAATACAGTCTGCAAACCACTTTTATTTCATATTCCAAATCATACTGTGTGACAAGTCACAAATTCTACAATGGTGATGACGATGTATCTCAAAATAATTTCTAACTGGTCTATAACCATGGAATATTTTTCAATATAAACAACCCAATAAGGCTGTCCCATCGCCGGAAAATAACAGCTGTTCATTATTTCTGAATTAAATCATATGCATATCAATAATATCTAATTTAGCATAAAAATTCATGAAGTATCATGCAATTATGTCTTCTTTACAACCAACTATAAATGTGTCTAATTTTTTAACTTATCCTGCATTACTCCGTATTGCATTTACTGCTATGTTTGACAGAGAGACGAACTGTGTGAGATCCAGCTGCTGAAGAAAGTTGTCCCCAGCCCAGGAGGCAGCGCCCTCTCACAGTCGGCACGTGACCCGGAAGTCATGACGTCACACCAAAAGACATAACTGCTTTGTCACCTCCACGGACGGACGTACTTTGTATCCCTTGTGGAAATTAAAGCTTATTATTTGTTTTTTATATTTTGCGTGTTTCTACATTCATTATATGCTGCTACATTGTTACCTGTTGTGGGCCGTGACCTTAGGGTCTTCCCATTCGTAAATTGTAACGTTTATCGCTCGTCTGTGGCTCACGTCACAGTAATTTACGGGCGCAATGTTGTTCCCGCCATTTTGTTTTCTTTCCCGCCATTTTGGCCATTCACCACGTGGCCACGTAATGTCGTGTTCTGCGTTTTGAATTCTCTCTTTGGCTTGGGTAATACATTACATTTATGTATGTTGTTTTGGTGTGCTTAAAGCCTTGCCTTTTCGCTACCTCTAAGCGTAATTGTTTCTTCTCATAAACTTCAATATAATACGAAGTTTATGAGTTACATTATGTCTCCCGTACTCTGTGGTTTTGCCACATGGTTACGTGTTTGCTTAAGGCTTTGCCTTTTCGCTCCCTTTTAGCGTACTTGTTTATCTCATAAACTTTAATAAAATATACTGTTTTTGAGTTACTTTATGCTTCCCATACTTTGTGATTGGCCACACATTATGCTTCCCGCACTTTGTGGCTTTGCCACATAGTTATGTTTTGCTTAAATTCCAGATTTTCTGCCTCGCTGCACTTGTTGCCGCGGGAACAAATCTGGCCGGGGCCGCCCCTTTCTGCCGTGATTGTACGACGCCCTGTACTTTCACAAGGCAGTGCCGATGTTGCAGTCATTCGTCGCTGTGATCCTTCAGCTCATGCGAGTATCCAGGACACACCTCGCTCAACGTGCTCGTCGACCCCCACCTACGTTGACGGCAGCAGCGCTCAGCGGAGCTTCACGGCGGCTCCCAACGTAGAGTCTGCCTCCCATGGCACGACATACGACCGTTCACGGTCTCCTACTCCACTGGCGGCTCCAGCGCTCCCAACGTAGAGTCTGCCTCCCATGGCACGACATACGACCGTTCACGGTCTCCTACTCCACCGACGGCTCCAGCGCTCCCAACGTAGAGTCTGCCTCCCCTGGCACGACATACGACCGTTCACGGTCTCCAACACCGTCAACGCTGATGTCTCCGGCGCCCCCGGCGCCTCTGATGACACGGCGCATCTGATGACGCGGCGCCTCTGATGACACGGTGCTCCCGGCGCCTCCGGCGCCTCTGATGACGCGGCGCCTCCGGCGCCTCTGATGACACGGCGCCTCCGGCGCTTCTGATGACGCGGCGCCTCCGGCGCCTCTGATGACACGGCGCCTCTGATGACGCGGCGCCTCTGATGACACGGTGCCTCCGATGTCTCGGCGCCTCCGATGACACGGCGCCTCCGATGTCTCGGCACCTCTAATGACACGGTGCCTCCGATGTCTCGGCGCCTCTGATGACTCGGCGCCTCTGACTCGGCGCTCCCGGCGCCTCCGATGACTCGGCGCCTCCGGCGCCTCTGATGACTCGGTGCCTCCGGCGCTTCCGATAACTCGGCGCCGCTGATGTCTCGGCGCTCAACAAGCTTCATGACTTGTTCATGACAAGCTGATGACTCGGCGCTCCCGGCGCCTCCGATGACTCGGTGCCACCGGCGCCGCTGATGTCTCGGCGCCTCTGATGTCTCCGCGCTCCGGCGCCTCCGCATCCTCTGATGTCTTCGGCGCTCAACAAGCTTCAGATCAACAAGCTTTATCAAGCTCAGATCAACGAGCCGACCATCCGATCTTCTACTGCGGCTTAAGGGGCACCATCGGCAATCGCCTCCCCGGCGCCACTGCCCTCTTCTCTTGCTGCCGTCTCATAACTCGTCACACGGAGAAGCATGGTGAAACAACTGTCGCCGCTCCTGTCGCTACTCTCCCGTCGGTCTTCGGGATCGTGACTATCGTACTACTTCCTGGGTGGAATCATTTCAACCAATAGACAGTTGGTCTGATTCAGCTTGCCCACTGAGACGTTATCCATAATCCCGTCGTTTAAAGCGCTATGATTCCGGAGAGATGACCTGCGGGTTTCCATCGAAACAGAGCGCCATGTGAACAGCGTCTGTATCAGATTCGATGACGACATCCACTTACAAAGAGTTTACTTCGTCGACATCGCAGACATCAACGCTGTTCTACCCTACCCTAGCGCCAGCGTTCCTGAGAGAGACTCTTCCTCGGCGCTCCCCGGGTTTTACACGACGCCCATGGGGTTCCGTGTTTTATCGCAAAACTCGGGTACACCACTTGATCGTCTCTCACACAGTTCATTGAGGATTGTCTGTGTGTGGAGTTTGCACCTCAGTTCCGACTCCAAGGCGGTTTTCTCGGCTACTGCGCAGAGTGATTTACATGTCACGTGTCAAGTACTCGGACTGTCAACAACTCCGACCGGATTTAGGTCAACTTACCATGGCAAGGGGTGCCATGTATTTCTACAGATTGGTTTCCATGTCTACCTGTACGCTTGGTGATACCACTCAACCAGGCGCCTGTCGCAGTCCATCCATGCACGGATGTTGGAAACAATAGACCTCCTCTACCAACACGGCTGTCACGAGGAACCTTGTTTCATCAACCCTTCGCTATAAGAACGATAGCGCCTATAGGCGTTCAAGGGATGGAAAAGATCGCCTTCCTTCGTCCGGTTTGATCTTTTCGACTACGACACCTTCCTATCTTCCGCCTTGACTACCGGACACAGTGTCGATTTGATACTTAAAGTCCCTCGGCCGTCCCACTGACCCCTGTTGCATACCTGCCTCGTATCGTGTTGTCGTCCTCCATCGTCACCTCGATATAAGAACAGGAGTACTTATACGCCGCTTCAGGGATGAAAACGATCTCATTACTTCGTGCAATGGCCATATTGCCTCGACTTCCTACTACCCGGTTACGTCGATGCCCCGGCGGTCGATTGTGAAGCTAGTTTACTTCGTCTACTTGAGGTTGGCTCGCAGGCGATCACACCTTTTTCCGAATCGTACCGACGGTACGCAATCGCAGACCCCTGTTGCTGACTACCTCCCCTGCCACCTTGTCAGTGGCTAGTGGCCCACGCCAGCCCACATTGTGACCACCTGTGATCCAGAGATCAACACCATAGGCACAGCAACAGCCTCGAGATAAATGCTTATCCAGGACGGCACTTGCTGACAGTGCATTCTCGGTCACGCCCTGTTGATCGTGTCCACTGACGACGTCACCGTAGTGTGGTGTTTGCGGACCCAGAGTTCTCGCCCCTCTCCCGGCGCTACAAACTCGACCGGCGCCCCCGAGAATCACCATCTTAGGCGTTCCAGGCGCCTCAAGCTCTCCGACGCCTCACGCTCTCCGGCGCCTCGGGCCAGACTATGTGAAACGGTCGACACCCCAACCCTAGATCTGTTTGCCTCATATCTGAATGTGGCCAGCAGTCGTCTTCCATTCCACCTGTGCCGGATACGACCGCTGTGGCAGTCGAAGCCTTCCATCGTTCCTGAGAAGGATTATGCGCGTACGCTTTTCCGACTCCGGTTCTCCCTCCCACGGTTCTTCAGAGATCCAGGCCACTCGACCCCTGCCATTGACTTTGGTCTCGCCTTATTGGTCAGCCAGAAGTTGGGTTATCGACCTCCGAAACATAGCCAGAGACAACCCCTGGAACTTCCGGTGTGGTCCAACCTTCTGCTCCATCCACACGGTCTGTTGCCACACCCTCATACCCGCATGTTATCGTCTGCACGCCTGACACACATGCAGAAAGCCAAGGGCTATTCGGCTAGAGCGACCAAGGCTATTGCTTCAGCCCACCGTCCATCTACAGGGGGACTGTATGCTGATAAATGATGCTTGTTCCAGGCATTTTGTTCTGACAAACACCAGGATCCGATGACAGCGTCACCGCAGATCCTGGATCAGTTCCTTCTGTACTTGTGTAGCACCCATCGGTTGAAGGGCTTACCACCCCCACATACCTGGTCGCCATCTACTCCTTTCTGGCCATCCCGGACGATCGGAGAAAGACGACAATTCCCGACCTATGGGCCTGGCTGCGCTCGTTCAGTCTTGAAGACCTGAAGACCAAGTTCGGACCGCCTGCGTTGGATCTGAATGTGGTCTTCAATGCCCTTCGAACCACTCCCCTCGTCTTCCTTCTTCGACCTTAAGTAGAAGACGGGTGTTTCTACTGGTTTTGACTACTGCCGCTCGAGTCCATGTACAGCACGCCCTCGACGTCTCCCATGCCCGGTTCGAATGCGGTACCCAGGGCGCCGTTCATCATGGACCGTACTGGGACGTCAGCGTAAAGACTCAACTCCCAGGACAGCCTGATAGATCATTCCTTGTCCCCTCCCCCCTCGTCCAGTGTGGGTGCCGAGGATGAGGACGAGCGTCATTATGCCCAGTAAGGGCACTGAAGGTTATTCTACGATCTAAAGACTGCCGCAAGTCTAGGAAACACCTTTTTCTGCCGGTCTCCCCTTCGTCGCTGTCGTTGGTCAGCCGGAATACTTTTCCCTGTGGCTCCGGGCGGTCATCCTTAAAGCGTATGAGCCGCCGGATTGGACCCTCCCCCCAAAGGCTATTACCTGAAATAAAATGAGATCAGGGCGATCGTATTTACACTGGTTCTTCACGGTATACTGTTCCATCCCGTCGTTCAGGGAAGCCTGTTCGTGGCGATCGGACACCGCCTTCACCAACCACTACTTCCGTGATGTAGCCTTGAAAGTTGTCGCCGGCGTTCACAGTTTTGGTCCCTGGTTGTAGCCCAACAGGTCATCTATCTCCGACGCCACTGATTCTCCGATACCCTGAGCGGGGCCCGTCGACCTTTCTGGTGTTTATCACCCCAGACGAGACGGCTCTCTTGCGTTCCGCATTCGCTCTTAGGTCAGTTTTAGTTTTGGGTTACCCGACTCATTCTATTGCTGTCACCTATCCGGGTTTTACTTTTTGCATCAACTCTCGTTTCCTGACGACAGGAATGGTAGTAGATGTGGACACCGGCGCCGACGCCAACGCCGCTGCTTCTATGGTACCTGAGCGGTGCCCGTCGACCTCACCGGTGTTCCTTGCCTCCAGCCTAGAGGGCTCTCCTGCGTTTCGCATTCGATCTTGGGATTGGTCGTAGATTTTGCCGCCGACGCCGCTGATTCTTCGATTCCCCGAGCGGGGCCCGTCGAACTCTCTGGTGTTTATCACCTCAGATTAGCTCTAGGTTCTACTGCGTTTCGCTTTCGCTCTTCGGTAAGTTATATATTTTGGCTACACGCCTCATTGTATTTCGGTTACCTATTCGGGCGTTTCGTTTTTGCATCGACTCTTGTTTCCTGAAGACAGGAATGGTCGTAGATGTTCCGGTCATCACTTGTATGCGGTGCGGATTCATTGGACCTTGACGAGGGTTTAATATGGTTCACATCTGCAAGTATGCCCACCGGCCAAGCCGTCTGATAAAGATGCAATACGGAGTAATGCAGGATAAGTTAAAAAATTTAGTAAAATCTAAATATTTTTTACATTTGTATACTTATCCTGCATTACGAAGTCTAAGTTCCCTCCCTTTCGCTACGCTACCTCCCCACGAAGTTTCAGATGTTATGTTTAAAGCAGTTATGTCTTTTGGTGTGACGTCATGACTTCCGGGTCACGTGCCGACTGTGAGAGGGCGCTGCCTCCTGGGCTGGGGACAACTTTCTTCAGCAGCTGGATCTCACACAGTTCGTCTCTCTGTCAAACATAGCAGTAAATGCAATACGGAGTAATGCAGGATAAGTATACAAATGTAAAAAATATTTAGATTTTACTAACTTTGTAAAAAAAAATGCTTGTGCCTCATGGTATGCCCGAAATATGTTCTAGCAGAAAATTCTTTTGTTTCTAGATATTATTTTGACATTAAGTTACTAATTAACACACCAGGGTAATTACATTGTAATGAAGTTGTAATATATAGTGATAACACATTCCATTACTGTATTAATACATAATTTCATTCCAAGTACAATTGTTTATCGGTAGACAAGATTCCCAACAGCCTGGAATGTGGTTTGGGGTTTTCCAGAAATTAATGTGGGCAGGGCAGGAAGATATTTTCTAAGACTCAGGGACCCCACACGCCCATCAAATTTTAAAACTATAATGCTGTATGCAAGTTGTATATTAAAAATAACAGATTGTGGAATCTTGATATCCCCACCACTCATTAAATATTTTTAAATGTACATCCCAGCCCTCTCAAACATTCATTTAGGAATAACCCTTTACAATTTATATATTCAGTAACTGTTTGACAATTATTCATTGTACTGAATATTTTACAAACCACTTCAAATTGTTGATGAATTCAAAGTATTATCGCAAGACTTAATCAGGAAAAAACTGCGACACAATAAATTATTCCTAGGCAAAGCTGTACAATTGCTGCTATTTTGTATCCACATGAAAAATCATTTTAGAAAAATTAATTTAATTTAATTTAACTTTGAAAGTCTTCCACTGTGCAATTAAACATTAGCTATCCTGTATCTTGAATATTGTTTATCTCAATGACCAATATCAGTTTTGCCATACTCCTTTTTATGTTTATTCAGAAACTGGTTATTGGTGTCCTCTTGGTTCTTGATCTTGTAGTCCATTCTAAAGGTGGACAGGGCGTTAGTCATCTCCTGTATCAACAAGATATATATAATTGCATCACCAATAAAATGTTAAAAATTGAAGAACATTAACATACAAGGCAAGGCAATTCATAGTCCCTCATCGAAAGATAATAAGTCAATAATATATAGGTAAGGTGACCTACTTTAGTATGCTACACTTCACTTTTGCAAGATACACTTGTGCAACACATGGTAAAGTTTGGTGAAAATCGGTCCATTCATAGTGAATCTAATTTGCTATTTTGTTATTATCTATGTGCAGATGAAGATTATTGTTGAAATTGTTGTACAGCTCCAATGCACAGCACATGCTAACATATCTAACCATAAAAACAGTGTTTTCGGGGACTGTCCCTTTAAACAACATTATATTCATGACCAAAAACTTGAATTCTTTCAGTACAACAGTCAGAAATATGATGCAATATTTTGAGTTAGATAAAGTTCTATTAAATGTCCTACCTCAAATAATGTCCTATCAATTGCTATTCTGACGTCTTCGAAACATGACAGTGTGGTGGATGTCCTTTGCCAGCCATCTTTGTTTCACTTTAGTGAAAAAAGTCACCCATGGCCAATCATCCACCTGTTGAAATCAAAATTATAATATATAATATGTATTTGCCACTTCAACATGATTTCATAAGCAAGCTGCACAGTTTAATTTTATTGAAGGATTCACGAAAGCAGACTGAAGACAGAAGACTGAAAATGTAAATATTGCCCCATGAACAACCAGGTTAATTTTAGATGGGGCTGCCACAAACTCGGCCAACTTTTCATTTGAACCCAGACCCAAATTTCCTGTGGATTTTGAGTTCTAGACTTAACCACTTTGCCACAGTGGTTCTAATAAGCAAAATATAGACTGTATAACTGATTCTCTTTCTGATTAAATCCTCCTTGGGGCACTTATTGCATTTTCCTTGCTCAAGAAAATCTATATGACATAGTTGTAACCATTTTCCTTAATAAAAAATGTTACCACACAAAAAACTTCGTTTTTGTATGATATACGACCACCCTTACGGGGCCTCACCCCCAACGGCGCCTCACGCCAGGGGGAGCAACTCTCACCCAAATCACTTTCCTTATGTCATCTGTAAGAGACAGACGTGTTGATTTTTCACACAAGACAAAAATAAGAGAAATCTATCGTTCGACAAGAACCATGGCTGACCAAACTGTATGTATGGTACATTTCTTTCTTTGCAAAGGCGTAATACCTCGCATTGTGAAGTTATAGAGTTGTAATAATACGCCACGTGCACGGTACCTTTGAATTCAAATGGCCGTAATGGCTTCCATATTGTAGTTCCACGGGCTGATACATGTAACACCAAGGCCATTAAGAAACGGCTTGGGGTTTTGTTATATCATACAGCATTGGTCTACAATTTTTTCCTTTACAAAACCCAAGGTGGTGTGTTAATTCATAAACTACACTTACCTTTTTTACGGGTTTTTACACCTTAGCGCGTAACACGCCCCTTTGGTGTTATAATTATACTACACATTGGCTATTAGTATCGCGTTACAAATCGCATTCTACATTACGCCTTTGCTTCTAGTTTCACAATTTATGCACGTTTCTTTCCGATCTTTATATCGCACTGATACACGTTGATACCCTTCCCGCCCACCTCAGAAATTACGGTCTTGTTTACAAGACCTTCAAACTGTGTACGGGTTGTTCTAAGACAGGCACGAACGCTGCCGAATATGTCTGGCGGAGGACATTGCCTTTACCCCCCGGGGCCCCCAAAAGAGACAAGTTGACTTGTTCCACTTTAAAGAGGTCTATTAAAGGCGGGGGTAGATATCAGATCTACTAAGACATCCCCCCCTCCCCATCTAAAAAGGGTAAAAAAGCTGCCGAGATTGTCTCCCCCGCTCCCTCTCCGGGGGCCGGGGGAGAAGGCTCGAGGGTCCCCGTAGTAAGCACTGCACCCTCTCCTGCACTGTCTTTGGCAGACTTTTCTGCGTTACTTAAGTCGCAGATGGCGTCGATGATGGAGGAGGTAAAGTCTCAGCTCCGAGAGGTGATGCGGACCGAGCCTTCCCCGTTGTCGGCGCCGGACGCGGCTTCGAGACCTTGTGATATGCCCGGCGTCGGCCGAGGCAGGCAACTTGGTCTCGGGGACGATCTCAGACCGGGCTTCGGCGCCGGCTCGAGGTCGCTCCCCAGCGGAGGGGTGGCGGGCGCCGGCCCGTGCACTACCGACGCACAATTTTTCCCTAGCGGAGCCAGACGCCTCTTCCGAGGCCGAGGCTTTCACTAGTGGATTCGTAGCCCGGAGCCAGGGGGGTTCCCTTGGTCTCGGGGACGATCCGAGACCGAGCTTCGGCTCCGGCTCGAGGTCGCTCCCCAGCGTAGTGGTGGCGGGCACCGGCCCGTGCACTACAGACGCACAATTTTCCCTAGCGGAGCCAGACGCCTCTTCCGAGGCCGAGGCGTCCACTAGTGGATACCTAGCCCGGAGCCAGGTTGGTTCCCTTGGTCTCGGGGACGATCCGAGACCGAGCTTCGGCTCCGGCTCGAGGTCGCTCCCCAGCGTAGTGGTGGCGGGCACCGGCCCGTGCACTACCGACGCACAATTTCCCTAGCGGAGCCAGACGCCTCTTCCGAGGCCGAGGCGTCCACTAGTGGATACCTAGCCCGGAGCCAGGTTGGTTCCCTTTGTCTCGGGGACGATCCGAGACCGAGCTTCGGCTCCGGCTCGAGGTCGCTCCCCAGCGTAGTGGTGGCGGGCACCGGCCCGTGCACTACCGACGCACAATTTACCCTAGCGGAGCCAGACGCCTCTTCCGAGGCCAAGGCTTTCACTAGTGGATACCTAGCCCAGTGCCAGGTGGGTTCCCTTGAACCTCCGGCACCTCGGCACCGGGACTCGGCCTCGGGCCGGGTGCAGAGACACGTGCGGGACAGGATTGTCCATGTACTGCCTCAGGTTGCTGCGCCCATGCCAGAGTCGGAGACACCCAACTTGACTAAGGTCAAGCAGGGCCGGCGGTTGCCCCCCTTTCCCGTGTGCGGTGCGGAGTTGAAGGCTGCTTACATATGCTTCGAGGAGCAATATCATAATGCATGCCAACAGCTCCGTGTGTCCGTACACTCCGCGTATCTGTCGGCTGTACAGAGGGAGTTAGCGGGAGAGGGGCCGGCCGACTCTTCGGAGTTGGCCGCGCAACTAACATTATCTTGCGCGGGACGCTATTCGTAGCTGTGCATCGCAGATGATGTGCGCTGTTATGTGCATGCGCAGGCGGTGGATGTCGGTATCTAAATACTCGACTTACACACGCCAAGACCTACTTGCTTTGCCGTATAAGATGGGTGCCACCCTCTTCCCTGGGGCTCAGCAGGCGGTCCGAGAGGCTGCTCAATTGTATACTTCCATCAAAGACTCATAAGGCCTTGTTGGAGGTACCAAGCGTTAAAACCGCGTAAGCGGGCCTCTCCAATTGTCCCCTCCTACGCTAACGCACGGGTCAGAAGTCCACACCTGCTTGGAAGCCGCCGCTTCCTTCAGGTATAAGGGCGCCGTGAGGAGCAAGAGAGGCACGGGCCGGGGCAAGGCAGCTGGTCGAGGCCAACAGCTTTTTCGCGGGGCTGGGAACGATGGGTTCCCATTAGCGCCCGAAGAGCCCCGGGTGAACCCATAGTCGCAAGTTATCGGGAAAACTCATCCGCTCCTCCACTTTTCCGGGATAAAGCACACACCGGTGCCTGCTACCCGAGAGAAGGCGGAATTCCTCCGTGCCGAGGTCGACGCACTTCTTATGAAAGCTGCGATCGAACCGTGTCCCGAGGGACAGGAAAGCGAGGGCTTCTACTCGACTTGTTTCCTAGTCACCAAACAGTGATCTCAACTGTCGAGACAGGAGAATGGCTAACGTCAATAGACTTAAAATACGCCTATCTCCACATACCAATACATCCAGAGTTCAAGAAATACCTGAGGTTTTCTTTCGACGGGAGGTGTTATCAGTTCAGGGTTCTACCATTCGGGATCTCCACGGCCCCGAGGGTGTTCACCAAGCTGATGTTGATTCCCGCCCAAGTGGCCAGGTCAAAAGGTCGGTTCTGCCATCCGTACCTCGACGACTGGGTTACTAAGAGCTCTATTGCAATCCCTGAGTCAGATAGCTACACAACAAGTGATAGATATTCTGATCACTCTAGGGTGGATGGTCAATCTCAAGAAGTCAGATCTGAGCCCCACTCAGAATCTAGTCTTCCTAGTGGCTAATTTCAACACGGTGAGAGGACGTGTATCTCTGTCACAAGATATCAAGTCCCTTAAGCGCAAGTCACACTGTTCGTACATGGCTCCAGTTACTGGACAACATGGCGGCGACAGTGGATTTGGTCTGGCGGGCGCGCTTGAGAATGAGTCCCATTCAACAAGCACTCCGTCGACTTTGGGCGAACTCGGAAGATCTCGAGACTGTGCTCGAGACTCCGTAGTGGCTCATTACACACCTCCAGTGGTGGACCGAGGTCGGGAATCACTCCCGTTCCGTCTCTCACAGTTCAAACAGACGCGTCACTCTCCGGCTGGGGAGGCGTTCTGAATGATCACACTGCCTCGGGACTATGGTCCCAGCAGGAGATCAAACTGCATATCAATGTGCTAGAACTGAGAGCGGTCAGGTTGGTGTTCCAACGCTTCCCGGATCTGCTTCGTGGCCAAGTGGTTCGTCTAGAGATGGACAACCAAACGGCGATGACTTACATCCGGAAGCAGGGGGGAACGGCGTCTCCGTCGCTTCGACGAAAGACGTGGCAGTTCCTACTATAGTGCGACTCTCACGATATCAGGGTGCTACCTGTTTATCTCCCGGGGGTGGACAACGTCCGTGCGGACGCTCTGTCTTGCCGGATCCTCGCTCCTCACGAGTGGAGGCTCGACCCGGGGATATTCGGGATTTTCTCCCTGTTATACAGGTCGTTACAGGTGGATCTGTTTGCGTCTGGGTTAAATAACCAGACACCAACGTTCTGCTCCCGAGTCCACGACCCGAGGTCGGTGGCACCGGACGCCTTTCAGCTAGATTGGACGGACAGTTCTGTGGGCATTCTCCCCAGTACCTCTGATTTCCAAGGTCCTGTCTCAGCTAGGCACTCAGCCTGCGCGACTAATTGTGCTCCTGGCACCTCTTTAGTCGGCGCAGAGTGGGTTTCCAGTAATACTCAGGTTTCTGGCTCAGCCTCCTGTTATATTACCTTTACGACCGGACCTCCTATCCCAGAACGGGGCCCTCCACCCGAATCTCAGGATTCAATGGGTGGCTTGGCCACTGTCAGGAATCGCCTCCAGAAGAGCGGTATTCCTGCACGAGTTGCAGACACAATACTGGCTTCGCGGAGGGATTCGACAAACGTTCAGTACGATAGATAGGCCTGCTATGCGCCCAGGTGTGTCGATAGAGGGATTGCAGATCTTTTTTCTGCAGATCTCGTATCCGTGCTTGAGTTTCTCCAGTCGCGACTAGATGACGGCCTGGCCGCATCAACAGTCCGAGGGTACTCTACAGCTATCGCAGCTTTTCACGTCCCTGTCGACGGGGCACTTCTGGGTGCACACCCATTAGTGCAGCGCTTTTTAGCAGGTGTGGACAGGATCCGACCGCCAGTCCGGCGGATCAGTCCCCCTTGGGACTTGTCAATCATTCTAGATTGGCTGTCCGGTCCTTCCTTTCGGGATCTGTCGTCTCTCTCTCTTCAGCTGTTGAGCTGGGAGACGGCGTTCCTTGTGGTGGTAACGTCCGGCAGACGGGTAGGCGACATTCGTGTTATGTCAGCCGATCCCAAAATAACTGTCTTCCATGGGGTCGATAAATATCACCGGGACAGTCAGTTTTCGTCTACCGGACTATTACCGTCCTAGGGTCGCACACGATTCCACGTGAACGGCTCCTATTGAGCTACCCGCTCTTTCACAGCCTTCCTCGTCGGGGACCACTGCAAGACATGCTCATGTCTTGGATGTCCGCACGACTCTCAAGGCCTATATCAGCAGAAATATGGGTGTCCGTAAGGATAACCAACTATTTTGCTGTTACTGCGGTAGGAAGGTTGGCTCACCTGCGAGTAAACAATCTATCTCGAGGTGGATAGTTTCAAACATTTGTACAGCGTATACGCTTACAGGCAGGGACCCCCCTACCAGGTTGAAGGCTCATTAGGTTAGAGCAGTGGCTGCGTCAAAAGCGTACGCCGCGGCTCTGCCCATTGAGCAGATCTGCTCCGCGGCTATTTGGAGCCAGCCGAGCACGATTCATCAAACCTTACCAACTCGACAAACACTCAAGCGAGCGTACTCGGTTTGGTCAGTCAGTTCTCCGAACTGGGCAAAGTTCTAATCTCTAGCTGATTGAGCATTCGAGATTTTAGACAGTCTTCCGGTTATACTGCTCAGTAATGGTCCGGATTTTATCTTCTGCGGTCGATAAATATCAGTCCTTACTACTCGATAATACTCGTATTTTGCGCACGCACTCCTTCGATCCTCGGGGACCCTCTGGCCTAGCTCAGCGCTGGTTATGGTCTCTCGTGATCTACGCCCTTATATCACTTGTTCAAAAAAGTGTGGGGGGGTGGGAGGTGTTTCGAGTTCTCAACTTATGACAAGCCGCAAAAACAGGCTTTATCATAATATATGGTCGACCACGCCCTGTCTCTAGCCCCCGCCTTTCGACGGTGGTGCCTCACGATAAGGTTGGTTCCATTTATTGAACTCAATATTTTATTCTGTTGAATAATCAAATACGATGTATTTATTTACGCCTGTTGCTGACGGATGCCACTTCCTAGATTATCTTTGGGAGTCTGTCTTGATGCAATAAGTGCCCCAAGGAGGATTTAATCAGAAAGAGAATTTTACAAACCTGTAGAGGTTATGAATTCTCTGATGAAATCCTCCTTGGGGCACGGCCACCCACCTCCCCACATTCCGTCAGCATTTGACATATGGAAAGTGATTTGGGTGAGAGTTGCTCCCCCTGGCGTGAGGCGCCGTTGGGGGTGAGGCCCCGTAAGGGTGGTCGTATATCATACAAAAACGAAGTTTTTTGTGTGGTAACATTTTTTATTAAGGAAAATGGTTACAACTATGTCATATAGATTTTCTTGAGCAAGGAAAATGCAATAAGTGCCCCAAGGAGGATTTCATCAGAGAATTCATAACCTCTACAGGTTTGTAAAAATTTAATTGTGATCTAGGAAGTATCAAGACAAGTAATAATTGTAATTTACCATGCTTTTACCAAAGTGAAGCACATCCATATAGTAAATATAAATTTGAAGTTTTGTTTAATATCCAGGTGGTATTTTATTTTTAAGATTAATTTATTAAGCATAAATGAGATTTTGTAATGATATTGTGTATAATTACTTCCCTTTGGAGGATGTGAGTTTCCATTTTGTTAAAAACCAAAAGTATATTGTTGAGTCCAATGTGATCATACTGATAAACAGAGAAATGGACCCATCTATTAATCTACTACATATCGGACTATATATATTTCCCTTGTTGACTTGGAGTAACTCCATCTTGTTTTTATATTGGAAAACACAAAGTTAATTCTGAAGTTTGTTACCTGTCAACTTGTTCAGGATTCATCCGACCCCTATAATCAGCTTTTCGCTTTCGTTCCTGTTCGATGTAGTCTTGGTCACCTTTTTTCAGCTGCCTCCCATCGCCTACACCTCTCACCATTCTAATGAGACCAATAAGTACATTCATTAATTTACAATAAAGCAAAATGTTACCCTTAGCAATGCGTATTGCACTGTCAATAAACATATAGATCTATATTTTATTCATAAACAAACTAGGACAACACTTATATTCTGTTACGCCAAGCTAAAAAAACTGAAAAGGGGAGGGGGGAGATATTTTGATTTTTTATGAAATGTTCCCAGGATTAAGGAATAGGGAATTTTTTTATCATTATTTTTTTAATTTAAACTCACTTTTATAAAGCTTGATGTAGACCTACACACTTAAAATCCTAATCTAGGAAACGCACAATTAATTTTGTTCGGCCCTACTTTGAAAAATGTCAGCATTCAAATTAAAAAAACTATAATATAGTTTTGAATAAGTAATTTTTATATGGAGGTATAATTTTCTTTGAAACAGTACAGTTCTCAGGTTTTAATTTACAAAAAGTCATCCATCCTAACCTAAATTCATGTTCACATTTTTTCATGTCATTTATTGTTTTAACCCTTGTATGTAAATGTTTAACATGTTTTACATAGCCCCATGGAAGATTAAAGTAGCTCCAAGATATAAATGAGTCAATTAACTCTTTCAACACCAGTCAACCAGAAGTGTTTACTGCTGGGACACGATATAACTGGAATACTGTTAAAAGCGGCGTTAAACCCAACTCACTCACTCACTCACTCACAAGTTCCCAGAGACTCTTGTGTGATAGATGAAGCCAACATTCATCAAAGAAGATATCTGCTTGTAAAATATATTTGCTGCTACATGTTATACATCAATTGAAAGGTCTGATCCTATAATCCTATATTTTATAAATATGAAAGTTATGTTTTTCACATTATTTAAAATAATGCATAAGTTTGTTGTAAATAAATAAAATGTAAGCTAACACGTAGTTAACATCCAGATTAAGGACCAAGGAAGCGAAAACTTGACGATTTTCGGCAAATATAAGATTTCATACAATCCACTTACCTATTTCTGTTTTATTTTCATTGTTTACGTAATTGGAAAATCATTTTAAAAAGAATTATAAATAGTTTCTGTCATCACCCATTTCCCGATAACAGCGGCTGTCCGCTCAGTAACATGAAGAAATACCCCCGTTTTCGAGACTTCGTATGAATAACACGTTCGTTGAAGAATGGCATATGACACATCGCTGGAAAGCTTATTCCTCCATCTACACGCTCGTAACATGGTCTGGTTTTTGTTCCGTAGTTATAACAATCGATGTCATTGGAATAAAATTGGTTTCTTATGAGGCTTTCTTGCCGAAATCTGCTACAAGGTTCGCGATTAGCCAAATTTGAGCACGTGACCTAAGGCAGCCAATCAAATTACAGCTGTAATAACAAGTTCGTGTTTGATAATTTTCAGAAGTTGACGAAAGATTTTCGTTAAATCGTATTATTCTGAACGTTTTAAGCAGGAAATCATGATATATATTAAAAATATGGAACTTCGTGAATGCATCGTGCTAGGTTATGAGCTGTGACAAAGATTTTTCATGCATATATTTTGGCATTAAACATTGTGTCCGAGCCGAGAATTCAAGGCGATGAAAGCCGAGATGTCATTTGACTTGCATTACACGCGATACACGAACATATGGAAATAATAACCCATCTATGTAAGTTTGATTACTTTTATATATATTTTTGTTGATTTTATTTATTACTTTGTATAATATATTTAAAGATTTGTTTAAAACGTCTATATTTTGCTCTTTGACATGTTCGATGTGGACCCGTTGTGCGATAATTTTATTTTCAATAACATCACGGAAAATAGTGAATACTTTTTTAATTTATCGATGTAAAATGATAAATTGAAAAGGAATACGTATTTCCGACATTGTCAAATGTGATAGATTAAATAAATGAATGATATTACAGGTAGGTCCATAAAAATATATACTATTTTGCCCGACCGAAGTCGTCTGTCTACCAGTTTGTCCGACCGTCAGATAATATGTCCACTTGTTACGACCGACAATAAAATGTCTGTCTCAATGTTATGCCCGAACGAAGTAAGTCTGTCCAACTTTTTCTATGCGAGGCTTTGCGCAAAGCTTGTTCTTATTCATAGTGCGAAGCAAACTCTAGTAGTCGTGTTTAATTGTGTGTTTGAATTACTTTTCTAAAGTACTTGTGGCCGAACTGGTGAAAACTTGAACTATCGTATATAAATCGACTAATTCAATGTTCGCCCGTAACATTGGGTCGCCTGTAACATTTACACTTACCGAGACAGACGTGGAAGCATCCTTCTTCTTTGGCGCCATCTCTGCTGCTGACCAAATTTCGGCAATCATGTAATTCGTATCATGTGGAAACCAACCGGAACTTGGCAAATCCGATGACGGAATATAAACCAGATGACGTGTAGCGATCAGAAAAGTTAAATTATGATCGACAATTCGCCCGTAACAGTGGGACAGAGTTTTCTATAGACGTTTATGATTTGCATTTATTTTCTGTGGTTGCAAACCTGTTTTGATTTCATGTTTAGGTTTAACATACATTGATCACCAACTTTCATTCTGCTTCCGAAGTAACTTTCTGTGGTTTCAGAATTCGTTACAAAATGATGTTTTTGTTCACCACCCATCGAGGACAGACATTGTTACGTCCGACACTTGTCAAATTAATTGTACATTTGTATTAATTTTTTTTTTTTTTTTCAATTTTTTTTTTATTGAAATCTGTTAAAGTACAAAGGTACCTGTTACATTCTGTTAAAATCGTACATTAATATTGAACTGAATGTGGAATACAGCCTACAGATTGGAGGTATGCACAGACATGTAACAAACAGAACTCAGAAAACACACTTGTTTTAATTTAAAAATTCTTTTATTTAATTTATATACATTGTTTAAAAAGCTCAAAATATGTTTACTATCTCCAAAATTCATGATGTATCCAATGTAGTTCAGATTTTGCAGATACTCTCCTTGGAATTAAATTTACAACTGTTTGAAATTCATAGGTATCAAAGTGGGCACTCTAGTGAATAAGGACTCAATTATATCATGTATATATGGACATTCCGTCAACCTTGCCAAACTCCACGATAACAGTTGCATCATGATCATTTGTCATCACACTTTCTTGTGGAAGTATCGCAGTACTTTTGAGTCATATAAAGCTCTCGAACCCACACGACAACAGTTTGCAGGGGCTAGATGAATAGTGTTTTTAAATATTTAACTTGAATACCCACATGTGTTAAAACTAGTGGGTAACAGAAATTTGAATGCCCAGATAGAATTACTGATCCCCAATGATTTTAAAATGCATGGGTAAAATACCCACAACACCAAAAGCTTATCTGGAGCTCTGTCTTTTATCATGTGTCTGATGAAACATCCCTGGAAAGTATGAAAACGTGCAGACTTGCCACACACTAGAGGACAGCGTAAGACATTGTCACTAGTCCCATACTCCTTGCCAAACTGCCCAATAGTTAAGGTATCATAAGGACTAGTAGAATCTTTTCCTTTTCAGGGGTTTTGCTATAAGTTATCATTATAAGGACTAGTGGGTTACAATAGTTATTTTCTATCGCGGAGGATATACGGATATTGCTTGAATATGTATCCCTGGGTGCCTGGGCATATTCTAATATAGTTGAGATTAAGTGAAGTGTTGTGTTGCAGGAACCTCGGGCCGCCCCATGCCTGTTTTGGCAAATTTCTTCCGCCTGGAGACTGCGCCGGATTGGATGTTGTATCAGTATCATGTGGACTTCAATCCAACCATTGACTCCAGGAGGTTGAAGAATGCATTGTTAATGTCACATATTGAAAGTCTCCTTGGAAATACTCGGGCTTTTGATGGCATGATTTTGTACTTGCCCAGGAAACTACCACAACAGGTGAGTTTAGTTGATAAAGTTGTTGTTTTGTCTCCTTATTCAACGCTACACTGAGCAGTATTCCAGCCATATGATGGCGGGCTGTAAATAATAAAGGTTGGGGACAGATATTCCTGTGAGCAATTGAGCATCGACCTATGCAATTGGAACATGACATGCATCAACCAAGTCAGCAAATCTGACCACCTGATCCCGTTACTTGCCTCTTATGGCAAGCATAGGTTGCTGAAGACCATTTTAGCCCAGATCTTCATGGTTAATAAGAAGGCAAATGTTAAGAGTTGTCTTGCTAATCATGAAGTAGCATTTTAACGTTTGGTTGAGGGCATGGATACATGCAATTTGGTAAGCATGTGGGGGATTCTGGTTAAAATTGGTTCCCAGAAACCAATGCTTGTCTTAAGAGGCAACTAAATGGTTCAGGCTTGGTGATTCAGTTCATTGCTTGTTAACGTGTCGCGATGGCTGAGATTGTTACTCATAATATCAATCATTTGATTGTCTGGTTGTTTCTCGAATATTTGCAGGCAACCATCATAGAGCTGAAATATTGTTGAGGGGTGTTTATATTATATGCAGGGTTAGATCTTAACACTAGCCCACTATTCCGGGGCTAGTACAAATTACTGCGGGCGAGTACAAATTTCCCTATTTCCCCATTGTTTTAACATTACAAGGGCATCTTATCTTTACCCGGGCTAGTAAAGTTTTTTAGTTCTAACCCTGAGTTAAACAGAGGGTGTACAAGTGTATGTGGATGAATTGTTATATTATTGTATTGTTTTACTAAATTGAGTTAAAATATGCTGACTGTTTTCTTTCAGACAACTGAAGTTTACTCCACCAGGAATTATGACAGTGCACAGATCCGTATTACAATCACGCTTACGAATGAGCTGCCGCCGACATCCCCACAGTTTATTCAAGTTGCTAACATTCTCTTTCGCAAGTAAGTATCATTGTTATCTATAAAGAATGCTTTTGACATGAGATGACAGGGCTTGGGTTAGCTATGTAAAACATGCACCAGTGCAACCTATCATTGAAAAGTGCAACCTAATATTCATGTCTACATGCGCCAAGTGAATGTCAACAATTTCAATAGTGTCTGACTAACCTGTACTCAACAACGATCTTTGAAAACACTCCAATCCCTAAGCTTTATGTACCATTCAACATCAAAATGGGGGTACTTTAAGTTCATGTGCACATTTTTCCATTGCGTCTTACAGTAATACGTAATTATTTATGTGAATGAAGCCCATTTCTGGTGTCCCCTGCCGTGATATAGCTGGAATATTGCTAAAAGCGGCATAAAACCATACTCACTCACTCACTATGGGAAGTCAAGACATTGTATGTCAGCGTATCCCAATGGCATAGATAGAGTTCATGTTGGCAATCACTGGATTGTCTGGTCCAGACTTGATTATTTACAGATGACAGGAATATGGCTGGAATATTGCTAAGTGCGGCGTTGAACAACACACAACCAGACTTGGATTATTTACTGAGCTATATGCTAATGTTTGCTTACTTTCAGGTACCTCTCCATGATCAATATGAAACAAATCGGAAGGCATTACTTCAACCCAACATTGTCTATAGACATTCCCAGGCACAAGTAAGCATGTTATAGATGATTTGTCTACTGTTATTCCCTAAGTGTATTTTAGGCAGATGCTGCTGCAAAAGCAGCACTCAACAAATCTGTGACACCACTTCTCATCCCATAAACTGATTATAAACCAGTGATTAGATCTTACATCTGCTCAAACAAATAGAACTACAATTGTCTGAACAACTGAAATTGTTGATCTATTTTGTAGGTGTCATTTCAAATGCTTTCCGAGGAACTTTAGTTAATACATTTAGATTCCATGTAAATACCTTGTGTATGTATTTTTCAGATTGCAGGTGATGCCAGGCTTCACGACGTCCATCCTGCAGTATGAGACTTCCGTTCTGCTGGGAGCAGATATTGCCCACAAGATACTGAGGTCGGACACCGTGCTTGACATCATGTATGCCATCTATGAACAGGACAACAGGAACTTCTATGACAAAGTCTTCAAGAAGTTTGTTGGTTCCATTGTGCTTACAAGGTGTGTATCACTAATGTAATGATTGGTTAGGATTTCCGTCTTCATTTGTTTGCAAACCTGTGAAAATCTGGGCTAGAATAGGTCTTCAGCAACCCTTGCTCATCGTGAAAGGCAACTAATGACTTGGTTGATGCATGTCATCATATCCCAATTGCGTGGATCATGGTGTCAATCACTGGATCGCTGGTCCAGACTTAATCATTTACAGACCGCTCTCATATAGCTAGAATATTGCTGAGTGCAGTGTTCAACACCAAACAAACAGTGACTTGGTTGATGCATGTCATCATATCCCAATTGCGAGGATCATGGTGTCAATCACTGGTCCAGACTTAATCATTTACAGACCGCTCTCATATAGCTAGAATATTGCTGAGTGCAGTGTTCAACACCAAACAAACAGTGACTTGGTTGATTGCATGTCATTGTATCCAGATTGTGTAGATCACAATATCAGTCCCTGGCTTGCCTCGTTCCGAATCGATTATTTAAAGGCCACTATCATATCGCTGGAATATCTTTGAGAACAGTCTTAAACAAACACTTCTCAAGTAGATATCCACGGTAGATGACAACAATAAGAGAGAAAAATGTCGAATTGAACTTACCTGAAGTATCGTAGGAAGTTAATGGGTTTTTTTCTTTTGTAGGTACAACAACAAAACTTACAGAGTGGATGATATCGATTGGGACAAGAATCCTCTGGACACCTTCAAGATGAGCGATGGCTCCCAAATCACATACAAGGAGTATTACAAGAAGGTCAGTGAAGTTTCAAGATGTTATAAGAGCCATGTTTAGGCTTGTAGATTCACACGGAGGAGAGGGCGGAGGAGAGATGTAAAGCGGCCAGCCGTCCAAAGAAGAATTTTGTTTGTTTGTTGTTTTACATTTTCATGACAACAAGTTGGACTTAAACTGAAAATGAGGGTCGTTCTAGTTTCTGGTGCAGAACTCCAAAACCATTTGAATATTTCTGGATGAAACCTGCTAAACACATCAGTCAAGTGGTGAGCTGATGCCTTTTGATAATTTAGAATTTTGAAAAATACTAAACAGATTATGTTTTATTTCACTGAACTGAAGGTATCCAATGAGCCAAAAGTAGGGTATGAGTAGCACCAGACCAGGGCCCCGTTCCTCAAAGTGATCGTAGCGCTAAGGTGATCGTAAGTCCCATACTTTAACATAGGCTTACCATCATCGTAGTGCTAAGACCGCTTTGAGGAACAGGGCCCTGGGGGATATGTCATCTCCTGATGACTCTTGTTTTATTTGTAGTTTAATGAAGAAATATCTATTTTGAGAATTCGTCCACTCAAAATGTCATACCATCATCTTTCTCATTCAGTCTTATGAGATCACAGTCACAGATGACAAACAGCCACTGCTGGTCTCCAAACCAAAGAAAAGTGACATCCGACGAGGCCAGACAGAACCAATCTACCTTCTGCCTGAACTGTGTACACTGACTGGTCAGTAATGAATGCTTGTGAATTTGCATCTGTCCAATATAGACACTCCACTCGGTTTGTCAGATGTTGCTGTAGTCGAAATATAGAATTTACATATAGTTTCAGGATCATTTGACTGTATTGTACTGTAGACGATCATGTCGACAGGCTTTGGTGTCCTGACCAGTAGATCATAACAAAATACCAATTGTAATTTGGGAAAGAGGGTAGAAATGTTGTAGTTTAATTTGAATTTGTATGTCCATAAATCTCTCATCCAGGCCTATCTGAAGAAGTTCGGGCAGACTTTAACGTGATGAAGGACGTGGCAACCCACACACGCATTGGGCCAGAGGGCAGGAGTAAACAGTTGACAGCATTCATCAACCAGCTGAATGCGTAAGTTAAAGTGCTTGTGTCCCCTACCATTCACATTTTTGTATCAATTTGTTAGGCCTTGTACTTAGATAGCATGGTTAGTGAGACCACCTCCGTGGTCTAGTGGTAGTGCGTCTGCCTGCCTGGAGAGCGGAAGGTTCGGAGTTCGATCCCCGGCTGCGTCATACCAAAAGACGTTAAAAGATGGTACTTGTTGTTACCCTGACTTGCGCTCGGCATTAAGGGGCTGAATCAAGGACTGGTCGGCTCGGAGTCAGTATACTGTGTCTGCGTGGAGTATTCATGTTAAACTGCGGCATGGTATCTCAGTGAGCTAGCACTATCAATCGGCATCAGTCCGGACTAGTACAAGCAGCCACACACACACACACGTGCATGCAAGTGGCTATATAAGTGCAATAATCTTGGACTCGACATTAAACCCCATTTCACCTCACCTCACTTAGTTAGTGGCTTTAGTACAAATTACATAGACTACTGTTTCGTCTTCCACCTATTTACAGTAATCACCCGCGTTCATTCTAGTTGACAAAATTGGAAGGGCCTTTGCACCAGTGTGTGTTTGTTTGTTGCCACACTGAGCAATATTCCAGCTAAATGACGGCGGTCTGTAAATAATTGAGTCTGGAATGAATCCAGTGATTGACATCACGAGCATCAATCCACTCAATTGGGATACGATGACATGCATCAACCAAGTCAGCAAGCCTGTCCATCTGATCCCGTTAGTCGCCTCTTGCGACAAACAGTTGCCATTTACGGCAAGCATGGGTTCCTGAAGACATATTCTTCCCCGGACCAGTGAATGACGAAAGAGTCGGTCATGTGTGGTTGGTGTGCTTTTTGATTGGCTAATGTCTACTTCCTGTTGGTTGGTCAATGTTGGGAAATCTCGTTTCTGACGTGACCTGTAATGAGATCTTTACGAGCACTATGACCTGTAATGAGATCTTTACGAGCACTATGACCTGATCTTACATGTTGGATACTGCACCAAAGCTTCTTACAGCGATACCTTATTCCCTGTGATATGATATGCTAGCATAAGGTGTATCACTATGCATTGGAGTTTGCAAACTGCACACTTCTGATGCACATATTGGCAGGTAAAGCATGCTGATGATTTCTCTGTCATAAAGTAAGGCTCTTTAAGGTTATAATATGCGATTTTTTTTCATATTGGAAACCATGTGCCCAACTCTGCATGTTGGCCATAATTATTGAGAAAGAAGCCAAGATGCCACGCTCCAGAATGACCACTGTCATTACCACTTCAAACCCTCGGCTTCTGACGTGAGATGATTTGCCAGTGCTTAGCAATGATGCTTTCTTGCTGCAAGGAAAATGATTAATAGAAACTTTCTGATGTATTTTTGCTTGTTTCAGTGAACCAAAAATAGCAGAAGATATGCGTGGATGGAAACTGCGCTTCCAGCCACAGTTGCTGCCGATACAAGCTAGGGTTGTTCCTCAAGAGAAAATTCGACAAGGCAGGGATGCTGAGGTAATACTTAAGATTATCTGTGCTTTGTTTGCTTTTCAATGGATGGCATCTTACATTCACAGCCAGCAACTGATGCTTGCCGTAAAAGGCGACTATGCTTGTCGTAAGAGGCCTTGCCTCACACCCATGAAGCAATCAAATGTACCAGATACTCTGTTGTTTGAACGAACACAAGCCTTTTCATTACTGAAGATAAGAGGCGACTAATGGGATCGGGAGGTCAGGCTCGCTGACTTGGTTGATGCATATCATCATATCCCAATTGCGAAGATTGATGCTCACGTTATCAATCACTGGATTGTCTGGTCCGACTCGATTATTTAAAGATCGTCATCATATAGCTGAATATTTCTGAGTGTGGCGTTAAACAACAAACAAAACATTCACAGCCTGTGCCAGGAACTTGCCAGGAGGTATCATCCCCCAACTCTAAACATATTTATACCCCCGTTTACGAAATAAATCATGGGTATATAACGTTCCGTCTGTCTGTCCTTCCGTCTGAGTTTTTGACGGCCCATAACTTTTTAACCATGCACCAAACTTCTACACCCATTAACCACAATGAGTACTTGTGCTTTTTGCTAGTTTGAAGATTCTGATTTTTTTAAATTGTGGCCGTTTCCATGGACACATTAAGAAACATCAAGAATGTATGTTGTGCGAAGCATTGATTATCCCACACTAGATTGAAATATATTGGCAAAAACATGTGTTCTTTTCAAACATAATGCATCCTCATTGGGTTACAAAGGAAAGGGCAGTTCCTCTGACTTAAAGCAACAGGTATATTTCATTAATTAACAAACTATTTACTATTTGTTGTTGACCAGCGGGGATAACAGGGGTATGTGAGCTTTGCTCACTTCTTTCTTGTTATCCCCCGCCGCGCGAAAGCGCGAAGCGGGGGATATAGTATTCACGACCGTCCGTACGTCCGTCCGTACGTCCCACCTGTTTGTTGCCGCGATATCTCAAGAACTAAACACTGGATTGTCTTCATATTTGAACTATGGTGTATATACAGACTCCGCAGACACCAGTCGGTTTTGGTGACCTTGATCCCATTTTCAAGGTCACAGCAGACAAATCTGCTTTTAGAGTTGGAAAACGGTGTTGCCGCGATATCTAAAGAACTAAACACTGGATTGTCTTCATATTTGGAACTATGGTGTATATACAGACTCCGCAGACACCAGTCGGTTTTGGTGACCTTGATCCCATTTTCAAGGTCACAGCAGACAAATCTGCTTTTAGAGTTGGAAAACGGTGTTGCCGCGATATCTCAAGAACTAAACACTGGATTGTCTTCATATTTGGAACTATGGTGTATATACAGACTCTGCAGACACCAGTCGGTTTTGGTGACCTTGACCCCATTTTCAAGGTCACAGCAGGCAAATCTGCTTTTGGAGTTGGAAAACGGTGTTGCCGCGATATCTCAAGAACTAAACACTGGATTGTCTTCATATTTGGAACTATGGTGTATATACAGACTCCGCAGACACCAGTCGGTTTTGGTGACCTTGATCCCATTTTCAAGGTCACACCAGGCAAATCTGCTTTTAGAGTTGGAAAACGGTGTTGCCGCGATATCTCAAGAACTAAACCTCTCGATTGTCTTCATATTTGGAACTATGGTGTATATACAGACACCGCAGACACCAGTCGGTTTTGGTGACCTTGACCCCATTTTCAAGGTCACAGCAGGCAAATCTGCTTTTGGAGTTAGAAAACGGTGTTGCCGCGATATCTCAAGAACTAATCGCTGGATTGTCTTCATATTTGGAACTATAGTGTATATACAGACACCGCATACACCTGTCAGATTTGGTGACCTTGACCCCATTTTCAAGGTCACAGCAGGCAAATCTGTTTTTGGAGTTGGAAAACGGTGTTGCCACAATATCTCAAGAACTAATCGCTGGATTGTCTTCATATTTGGTACTATGGTGTATATGGCGGGGGATATTTCGTCACTCTGTGACAAATACTTGTTTTAGTCTATTTTAGCGTTATATGGATTAATATTTCTGAGCTAACAAGACTTGGGCTTCGGACTAACGGTTAATGTTAGACTGTATCAGGCAAAAAAGTTGTCATACATTATACCCATGATAAATTGAATAGCATGTGACCAGTTCCAACTAAAGATTGTGTCAATGTGTTTTTTTATTTTAGGTTCACTACAAGCAAGAGGATGCTGATTGGTCAAGGGATATGCGAGGCAAGCATTTGCTCGTACCGGTCAGCCTGGAAAACTGGGTAGTCCTGTCCACTCAGAGAGACTCTCCATTGGCACAAGACCTGGTGCAGACTCTGGGCAGGGTTGGGCCACCCATGGGCATGAACTTCAGCAAACCTCTCATGTATGTATTTCTTTCACAGAGGTGTTTGGGTCGTGATTTTAAATATGTACAACTCTTTTTCCCTTTTTAATTTGCCAATGGTATGAAATACATACTAGTAAGGATGTAGACGATCCTTAAAGAAGCTTTCAGTATTTATTTCTGGGACAAATCAGTACGTTCCACAGGAATTGGACATTAACAGGGATTTATTTAGATTTGCTCAGAGGCCGATAATCGTCCCCAAGTGTGCAGCAAATGCCATTTTCACCTATCCCAATTGGGACCGCCTCCGTGGTCTAATGGTAGAGCCTCCGCCCCGAGAGCGGAAGGTTCGGGGTTCGATCCCCAGCCGCATCATACCAAAAGACGTTTAAAGATGGTACTTGTTGTTACCCTGTCTGGCGCTCGGCATTAAGGGGCTAAAACAAGGACTGGTCGGCTCCGAGTCAGTATACTGTGTCTGAGTGGGGTATTCATGTTAAACTGCTAGCACTATAAATCGGCATCAGTCCGGACTAGTACAAGCAGCCACACACACATACACGTGCATGCACGTCGCTATATAAGTGCAATAATCTTGGATCCGACGTTAAACCCCATTTCACCTCACCTCACCAATCCCAATTGCGTGGATTGATGCTCATGTCAATCCCTGGATTGTCTGGTCCAGACTCGATTATTTACAGACCACCGTCATAAAGCTGGAATATTGCTGAGTCCGGCATTGAACAACAAACAAACAAAAACATATGCCATTTAAAAATAAAATATCACACAAGGATCCATAAAGAAGGATGAAATGTGCACTGTGTGAGATAGGATAAGTACTTATATAAAATATACAATTTTGAACAAAATAATGAATATCCTAATCTACCTTCTAGCAATGGCAACAGGCAATTTTCCAGTGATTTATCCAGGATTCTAATCTTGTCAACTATTTTGGTTCTATCTGTATACACTAAACACATTGTGCCTATTTCCTTCTATTAGGTGTCAGCTTCAGAATGACCGCAATGAGACCTACCTTCAGTATTTGCGACAGAATATCACTGAGCACACACAGATGGTGATATGTCTCTGCCCCAACAACAAGAAAGACAGATACGATGCCATCAAGAAGTTTTGTTGTGTCGAACACCCAGGTACAATTTAAGCAATCTGCTTTTATCTTGTATATTTATCTTGTATATTCATAGCTGTCAACGACCTGTGAAGATCCAGGGTAGAATTATGCTGAATAGGTCTTCAGCAACCCTTGCTTGCCGTAAAAGGCGCCTATGCTTATCGTAAGTAGCGACTAACGGGATCGAGTGGTCAGGCTCACTGACTTGGTTGATGCATGTCATCGTATTCCAATTGTGCATATGGATGCTCATGTTATCAATCACTGGATTCATTCCAAACTCAATTATTTAATGACCGCTGTCACATAAATGGAATATTGCTGAGTTCGGAGTAAAACTGCAGTCATTCGCTCATTTAAAGTGTGGGGTAGCAAAATGGTTAGGATCTTTTATTACAAAGAGCTGTTTGACCCATGAAGATCCGGGGTAAAATAGGTCTTCAGCAACTCATGCTTGCAGTAAAAAGCGACTATGCTTGTCGTAAGAGGCGACTAACGGGATTTGGTGGTCAAGCTCGCTGACTTTGTTGATGCATGTCATCGATCCCAATTGCGTGGATCGATGCTCATGATATCAATCACTGGATTGTCTGGTCCAGACTAGATTATTGACAGACCGCCGTCATATAGCTGGGATATTGCTGAGCGTGGCGTTAAACAACAAACCAACCCACTGTTAATAGCAAATGTTGTTATGGGTTGTCACAGTAAGGAACGCCTATGTTCTTTTAGTCAGCCATGATTTACGACGTACGATGAGGAGAACATTGTAATCGAAAAACTTCTGTTTATTTCCAGTACCAAGCCAGGTAGTAGTTGCACGGACTGTGAGCAAGAAGCAGATGCTGATGTCTGTGGCGACCAAGATCGCCATTCAGCTGAACTGCAAACTTGGAGGTGAAGTTTGGGCAGTGGAAATCCCGGTAAGTAATCAACCCCAACCTCGTGTCGCCCCTAGGGATGCCGAGTTAGAATAGGACCCCACCAACATGCCCCAAGTCTCAAGACATTTTCTGTAAGAATTGCCAAATTGGAATAAACCGTTTCCCAGTTAGAGCTCATACAGAATAACTAATTTTATGACTTTGTAGAGGTGATTGTATTTTACTGATATCAACAGGACCAATAAAGTGGAAGGTTTTTTTTGTGTGCTCAGGTTTACACTGTTGTATTGAATAAAATATGAAAGCACATTGTCAAAATACCTCTGAATTAAGACACGACATGGGTACAATGCTCTCTGAATTAAGACAAATTGAGCAATAAAAGCAATTTCAATTTGGAACAAACTGATTTTTTTGCAGTGCAGTGTTGCGTCCCTTGGGCACGCCAGAAACCTACGATTGTGGGTTCGAATCACGGTTCAACAGATTATGTGTCTAGGTTTGTCATGCTGCTTATGTCGACCTATATGCCTTGTAATCCATTTGCTGAAAGAAACGCTTTTAATCAATGTCGTTATTGTTGGTGGGACAGCTTAGCCATCCAGCAAGCTAGCTGGATCATGTAGTTTGCATGCTGTAGATCGACTTGCTTCTGCCGGTGTTGTGTGCTCACGATAACGATGACATGCATTAACCAAGTCAGCAAGCCTGACCACCCAATCCCCCTAGTCACCTCTTACAACAAACATAGTTGCCATTTACCGCAAGCATGGGTTCCTGAAAACATATTCCAAAATCAAAGCTCATTCATTTAGGGGTGCCCTTTCCCGGGTTGATTGTATACTGTGACAACTGTTTATTTGGTTACATACTAGTTTGAACAACCAAAACCAAAAAGGAAACTGCCTTCCCACCCTATTTTCAAAAGCCATTGCCTCAGAACCAATTCTTTTATTTTTGAAGTCTGAAAAGAAGCTCAAGGTCCTTATCTTTCTACTTAATAATTAATATCGTTGAAACTGTCTAAAACCAGAATTGGGAACTATGTGTTCCTATTTATTTATTTTTAGACATTTTCTGTAGATCCGGAAGCCTTGATATTTTCCTGTAATGCTGATGTTAAAACCTGAGTTAAGGGTGTGGCGAAATTGTGGTGCTATTTTTTAAAGCTCAAGGACCTTTTTGATTCCCCTGCTTTCTGACTGACAAGCATGCTTTATTTCCCCGGATAAATGTGTTGATTGTAGTTGTAAAAGTAAATTTTGGGTTTCATAGTGTGATTCGACATTTCAGAACTTATGTGAAATAACAAAGATTTCTTTCAAGTAAAAATTGCTATTTTTAAACAACGCTATCAACAATTCTATACACGCCTTCACGATCTCATTGTATCAGGTTTTCAGATCTGTTCATTTTCAAAGACATTGACTGATTATCATCAAAATGTCTCATTGATTTTGTTCCAAAATTTGGTTATGATATAGAGGAATATTCTATTAAATGTTGATAAAATCATGGACATGTCCCAATACGATTTGCTTCCAGTAAAATCACTGTATTTAGCATAATATTGAAATTCAGAATCACAGTATTGAAACCTTCTGTAGAACATGCCTTCTTGCTATACAACTTTAATATTCAAACTAGCTGAAAGATTTGATGGTCGTTGGGATCGACTGCTACCACGACTCTGCGAAGAAGGGTCGCTCTGTGGGTGGAGTGATTGCCAGTCTTAACCCGCTTCTCACCCGCTACTACTCACGCTGTACCTTCCAACACAATATGCAGGAGTTGATGGACGGCCTAAAGATCTGTATGAATGGTTGGTTTGACTGGCTGCCTGACATTCAGTTCTTGCTGCCGTTTCAGCAGTGGTGTTTGCATGAAGCTTTAGCATGTGCTTTGAAGATGGCGAAACTGTTCTGGGTCATTGATTGAAACACATTCATGAGTATTTAAAAATATAAGCCCTTATATCCCATTGTGAATATTAAGCAATGTCAATAATGCACAGTTCATTCAAAGAGGGCCTTTGTGTGCAGTAGAACTTGAAACGTTATTTTATCTTATTTAATCCACTGGCAATACTGAAAATTGGTAGTTTCAGGATGTGTTTCTTTCAAACCAGGAGACCTTTGCCATCAACTGTTTTTTCTTATCACTTGTTTGAAACATGCAGATGCTTTTCTGTAGCTGAGGAAAAGAAATCACAACTGGTGATCATTGACACGGGCCTCTAAGTTGAACATTTGCAACAAATATTGACAATATTGTTACAATACCATTGATATGAATTTAGTGGCTATGAAATATTGCTGCCTGTATTTTTAAAAATACATCCCTCCCCTGTATGTGTCATACAGGGTTTGTCCAGACCATATCTCTGATTCTTATAGGTATGCTTTCATGAAACTTAACATACAAAGACCAGGTTGTCATCTGGTGCCTTTTGCTATTTAGGAGTTTTTAGAATTTTTATTTTTCCCTCTTTCCACGGTAGCAAGTTTGACTTTTGTCTCTGTCATGGTGGTGTTTTTGTCCGGATCCTGCCTCCGAAACTAGCAGGCATACTTCCATGAAACTATGCAGATACAAAGACCTGGTTGTCAACTTGTGCCTTTTGCTGTTACTGTATTTTTCAAGTTTGTTGGGGCTGTGGGGATTTGTCATCTTCTGATGACTCTTGTTCAGAAAGGTGCGTCGGGGTAGCCTAGTGGTTAAAGCGTTCGCTCGTCACGCCGTAGACCCGGGTTCGATTCCCGACATTGGTACAATGTGTGAAGCCCATGTCTGGTGTACCCCGCCGTGATATTGCTGGAATATTGCTAAAAGCGACATAAAACCATACTCTGTCACTCACTCTTGTTTAGAAAGAGTCATTGAACTCTCAAAATATGTCACTTAGAGGGCTGTTGATATGTGGGATGATTGCTTACTAACATCAGCTATGCATGTTGCCAGGAATTTGGCATTGTTACCTCTATTTATTCATTTTTTTGTTCATTATTAATTCATGACCGTTTTTGCACGTTCAGCTGAATAACACGATGGTCGTTGGTATTGACACCTATCACGACTCCGCCAGGAAAGGTCGTTCTGTTGCTGGTGTAGTAGCCAGTGTGAACAAGAATCTGACCAGGTATTACAGCAAATGTACCTTCCAATTCTCCCACCAGGAGTTGATAGATGGGCTTCGGACATCCTTTACAGGTAAGTTGCAATTTCTGTTTTGGCAGACAAAAACGCGTTTCTTAGTAGATCCATGCAAGTTTTCCTGGGCTTGATATTTGGTAGTAAATTAGATTGGTTACTGTCTGCAGTGTCATTTGTCGGTTAAATTTCACAATTTCACCGCAATTTTAAAAAAAATGTGATTATTTCAATAGCCTTGCTGACTTGGTTGATGTATGTCATCGTATCCCAATTGCGAGGATTGATGCTCATAATATCACCGTATCCCTATTGTGTGGATCGATGCCTATGACGTAAATCAAAGGATTGCATGGTCCAGACTCGATAATTTACAGACTGCTGTCATATGGCTGGAATATAGCTGAGTGAGGCATTAAACGAGAAACAAGCAACCAAACACACTTTTTTTTCAATTATAGTAATTTAAGCATCATGGTAATATAAGGGTTCAGAGCATCACTAATAAACAATGCCAAAGCATCATCACAAGGTTTGCTGCTGTCTACTTATGACCGTGGACCTTGTGTTGCAAAGGAGAGTAGCCCCCACTTGGACCAAGTGTACAGTCGACAGAATGTCTTTCTCCTGTTAACCAAAGCAAACCTGTGTCATGGATTTTGTCTAACTCGTTTTGGAATATTCATAATAAAAACAGTATTATTTAGTAATATATATATATATATATGTTTTTGTATTTATTCAGGTGTGTACAATGCATCATATAGATCAAATATGTATATTCTAATGCTGATTTGATTGTTAATGTTGTCTTGAAGGTTCTTCTTGGCTTATCTTGACAGCCTCATTTATCATGTTTATACATTAAACATTGGACTGCCTCCGTGGTCTAGTGGTAGAGCTTCCACCCGGAGAGCGGAAGGTCCAGGGTTCGATTTCCCGGCTGCGTCATACCAAAAGACGTTAAAAGATGGTACTTGTTGTTACCCTGTCTGGCGCTTGGCATTAAGGGGCTAAAACAATGACTCATTGGCTAGGAGTCAGTATAATGTATTTGAGTGGGGTATTCATGTTAAACTGCGGCATGGTATCTCAGTGTGCAGACACAAGTACATGCACGTCGCTATATAAGTGCAATAATCTTGGACGCGCCGTTAAACCCAATTTCACCTCACCTCACCCATTAAACATTGCCTTCAATAAAATTTTGTGATATACAGTAAGGCTAAAAGAAATATTAGTCAGGCACTACCCACATCATCATAAAGTTCATTACACATTTCCTTTTTGTTTCCATTTTCAATTTTTTTTTTGTGCATACTTAAGTATTAGGAGTGGAAATAAAAACAAAACGTGTGGCAGACTTTTTGATGATGTGGGTGACTATATATATTTTTAGCCTAAAACAAAAGCTTTGTCTCCCTGCTGAAGAGTTACATGGTGACCTGCACTAGCTGTTTCAAATTAGACGAAGCGACAAACTTATCAGTATTTTACTCATCAGGGAATTATACATTTATGTGGGGAAGCCCTTTCCCAGGTTGATGTACACAACTGTTTATTTGGTTACATACTAGTGTGAACAACCCATTATAAAAAACAGGCTGTCCCTCACAATATATTTTCAAAAAACATTGCTTGAGAACCACTTTTTTTTACATTTTGTTACATTTTTCTTTAAGCCTTATCCTTTGAGTTTTTAGCTGGCCCTCCTGGACTGATTTGTAGTAAAATCACAACTTTGTGGACTGGTAAAGTGTTATTGCCCTCCTATTTTACTGGCCCTAGAGGACAACCATGAATGGATGCTTAATAGTCCCTGACTATGAAAAACTTACAAAAATATTATCTATCCTGTGTGTAATCACAATGATGCGATGTTATGCAAACATAAACGTTACCTGTTGCAGGGGCTTTAAAAAAGTTCCATGAAGTAAACAACACACTGCCTGAGAAGATCATCGTGTACCGAGATGGCGTGGGAGACGGACAGCTGCCGGCTGTGTATGAGCACGAAGTGCCACAGATGATCCAGGCCATCAAGAAGAGTGGAGGCGCTGAATATGAGTATGTTGCATGTTTTCACCAGGCCCTAAAGACACGATAAAACGTGTCAGTTATTTGACTGTTCCATTGAGTAGAAAATACTTGCATTAGGGTACATGGCTATTAGACCCGTGAAGATCTAGACTAGTTCTTCAGCAACCCATGTGGTTCGCAGTGGAAGACTAAACTCAGATTAACTAAACATGAACTTACCTTGCAATCAACTAAACGTGAAATCCCCTTGTAATGTAATGAACAATGAAAATGTTACAAGATAAAATTAAATGGATTTGAAACTTAAAGTGAAGTTACTGTTTGATAAGCGTATGTCAACAGTGTAAATGGGTAACTCTCTCAACTATTTCTATTCTATTCTATTTCTGTACTATTCTAGTTTACTATTTTGTAACTTAGAGAGAGTTATCCATTTGCTACTTGCACATATGAACGCCAGAAGCCAACTGAACTACACTGGGTCCAGAACATGCACATTTTACGCTCATCCAGCAAGAAGCACATGCTGCATGCCAACTTTAACGCTTTCCGCAAAGCTGTTTTGTACCCATGAATCAACCGCTGTGTCCAGAAACCTGACACTTGTTTCCAAACGTTTTTCCAGATGCTTCAGAACACCACGCTTGCAATAATAGGCGACTATACTTGTCGTAAGAGGCGACTAACGGGATCGGTTGAAATTTGCTATACAGATAAGTGTAGTGGTGACTCGTGAAGATCCGGGGTAGAATAGGTCTTCAGCAACCCATGCGTGATGTAAAAGGCGACTTTGCTTGTTGTAAGAGGCGACTAACAGGATCGGATGGTCAAGCTCGCTGACTTGATTGATGCATGTCATCGATCCCAATTGCGTGGATCGATGCTCATGATGTCAATCACTGGATTGTCTGGTCCAGACTGGATTATTTACAGACCGCCGTCATACAGCTGGAATATTGTGCAGCATTAAACAACAAACACAGTGTAGTGGTGAACTGGTTCATTTGGATGATTTTGGATTTTGAAAAATACTGCACTGAACTGAAGCCAGTGAGGGTGTAAATGGCAATGTTCCAAAACTTTGCTGAAAGTAGCCAAACTCCATGTCTGAATTTCACCAGACAGGTGGGATATGTCATCAGCTGATAACTTTTTCAACAAACACAATACTTTCAGTCTGCTGTTAAAATTGAAAAATATGTAAGACTTTTGTTGATTGCACAATACTATTATGTTTCCACAGGCCCAAGATTGCTGTTGTGATTGTCAAGAAGCGCATCAATGCAAGGTTCTTTGCCAGGAATGGCCCTAATACGGGAAACCCAATGCCAGGAACAGTCATCGACAGTGAAGTCACCAAGCCTGAATGGTAAGTACTTATACCTAGACCACTATTGGTGGTCAGACGATAGATGGGTGCATCTTGAGTTTTCATGTGAAGATATGATACACGATACGTTTTTCTCTGTATCGATACAAGCCGATACACTTGCTGAAATAAAATGCTTACTACTCGTTCCATGACCTCTGGCGTTTTTTGACAGTCAGATATAGTAAAATGTTGGGTAGCCTAGTGGTTAAAGCGTTCGCTCGTCACGCCGAAGACCAGGGTTCGATTCCCGACATGGGTACAATGTGTGGAACCCATTTCTGTGTTCCACGCCGTAATATTGCTGGAATATTGCTAAAAGCGGCGTAAAACCATACTCGCTCACTGTAATTAGCGTTTCAAGTTCACTACTAAAAATACCCCTTACGAACATTTGTCTACAGCTAGCTTTTGAACCAACTCTAAAATGTTTATTGTCCAGAAAGAATTCCATGCAATTTGACGTAAATATGAGTATCGCACTACGTATCATATCTTTACCTATGTATCGTGATATGTATTGCGTCGTGATACGTATCATATCATGATCTTGCTGTATCGTTTCATCCCGAATCAGTATTGCTGTTTGAAACAACTTTTTTGTTGATATGCCTTACAGAGCAGTTCCAGAGTTTTATATGTGGTAAAATTTGGGGGATAATGCTGGTAGTTTTAACAGGTCTGCAAGTATTCCCTTCAACAAAATCAACTTTTCAGCAGATTTACCACTAAAGTGAACCAGTTGACAGCTCTTGCAGTGTTTAAGCTCTTCAAATGGAAGGCGGGGTTAAAGCATTCACTCATCACGCCGAAGACCCTGGTTCGATTCCGACATGGGTACAATGTGTGAAGCCAATTTCTGGTGTCCCCCGTCATGATATTGCTGGAATATTGTTAAAAGCGGCATAAAACCATACCTCTCTATCTCTATCTCTATATTTTTGTAAGGCATCTCTTTTGTAGATGTACAAAGAAGTTGAGTGAATGTACATTTCCTGCTTTAATGAATTCTGTCTCCTTCCAGGTACGACTTCTTTTTGATCAGCCAGTCTGTACGGCAGGGAACAGTCTCACCAACCCACTACAACATCATCTGGGACAAGACCGGATTGAAACCAGATCACATGCAGAGACTGGCATATAAACTAACACATTTGTACTACAACTGGCCGGTAAGTCCCTTTAAAAAAAATGAAGCAGATGACACTTCTACATATTCAGAGAAGGTGTAAACTACTACAATTTTATTTAGTGTGTCTAGTATGGGCAAGAGGGAAGAAAAAAGTTTATTCCTTAGCATATTGAATAGGTATAGGTTACCAAATGGATCCTCCTGTATTACGGCTTTGTTCACAATATCAGTCACTCGATTGTCTGGTCTAGATTTCGTTGTTACAAGTCGATGTTATATAGCTGGAATATTGTTCAGTGCGTCGTTAAAACAAACAAATGACAAACATATTTATTTAAGAAAAACACCTTGCAACAGGCCGTAAAGATCCGGGGTAGAAGGTCTTCAGCAACCCATGCTTGCCGTAAAAGGCGACTATGCTTGTCGTAAGAGATCGGGTGGTCAGGCTCACTGACTTGGTTGATGCATGTCATCGATCCCAATTATGTGGATCGATGCTCATGATGTCAATCACTGGATTGTCTGGTCCAGACTCTATTATTTACACACTGGCGTCATATAGCTGGAGTATTGCTGAGTGCGGCGTTAAAGAACAACCAACCAACCTTGCAACGATGTAATTTTTTTGGCAATTCTTTTCTTCTTCTCTTCTCCCTCTCCCCGCCCGGCACACACACACCACCAAATTATCAGATGGTCAGCCCCTTACCAAGGATCTCAACTACTATAAATGGCCACTGTGTCTCATGCTTTTTGCAAGGTAGACATGTGAGCAAGTTAAAATTTAACATCACATCAGCAATATTTCAGCTATATTGTGACGAGAGGTTAGACATGTTTATCATGTCAGACTTGTGTGACATACTTGGGGAGGAACATGAACATCTGGAAATCAAATCACTTGAAACAAATTAAGAAAAAAGTCTACTTATTGGTTTAAAAATGCTCTATAGATTGTACCTAATGGAGTAAAGATATGTTGAATAACATAGAAAACTTTCAATGCCTGATGATTATCTAAGTTTCCCCAAGAGAGTGGTCTCAAAATGATAAGGTAGCCTAGTGGTTAAAGCGTTCGCTTGTCACACCGAAGACCCAGGTTTGATTCCCGACATGGGTACAATGTGTGGAGCCCATTTCTGATGTCGTCTGCCGTGATATTGCTGGAATATTGCTAAAAGCAGCAAAAAATATAACTCACTCACTCACTCACGCAAGATGATTAACCTTTTCAATGCAGAATATGCCAATCTATTGTTACTTCTTGCAGGGAACAATCCGAGTGCCGGCTCCATGTCAGTATGCCCATAAGCTGGCTTTCCTTGTTGGTCAGTCTCTTCATAAGGATCCATCTCCATCGCTGTCAGACAAGCTGTTCTTCCTCTAAGGATCAGGAACAAAATGACTTATGAGACAATATGAGAAAAGAGTGCCAAGGACTGTGCAAGGTTTCCAAAGGATACGTGTTCAAAACATGGTAATAGAAGTGAAAGGCCTGTGAAGTTTCAGGGCACTGACAGCTGATAAGATGTTTATCAGCTTACTTCTTTTCCTTTTTTTTCATGAATGAAAGATTTGTGAATGTTGAATAAATTGGTTTGAAAGAACAGGGAATGAAAGTTTTGTTGTTCAAGTGCATTTTTCATTATCATAATATATACGTATTTCAAAGATATGTATACATTGACATGAAAGGCCAGTGAGTTTCACAGGACGGTTAGCTGAAAGTTTTTATCAACATCGTTTTTGTTCATGTATTATTGAAAGACTTGTGTGAATGTTGCATTCACTGGTTTGAAATAACGGGCAGTGCAAGTTTTTGTTAGGGACGTGCATGTTTCATTTATACAAAGCATATGTTAAGTTGCTCTTTGTAACAGAATAACTATTTACCTTGGTCATATCATATCATGGCATGATTGTGAGCCTGGTTTTTGTTTAAGAAGTGTAAAGGAAAATACATAATGGTTTAGTTAACATTTGTATGGTCGTAAATCTGATTATTATTTTGACAACAGTTTCATCATTAATTAAATTTTAGAACATGTTTTAGATTGCTCTGTTGGTAACATAGTTACTCAATATTTTGTAACATAGTTTCTCAATATTTTGTTTAAGTTAAATGTTGAGTATTTTACTCTGTATTTTCTTTTACATACTCATTGCATTGTTTGAATGATGTGAGTGTAAAAATAATTATTTTTATGTACTTTGTAAATAAAATTAAAAACTTGCTAAGTAACTGTTATTGTTTTGTGCCTGTGAATTTGATCTGAGGTGGTCGTATTCTGTCAGTATCAGAATGGCCCCATGGGAGTGGCCTAAATTTGAATGCCGACAGTTACACAGCTTCAGAATGATGTTAAAACCAGGGATGCAGCAATTGTTGTTGCCTAGAACATGGAATAACGCATGCAGAAACCTTATGTCAAAACGAATACTTGTGTTAATTCAAAAGCACTTTCTTCTCTAAAAGTCTCAAGATTATTCGCACATAGAAAAGACTTGACATTTCCGTCTTTCATGTTAACAGATGTTTTGTTTGTTTGTTGTTGTCACACTAAGCAGTGTTAACAAATATTTAGTAGTAGTAGTAGTATTTAGGGAACGACAAGAGACTGGTAGACCTAAGTAAATTCTAGCTCCAGTTTGAAAAACTGCCTAGTTTAAGTTTTAATGCTGAATAACTGGCAGTCTTATATTGAACCAAGACAACTGAGTAAGTGAATATTGATTAACGCCAGTCAGATATATTCCAGCGACTGGTTAGAAATAGTGGAGTCAGGACCTGGCAAACCAATGATTGATATTATGAGCACGTTCCCATGCCGTTATGTTCAAAGGTCAAATCAAGATCAAAATATCCCCAAACAATCTTGATTAGTTGAGTCCAACAACACAATTTGTTTCGAACTCACTCTTGAAAAGTATCTCTTCGATAGTAATGCCAAGTTTCATTCATAAAACGTCGTTTTGTTTCTTGTTTAACACCGCACTCAGCAATATTCCAGCTACATGACGGTGGTCAGTATCGAGTCTGGACCAGACAAGCAAGTGATTAACATCATGAGCATCGATCCACGCAATTGAGATACGATGACCTGCATCTGTTAGCGAGCCTGACCACCCGTTAATCACCTCTTACAAGCATGGTCGATTTTTACAACAAGCATGGGTTGCAGAAGACCTACTCTAACCCGGATTCTCACGGGTATTTAACTTTAGTAGTTCCTGAGTAAACCTTTCCCATTGCAGACACGATGCACCAACTAATAAAAATAACATCGACCAAGAACCGTAACCATACCAGTGCTCGTGGTAAAAGTCTGAGACCTGCATCACTTCGGGCTTTCCTCCCACATTAAGCTGACACGATGTGATATAACTGGAATACAGTTAAAAGCAGCATTAAACCCAACTCACTCACTATTTTTTCATTGATATGTGATGCTTACTCTCCTCCATGCATGCTGCTTATGTCGACCTATATGTCATGTAATCCATTTGCTGAAAGAAACGCTTTTAATCATGTACGGAAGTGTGAACATGACCGCAAATGAAATGTCGTTATTGTTGATGGGACAGCTTAGCCAACCAGCAAGCTAGCTGGATCATGTAGTAGATCGACTTGCTTCTGCCGGTGTTGTGTGCTCACGATAACGATGACATGCATCAACCAAGTCAGCAAGCCTGACCACCCAATCCCGTTAGTCACCTCTTACAACAAACATAGTTGCAATTTACCGCAAGCATGGGTTCCTGAAAACATATTCTAAAATCAAAGCTCATTTATTTAAGGGTGCCCTTTCCCCGGGTTGATTGTATACAACTTTTGGTTACATAATAGTTTGAACAACCAAAACCAAAAAGAAGACTGCCCTCCCACCCTATTTTCAAAAGCTATTGCCTCAGAACCAATTCTTTTATTTTTTGAAGTCTTCAAAGAGGCTCAAGGTCCTAATCTTTCTACTTAATAATTAATATCGTTGAAACTGTCTAAAACCAGACTTGGGAACTCTGCGTTCCAATTTGGTATTTTTTTTAAGACATTTTCTGTAGATCCGGAAGCCTGGATATTTTCCTGTAATGCTGATGTTAAAACCTTAGTTTAGTGTGTGGCGAAATTTGTGATACTATTTTTGAAAGCCTCAAGGACCTTTTGATTCCCCTGCTTTCTGACTGACAAGCATGCTTTATTTCCCCTGATAAATGTGTTGATTGTTCTTGTAAAAGTACATTTGTGGATCCATAGTGTGATTCGATATTTCAGAACCCAAGTGAAATAACAAAGATTTTTTTCAAACAACGCTAACAGCTAATTCTATACACGCCTTCACAATCTCATTGTATCAGGTTTTCAGATCTGTTCATTTTCAAAGACATTGACTGATAATCATCAAAATGTCTTATTGATTTTGTTCCAAAATTAGGGAATGATATAGAGGAATATTCTATTAAATGTTGATGAAATCATGGACATGTTCCAATATGATTTGCTTTGTGTAAAATCACTATATATTTAGCATAATATTAAAATTCAGAATCACAGTATTGAAACCTTCTGTAGAACATGCTTTCTTGCTATACGACTTTAATATTCAAACTAGCTGAAATATTTGATGGTTGTTGGGATCGACTGCTACCACGACTCTGCGAAGAAGGGTCGCTCTGTGGGTGGAGTGATGGCCAGTCTTAACCCGCTTCTCACCTGCTACTACTCACGCTGTACCTTCCAACACAATATGCAGGAGTTGATGGACGGCCTAAAGATCTGTATGAATGGTTGGTTTGACTGGCTGCCTGACATTCAGTTCTTGCTGCGGTTTCAGCAGTGGTGTTTGCATGAAGCTTTAGCATGTGCTTTGAAGATGGCGAAACTGTTCTGGGTCATTGATTGAAACACATTCATGAGTATTTAAAAATATAAGTCTTTATATCCCATTGTGAATATTAAGCATTGTCAGTAATGCAGTTGATTCAAATAGGGCAAATAGAACTTGAAACATTTTTTGTCTTATTTAATCCACTGGCACTACTGAAAATTGGTAGTTTCAGGATGTGTTTCTTTCAAACCTGGAGACCTTTGCCATCAACTGCGTTTTTTCTGATCACTAGTTTGAAACATGCAGGTGCTTTTCTGTAGCTGAGGAAAAGAAATCACAAACTCTGGTGATCATTGACACGGGCCTCTAAGTTGAACATTTGCAACAAGTATGATTACTGGCAGTCAATACCAAATATTGACAATATTGCTACAATACCATTGATATGATTTTAGTGGCTATGAGATATTGCTGATTTGCTGCCTGTTTATTTTCAAAAAAACATTTTTTATCCCTTCCTTCCTCCCCTGTATGTGTACTAAAGGATTATGTAGTAATCAGCCTGTCCGTCCATCCGTCTGTAATCAGTTTTTGTCCAGACGATATCTCTTATTCTTATAGGTATTCTTTTATGAAACTTTAGACATACAAAGACCAGGTTGTCATCTGGTGCCTTTGGCTGTTTAGGAGTTTTTAGAATTTTTATTTTCCCACGTTTCCATGGCAGCATGTTTGACTTTTGTCTCTGTTCATGGTGGTGTTTTTGTCCGGATCCTGCCTCCGAAACTAACAGGCATTCTTTCATGAGACTATGCAAATACGAGGACAAGGTTGTCAGCTTGTGCCTTTGGCTGTTTAGGTATTTTTCAAGGTTGTTGGGGGTGTGGGGATTTGTCATCTTCTGACGACTCCTGTTTAGAAAGGGGCTGTGGGGTAGCCTAGTGGTTAAAGTGTTTGCTCGTCATGCCAAAGACCCTGACTTGATTCCTGACACAATGTGTGAGGCCCATTTCTGGTGTCCCCCACCATGATTTTGCTGGAATATTGCTAAAAGCAACATAAAACCATACTCTGTCACTCCCTGTTGTTTAGAAAGAGTCATTGAACGCACAAAATATGTCGCTTAGAGGCCTATTGATATGCAGTATGATTGCTTACTAACATCAGCTATGCATGTTGCCAGGAATTTGGCATTGTTACCTCTATTCATTCATTTTTTTGTTCATTATTAATTCATGACTGTTTTTTTACACGATTACACGATGGTCGTTGGTATTGACACCAATTACGACTCCGCCAGGAAAGGTCGTTCTGTTGCTGGTGTAGTAGCCAGTGTGAACAAGAATCTGACCAGGTATTACAGCAAATGTACCTTCCAATTCTCCCACCAGGAGTTGATAGATGGGCTTCGGACATCCTTTACAGGCAAGTTGCAATTTCTGTTTTGGCAGACAAAAACGCGTTTCTTAGTAGATCCATGCAAGTTTTCCTGGGCTTGATATTTGGCAGTAAATTACATTGGTTACTGTCTGCAGTGTCATTTGTCAGTGAAATTTCACAATTGATTATTTCAATAGGCTTGCGGACTTGCTTGATGTATGTCATCGTATCCCAATTGCGAGGATCGATGGTCATAATGTCACCGTATCCCTATTGTGTGGATCGATACCTATGATGTAAATCACTGGATTGTATGGTCCAGACACGATAATTTACAGACTGCCGTCATATAGCTGAGTGAGGCATTAAACAACCACCAAGCAACCAAACAAACTTTTTTTTCAATTATAGTAATTTAAGCATCGTGGTAATATAAGGGTTCAAAGCATCACTAATAAACAATGCCAATGCATCATCACAACGCTTCTGCTGTCTACTTATGACTATGGACCTGCATTGCAAAGGAGTAGCCCCCACTTGGACCAAGTGTACAGTCGACAGAATGTCTTTCTCCTGTTAACCAAAGAAAATTTTGGATTTTGTCTAACTCGTTTTGGAATATTCATAATTAAAATGGTATTATGTAGTAATATATATATATATTTTTGTATATATTCAGGTTTGTACAATGCATCATATAGATCTTCTGCGGCTATGCAAATTTGTATATTCTAATGCTGATTTGATTGTTAATGTTGTCTTGAAGGTTCTTGGCTTATCTTGACAGCCTCATTTATCATGTTTATACATTAAACATTGCACTGCCTCCGTGGTAGGGCGTCCGCCCGGAGAGCGGAAGGTCCAGGGTTCAGTCCCCGGCCGCGTTATACCAAAAGGCTGTGCCTCACAATATATTCTCAAAAAACATTGCTTGAGAACCATTTTATTTACATTTTGTTACATTTTTCTTTAAGCCTAATCCTTTGAGTTTTTAGCTGGCCCTGCTTGACTGATTTGTAGTAAAATCACAACTTTGTGAACTGGTAAAGTGTTATTGCCCTTATATTTTACTGGCCGTTGAGGACAACCATGAATGGATGCTTAATAGTCCCTGACTATGATGAACTTACAAGATATGATCTATCTTGTGTGTATTCCCAAACATGAACGTTGCCTGTTGCAGGGGCGTTAAAGAAGTTCCATGAAGTGAACAAGACACTGCCTTAGAAGATCATCGTGTACCGAGATGGTGTGGGAGACGGACAGCTGCCGGCTGTGTATGAGCACGAAGTGCCCCAGATGATCCAGGCCATCAAGAAGAGTGGAGGCGCTGAATATGAGTATGTTGCACGTTTTGACCAGGCCCTAAAGATACAATAAAACTTGTCATTCTCTTTCAGATTAAATCCTCCTTGGGACACTTTGCTCAAGAAAATCTACATGACATAGTTGTAACCATTTTCCTTAATAAAAAATGTTACCACACAAAAAACTTCGTTTTTGTATGATAAACGACCACCCTTACGGGGCCTCATCCCCAACGGCGCTTCACGCCTGGGGGAGCAACTCACACCCAAATCACTTTCCTTATGTCATCTGTAAGAGACAGACGTGCTGATTTTTCACACAAGGCAAAAATGATATATCTATCGTTCGACAGGAACCATGGCTGACAAACTGTATGTATGGTACATTTCTTTCATTGCAAAGGCGTACTACGTCGCATTGTAAAGTTATAGAGTTGTAATTATACGCCACGTGCACGGTACCTTTGTGTACGGGTGTCCATATTGTAGTTCCACGGGATGATACATGTAACACCAAGGCCATTAGAAACGGCTTGGGGTTTTGTTATATCATACAGCATTGGTCTACAATTTTTTCCTTTACAAAAACCTAAGGTGGTGTGTTCATTTATAAACTACACTTACCTTTTTTACGGGTTTTACACCTTAGCGCGTCACACGCCCCTTTGGTGTTATAATTATACTACGACATTGGCTTAGTATCGCGTATCAAATCGCATTCTACATTACGCCTTTGCTTCTAGTTTCACAATTTCTGCACGTATCTTTCCGATCTTTATATCACACTGATACACTTTAATACCCTTCCCGCCCACCTCAGAAATTACGGTCTTGTCTTGTTTGTCTGGCGGAGGACATTGCCTTTACCCCCCGGGGCCCCCAAAAAGAGACAAGTTGACTTGTTACACTTTAAAGAGGTCTATTAAAGGCGGGGGGTAGATATCAGATCTACTAAGACATCCACCACCCCCCTCCCCATCTAAAGACAGGTAAACCAGCTGCCGAGACTGTCTCCCCTGCTCCCTCTCTGGGGGCCGGGGGAGAAGGCTCGTGGGTCCCCGTAGTAAGCACTGCACCCTCTCCTGTCTTTGGCAGACTTTTCTGCGTTACTTAAGTCGATGATGGAGGAGGTGAAGTCTCGGCTCTGGCAGGAGCTACGGGCTGAGCCTTCCCCGTTGTCGGCGCCGGACACGGCTTCGAGACCTTGTGTTATGCCCGGCGTCGGCCGATGCAGGCCACTTGGTCTCGGGGATGATCCGAGACCGGGCTTCGGCTCCGACTCGAGGTCGCTCCCCAGCGGAGGGGTGGTGGGCGCCGGCCCGTGCACTACCAACGCACAATTTTCCCTAGCGGAGCCAGACGCCTCTTCTGAGGCCGAGGCTTCCACTAGTGGATACCTAGCCCAGTGCCAGGTGGGTTCCCTTGAACCTCCGGCACCTCGGCACCTCAGCACCGGGACTCGGCTTTGGGCCGGGTGCAGAGGCACGTGCAGGACCGGATAGTCCAGGTACTGCCTCGGGTGGCTGCGCCATGCCAAAGTCGGAGACCCCCAACTTGACTAAGGTCAAGCAGGGCCTGCGGTTGCACCCCCCCACTCCCCCACCTCCCATTTCCCGCGTGCGGTGCGGAGTTGAAGGCTGCTTACATATGCTTCGAGGAGCAATATCATAATGCATGCCAACAGCTCCGTGTGTCCGTACACTCCGCGTATCTGTCGGCTGTACAGAGGGAGTTAGCGGGAGAGGGGCCGGCCGACTCTTCGGAGTTGGCCGTGCAACTAACGGAAGTACAGTCATCTTGCACGGGACGCTATTCGTAGCGGTGCCTCGCAGATGATGTGCGCTGTCATGGGCGTGCGCAGGCGGTGGATGTCGGTATCTAAATACTCGACTTACACACGCCAAGACCTACTTGCTTTGCCGTATAAGATGGGTGCCACCCTCTTCCCTGGGGCTCAGCAGGTGGTTGAGAGGCCGTTTAATTGTATACTTCCATCAAAGACTCTAAGGCCTTGTTGGACGTACCAAGCGTTAAAACCGCGTAAGCGGGCCTCTCCACTTGTCCCCTCCTACGCTGATGCACGGGTCAGAAGTCCACACCTGCTTGGAAGCCGCCGCTTCTTTCAGGTATAAGAGCGCCGGGAGGAGCAAGAGAGGCACGGGCCGGGGCAAGGCAGCTGGTCGAGGGCAACAGCTTTTTCGCGGGGCTGGGAACCTGATGGGCCTGAAGCGCCCGAAGAGCCCCGGGTGGACCCACAGTTGCAAGTTATCGAACTGCCGCCAGCCGGGGTCCACTGCCTCCAGCCAGTTGTCCCCGTAGGCGGCCGACTAGGAGACAGTTACATCACAGTCCCCGGACCCCATCCCCTTTCGGGGATGGTCATTTGCCTCGGGGGAAAACCTTCTCAGGGATAAAGCTCACTCAGGTGCCTGCTACCCGAGAGAAGGCGGAATTCCTCCGTGCCAAGGTCGACGCACTTATGAAAGCTGCGATCGAACCGGGTCCTGAGGGACAGGAAAGCGAGGGCTTCTACTCGACTTATTTCCTAGTCACCAAACAGTGATCTCAGCTGTCGAGACTGGCTACTGTCAATAGACTTAAAATACGCCTTTCTCCTATCTCCACATACCCATACACCCCGAGTTCAGGAAATACCGAGGTTTTCTTTCGGCGGGAGGTGTTATCAGTTCAGGGTTCTACCATTCGGGATCTCCACGAAAAAGCCCCGAGGGTGTTCACCAAGCTGATGTTGTTTCCTGCCCAAGTGGCCAGGTCGAAAGGTCGGTTCTGCCATCCGTACCTCGTCGAATGGTTCCTAAGAACTCTATCGCAATCCCTGAGTCAGATAGCTACACAAGAAAGTGATAGACATTCTGATCACTCTAGGGTAGATGGTCAATCTCAAGAAGTCAGATCTGAGCCCCACTCAGAATCTAGTCTTCCTAGGGGCTAATTTCAACACGGTGAGAGGACGTGTATCTCTGTCACAAGATATCAGGTTCCTTAAGCGCAAGTCACACTGTTGTACATGGTTGAGGACAACCATGAATGGATGCTTAATAGTCCCTGACTATGATGAACTTACAAGATATGATCTATCTTGTGTGTATTCCCAAACATGAACGTTGCCTGTTGCAGGGGCGTTAAAGAAGTTCCATGAAGTGAACAACACACTGCCTGAGAAGATCATCGTGTACCGGCCATTAGAAACGGCTTGGGGTTTTGTTATATCATACAGCATTGGTCTACAATTTTTTCCTTTACAAAGATATCAAGTTCCTTAAGCGCAAGTCACACTGCTCGTACATGGCTCCAGTTACTGGACAACATGGTGGCAACAGTGGATGTGGTCTGGCGCGCGCTTGAGAATGTGCACTCCGTCGACTATGGGCGAACTCGGAAGATCTCGAGACTGTGCTCGAGACTCCGTAGTGACTCATTACACACCTCCAGTGGTGGACCGAGGTCAGGAATGTGTCCTGGGGGCTCCCCCTCGACACTCCCGTTCCGTCTCTCACAGTTCATACAGACGCGCACTCCCCGGCTGGGGAGGCGTTCTGCATGATCACACTGCCTCGGGACTGTGGTGCCAGCAGATCAAACTGCATATCAATGTGCTAGAACTGATTGGTTGGTTGGTTGGTTTGTTGTTTACCGCCGCACTCAGCAATATTCCAGCTATATGACGGCGGTCTGTAAATAATCGAGTCTGGACCAGACAATCCAGAGATTGATATCATGAGCATCGATCCACTCATTGGGATCGATGGCATGCATCAACCAAGTCAGCGAGCCTGACCACCCGATCCCGTTAGTCGCCTTTTATGACAAGCGTAGTTGCCTTTAAAGGCAAGCATGGGTTGCTGAAGACCTATTCAACCCCGAATCTTCAACCAAATGGCGATGTCTTACATCCGAAAGCAGGTGGGAACAGCGCCTCCGTCGCTTCGACGAAAGACGTGGCAGTTCCTCCTATAGTGCGACTCTCACGATATCAGGGTGCTACCTGTTTATCTCCCAGGGATGGACAACGTCCGTGCGGACGCTCTGTCTTGCCGGATCCTCGCTCCTCACGAGTGGAGGCTCGACCCGGGGATATTCGGGATTTTCTCCCTGTTATACAGGCCGTTACAGGTGGATCTGTTTGCGTCTGGGGTGAATCACCAGACACCAACGTTCTGATCCCGGGTCCGTGACCCGGGGTCGGTGGCACCGGACGCCTTCCAGCTAGATTGGACGGACAGTTCTGTGGGCATTCCCCCCAGTACCTCTGATTTCCAAGGTCCTGTCTCAGCTAGGCACTCAGCCTGTGAGACGAATTGTGCTCCTGGCACCTCTTTAGTCGGCGCGGTGTTGGTTTCCAGTAATACTCAGGTTTCTGGCCCAGCCTCCTGTTATACTACCTTTACGCCCGGACCACCTATCCCAGACCGGGGCCCTCCACCTGAATCCCAGGATTCAATGGGTGGCCTGGCCACTGTCAGGAATCGCCTCCAGACGAGCGGTATTCCTGCACGAGTTGCAGACACAATACTGGCTTCGCGGAGGGATTCGACAAACGTTCAGTACGAGGATAGATAGGCCTGCTATGCACCCTGGTGTGTCGATAGAGGGATTGCAGATCTCTTTTTCTGCAGATCTCGTAGCCGTGCTTGAGTTCCTCCAGTTGACGGCCTGGCCGCATCGACAGTCCGAGGGTACTCTACAGCTATCGCAGCTTTTCACGTCCCTGTCGATGGGGCACTTCTGGGTGCACACCCATTAGTGCAGCGCTTTTTAGCAGGTGTGGACAGGATCCGACCGCCAGTCCGGCGGATCAGTCCCCCTTGGGACTTGTCAATCGTTCTCGATTGGCTGTCCTGTCCTTCCTTTCAGGATCTGTCGTCTCTCTCTCTTCAGCTGTTGAGCTGGAAGACGGCGTTCCTTGTGGTGGTAACGTCCGGCAGACGGGTAGGCGACATTCGTGTTATGTCAGCCGATCCCGAAATAACTGTCTTCCACCGGAACAGAGTCAGTTTTCGACTACCGGACTCTTACCGTCCTAGGGTCGCACACGCTTCCACGTGAACGGCTCCTATTGAGCTACCTGCTCTTTCACAGCCTTCCTCGTCGGGGACCACTGCAAGACATGCCCATGTCTTGGATGTCCGCATGACCCTCAAGGCCTATATCAGCAGAACTATGAACTATTTTGCTGTTACGGCAGTAGGACGGCTGGCTCACCTGCGAGCAAACAATCTTCTCTCGAGGTGGATAGTTTCAACCATTTGTACAGCGTATACGCTTACAGGCAGGGACCCCCTACCAGGTTGAAGGCTCCTTAGGTTAGAGCAGTGGCTACGTCAAAAGCGTATGCCGCGGCTCTGCCCATTGAGCAGATCTGCTCCGCGGCCCTTTGGAGCCAGCCGAGCACAATTCATCAAACATTACCAACTCGACAAACACTCCAGCGAGCTTCCTCGGTTTGGTCAGTCAGTTCTCCGAACTGGGCAAAGTTCTAATCTAAAGCCGATTGAGCGTTCGAGATTTTAGACAGTCCTCCGGTTATACTGCTCAGTAATGGTCCGGATTTTATCTTCTGCGGTCGATAAATATCAGTCCTTACTACTCGATAATACTCGTATTTTGTGCACGCACTCCTTCGATCCTCGGGGACCCTCTGCCCTAGCTCAGCCCTTGTTATGGTCTCTCGTGATCTACGCCCCTATATCACTTGTTCAAAAAGTGTTGGGGGGTGGGAGGTGTTTCGAGTTCTCAACTTATGACAAGCCGCAATAACAGGCTTTATCATAATATATGGTCGACGACGCCCTGTCTCTAGCCCCCGATTTTCGACGGTGGTGCCTCACGATAAGGTTGGTTCCATTTATTGAACTCTTGTTTATTCATTGAAATAATCAAAATACGATGTATTTATGCACGCTTGTTGCTGACGGATGCCACTTCCTAGATTATCTTTAGGAGTCTATCTTGATGCAATAAGTGCCCCAAGGAGGATTTAATCTGAAAGAGAATTTTACAAACCTGTAGAGGTTATGAATTCTCTGATGAAATCCTCCTTGGGGCACGGCCACCCCATAAGGGTGGTCGTATATCGCACAAAAACGAAGTTTTTTGTGTGGTAACATTTTTTATTAAGGAAAATGGTTACAACTATGTCATGTAGATTTTCTTGAGCAAGGAAAATGCAATAAGTGCCCCAAGGAGGATTTCATTAGAGAATTCATAACCTCTACAGGTTTGTAAAAGTTATTGGACAGTTCCATTGAATAGAAAAATACTCGCATTAAGGTACATGGCTATTAGAACCGTGAAGATCTGGGGTAGACTAGTTCTTCAGCAACCCATGTGGTTCGCAGTTGAAGACTAAACTCAGATTAACTAAACATGAACTTACCTTGCAATCAACTAAACGTGAAATCCCCTTGTAGTGTAATGAACAATGAAAATGTTATAAGATAAAATGAAATGGACTTGAAACTTAAGGTGAAGTAACCGTTTGTTTAGCGTATGTCAACAGTGTAAATGGGTAACTCTCTCAACTATTTCTATTCTATTCTATTTCTGTACTTTTCTAGTTTACTATTTTGTAACTTAGAGAGAGATATCCATTTACTACTTGCACATATGAACGCCATAATCCAACTGAACTACACTGGGTCCAGAGCATGCACATTTTACGCTCATCCAGCAAGAAGCACATACTGCATGCCAACTTTAACGCTTTCCGCAAAGCTGTTTTGTACCCATGAATCATCCGCTGTGTCCAGGAACCTGATGCATGTTCCTGGACACTTGTTCCAAGACACCATGCTTGCAATAATAGGCGATTATGCTTGTCGTAAGAGGCGACTAACGGGATCGGTTAAAATTTGCTATATAGATAAGTGTAGTGGTGACCCGTGAAGATCCTGGTTAGAATAGGTCTTCAGCAACCCATGCTTGCCAATAAAGGTGACTGTGCTTGTCGTAAGGGGCGACTAACAGGATCGGGTGGTCCCAATTGCGTGGATCGATGCTCATGATGTCAATCACTGGATTGTCTTGGTGAAGTGAAAGGCCTGTGAAGTTTCAGGGCACTGATAGCTGATAAGATGTTTATCAGCTTACTTCTTTTCTTTTTTTTCATGAATGAAAGATTTGTGAATGTTGAATAAATTTGAAAGAAAAGAGAATGAAAGTTTTGTTGTTCATTAGTAAGTAAGCTGATCAACATCTTATCAGCTGTCAGTGCCCTGAAACTTCACAGGCCTTTCACTTCTATTCCCATGTTTTCAAAACATATCCTTTGGAAACTTTGCACAGTCCTTGGCACTCTTTTCTCATATTGTCTCATAAGTCATTTTGTTCTCATCCTCAGAGGAAGAAAAGCTTGTCTGACAGCGATGGAGATGGATCCTTATGAAGAGACTGACCAACAAGGAAAGCCAGCTTATGGGCATACTGACATGGAGCCGGCACTCGGATTGTTCCCTGCAAGAAGTAACAATAGATTGGCATATTCTGCATTGAAAAAGTTAATCATTTTGAGTGAGTAAGTGAGTGATATATTTTGCTGCTTTTAGCAGTATTCCAGCAATATCATGGCGGGGACACCAGAAATGGGCTCCACACATTGTACCCATGTCGAAATCAAACCTAGGTCTTCGGAGTGACAAGCGAACACCACCATGAGTATAAATAGCCCGCAAGGTGGCGGTGTTTCAGTTTCGAACAATGTCTGACAATGTAAACACAACCGAGTGTCGGGAGACGTTTTTTGAAAACCATACGGGACAAGATTACCATTGACCGTCAAACTTGGTATCAACTTGAATAACAAACCATGGATACAACAAATGGCTCCATATCAAGATATAAGTCAATAAATTTTCTGTAGTTTTATCCTAAAAAATCGAATCGATCGTGTTTGGCGTCTGCATCGATCACAGTGGGCGGAGCTTATTTACGTTTGCGCTATAAATAGCAAAACACATGGTCATGTGTACATGTGCCGATGTGGCACATTCAATGCATTTGTGGTCAAAGTGTATTGTGTTGTATATTTTTACGGCAGTACAGCAGCAGAACATCAGTTTCAGTTAATGTAACAGTAACGATACTTAAATACGAAATTGACGACGCAATTCTTTCAGTTCAATCTGAAAATTACAGATATTTGTTTAGTTTTGGTCATTTGCATTCAACAGTTAGATTTGTGCCACACAATAATCAGTTCATATTCATGAAACGTAAATTATTACAGAGATTTTTCAACTAGTGTTTAGGAAGGGGCCTAATTTAAAGCACCAGAAGTTGCGCCAATATTTCTCAGCTTGACTACAATTGATGAATATGTCACATGTATCAACATAACAATGCACATAAGCAACTGGTAAATAAGTAACTGATTATACTTGATGTCTTGGCCTAGAGAAGGCGTATCCGGATAATATTGTACTTACGATAAACGAAAAACTCCAATACACATATTCCAAGACAACTTTATTTATGAATTTCCTTTGCTTTCACAGAATTTTCACACACAAAACTGAGTTTGATCATTAGATCCACACTTGTCCCATGTAATTTTTGTTCGAGGTATTTGGATACACTTCGAGCACAAGTTTTAAAATACAACCTGGGATCCCTTTCCCGTTTTGTCCACACCAATCCTTCATTTGCTGCAACGTTTAATTCCGTTTCTTCAAGTCCAAGTATCTACGATCTCTCCAAACACTTCGTATAATTAGCTCAGTCCAGAAACAATGTGTTCGAATCGACGAATTTCTGGAACATGGTGGCCGCACCATTCCCTAACTGCGATTGCCTGTGCCGTGTCACGCATGGTTGACAAAAGAAGTGTGAACATACATATTCGGCTTCATCTGGTTCCAAAATGAAATCTAGCTGTGACACTCATTCACTAATCCCAAGAATCGGCACTGAATTTATCAAAGTTTCTGTTGAATTGCAAGGGCGGGAAGAGAGGCGCCATCTTGTCGATTCGAGTTGTAAATTGGAATGATGTCATCTTGAACTGGAACTTTCTCCACGATAAAGTCACCAATGTCACAATCGAAATGACCTAAGGCTCCCTGATTATCTCGAACAATTCTTCGTCAAATTAGGCTTCACATGAAAATGTTCCGTTGCTCATATATAAGACAAAATTGCAAAGTTCTTGACAGTTGTAAGCAGCAACTCGATGCGCTCATGGGGCGTGGTTGCTAGGAGATCGCGTGTTCAGAAAGGCGAAAATAAAAAGTTTTAGAAAGTAATAAAAGAAATACCCAGTGCAATGAAAAAGTACCATGTACAGGATATTTTTTAATAATATTATTCACGAAAAGAATCTTTTCTAAAAATGCAAAATAATTTATTAATTTATCCCAAGGTCGTAACCCTGATCACGTGGTTGGTATTTGGAAGGAATCTTTGCGATGATGCCGTGAATGAGGCCGTGTGTATTACATTGTTGAATTCAACTGCCCAGGAAGATTGTTGAGGCACATTATGACAGATGTTCGTCATGGATGGAGAGAAAAATGTATCTGAGAGAAACATTGCTTTGAGCTTCGCGACAAAACACTACTGCCGAAGTAGCCAGCGACCTGAATATAAGCTTGATGAAAGTAATGTTGAAACCCATTTTCACGCACATGACAGAATTAATGTGAACAAATATTTATCTGAACATCATTTTGAAGTCTATGAGGCTGTCCAGATTTGAATATTTTTATCTCCATTCCGACGTGAAATAATATAATGTCTTCGTGTCTCAATTTTGCTGCCGCTGTGGAAAATTGCGCACCGATCTATTAAAAGAAATACTACTAGATCTACAATTGCACCGTCATAAAAGAACCAGGTCAACTTTATCTTTGTTCCCATGTTAATTAAAAATATGTTTCCGAAAAAAAGCGAATCGATCTCGATTCATAGACTAGATTCTAGTACCAAGTGTTGAACCTTTTTTAAAATGTCATAAAATAACTTACACAATTATTGAAAGACATTTTTTGATTAGTCATAAATTTTATTTCGTCCGCGCTCTCTCTGATTAGTTGAGTCTTGAGGGGAGAAAAACATACAAAAAATATGGATGGCCTTTGGCATGCCAATCAACAGGGATCTGGGTCACTGGGACCCGCCAAGTTTCACGGATCGAGTTACTTCGGCATGAGGAGCTTCATCAGACAAGTGAGACTTTGCCAAAATACATTGCTACTGGGCAATGAAAAAACGACAAGAAACTACTTTGATCACTTGAAAATATTTTTGACCATTACCAGGGTTTTTTACACGATCGTTGTCATCCAGATTCCAGATGAGGCAAGACGAACACAACGAAGAAAAACATTGTTGAAATCACCGATTGCTGTATATATTGTGAGAAATGCTATTTATAAACTGCACATATACCGTACTCAACAGGATAACGATTGGTGCCCCAACACATATTATGTTTCTTGTTAATTTACACTGCTCATATGCATCACGACAAACGTATTTCGTTCTCGATTTAGAACCATAATTTGTGTGTTGGACTGTGTTGGATAAATCGTGGACATTCCACGGTATCATTTTATGAAGATGTGAAGACGACATGGCTGGTAGGTTTTGAAACCAAAGATGTACGCGGTTGTTGAAAAGTCTTGGAATCGTTTGGTAGATATTTATATTACCATTAAAACTTACGCCCTTGTTGTCAAACGGCCCACGTGGGTGGGTGTTTACATGACGTCACCCGTTTACACATTAACCAATGAAATGTATGTGTTACCGTGACGTCATATTGACCTGTCAAATCACTTGTATAAGCTCCGCCCACTAGAGTGCAGTAGTTACTACCGCAGATGGACAAGGCTACCTATCATTTTGAGACCAGTCTCTTGGGGAAACTTAGATAATCATCAGGCATTGAAAGTTTTCTATGTTATTCAACATATCTTTACTCCATTAGGTACAATCTATAGAGCATTTTTAAACCAATAAGTAGACTTTTTTCTTAATTTGTTTCAAGTGATTTGATTTCCAGATGTTCATGTTCCTCCCCAAGTATGTCACACAAGTCTGACATGATAAACATGTCTAACCTCTCGTCACAATATAGCTGAAATATTGCTGATGTGACGTTAAATTTTAACTTGCTCACATGTCTACCTTGCAAAAAGCATGAGACACAGTGGCCATTTATAGTAGTTGAGATCCTTGGTAAGGGGCTGACCATCTGATAATTTGGTGGTGTGTGTGTGCCGGGCGGGGACAGGGAGATGAGAAGAAGAAAAGAATTGCCAAAAAAATTACATCATTGCAAGGTTGGTTGGTTGTTGTTGTTGTTTTACGCCGCACTCAGCAATATTCCAGCTATATGATGGCGGTCTGTAAATAATCCAGTCTGGACCAGACAATCCAGTGATTGACACAATGAGCATCGATCCACGCAATTGGGATTGATGACATGCATCAACCAAGTCAGTGAGCCTGACCACCCAACTCTTACGACAAGCACAGTCGCCTTTTACGGCAAGCATGGGTTGCTGAAGACGTTCTACCCCGGATCCGACCAGTTTAAGTAGCTGGTGACCAATTTTAACCCGGTATCCCCATAGGGAGTTACATAAACTGTCAAAAGATGGGTGGACACACAGTGCATGATTCATTAGCTTTACTCTGTCCATAGCACAATATGCTAAGGAATCAACTTTTGTCTTCACTCTTGCCCATACTAGGCACACTTCAGTAGTTTACACCTTCTCTGAATTGGTGTTTGGTGTTTAATGCCGACTCAGCGATATTCCAGCAATATGACGGCAGTCTGTACATATTCCAGTCTTGACAAGACAATCCAGTGATTGACATCATGAGCATCGATCCACGCAATTGGGACCACCCGATCCTGTTAGTCGCCCCTTACGACAAGCACAGTCACCTTTAACGGCAAGCATGGGTTGCTGAAGACCTATTCTAACCAGGATCTTCACGGGTCACCACTACACTTATCAATATAGCAATATTGCCGTTGTGATTTACAATCTTAACTCACTCAAATGTATATTTCCAACTTCGTAAATTGCCTAGAGTCCTATGCCCAGAAGGCGCCAGCTCATGGGCCAATCTGGTGGAAAAATTGATCTTTTGATTTTTCTGCTCGAGGATATCATCCGAGTATCCTTGGTGCTGCAAGACGGTGGTCCACTTGCATTTAGCATTGTCTTTATGATACTCCATGGTGGGTGGGGAGCTCGGATGATGAAACTTACACACTAAACATGGATTACGAAACACCCCTTAAAAAACCCCAAACGTCCTCTTGATACTGATCATGATGTTGCCGAACATAGACCGTCCAAATCCATCAAATACTGGCCATGTTTCCTGGTTATTGAAACTCCTGACAAGACGCCAATCAAACTGAACCCATTTGCAATATCAAAGGGTATTCAGGGCATTGCAGGCGAGGTTAAAAACATCAAACGTTTACGATCTGGCTCTATCTTAGTAGAATGTAAACGAAAACCTCAATCTACTAACCTCTTGTCTACTGAACGGTTTGTTGGAGTCCCGGTTTTGATCTCTGCTCACAGAACTCTGAACACGAGCAAAGGGATTGTGAGAGATAGAGACAGATTATTCACAGACATGACTGAGATTGAAATTGTTACTGAGATGAAAGATCAAGGCGTTATCTTTGTCAAAAGGTTTACAACCCGCAAGAACGACCAAACTCAACCTACTAACACCTACCTCTTTTCTTTTTCCGCTCCGACTGCTCCAAAATCAATAAAGGCAGGGTACTGCTGTATCAATGTTGATACTTACATTCCAAATCCTTTGCGATGTTTTAAATGTAAAAAATATGGACATGGTGTGAATACTTGCACATTGCCTGTTACATGTGCTCACTGTAGTGAGAATATGCATGTAACAGAAGAATGTGACAGCAACTTTAAGAAGTGTGCCAACTGTTTGGGAAATCACTCATATTTCTCCAAAGAATGCCCTATCTGGAAAAAACAAATGGAGATCAACAAAATTAAATTCACACAAAACATCAGTTTTGCAGATGCAAAAAAACTTGTTCAAACTCATGAACCAAATGAATCTTATGCGTTCATTACCAGGTCACCAGCTGAACCAACCCCCAAAGTACTCACTTCATCTGTAACAACATCTTCGACTTTACTGCCAAACCGACTTGACATGGGTTCCCTCGGATAATCCTGTAATATTCTCAAATGAACAGTCAACTCAAACTGCAGAATCTCAACTTCAATCACGATCATCTAAAACCACGGTAAAACCTGGAACGGAACCGTCTAAAAATTATCACAGTGGCAGACCCACAAAAGGATCAAAGAACCAGATACAACTTTACAACAAGTTTGGTTCTCTTGAGGACATGGATGTGTCCGAAAACATCCAGCTTAGGGCACACAGCTTGTTGCCCTCCAGAAAAGTGCGGGGCAGATCCCTGGTAAACCCTCCTTAGAGATAGTTTCTTCACATGTTGTACAGTGGAATTGTAGAGGCCTGAAGAATAATTCTAATGAATTACTGCTTTTAGTACAGGACTTACAACCATCAGCATTCTGTCTACAAGACACCTATCTAAAGCAGACAGATACTTTTAACCTATGGGTGATTTGAATGGCCACAACCCTTTATGGGGTGGTACAAATACTAACACAAAAGGTACGATTCTTGAGGAGTTTGTAACTAATAATTCATGAGCTAAATACTGCCTTAAGGCAAGCTCATGATACTGCTACAGGTGCTGATAATATCCACTATCAGTTACTTAAACATTTACCTGAATCCTGTTTAGAAACACTATTAAATATATTTGATAATATCTGGACAACGGGTAATTTCCCCTCATCGTGGCGGAATGCTGTTATAATACCAATACCAAAACCTGGCCGGGATCACACTGATCCTTCAAATTATAGGCCAATATCGCTTACTAGCTGTGTTTGTAAGACCATGGAGAGAATGGTCAATAATAGATTAATATGGTACTTGGAAACAAATAATCTAATAACAAATATTCAATGTGGTTTCAGGAAAAATAGAAGTACTATTGACCATTTAGTTAGATTAGAATCATTTGTTCAAAATGCTATCGTCCATAAACAACACACCGTATCTATATTTTTCGATTTAGAAAAAGCATACGATACGACCTGGAAACATGGAATTTTAAAGGATCTTCATGAGATGGGGTTAAGAGGACGTTTGCCTTCTTTTATATCTCAGTTTTTAACAGATAGACATTTCCAGGTACGTGTGGGATCCACTTTGTCTGATTTTTACGATCAAGATCAAGGTGTCCCCCAAGGTAGTATCTTATCAGTAACGTTGTTTAGTATAAAGATTAATAGTTTAGCTAAGGTTTTGAATGACTCCATTGATGGGTCGTTATTTGTTGACGATTTTAATATATCATGTCGAGGTAAAAATATGAACACGATTGAAAGACAGTTACAACTTTGTCTAAATAAAATCAATAATTGGGCAGAGCAGAACGGCTTTAAATTTTCTAAATCTAAAACTAATTGTATCCATTTCTGTCAAAAATATCAACCGCATAAGGACCCAGAATTACATCTAGCTGGATCTCCAATAAAAGTCGTAAAAGAAGCTAAATTTTTAGGAATAATTTTTGATCATCATCTTACGTTTTTACCACATATTAAATATTTGAAAGCTAAATGTCTGAAGGCACTAGATTTATTAAAGGTCGTTTCTAATTCCAAGTGGGGAGGAGATCAGACGACCCTCCTGCACTTATATAGATCACTTGTCCGTTCTAAACTTGACTATGGCTCCATCATTTATGGTGGAGCCTGTAAAAGCAATCTCAAACTTTTAGATTCCATCCACCATCAAGGTCTCAGATTCTGTCTTGGATCATTTAGAACATCTCCTATTCACAGTTTATACATTGAAGCTGATGAACCTTCTCTTAAACAACACCGTATAAAACTATCGTTGCAATATATAGCTCAATTATATTCAAACTAGTCCAATCCAGCTTACAACTGCGTTTTTAATCCTCTTTATGAGGATCTGTTCAATAAAAAGTCCTCCGTTATTCCACCACTAGGAATCAGAATTAAACCCGATGTTTCTGCTGCAGGAATTGAGCTCAAGAATATCTCTCCTTTCCATCTGCTTTCTTCTCCTCCTTGGCAATTGGTAAAACCACAGGTGAATCTTACCTTATCTAAACTAAAGAAATCTGACACAAACCAACTACAATATCAACAAGAATATAATCAGTTACGAAGCGGATTTACACTTAAAAATCAATATTTACATATGGATTCAAGGATGGAGGTGCTGTTGCCAGCGCCACCGTCATTGGATCCAGAACTATATCAACTAGATTACCAGATGACTCTTCAACTTTTACTGCTGAATCAAAGGCCATATTAACTGCTCTAGAATATATACATAAACAATCAAAACATAAGGAATTCGTTATTTTTTCGGACTCCTTATCATGTCTTCAGGCAATAAAAAATACTTCATGTCAACATCCAGTTTTACTTAACATCATTGAGTTACATAATAATCTTGCTACTGGCCAATACAACATCGTCTTTTGTTGGTTACCCAGCCATGTCGGAATTGTTGGTAATACAATGGCTGATGCTGCTGCAAAAGCAGCACTCAACAAATCTGTGACACCACTTCTTCTACCCTACAGTGATTATAAACCTGTTATTAGATGTTATATCAGAGATCTAATGCAGAAGAAGTTGGACACCCAAGTGGGTATAAATAAATTACATGCAATAAAAGCAAATATCGGTTATACCTACTTGGGTTGTCAGTCCAGATTTCAAGAGGTTATTTTAAGACGATGCCGTATTGGCCATTCACGGTACACTCATGAATATATTTTAAAAGGTGAGGATCCTCCATTCTGCATCCCTTGTGATGAGAGAATCACGATCAAGCATGTCCTGCTTGACTGTATTGATTTTTCCATCACAAGGGATAAATATTTCAGTTTCATCGCTAAAGGATCTTTTTAATCACGTAAGTAGTTATTTAATTATTGTTTTTTTAAAGGAAATAGAATTATAACATAAATTTTGATGATATGTTCTGTAAATAATACATATTTTAGTATTGGTAGCGGAAAACATGTTAACTGAGATTGTTCGTGGCTTTACCCTTGATGGGGGTTTAAGCAGTGTAAAATGATTGTCCCCCTGAGAGGGTATGTCAGACCATGTCATTCAAAGTAATGGGGTTTTTTCACCACAATTTTAATCGTAGTATATATGTTCCTTTAACCTGGCTAAATTTGTCATTAATAGCCAACAGCGGAAGGGATGATGTAAATCCGGCTGGGGTCCATGCAGGTAGCAAAAGTACTGTAAGTCCCCATGGACCCTAGCATGGTGATCTACCTTCCGCTGCTGGCGAACTATAGCCCTTTTTATATTGTACCGTTATTTATAGTGATATCTTTTTATAGTTGTATGCTAGTTTTAAGTAATAAACTGTGATCTTCTAGTAATTTTACTGTCCATCGATGACAGGTTTTACTTTAGTAAAGATATATGTATTAAAAATGTAAAATTCCTCGTCACGATATGGCTGAAATACTGCCGATGTGACGTAAAGCATTAACTCACTCACTCACTTGGAACAAGTATCCAGGAACATGCATCAGGTTCCTGGACACAGCGGATGATTCATGGGTACAAAACAGCTTCGCGGAAAGCGTTAAAGTTGGCATGCAGCATGTGCTTCTTGCTGGATGAGCGTAAAATGTGCATGCTCTGGACCCAGTGTAGTTCAGTTGGCTTCTGGCGTTCATATGTGCAAGTAGTAAATGGATATCTCTAAGTTACAAATTAGTAAACCAGAAAAGTACAGAAATAGAATAGAATAGAAATAGTTGAGAGAGTTACCCATTTAAACTGTTGACATACGCTAATCAAAGGGTTACTTCACCTTAAGTTTCAAATCCATTTCATTTTATCTTATTACACTACAAGGGGATTTCACGTTTAGTTGATTGCAAGGTAAGTTCATGTTAGTTAATCTGAGTTTAGTCTTCAACTGCGAACCACATGGGTTGCTGAAGAACTAGTCTACCCCAGATCTTCACGGTTCTAATAGCCATGTACCTTAATGCGAGTATTTTTCTATTCAATGAAACTGTCCAATAACTTTTACAAACCTGTAGAGGTTATGAATTCTCTAATGAAATCCTCCTTGGGGCACTTATTGCATTTTCCTTGCTCAAGAAAATCTACATGACATAGTTGTAACCATTTTCCTTAATAAAAAATGTTACCACACAAAAAACTTCGTTTTTGTATGATATACGACCACCCTTACGGGGCCTCACCCCCAACAGCGCTTCATGCCAGGGGGAGCAACTCACACCCAAATTACTTTCCATTTGTCAAATGCTGACAGAATGTGGGGAGGTGGGTGGCCGTGCCCCAAGGAGGATTTCATCAGAGAATTCATAACCTCTACAGGTTTGTAAAATTCTCTTTCATATTAAATCCTCCTTGGGGCACTTATTGCATCAAGATAGACTCCTAAAGATAATCTAGGAAGTGGCATCCGTCAGCAGCAAGCGTGCATAAATACATCGTATTTTGATTATTTCAATGAATAAACAAGAGTTCAATAAATGGAACCAACCTTATCGTGAGGCACCACCGTCGAAAATCGGGGGCTAGAGACAGGGCGTCGTCGACCATATATTATGATAAAGCCTGTTATTGCGGCTTGTCATAAGTTGAGAACTCGAAACACCTCCCACCGCCCAACCCTTTTTAACAAGTGATATAGGGGCGTAGATCACGAGAGACCATAACAAGGGCTGAGCTAGGGCAGAGGGTCCCCGAGGATCGAAGGAGTGCGTGCACAAAATACGAGTATTATCGAGTAGTAAGGACTGATATTTATCGACCGCAGAAGATAAAATCCGGACCATTACTGAGCAGTATAACCGGAGGACTGTCTAAAATCTCGAACGCTCAATCGGCTTTAGATTAGAACTTTGCCCAGTTCGGAGAACTGACTGACCAAACCGAGGAAGCTCGCTGGAGTGTTTGTCGAGTTGGTAATGTTTGATGAATTGTGCTCGGCTGGCTCCAAAGGGCCGCGGAGCAGATCTGCTCAATGGGCAGAGCCGCGGCATACGCTTTTGACGTAGCCACTGCTCTAACCTAAGGAGCCTTCAACCTGGTAGGGGGTCCCTGCCTGTAAGCTGTGCACCCAGAAGTGCCCGTCGACAGGGACGTGAAAAGCTGCGATAGCTGTAGAGTACCCTTTGGACTGTCGATGCGGCCAGGCTGTCAACTGGAGGAACTCAAGCACGGCTACGAGATCTGCAGAAAAAGAGATCTGCAATCCCTCTATCGACACACCAGGGCGCATAGCAGGCCTATCTATCCTCGTACTGAACGTTTGTCAAATCCCTCCGCGAAGCCAGTATTGTGTCTGCAACTCGTGCAGGAATACCGCTCGTCTGGAGGCGATTCCTGATAGTGGCCAGGCCACCCATTGAATCCTGGGATTCAGGTGGAGGGCCCCGGTCTGGGATAGGAGGTCCGGGCGTAAAGGTAATATAACAGGAGGCTGGGCCAGAAACCTGAGTATTACTGGAAACCAACACCGCGCCGACTAAAGAGGTGCCATGAGCACAATTCATCGCGCAGGCTCAGTGCCTAGCTGAGACAGGACCTTGGAAATCAGAGGTACTAGGGGGAATGCCCACAGAACTGTCCGTCCAATCTAGCTGGAAGGTGTCCGGTGCCACCGACCCCGGGTCATGGACCCGGGAGCAGAACGTTGGTGTCTGGTGATTCACCCCAGACGCAAACAGATCTGTAACGGCCTGTATAACAGGGAGAAAATCCTGAATATCCCCGGGTCGAGCCTCCACTCGTGAGGAGCGAGGATCCGGCAAGACAGAGCGTCCGCACGGACGTTGTCCACCCCCGGGAGATAAACAGGTAGCACCCTGATATCGTGAGAGTCGCACTATAGGAGGAACTGCCACGTCTTTCGTCGAAGCGACGGAGACGCCGTTCCCACCTGCTTCCGGATGTAAGACATCGCCGTTTGGTTGTCCATCTCTAGACGAACCACTTGGCCACAAAGCAGATCCGGGAAGTGTTGGAACACCAACCTGACCGCTCTCAGTTCTAGTTACCCGTGAAGATCTGGGGTTGAATAGGTCTTCAGCAACCCATGCTTGCCGTAAAAGGCGACTACGCTTGTCGTAAAAGGCGACTAACGGGATCGGGTGGTCAGACTCGCTGACTTGGTTGATGCATGTCATTGATCCCAGATGCGTGGATTGATGCTCATGATATCTGGAATGTCTGGTCCAGACTGGATTATATACAGACCGCCATGATATAGCTGTAATATTGCTGAGTGCCAAAATGTAACTCCATAATACCAGCCTAGTTCGGCAAGGGTGGAAACTTGACTTTTATAGTAAGTTAACTCCCTTGCCTCGGGAAGATGCTTTTATTTAAAAAACACTGTACTTGTGAGGCGTTAAACAACAAACCAACCAACTGTGAAGATGACAAATGTTGTTGGGTGTCACAGTAAGGACCTCCTATGTTCTTTTAGACAGCCATGATTTACGAGGTAAGATGAGAACATTGTAATCGAAAACCTTCTGTTTATTTCCAGTACCAAGCCAGGTAGTAGTTGCACGGACTGTGAGCAAGAAGCAGATGCTGATGTCTGTGGCGACCAAGATCGCCATTCAGCTGAACTGCAAACTTGGAGGTGAAGTTTGGGCAGTGGAAATCCCGGTAAGTAATCAACACCTACCTAGTGCCGCCCCTAGGGATTCTGAGTTAGAATAGGACTTCACCAACATAACCCCAGTCTCAAGACATTTTCTGTATGAATTGCCAAATTGGAATAATCCGTTTCCCAGTTAGAGCTCATACAGAATAATTAATTTTATGACTTTGTAGAGGTGATTGTATTTTACCCATATCAACAGGACCAAAAAAGTGGAAGATTTTTTTTGTGTGCTCAGGTTTACACTATTTTATTGATAAAATGAGTGGATCGATGCTCATGATATCAATCTCTGGATTTTCTGGTCCAGACTCGATTATTTACAGACCGCCATCATATAGCTGGAATATTGCTGAGTGCGGCGGTAAACAACAAACCAACCAACCAACCAACCAACCAATCAGTTCTAGCACATTGATATGCAGTTTGATCTCCTGCTGGGACCATAGTCCCGAGGCAGTGTGATCATTCAGAACGCCTCCCCAGCCGGGGAATGCGCGTCTGTATGAACTGTGAGAGACGGAACGGGAGTGTCGAGGGGGAGCCCCCGGGACACATTCCCGACCTCGGTCCACCACTGGAGGTGTGTAATGAGCCACTACGGAGTCTCGAGCACAGTCTCGAGATCTTCCGAGTTTGCCCATAGTCAACGGAGTGCACATTCTCAAGCGCGCCTGCCAGACCACATCCACTGTTGCCACCATGTTGTCCAGTAAATGGAGCCATGTACGAGCAGTGTGACTTGCGCTTAAGGAACCTGATATCTTGTGACAGAGATACACGTCCTCTCACCGTGTTGAAATTAGCCCCTAGGAAGACTAGATTCTGAGTGGGGCTCAGATCTGACTTCTTGAGATTGACCATCTACCCTAGAGTGATCAGAATGTCTATCACTTTCTTGTGTAGCTATCTGACTCAGGGATAGTAACCAGTCGACGAGGTACGGATGGCAGAACCGACCTTTCGACCTGGCCACTTGGGCAGGAAACAACATCAGCTTTGTGAACACCCTCGGGGCTTTTTCGTGGAGATCCCGAATGGTAGAACCCTGAACTGATAACACCTCCCGCCGAAAGAAAACCTCAGGTATTTCCTGAACTCTGGGTGTATGGGTATGTGGAGATTGGCTACCGTCAATAGACTTAAAATACGCCTTTCTCCTGTCTCGACAGCTGAGATCACTGTTTGGTGACTAGGAAATAAGTAGAGTAGAAGCCCTCGCTTTCCTGTCCCTCGGGACCCGGTTTGATCGCAGCTTTCATAAGAAGTGTGTCGACCTTGGCACGGAGGAATTCCGCCTTCTCTCGGGTAGCAGGCACCTGAGTGAGCTTTATCCCTGAGAAGGGGAGGGGCGGATGATGTTTCCCCCGAGGCAAATGGCCATCCCCGAAAGGGGATGATGGGGTCCGGGGACTGTGATGTAACTGTCTCCTAGTCGGCCGCTTACAGGGACATCCGGCTGGAGGCAGTGGACCCCGGCTGGCGGCAGTTCGATAACTTGCAACTGTGGGTCCACCTGGGGCTCTTCGGGCGCTAATAGGAACCCATCAGGTTCCCAGCCCCGCGAAAAAGCTGTTGGCCTCGACCAGCTGCCTTGCCCCGGCCCGTGCCTCTCTTGCTCCTCCCGGCGCTCTTATACCTGAAAGAAGCGGCGGCTTCCAAGCAGGTGTGGACTTCTGACCCGTGCATCAGCGGAGGAGGGGACAAGTGGAGAGGCCCGCTTACGTGGTTTTAACGCTTGGTACCTCCAACAAGTCTTTGATGGGAGTATACAATTGAGCAGCCTCTCGGACCACCTGCTGAGCCCCAGGGAAGAGGGTGGCACCCATCTTATACGGCAAAGCAAGTAGGTCTTGGCGTGTGTAAGTCAAGTATTTAGATACCGACATCCACCGCCTGCGCAAGCCCATAAATGCGCACATCATCTGCGAGGCACCGCTACGAATAGCGTCCCGTGCAAGATGACTGAACTTCCGTTAGTTGCACTTCGGAGTTGGCCGGCCCCTCTCCCGCTAACTCCCTCTGTACAGCCAACAGATACGCGGAGTGTACGGACACATGGAGCTGTTGGCATGCATTATGATATTGCTCCTCGAAGCATATGTAAGCAGCCTTCAACTCTGCACCGCACGCAGGAAAGGGGAGGTGGGGGAGTGGGGGGGTGCAACCGCAGGCCCTGCTTGACCTTAGTCAATTTGGGGGTCTCCGAGTCTGGCATGGCGCAGCCACCTGAGGCAGTACCTGGACAATCCGGTCCCGCACCCGGCCCGAAGCCGAGTCCCAGTGCTGAGGTGCCGAGGTGCCGGAGGTTCAAGGGAACCCACCTGGCACTGGGCTAGGTATCCACTAGTGGAAGACTCGGCCTCGGAAGAGGCGTCTGGCTCCGCTACAGAAAATTGTGCGTTGGTAGTGCACAGACCGGCGCCCGCCACCCCTGGGGAGCTGGGGAGCGACCTCGAGTCGGAGCCGAAGCCGAAGCCCGGTCTCGGATCATCCCAGAGACCAAGTGGCCTGCCTCGGCCGACGCCGGGCATAACACAAGGTCTCGAAGCCCCTCTTTCGGCGCCGACAACGGGGAAGGCCCGTAGCTCCTGCCGGAGCCAAGACTTCACCTCCTCCATCATCGACTTAAGTAACGCTGAAAAGTCTGCCAAAGACAGTGCAGGAGAGGGTGCAGTGCTTACTACGGGGACCCACGAGCCTTCTCCACCGGCCCCCGGAGAGGGAGCGGGGGAGACAGTCTCGGCAGCTTGTTTACCCGTCTTTAGATGGGGAGGGGGGATGGTGGATGTCTTAGTAGATCTGATATCTACCCCCCGCCTTTAATAGACCTCTTTAAAGTGTAACAAGTCAACTTGTCTCTTTTTGGGGGCCCCAGGGGGTAAAGGCAATGTCCTCCGCCAGACAAACAAGACAAGACCCTAATTTCTGAGGTGGGCGGGAAGGGTATTAAAGTGTATCAGTGTGATATAAAGATCGGAAAGATACGTGCAGAAATTGTGAAACTAGAAGCAAAGGCGTAATGTAGAATGCGATTTGTAACGCGATACTAAGCCAATGTCGTAGTATAATTATAACACCAAAGGGGCGTGTGACGCGCTAAGGTGTAAAACCTGTAAAAAAGGTAAGTGTAGTTTATAAATGAACACACCACCTTGGGTTTTTGTAAAGGAAAAAATTGTAGACCAATGCTGTATGATATAACAAAACCCCAAGCCGTTTCTAATGGCCTTGGTGTTACATGTATCAGCCCGTGGAACTACAATATGGACACCCGTACACAAAGGTACCGTGCACGTGGCGTATAATTACAACTCTATAACTTTACAATGCGACGTAGTACGCCTTTGCAATGAAAGAAATGTACCATACATACAGTTTGTCAGCCATGGTTCCTGTCGAACGATAGATATATCATTTTTGCCTTGTGTGAAAAATCAACACGTCTGTCTCTTACAGATGACATAAGGAAAGTGATTTGGGTGTGAGTTGCTCCCCCTGGCGTGAAGCGCTTTTTGGGGTGAGGCCCCGTAAGGGTGGTCGTATATCATACAAAAACGAAGTTTTTTGTGTGGTAACATTTTTTATTAAGGAAAATGGTTACAACTATGTCATGTAGATTTTCTTGAGCAAGGAAAATGCAATAAGTGCCCCAAGGAGGATTTAATCTGAAAGAGAATGACAAGTATTATCGTATCTTTAGGGCCTGGTCAAAACGTGCAACATACTCATATTCAGCGCTTCCACTCTTCTAGATGGCCTGTATCATCTGTGGCACTTCGTGCTCATACACAGCCGGCAGCTGTCCGTCTCCCACACCATCTCGGTACACGATGATCTTCTCAGGCAGTGTGTTGTTCACTTCATGGAACTTCTTGAACGCCCCTGCAACAGGCAACGTTTATGTTTGCGTTACATCGCATCATTGTGAATACACACAAAATAGAAAATATATTGTAAGTTCATCATAGTCAGGGACTATTAAGTATCCATTCATGGTTGTCCTCAACAGCCAGTAAAATATAAGGGCAATAACACTTTACCAGTCCACAAAGTTGTGATTTTACTACAAATCAGTCAAGCAGAGCCAGCTAAAAACTCAAAGGATTAGGCTTAAAGAAAAATGTAACAAAATGTAAATAAAATGGTTCTCAAGCAATGTTTTTTGAGAATATATTGTGAGGCACAGCCTTTTGGTATAACGCGGCCGGGGATTGAACCCTGGACCTTCCGCTCTCCGGGCGGACGCCCTACCACGGAGGCAGTGCAATGTTTAATGTATAAACATGATAAATGAGGCTGTCAAGATAAGCCAAGAAGAACCTTCAAGACATTAACAATCAAATCAGCATTAGAATATACAAATTTGCAATGGCCACAGTAGATCTATATGATGCATTGTACAAACCTGAATATATACAAAAATATTTATATATATTACTACATAATACCATTTTAATTATGAATATTCCAAAACGAGTTAGACAAAATCCAAAATTTTCTTTGGTTAACAGGAGAAAGACATTCTGTCGACTGTACACTTGGTCCAAGTGGGGGCTACTCTCCTTTGCAACGCAGGTCCATAGTCATAAGTAGACAGCAGAAGCGTTGTGATGATGCATTGGCATTGTTTATTAGTGATGCTTTGAACCCTTATATTACCACGATGCTTAAATTACTATAATTGAAAAAAAAGTTTGTTTGGTTGCTTGTTGGTTGTTTAATGCCTCACTCAGCTATATGACGGCAGTCTGTAAATTATCGAGTCTGGACCATACAATCCAGTGATTTACATCATAGGTATCGATCCACACAATAGGGATACGGTGACATTATGACCATCGATCCTCGCAATTGGGATACGATGACATACATCAAGCAAGTCCGCAAGCCTATTGAAATAATCAATTGTGAAATTTCACTGACAAATGACACTGCAGACAGTAACCAATGTAATTTACTGCCAAATATCAAGCCCAGGAAAACTTGCATGGATCTACTAAAAAACGCGTCTTTGTCTGCTAAAACAGAAATTGCATCTTACCTGTAAAGGATGTCCGAAGCCCATCTATCAACTCCTGGTGGGAGAATTGGAAGGTACATTTGCTGTAATACCTGGTCAGATTCTTGTTCACACTGGCTACTACACCAGCAACAGAACGACCTTTCCTGGCGGAGTCATAATAGGTGTCAATACCAACGACCATCGTGTAATTCAGCTGAACGTGCAAAAACAGTCATGAATTAATAATGAACAAAAAAATGAATGAATAGAGGTAACAATGCCAAATTCCTGGCAACATGCATAGCTGATGTTAGTAATCAATCATACTGCATATCAATAGGCCTCTAAGCGACATATTTTGTGCGTTCAATGACTCTTTCTAAACAACAGGAAGTGACAGAGTATGGTTTTATGTTGCTTTTAGCAATATTCCAGCAAAATCATGGTGGGGGACACCAGAAATGGGCCTCACACATTGTGTCAGGAATCAAGTCAGGGTCTCTGGCATGACGAGCAAACACTTTAACCACTAGGCTACCCCACAGCCCCTTTCTAAACAGGAGTCATCAGAAGATGACAAATCCCCACACCCTCAACAAACTTGAAAAATACCTAAACAGCCAAAGGCACAAGCTGACAACCTTGTCCTCGTATTTGCATAGTCTCATGAAAGAATGCCTGTTAGTTTCGGAGGCAGGATCCGGACAAAAACACCACCATGAACAGAGACAAAAGTCAAACATGCTGCCGTGGAAACGTGGGAAAATAAAAATTCTAAAAACTCCTAAACAGCCAAAGGCACCAGATGACAACCTGGTCTTTGTATGTCTAAAGTTTCATAAAAGAATACCTATAAGAATTAGAGATATCGTCTGGACAAAAACTGATTACAGACGGATGGACGGACAGGCTGATTACTACATAATCCTTCAGTACACATACAGGGGAGGGAGGAAGGGCTAAAAAATGTTTTTTGAAAATAAACAGGCAGCAAATCAGCAATATCTCATAGCCACTAAAATCATATCAATGGTATTGTAGCAATATTGTCAATATTTGGTATTGACTGCCAGTAATCATACTTGTTGCAAATGTTCAACTTAGAGGCCCGTGTCAATGATCACCAGAGTTTGTGATTTCTTTTCCTCAGCTACAGAAAAGCACCTGCATGTTTCAAACTAGTGATCAGAAAAAACGCAGTTGATGGCAAAGGTCTCCAGGTTTGAAAGAAACACATCCTGAAACTACCAATTTTCAGTAGTGCCAGTGGATTAAATAAGACAAAAAATGTTTCAAGTTCTATTTGCCCTATTTGAATCAACTGCATTACTGACAATGCTTAATATTCACAATGGGATATAAAGACTTATATTTTTAAATACTCATGAATGTGTTTCAATCAATGACCCAGAACAGTTTCGCCATCTTCAAAGCACATGCTAAAGCTTCATGCAAACACCACTGCTGAAACCGCAGCAAGAACTGAATGTCAGGCAGCCAGTCAAACCAACCATTCATACAGATCTTTAGGCCGTCCATCAACTCCTGCATATTGTGTTGGAAGGTACAGCGTGAGTAGTAGCGGGTGAGAAGCAGGTTAAGACTGGCCATCACTCCACCCACAGAGCGACCCTTCTTCGCAGAGTCGTGGTAGCAGTCGATCCCAACAACCATCAAATATTTCAGCTAGTTTGAATATTAAAGTCGTATAGCAAGAAAGCATGTTCTACTGAAGGTTTCAATACTGTGATTCTGAATTTTAATATTATGCTAAATATATAGTGATTTTACACAAAGCAAATCATATTGGAACATGTCCATGATTTCATCAACATTTAATAGAATATTCCTCTATATCATTCCCTAATTTTGGAACAAAATCAATAAGACATTTTGATGATTATCAGTCAATGTCTTTGAAAATGAACAGATCTGAAAACCTGATACAATGAGATTGTGAAGGCGTGTATAGAATTGGCTGTTAGCGTTGTTTGAAAAAAATCTTTGTTATTTCACATGGGTTCTGAAATATCGAATCACACTATGGATCCACAAATGTACTTTTACAAGAACAATCAACACATTTATCAGGGGAAATAAAGCATGCTTGTCAGTCAGAAAGCAGGGGAATCAAAAGGTCCTTGAGGCTTTCAAAAATAGTATCACAAATTTCGCCACACACTAAACTAAGGTTTTAACATCAGCATTACAGGAAAATATCCAGGCTTCCGGATCTACAGAAAATGTCTAAAAAAAATACCAAATTGGAACGCAGAGTTCCCAAGTCTGGTTTTAGACAGTTTCAACGATATTAATTATTAAGTAGAAAGATTAGGACCTTGAGCCTCTTTGAAGACTTCAAAAAATAAAAGAATTGGTTCTGAGGCAATAGCTTTTGAAAATAGGGTGGGAGGGCAGTCTCCTTTTTGGTTTTGGTTGTTCAAACTATTATGTAACCAAAAGTTGTATACAATCAACGCGGGGAAAGGGCACCCTTAAATAAATGAGCTTTGATTTTAGAATATGTTTTCAGCAACCCATGCTTGCGGTAAATGGCAACTATGTTTGTTGTAAGAGGTGACTAACGGGATTGGGTGGTCAGGCTTGCTGACTTGGTTGATGCATGTCATCGTTATCGTGAGCACACAACACCGGCAGAAGCAAGTCGATCTACTACATGATCCAGCTAGCTTGCTGGTTGGCTAAGCTGTCCCACCAACAATAACGACATTTCATTTGCGGTCATGTTCACACTTCCGTACATGATTAAAAGCGTTTCTTTCAGCAAATGGAGTACATGACATATAGGTCGACATAAGCAGCATGCATGGAGGAGAGTAAACATCACATATCAATTAAAAAATAGTGAGTTGGGTTTAATGCCGCTTTTAACAGTATTCCAGTTATATCACATCGTGTCAGCTTTATGTTGGAGGAAAGCCCGAAGTGATGCAGGTCTCAGACGTTTACCACTTCGGTGTAACCCACGGCACTGGTATGGTGCTGACAAACCTAGAAACATAATCGTGTTGAACCAGGATTCAAACCCACAATCATAGGTTTCTGGCGTGCCCAAGGGAGGCAACACTGCACAGCAAATCACCACCCGTAACCCCCCAATTCAAAAAGAATATTGTCTTAAAAGATCTGACATTATTAAAAGAAATTTTCATGCTATGTTATTAATGTATCTGTTCACAAGCTAAGCTATACTCCACGAGTCCAACAGCATTTTTGAAAGCATGGCTATCCTTTATCATGTAGAAAGCTACCTTGGGATCTACACCAGGAGCCCCACCCAACTGATTGAATGGCCCCAATGATCATGTCCCTAGTATATGCAACTCTATATGCAGGATCTATCTAGAATTTAAATTAAGCACCATTGGCAGGCAAAAAATCAGTTTGTTCCAAATAGGAATTGCTTTTATTGCTTAATTTGTCTAATTCAGAGAGCATTGTACCCATGTCGTGTCTTAATTCAGAGGTATTTTGACAATGTGCTTTCATATTTTATCAATACAATAGTGTAAACCTGAGCACACAAAAAAAACCTTCCACTTTTTTGGTCCTGTTGATATGGGTAAAATACATTCACCTCTACAAAGTCATAAAATTAGTTGTTCTGTATGAGCTCTAACTGGGAAACGGTTTATTCCAATTTGGCAATTCTTACAGAAAATGTCTTGAGACTTGGGGCATGTTGGTGGGGTCCTATTCTAACTCCAAATCCCTAGGGGCGGCACGAGGTAGGCGTTGATTACTTACCGGGATTTCCACTGCCCAAACTTCACCTCCAAGTTTGCAGTTCAGCTGAATGGCGATCTTGGTCGCCACAGACATCAGCATCTGCTTCTTGCTCACAGTCCGTGCAACTACTACCTGGCTTGGTACTGGAAATAAACAGAAGGTTTTCGATTACAATTTTCTCATCTTACCCCGTAAATCATGGCTGTCTAAAAGAACATAGGAGGTCCTTACTGTGACACCCAACAACATTTGTCATCTTCACAGTTGGTTTGTTTGTTGTTTAACGCCTCACAAGTACAGTGTTTTTTAAATAAAAGCATCTTCCCGAGGCAAGGGAGTTAACTGACTATAAAAGTCCAGTTTCCACCCTTGCCGAACTAGGCTGGTATTATGGAGTTACATTTTGGCACTCAGCAATATTACAGCTATATCATGGCGGTCTGTATATAATCGAGTCTGGACCAGACAATCCAGATATCATGAGCATCAAACCACGCATCTGGGATCAATGACATGCATCAACCAAGTCAGCGAGCCTGACCACCCAATCCCGTTAGTCGCTTCCTCCTACGACAAACAGTCACATTTTACAGCAGGCATGGGTTGCTGAAGACCTATTCCACCCCTGATCTTCACGGGTCAATAAAAGATCCTTAACGTTTTGCTACCCCACTTTAAATGAGAGAATGACTGCAGTTTTACTCCGAACTCAGCAATATTCCATCTATGTGACAGCAGTCATTAAATAATTGAGTCTGGAATGAATCCAGTGATTCATAGCATGAGCATCATTATGCACAATTGGAATATGATGACATGCATCAACCAAGTCAGCCAGCCTGACCACTCGATCCTGTTAGTCGCCTCTTACGACAAGCATAGGCGCCTGTTACGGCAAGCAAGGGTTGCTGAAGACCTATTCAGCATAATTCTACCCTGGATCTTCACGGATCGTTGGCAGCTATGAATATACAAGATAAACATACAAGATAAAAGCAGATGGCTGAAATTGTACCTGGGTGTTCAACACAGCAAAACTTCTTGATGGCATCGTATCTGTCTTTCTTGTTGTTGGGACAGAGACATATCACCATCTGTGTATGCTCAGTGATATTCTGTCGTAAATACTGAAGGTAGGTCTCATTGCGGTCATTCTGAAGCTGACACCTAATAGAAGGAGATAGGCACAATGTGTTTACTGTATGCAGAGAGAACCAAAAAAGTTGACAAGATTAGAATCCTGGATAAATCACTGGAAAATTGCCTGTGGCCACTGATAGAAGGTAGATTAGGATAATCATTATTTTGTTCAAAATTGTATATTTTACATAAATACTTATCCTATCTCACAGTGCACATTTCATCCTTAAATCGATCCTTGTGTGTTATTATATTCTTAAATGGCATTTGCTTTTGTTTGTTTGTTGTTCAATGCCAGACTAAGCAATATTCCAGCTATATGACGGTGGTCTGTAAATAATCGAGCCTGGACCAGACAATCCAGTGATTGATATCATGAGCATCATTCCACGCAATTGGGATTGATGAAAATGGCATTTGCTGAACACTTGGGGACGATTATCAGCCTCTGAGCAAACCTAGATAAATCCCTGTTAATGTCCAATTCCTGTGAAACATACTGATTTGTCCCAGAAATAAATACTGAAAGCTTCTTTAATGATCGTCTACATCCATACTAGTACATATTTCATACCATTGGCAAATTAAAAAAGGGAAAAGAGTTGTACATATTTAAAATCCCCACCACCTCAACACATCTGTGAAAGAAATACATACATGAGAGGTTTGCTGAAGTTCATGCCCATGGGTGGTCCAACCCTGCCTAGAGTCTGCACCAGGTCTTGTGCCAATGGAGAGTCTCTCTGAGTGGACAGGACTACCCAGTTTTCCAGGCTGACCGGTACGAGCAAATGCTTGCCTCGCATATCCCTTGACCAATCAGCATCCTCTTGCTTGTAGTGAACCTAAAATAAAAGCACATTGACACAATCTGTGGTTGGAACTGCTCACATGCTATTCAATTTATCATGGGTATAATGTACGACGATTTTTTGCCGAATACAGTCTAACATTAACCGCTAGTCCGAAGTCCAAGTCTAGTAAGCTTAGAAATATTGATCCATACAACGCTAAAAAATAGACTAAAATTATGTTTTGAGTTGGGGCATGATACCTCCTGGCAAGTTCCTGGCACAGGCTGTGAATGTTTTGTTTGTTGTTTAACGCCACACTCAGAAATATTCAGCTATATGACGACGATCTTTAAATAATCGAGTCGGTCCAGACAATCCAGTGATTGATAACATGAGCATCAATCTACGCAATTGGGATACGATGACATGCATCAACCAAGTCAGTGAGCCTGACCTCCCGATCCCATTAATTGCCTCTTATCTTCAGTAATGAAAATGCTTGTGTTCGTTCAAACAACAGAGTATCTGGTACATTTGATTGCTTCATGGGTGTGAGGCAAGGCCTCTTACGACAAGCATAGTCGCCTTTTACGGCAAGCATCGGTTGCTGGCTGTGAATGTAAGATGCCATCCATTGAAAAGCAAACAAAGCACAGATAATCTTAAGTATTACCTCAGCATCCCTGCCTTGTCGAATTTTCTCCTGAGGAACAACCCTAGCTTGTATCGGCAACAACTGTGGCTGGAAGCGCAGTTTCCATCCACGCATATCTTCTGCTATCTTTGGTTCACTGAAACAAGCAAAAATACATCAGAAAGTTTCTCAAGAAAGCATCATTAGTAAGCATTGGCAAATCATCTAACGTCAGAAGCCGAGGGTTTCAAGTGGTAATGACAGTGGTCATTCTAGAGCCTGGCATCTTGGCTTCTTTCTCAATAATTATTGCCAACATGCAGAGTTGGGCACATGGTTTCCAATCTTAATTGCCTTATTTTATGACAGAGAAATCTTCAGCATGCTTTACTTGCCAATATGTGCATCGGAAGTGTGCAGTTTGCAAACTCCAAAACAGAGTGAGACACCTTATGCTAGCATATCATAGAAACAGGAAATGAGGTATCGCTCTAAGGACCTTTGGTGCAGTATCTGACATGTAAAATCAGGTCATAGTGCTCGCAAACATCTCATTACAGGTCACATCAGAATGAGATTTCCCAAAATTGATCAACCAACAGGAAGTTGACATTAGCCAATCAAAAAGCACACAAACCACACACGACCGACTCTTTCGTCATTCACTGGTCCGGGCAAGAATTTGTCTTCAGGAACCCATGCCGTAAATAGAAAGTTTGTTGTAAGAGCCGACTAACAGGATCGGTTTGTCAGGCTTGCTGACTTGGTTGATGCATGTCATATCCCAACTGAGTGGATCGATGCTCATGATGTTAATCACTTGATTCATTCCAGACTCAATTATTTACAGACCGCTGTCATATAGCTGGAATATTGTTCAGTGTGGCAACAAACAAACAAACACTGGCGTAAAGGGCCCTTCCTATTTTGTCAACTAGAATGAACGCTGGTGATTACCGTATATAGGTGGAAGACAAAACAGTAGTCTATGTAATTTGTACTGAAGCCACTAACTAAGTGAGGTGAGGTGAAATGGGGTTTAACGTAGCGTCCGAGATTATTGAACTGATATAGCCATGTGCATGCGGCTGCTTGTACTAGTCCGGACTGACGCCGATTTATTGTGCTAGTCCGGACTGACGCCGATTTATTGTGCTAGCCCACTGAGATACAATTTAACATGAATACCCCACTCAGACACAGTATACTGACTCTGAGCCGACCAGTCCTTGTTTCAGCCCCTTAATGCCAAGCGCCAGTAAGGGTAACAAGTACCATCTTTTAACATCTTTTGGTATGACGCAGCCGGGGATTGAACCCCGGACCATCCGCTCTCCGGGCGGACGCTCTACGACTAGACCACGGAGGCGGTCTCACTAAGTACAAGGCCTAACAATTTGATACAAAAACGTGAATGGTAGGGGACACAAGCACTTTAACTTACGCATTCAGCTGGTTGATGAATGCTGTCAACTGTTTACTCCTGCCCTCTGGCCCAATGCATGTGTGGGTTGCCACGTCCTTCATCACGTTAAAGTCTGCCCGAACTTCTTCAGACAGGCCTGGATGAGAGATTTATGGACATATTAATTCAAATTAAACTACAACATTTCTACCCTTTTTCCCAAATTACAAATGGTATTTTATTACTATCTACTGGTCAGGACACCAAAGCCTGTCGACATGATCGTCTGCAGCATAATACAGTCAAATGATCCTGAAACTATATGTAAATTCTATATTTCGACTACAGCAACATCTGACAAACCGAGTGGAGTGTCTATATTGGACAGATGCAAATTCACAAGCATTCATTACTGACCAGTCAGTGTACACAGTTCAGGCAGAAGGTAGATTGGTTCTGTCTGGCCTCGTCGGATGTCACTTTTCTTTGGTTTGGAGACCAGCAGTGGCTGTTTGTCATCTGTGACTGTGATCTCATAAGACTGAATGAGAAAGATGATGGTATGACATTTTGAGTGGACAAATTCTCAAAATAGATATTTCTTCTTTAAACTACAAATAAAACAAGAGTCATCAGGAGATGACATATCCCCCAGGGCCCCGTTCCTCAAAGCGATCTTAGCACTACGATGATGGTAAGCCTATGTAAAAGTATGGGACTTACGATCACCTTAGCGCTACGATCACTTTGAGGAACGGGGCCCTGGTCTGGTGCTATTCATACCCTACTTTTGGTTCATTGGATACCTTCAGTTCAGTGAAAAAAAACATAATCTGTTTAGTATATTTCAAAATTCAAAATTATCAAAAGGCATCAGCTCACCACTTGACTGATGTGTTTAGCAGGTTTCATCCAGAAATATCCAAATGGTTTTGGAGTTCTGCACCAGAAACTAGAACGACCCTCATTTTCAGTTTAAGTCCAACTTGTTGTCATGAAAATGTAAAACAACAAACAAACAAACAAACAAACAAAATTCAAGAAGAAATGTGTATCAGTTTCGGGGTTCTTTGGACGGCTGGACGCTTTATATCTCTCCTCCGCCCTCTCCTCCGTGTGAATCTACAAGCCTGAACATGGCTCTTATAACATCTTGAAACTTCACTGACCTTCTTGTAATACTCCTTGTATGTGATTTGGGAGCCGTCGCTCATCTTGAAGGTGTCCAGAGGATTCTTGTCCCAATCGATATCATCCACTCTGTAAGTTTTGTTGTTGTACCTACAAAAGAAAAAACCCCATTAACTTCCTACGATACTTCAGGTAAGTTCAATTCGACATTTTTCTCTCTTAATGTTGTCATCTACCGTGGATATCTACTTGAGAAGTGTTTGTTTAAGACTGTTCTCAAAGATATTCCAGCGATATGATAGTGGCCTTTAAATAATCGATTCGGAACGAGGCAAGCCAATGACTGATATTGTGATCTACACAATCTGGATACAATGACATGCAATCAACCAAGTCACTGTTTGTTTGGTGTTGAACAATGCACTCAGCAATATTCCAGCTATATGAGAGTGGTCTGTAAAGGATCAAGTCTGGACCAGCGATCCAGTAATTGACACCATGATCCACGCAATTGGGATATGATGACATGCAATCAACCAAGTCACTGTTTGTTTGGTGTTGAACAATGCACTCAGCAATATTCCAGCTATATGAGAGTGGTCTGTAAAGGATCAAGTCTGGACCAGCGATCCAGTAATTGACACCATGATCCATGCAATTGGGATATGATGACATGCAATCAACCAAGTCACTGTTTGTTTGGTGTTGAACAATGCACTCAGCAATATTCCAGCTATATGAGAGTGGTCTGTAAAGGATCAAGTCTGGACCAGCGATCCAGTAATCCACGCAATTGGGATATGATGACATGCGTCAACCAAGTCATGAGCCTGACCACCTGATCCCTTTAGTTGCCTTTCACGACGACTTTAAACAGTGTTGGCTGAAGAGCGCGTTTTTCTGTCTTGGACGCACAAAAATGAGTTTGAACGCACCTGCGTAACATGTGTGGGTCTCGTGGACGCAGTGACTGGGGCTTTTTTAATTTCATATCGAACTGACACTGTTATCGTAAATCAAAGGCGTACGTCTTTGCGTAAAGGTATTTGTTGCCAAACAAGACAGGGAAGCATGTTGATTAACACTTCCATTTGCTAAACCAAACCAGTTTCATTATTCCTTCCTTGTTTATGACAAATACCCAAACCGGTTTCTTGACCTATATCTATTTTCGGTTTTGCATGTATCAATGTTTGGTATGGTCCGTAGCTTTGCTTCAGCCAATCAGGTGCCGCATATTAAGCAGGTCGGGTATAGTCGTATATTCATTTAGCTTGATGATTGGTCGAAAATATCCCAACCTTGTGTCAAACTAAAAATAGCCCGGCACATCAAGGGTATACTTCAGAACGTGGTAACAGTGACCCGCAAAATCGAGCGACCGTGTAGGACGGTACGCTATGTTATGGCGGTAGTTAATTTATAATGGATCGTAATGGGGCACGCTTATAAACTTATTAAATATGTGATTCACAATTTTGTTGTTGTTGTTGTTCATTGGATTGATCGATGCTGATTTTCTTTACCAAGTTCAGTAAACAAAGTACCTGTGTGGGTTATATGGTTTAGGTAAGCATTGTTTTTATTTAGTGGACACTGAATATTTAGTTATTCTACAACAGACTTATCAAGCTGATTATAATTCAATCTCTTGTGTATTATATTAAACATTGCAAAACACATTTTGCCAGAACCGTTATTAGTGTAACTGACATGTTTTAACATTTATAGCACCTGAAACATGTTCATTGTTGACTAGATTTATGAAGGAAATGCTGGATCCTGAACATACTCTTACTAAAAATACAGTTTGATATCCCAATTATGTAATGACTCATTGATTATTGTCACAGTTACGACATGAACTCACTACTCAGTACAGTAGCACCAGAACAGCCATTGAACTTGACTGAATCCATAAACTTCAAATCAAGATCTAGATATAAACATTCACAAATGTCTGCCCCAATGACCCCTTACCAATGGCTGATAACCCGTGTACTGCCTTTTCATTTACAAAGTTAGATATTAAGATGGATAGTTTTGTGTTAAAATATTCATTAGTATCAAATTTCCATTTTAAGAAATTGTTTGTCCCTTAATGTGAACCTCTTGGTCATGAGAGCAGGATGTGCCCTGATGTGAACCTTTCTCTCACTTTGCCTGTTTGTTGATATTTTGCAATTGCGAAAAGATGTCTGATTTTTCACAACCACTGTATTCTGTTGTTTATGTTATATTATGATGCTATAAATTGGACCCCTCCATTTTTGTTTGGGACCCCTAATATTATGATGAAGGGGTCCAAGTGGCCCCAAGAAAATTTAAGCTAGAGCAGACACTGAATGACACCTATGAAATAGAACGACAATTTCAGTTGTTCAGACAATTGTAGTTCTATTTGTTTGAGCAGATGTAAGATCTAATCACGGGTTTATAATCAGTTTATGGGATGAGAAGTGGTGTCACAGATTTGTTGAGTGCTGCTTTTGCAGCAGCATCGGCCTAAAATACACTCAGGGAATAACAGTAGACAAATCATCTATAACATGCTTACTTGTGCCTGGGAATGTCTATAGACAATGTTGGGTTGAAGTAATGCCTTCCGATTTGTTTCATATTGATCATGGAGAGGTACCTGAAAGTAAACAAACATTAGCATATAGTACAGTAAATAATCCGAGTCTGGTTGTTTGTTCTTCAAAGCCGCACTTAGCAATATTCCAGCCATATTCCAGTCATCTGAAAATAATCAAGTCTGGACCAGACAAACCAGTGATTGCCAACATGAACTCTATCTATGCCATTGGGCTACGCTGACATACAATGTCTTGACTTCACATAGTGAGTGAGTGAGTATGGTTTTACGCCGCTTTTAGCAATATTCCAGCTATATCACGACAGGAACACCAGAAATGGGCTTCATTCACATAAATAATTACGTATTACTGTAAGACGCAATAGTAAAATGTGCACATTAACTTAAAGTACCCCCATTTTGATGTTGAATGGTACATAAAGCTTAGGGATTGGAGTGTTTTCAAAGATCGTTGTTGAGTACAGGTTAGTCAGACAAATTGTTGACATTCACTTGGCGCATGTAGACATAAATATTAGTTAGCACTGTTCAATGATAGGTTGCACTGGTGCATGTTTTACATAGGTAACCCGAGCCCTGTCATCCCATATCAAAGGCATTCTTTATAATTCATGTAGATAACAATGATACTTACTTGCGAAAGAGAATGTTGGCCACTTGAATAAACTGTGGTGATGTTGGTGGCAGCTCGTTCGTAAGCGTGATCGTAATACGGATCTGTGCACTGTCATAATTCCTGTTGGAGTAAACTTCAGTTGTCTGAAAGAAAACAGTCAGCATATTTTAACTCAATTTAGTAAAACAATACAATAATATACCAATTCATCCACATAACTAAACACTTGTACTCACTCTGTTTAACTCAGGGTCAGAACGCAAAAACTTTACTAGCCCGGGTAAAGATAAGATGCCCTTGTAATGTTAAAACAATGGGGAAATAGGGAAATTTGTACTCGCCCGCAGTAATTTGTACTAGCCCCGGAATAGTGGGCTAGTGTTAAGATCTAACCCTGTATATAATATAAACACCCCTCAACAATATTTCAGCTCTATGATGGTTGCCTGCAAATATTCGAGCATCAACCAGACAGTCCAATGATTAATATTATGAGCAACAATCTCAGCCATTGCGACACGTTAACAAGCAATGAACTGAATCACGAGGCCTGAACCATTTAGTTGCCTCTTACAACAAGCATTGGTTTCTGGGAACCAATTCTAACCCAGAATCCCCCACATGCCTACCCAGTTGCATGTATCCATGCCCTCAACCAAACCTTAAAATGCTACTTCATGATAAGCAAGAAAACTCTTAACATTTGCCTTCTTATCAACCATGAAGATCTGGGCTATAATGGTCTTCAGCAACCTATGCTTGTCATAAGAGGCAAGTAACGGGATCAGGTGGTCAGATTTGCTGACTTAGTTGATGCATGTCATGTTCCAATTGCATAGGTCGATGCTCAATTGCTCACAGGAATATCTGTCCCCAACCTTTATTATTTACAGCCCGCCATCATATGGCTGGAATACTGCTCAGTGTAGCATTAAATAAGGAGACAAAACTTTATCAATCAAACTCACCTGTTGTGGTAGTTTCCTGGGCAAGTACAAAATCATGCCATCAAAAGCCCGAGTATTTCCAAGCAGACTTTCAATATGTGACATTAACAATGCATTCTTCAACCTCCTGGAGTCAATGGTTGGATTGAAGTCCACATGATACTGATACAACATCCAATCCGGCGCAGTCTCCAGGCGGAAGAAATTTGCCAAAACAGGCATGGGGCGGCCCGAGGTTCCTGCAACACAACACTTCACTTAATCTCAACTATATTAGAATATGCCCAGGCACCCAGGGATACATATTCAAGCAATATCCGTATATCCTCCGCGATAGAAAATAACTATTGTAACCCACTAGTCCTTATAATAACTTATAGCAAAACCCCTGAAAAGGAAAAGATTCTACTAGTCCTTATGATACCTTAACTATTGGGCAGTTTGGCAAGGACTATGGGACTAGTGACAATGTCTTACGCTGTCCACTAGTGTGTGGCAGTCTGCACGTTTTCATACTTTCCAGGGATGTTTCATCAGACACATGATAAAAGAACTGAAGAATAAGAAACTTTCCTGACTTGTGTGGTTTCAATGAACACCATGAACTATTCAAATACTCCTAAACTCTCAGCATCATTCAACATTCACCAAAGCTAAGCCCGAAGTGATGCAGGTCTCAGACCTTTACCACTTTGGTGAAACCAACGAGCACGGGTATGGTGCTGACAAACCTAGAAACATAATCGGGGCGAACCGGGATTCGAACCCACAATCATAGGTTTCTGACATGCCCAAGGGATGCAACTCTGCACAGCGAATCACGGCGCCATAGATGACTGGGCCATCCGTGCCCCCTTGAGAAATTAAGAGCTGAAGTAAGTATTTGTTTTTAGGTGTGATCTAGTTTTACTAACTTAACACAGAAACAGCAAACTGACACAACTGATTGAGTTTGCTGACCAATCAGTTTGGAGGATAAATCATTATTTTATAACCACTTCCAATACGAGTAACAGTGCCTGCTGTATTGCGCTTTCGCAGAAAATTTTGCAACAAATGTGACGTCCACTCAGTACAGAAATGTAGCTATCTTGCAGAAAACTACTTTGTGAAGAACCTAACATATTTCTGCCACAGAATTCATGAAACAAACAGACTGCAGTATTTTAACTTGCGAGTTGAAAGCCGGATCTACATGTGTACTGGTTTACTGAAAAAGTCAGTTTGAACTGTGCTTTGTAAAAATCAATTCATTCCAGAATACAGCTTGGACTAGTAACCATGGTAACAATAATTCCTCCTACCCTTCTTATCAGCTATGTGTGCTGGCCTTGTGTTCAGATCAGTGTAACGGAAGTCAGATCGCTTCCTTCCCACCTCGCTAGCATCTCCAGTGCCTATGGACATAGATGCTATCTCCTCGATGGGTGGCCGAGGTACTTCTCCCGCCATCCCAGGCCGGGGCTCCTTTGCCCCACCTCTGTAGGAAGCCCGTCCACTGGCAGGAGGGGGTCCCGCCCCAGCCCCAGCTGGTGGGGGTGGAGCTGCTGCAGCTTCCCGGCTGTACACCTGCCAACATATCAGATCGGCGATAGAAAACTAACAGTTTTCATCCACTAGTCCACATAATGATAACATATACCAAAACCCTTAAAAAGGGAAATGTTTTACTGCCGTATTTTCTTGAGTATAGTGTTCTTAAAAAAACACACAGCTGTGTAGAAGGGGGTGCGTATTATACATGCTATAATGAGTTTTGATGTCCCCCCCCCGAACAGAAAGACATTACCGTTAGCAAATAACACTGGAAATACCATGTCAACAAATCGATACTGAAGTACGCATATTAATCATGTCAACAAATCCATACTGAAGTACGCAATTTAATCATGTAATGACAGTCTGGCTATTAAAGTGGACTTATTTCATAAATTTTATTAAAATTCCTTTTAATATTGTTTTAATTATTGTATTTTCTTGAGTATAGCGCGCACTAATTTCTCCAAAAAACACAGCTGTGCAGAAGGGGGTGCGCATTATACACGAAATAATGAGTTTTGATTAGCTAGCCCTAACATTAATAACAAAGTTTAATATAACCTGTCATTCTCATCCACGCCATCCCGAAAAAAAAGACCCTGAAAAGAAACCACAACCTGAAACTTGTAGTCTTCAGGATACCTTTAGGATTGCACTAAAAGACACGATTAACGGGCTTGTGCTATATGTGTCGGCCCGGGAAGTCGAAAATCTTTTTACCAGTAGTACCGGAAAGGCGAATGGAGGGGTAAGGGACAGGGAACCGGGAAGGCGAATGAAAAGAACAGTACTTACTTACTTACTTACTTACTTTGGAGATTTAACGTGCGCTTTCCGACTGATGCGTATTTCGCACACGGGCCCGGCCAGGCCATTTAATGTGTTTCCGAAAGGGGCGAAAGTGGTGTGTGCAACCCAAGAGGGGGCTTTAGGGGTTGCTTATATAGAATTTTGGAATTTTGAGATTTGGAATAGATGCCGATGGGGTTGGGGAGGAGAATTAAGGGAGCTGGGTATGGTGGATGTTTGTTTGTTTATGTAATTTTGATTTGGTAGATTATAGTGTTTTTAGATGCGTTTTATTAGTTCCGTTTTGATTAAGAATACGCCTAGGGCCTTGAAGTTTTCTAGTTTATTTTGTGGGTTTAGTATTGCTTCTAGAGTGAGAGCCTTGTTTAGATTGAGGGTGATTTGTAATGCGGTTCGATGTGTTAGGTAATGTGTGCAGTGGATGAGTGCATGTTCTGGGGTTTCTAGTTGTTTGCAGTGTGGGCAGTTACCTGTAGTATGTTTTTAAAAAAAAAATTAGATGGTTATTTAGGTTGGTGTGTCCTGTTTAGAGTTTAGTGATTACTCTGTCGATTTTTTTTGATGGATGGAGAATTTTTGGTTTGGTTAGTGGTTTGCTGAGTACTTTTTTGATTTGGCTATTTGAGTTTAGATAAAGGTTATGCCATTTGTTTGGTGATTTTTTGCTTGTTTACGCTTTTAATTTCTGATTTTGAGATTGGTAAGTTTAAGCTTATTTCTGGGATTTTGAGGGATAGTTTAGCTGCTTTATCGGCGTTTTCATTACCGTATATTCCTACGTGGGCGGGTATCCACAAGAAGGTTATTTGTTTGCCTGCCTTAGATAGGTCGTTGGAGCTTTTAAGTATTTGATTTATTAATTTAGGTCGGTTTTTGGTATTTTTGTTTTGGAGGGCTTGCAGTCCACTTAGGGAGTCGGTAAGTATTAGGATTTTGTTTTTGTTTTTTGGATTCTTGATTATAGAGGGCTGAGGCCATGCTCATTAGTTCTGCCGTGAATATTGATTGGTTGTTTGGGAGTCGGAAGGATTGTGTGGTTTTAGTTGGTTGTGTGGTATGGACTCCGAAACCTGTGTGTTTGGAGGTCGGATCTGAAGATCCGTCCGTGTAAATGTGACACCAATTTGGCCAATTTTCGTGTATGTATGCTAGTGTGGGGGTTTTAGCTATGTTTGGGTCGGTTTGTTTATTTATTTGGCTAGCTAGTGTTGTGTCTATTTTGGGTATTTTAAGTTTAGGGGTGAAGCTATTTGATTGTTTGCAGTTTTGTTTAAGATTTTTAATTTGGTGTTCATTGAGGTAGATTGTTATTCTTTGGGATATTTGGGTAAGTAAGGGGTGTTTACGAGCTAGAGCTTGGTTTTTGGGGCTGATATTTTGGTTTATTAAGTTTTGGATGAGAGGGTTTGATTGGGACGCGGCCCAGAAATTTAAGCTTAGCTGTTCCCTGCGTAGACTTAGTGGCATTTCTCCTGTTAAGGCCTGAAGTGAAGTGTAGGAGGTGCCATGTTGGGTGCGTGTAATTAGTTTGAGGGCCTGATATTGTATTGAGTCAAGTTTTTTAGATAGAGAGTTGTTTAGGGTGTTGTATATGGCGCAGCCGTAGTCTAGTTTTGATCTAATTAGTGATATGTAGAGAGAGAGGAGGGTATCTTTGGAGGCTCCCCAGTTAGAGCCAGTTAGGCATCTTAGGGTGTTTAGGTCTTTACTGCATTTAGTTGTTAGGTTTTGGATGTGAGCATCCCAGGTGAGATGTTCATCGAAAATAAGTCCTAAGAATTTGGTTTGTTTTTTAAATTTGATTGTTTGGTTGTTTAGCTGGAGGATTGGGGAGGCGGGTTTCATGTTTTTATGTTTGAATACTATTCCTGTTGTTTTTTCTGAGTTAAGGGAGAAGCCCCATTTGTCAGCCCATTGTTGTATTTTATTAAGAGATTTTTGGAGTAAATTTTGGGCCATTTTAATGCTTTTAGTGCGGATCCAGAGGGCTCCATCATCCGCGAATTTCGATGTGTTTACTTTAGGGGATAGGCCCTCGAATAGATCGTTTATCATTATATTGAAGAGGGTGGGGCTTAGGATACTGCCCTGGGGAGTGCCATTTTCTAGGGGACATTGGTCCGATAGTGTTTGGTCTATACCCACGGTTATTTTACGATTGTTTAGGAAGTCCTGGATGTAGTTTATTATCTGACCTTTGAGTCCTCATTTTTTGAAGTTTTTGTATTAGCCCGTCGTGCCATACCATGTCGAAAGCTTTAGAGAAGTCTAAGAAGATGCCTGTGGTATATTGTTTATTTAGTTGTCCTGTCTTTATATCTTGCTCTAGTCGGGCGAGGTTATCTAGGGTTGAGCGGCCAGGAGTGAAACCGCTTTGATCTGGGTTTATGATGGTTTTTTGGGTTAGGTAATGTTGTAATCTATTTTTAGCCATTGATTCCATTACTTTACATAAGTTTGAAGTTAGGGATATTGGTCTATATGAGTTAGCTTGATTAGCTGGTTTATTAGGTTTAGGGATTGGTATGACTAGGGCCTGTTTCCAGGGAGTAGGAACCTGTCCGTTTAGGTAGATGAGATTGTATTTTAATTATTTGGTAAGAAGTTAGGTCTAATCCTGGGGCTGTGCCCTTTTTCCTGTTTTGGATTACGTAGAGGAGCTCCTCCATTGTGTAGGGTTGGTTTATTTCCAGATTGTTATTGTTTGGTTCTTTTGTGGGTTTGTTTTCTGTTTTAAGTTTTTCTTGGAATTTTTGGCTGAAGTTGGAGTTACTGCTAACGGCCGAAAAGTGGTTGGCGAGATTATTTGCTTTTTGGGCGGGGTTGGTTGAGTTGTTAATGCTAGGTGTTTTTTTTATGTCGTTTTAAACCTCTAAAGGCGTGGATTTTGCGCCAGACCAAAAAAAGAACAGTGATGTGTACCCTCGTTATGTATACAACGGACACTTATACATTGAGGACACTGGGGTGTTGTGAGATTGAAAAGTGAAGAAAGAGATAAAACAAATTGAGCTCAGAGAATGTGATTACTAACTTCCATTGAACTCGTGAGACGGAAAAATAAAGAAAGAGATAATCTACTAAATTTGTTAAAATTGAACTCAGAGAATGTGATTACTAACTTGCATTGAACTCAGATTAAGTAATCTAGTAAAGAAACGACGAAGCTATAACAACACGCGGGAATCAGTTAATCTCTACTACTATATCTTGTATTGAGAAGATGCGACTTTAACGCAAAAGTTGTTTGAAATGTGAGTAGGATGTCTCTTTGTTCTGAAACCCAAGTAAGAAGTATATAAGATTTTTATATGTAGAAGATCATTAACAGCACACAAAACACACAAACCGTTTTACTTCCGGCATGGTCGGACGACATTTTGTTGTGCACTAGCCCTCCTTCAAATCTACTTCCTACCCAAATTGGGATCTCGAACCTAACCAAATCAGGGATATCGAACTAAGACTATCCAACTACATCAGCGAACGCCACTATCGCTCCACGGCCAAGTTGGCCCCCGGACTAGGAGACTCACTCGCCTCTCCGTCTGGAAAACCACTGGCATCCATCCAACAATCTCCAATCTTTTTATTACTGCTAAGTATATCTACCTTTATCCCCTCCTCCCATACTGCATGCTTACTTACTCCCTTTTTCTTTATACTATTGTGCTATTACTGTGTTCCCCCCCCCCCCCCACTGTACTCACATTGTCAATACTCATACCCCCCCCACCCACCCCCCAACCCCCATTCCAACACGTCCCCATCATGGACTCCCCCCCTCGTTCATCTCCCCAATCCAACTCCCTCTTCACCACACCCATCAATAGTAAACAACACTTTCCAGGTCTCACCCCAACACACAACACAAACCCAATCCCCTTTGATTTCGGCCTCGACCTGGAAGAACTAAACCTTATACTCCCCCCACCCCCGTCAGGTTCATCCCCCTCTCCCCCCACCCCAAACCCAACCATTCCAAAACACCACCCCCCCTCTCATCAACACATTGAACCCCATATTATAATTCAACAACCCCAAACCCCAAGCCAGGCCACTCAACCCCAAACAGAAAACAAACATCCATCACCTAAACAAACAAAACGCCCTTCTCACTCACCCCCTGAAATAGAACAAACTACCAAAAAAACCTGCTCTCAACAACCCCCCCCACAAACAACTACACTATCCAAACACATTCTACTCGCATTCTCTACAACATCCACACCGTTAAACGACACCTTTTCCACCAACAAATTCGCCCTCTGCCTGCACAAAGCAAACATTACATACAAATACATAAACAAATGCGGCAGGGGATACAAACTTACATTTCCAAACCACGAAACACTCACACACGCCAGCAGACAACCAATCATAGACGGACTCAACATCACATGGCAGGTGCCTAAATGGTTTACACAGATACAAGGGGTCATTTACATAGATTACAGGGATACACAAGAAGACATCCAAGATTACATCAACATGGCAAACAAACTTCACACCCAACCAAAGATCATACATTTCAAAAGCATCAACAATCGTACACCCATCCCGGGCAGGACAACAACCGAAACAATATTTCTTACATTTAAAACAACTGAACTCCCTACACACATTACTTTCGGCACACTTACATTCAAAGTCAACCCAGTTAGAAAAAACCCACCCCAATGCTCCATATGCCATTCATTCACCCACCCAACATCCACATGTAGACAGCCACCCATGTGCCAAAAGTGCGGCTCATACAGACATGAAGCCCCAGAATGCACATGGGCCGCATATTGCATACACTGTAAATCAGAGGGACACACAGCTACCCAAAACACCTGCCCGATCAAACAGTCACACATCCTTAAGCTCAACAAACATATCACCAAAGCCCAATTACCCAAACCAGCTACAATTCCCATATACAACTCCATCCCCGACTTCATCGACCTCGACTCTACAACTGACTCCCTGTCCAGCTCCCTCCCAGAAACCCTCCCCCCCCCGCCCCGCCCCCAAGGGAGAAAACGTTAACAACTCTTCAGGAATGATAACCCCTCCCAAGCACCCCCCCCCCCCTCTACTACCCACCCCCACCCCCACATCCTCCCTCTCCCTACCCCCCTCCCCCCCAACCATCCCCACACCCCCCCCACAAGCCCCATCCCCAAACAGCTCCCAAATTGGCTCTGTTACCCACCCCCCAACCCCACCTGCCCCCAGCCCCTTACCAATCCCCCCTCATAATCCCTCCTGTCCAGCTCCCCCCCCCCTAACCCCCCCATCCTGGCCCTCCTCTCCATTCAAACAGCCCCCCCCTCTGACCCACCCACACCCTTACAGTCCCAACCAGACCTGTCCCTTCCCAAACCCCTCCATCCAGCTAGATCAGCCATTCCAATTCCATCAAACCAACCTCAACACAAAAACAAGCAAATCAACTACAGGATCAACACAACACGAAAACAACTACTCTCCCACAAACTCCAAACACTCAAAACAACCCCCCAAGTCATAGTCACACCCAAAAAACTTCACTCAAATACACACAAAATCATCGAATTCATCTCAGCAGCCATTCTCCTTAGAAACCCCACCACCAAGAAACTCCACTCCCTAGCCCACCAAGCAAACATATACCAAAAAACCCTACAACAATTCCAGGCAGCCTTAAGGACCCTTAAATGAAACTCTGTCTACATTATTCCAAATTAGCCCCGGAACACCATCCATTCAACTTCCCCTTCATTCTAAAACCAGCTAATGGTGTTCATCCAGTGGAATTGCAACGGGATCGCCACCAATGGGCATGAGCTTAAGGCCCTCATCGCCCTTCAAAAAATCTCTCCATTATTAATCGCAGCCCAAGAAACTAAATTATCTCCCAAAAAGACCTTCAAAATTCCAGGCTATGTTCTCATTCGAAAAGATAGACCCCGACCCACTAACTGCCCAGGACCACCACACGGCGGCCTGGGCATCTTTATCAAAAACCATCTTGACTATGACATAATAGATATTCCTACCCCAAATCTGGAATGCCTGGCCATCAAAACAACTATAAACCAAACCAAAATCAGTATTATAAATGTCTATCATAGCAGAACAAAACCCTTCTCAGTTGAAGACCTTAATGTCTTAACCAAATTTATTGAACCAAACACCATCTTTCTAGGCGATTTCAATGCTCATCATCCACTGTGGGGCACAAAAAACTATACAGATAGATTCGGTAAACTAATTCAAGAATGGTCAGAATTAAACAACCTTATTTGCTTAAATGATAACCAACCCACTAGGTACCCCACAAGCCACCTCCAATCCCCCACAGCAATCGACCTTACTTTCACTACCCCCCATCTCCATCCTAAACTCTGCTGGGAGGCCCATTCGGACACCTGGGGCAGTGATCACACGCCCATCAAAATTTCACTATCCCTACCCACCCCAACCCCACCCCTACCCCAATCCCAAACTGCCACCCCATTAGACAACACACCCCAGCAACCCAAATTCAATCTCAAAAAGGCTGACTGGAAAACATTCCACACACTCTGCAATAAAATAAACACACATAATATACACAACATTGACAACGACATTTTCAATACAAACTTTACAAATACAATTCACAATATAGCCCTCCAATGCATCCCAACAGTCAAAACCTCACCGCACCATATCACTGTCCCCTGGTGGAGCTCAGAAATAGAAAATTCCAGAAAACTTAGAAAAAAGGCACTTAATAAAGCCAAGAGGGACATAACCAAACTCCCCTTGGCAAAACATCTCAGAAATTCAACTAAACAACTTATAAGAGCAGCCAAAAGAAAACATTGGCAAACTTTTACAGCTCCTTGAAAATGGGGAAACAAAATACTAAAATTTTGTGGAAAAAACTTAAAGCCATAAAGGGCACTTCAAAAACCTTCTCATCCCCATCTTTTCCTAACCTAAATACAGATAGAGAAAAGGCTAACGCCATGGCTGCTCACTTTTCGGCTACTAGCAGCTCCGCCAACCACACCCCCATCATGCAAGACACTATTAAAAACCACCCCACTTATTCTCCCAGACCACCCCTCACAAGCATGTCATACAATAAAACAATAAACATACATGAACTACAAACAGCCATCAATAACAAAAATACAGCCCCAGCCACAGGCCCAGACAACATTAGCTACACTATTCTTAACCACCTCCCCCCTAAAATTCAAAAACTCCTTCTCCAATTATTTAATCAAATTTGGACTTCTGGCTCCCTCCCCCATTCTTGGAAAACAGCCCTAGTAGTACCGGTTTCTCAAACCAGGCAAGCCCCCCAAAGAACCGGATTCCTACCGCCCTATCTCATTAACCTCCCATATTTGCAAAATAATGGAATCCGTCATAAACAATAGACTAAAATTCCAAATTTCATCCCAAAAACTACTTAATGAGGACCAGAGTGGTTTTATGTCTAATCGACAAACTTTAGACCACGTTTTACATCTAGAACATGACGTTAAAACAGCACTCGCCCCAAAACAATATACTGTGGCCATTTTCATAGACTTTAGTAAAGCATTTGACATGGTTTGGCATCATGGCCTAATCCAAAAACTTAAAGCAAAAGCCATAGATGGTAGAATTCTAAATTTCATACACTCTTTCCTAACAGACAGAAACATCACAGTTAAAACCAACAACACTCTATCTGACCCACATCCTTTAGACAACGGCACCCCACAGGGTAGTATAATCTCTCCAACACTTTTCAACTTTATGATTGACGACATTTTCCCATCTAAAATTAAAAAAATTCGCAGATGACATTTCCTTCTGGACGTCGTCAACATCTCTAAAAGAGATCCAAAAAAGAATTCAACCCCTCCTGAAACATATAGAACTTTGGGCAACCCAGTGGGGATTCCAAATTAACACTAATAAAACCATCGGCTTACTCTTCAAAAATAGACATATGCCAAATTGTACACCCAAACTCACCCTTAATGATCAAACCATTTCATTCAAAAAGGAAGCTAAATTTCTGGGAATTACTTTTGACCAGCACCTAACATGGGCTCCCCATATTCATAATTTGGTCACATCATGTCAAAAAGACTTAAATCTAATGAGAGCCATCAGCGGCACTGATTGGGGCGCTGACAAACAAACATTACTTAATATATACAAGTCACTAATTCAATCTAAGATTGACTATGCTGCTCCAGTCCTCAACTCCATATCAGAAACACTCAATAACAAACTAAACTCCATTCAATATAAAGCCCTAAAGATAGCCCTGGGTACCAGAACCGCTACAGCCCTAAATACCCTCCAGCTACTATCAGGAACCACCTCCATCCAACTCCGCCGCAATCAAACCACTCTCAACTACTGGGCTGGGGCCCAACAAAACCCCATCCTAAAACAAATCATCACTAAATACAACACTCTTAGACCTGCCACCTTAAAGAAATTCAAAAACAATCACACACTAGCCCCCTATCTCACACATCTCTATAAACTCTTAAAAACATACAAGCTAGAAAACATCAAACACATAGACCCCCAAAACATATTCATAAATGACAACCCCCCCCCCTGAAACAGACCTCTCACTCCACAAAACATTCATCTCACATCCTGACCCCAAAAACCTTGACAAAAAAGAAATATCTAATAACTACATACATCAAAACTGGCCCAACCACACCCATATCTATACCGATGCATCACAGACTAATAATGACATAACAGGACTAGGCATCCAGATCACACAACCTATACCAATCACCACAAACTTCCACTATACCAACTACACACATATCACCACAGCTGAACTACTGGCTATACAATGTGCATATCACTACATAAAAATATCTACTGACACTAACTTCCTTATAATTTCAGACTCATTAGGCGCACTAACCCAAATTCATAATAAACAATCTAAATCAAGGCAAGACATAATAAACAATATCATAGACATCCACACAAAACTCACAGAATCTAATAAAACAATAACTCTCCTATGGGCACCTGCACACACTGGCATAACAGGCAACCAATCAGCAGACACAGCAGCAAAACTAGCCACCACCCAACCATCACCAAGTATTGACTTCACCACCAGTAAAGCCGAGATAAAATCACTAATCAAAAGAAACACATTATCTCAAAATTTCAAAACAAATATTCAAAATTGTAAGTCAATCTTGACAAAATCCCTCTTTAATAAGCCAGTCACAAAGTGTCGGAACTTCACAAAGTCCATTTTAGCAGATAAAATCATTAATAGAATGTTAAGCGGCCAAACTAATTTAAACGAAACACTCCACAAACAAAACAGACACCCACATCCAAACTGCATACACTGCAACACACCTGAAACACTAGACCATATATTCAACCACTGCTCACAATATAAACAACAACAAACACAACTATACAACTCTCTTCCCCCACAGCTCAAAAACAACATCCAACTGCTTCTAGACCCCTTCAACCATACCGCTAAATTTACCCATATAGCCACATTCCTTAAAACTACAAATCTAATAAGCAAACTTTAGAAAAATCCCAACAAATTACAGCATATACACTATATCTAAAACCAACACATTTACAATTTAGGATCGGGATCCAAATTCTCAGCGCGGACCGACTTCTCCGACGTCCGCGCGACAAATTCGCTCATATCCATACTATAATAAACATGACCGTTTAACCAGCCACCAACCCAAGCTCAGCACCCACGCGCACGGCCAATACTCCCCCCCCCCCCCCCCCCCCCCCCCCCCCTCTCCTGACTCCCTACCCCAGCCAGTAAGCCCAAACTTTTTATGATAGGTTTTCCACCCTCCCCACTGTTATTTTTCATTTTATAATACATATTATTACATAGCATATCAGCTTAACTGATTATATATCATACTAAGTCTCTACACTAGTTACTTCCCTTAGACTAGGTTTCTTACAGTTCTACATTACTACTGCTAAACTTCTTTCCCCTTCACACCCCTTTACTATATTTCTTTCTTCTTTAACCCCCCTAATTTACATTTTTTTGGGCCAGCCGATTACTTATGTATTACCCACTATTGTTTATTATTGTTTAACCCGTCTGGCCCCGACTGCGAAATAGCCAACGGCTGAAGCGGTCGTAAAATCCATAATACTACCTAAGATCATTAACGTTCAAAACGATGGCTAATGCACAGGTACGTTTGATTTTCATCGACTCTGTTCGTGGCGGCAAGCATCTTTACTACAGTGGTCATAAGTATCGTATTAACAAGAAGACTGATGAGAAGACTTATTGGAAGTGTGTCACCAGCCAGTGCAAGGCCAAACTCGTCACCTCCGATGATGTCCTTCAGTCACAAGGACAGGCACACAACCATGTAGAACAGCCCTTCATCATGCACGTTGATGCCTTCAAATCGAAACTAGTTCATCGTACCAAGACCGAGGTGACTCCTATACCCAGGATCTACGATGATGAGATCGCCAACCTGAGGAAGAACCATGACGTTGTACCTGATGGTGTGCTGGCTGAGATCACGACCTTTGCAGCGATGAAGACTATCCTTTACCGCCAGCGTCACAAGACTGTTCCACGCCTGCCCCAAAGTAGACTACACGTCAACTTAGAAGGAGAGTGGACCCGTACTCAAGGAGGAGAGAGATTTCTTCATACGGTACCTATGTCAGAAGGCGAAGACCCTATCCTTATCTTCACTACTGACAAGAACCTAGAACTGTTGTGTGAAGCAGACATTGTGTATGCAGATGGCACTTTCTCGTCTTCTCCGAAGCTGTTCGACCAAGTGTACACCATTCATGCTGAGTTTCAAGAGCATATGTTCCCTCTTATATTCTGTCTTCTACCAAACAAGGCAGAGTGTACTTACGTGAGAGCTTTTGAATACATCCAAGAGGCTGCACACAACTTAGGTTTTGACTGGACTCCCCGGGTGTTTCAGCTAGACTTTGAGCGCGCTGCCCACAACGCCGTTCAATCTGTGTTCGCAACTACACATACTAGAGGCTGCTTCTTTCACTTTACCCAGAGTATGTGGCGACGCGTACAGAAGGAAGGACTGGCAACAGAATACACTAGCGTTGAAGAAGTGAAGAAGGTTGTAAGACGAGCTTCTGCCCTTCCCTTGGTGCCACTAGACATGGTTGATGCGATTGCAGACAGTCCTCAAGGCATCAAGGTGACGCGCTTCATGCACTATGATACCACTACATGGGTAGAAGGATCTTGGAGCAAGGACCTGTGGAATCACTTCGGAAACCAGGGACGCAGAACAAACAACAACCTTGAAGGATGGCATCATCACCTGAACAAGAGCGCCCAGAAGACTCACCCTAACATCTTCGAGGTAGTGAATCTTCTGAAACGTGAACAATCTTTAACAGAAGTGAGGATTGAGCAGCTAGGCGCTCACCCAAGGGCACCTGCTCGGAAGAGAAAATACCGAGTGATTGACTCTCGACTCCGTGCCTTGAAAGAAGATCTGTTGAACCAATTGACGACAACAATGGACTACACTGACGATGTGGCAGATCTACTGCACTGGGAATGAACTGAATTATTACATAAATGATAAAATGTATGTCTATATACATCTTCAAATACATGCATGACATATGATATGTTATACTATACTTGTTATATATTGACTTTGTTGTCCAGATAGTCCAATAGTGTCCTCATTTCATTGGTGTTTTCTTTGTAATTAACAAGTACCGGGAAGGCGATCATCTGCCATAATAAGAATTTTTGTGATGACCGGGAAGGTGAACGTAATTTCTAACTCTAAGGGATTGATTTTCGCCTTCCCGGCCCATAACCGTGCTATATTCTATAATTTCAGGGGTGGAAATTAATCAAGAAAGTACGAGTCCGAAAAGGGACAACATATAGCACCCCCCTCCCAATTTGAAATTCTACTAGCCCTTTGGTACCTTAACATCAAAACAAAACTGCTCGGGTTGGCGCTAACTTCTATCCCTGAATTTCAAATATTCCCTTTGTTTTTTAAGTAATATTGTTCCATCGGCTAATTGAAACATATTATAGGCATACAAAGGTTGGTTGGTTTCTTGTTTAATCCCACACTCAGCAATATTCCAGCTATATGACGGTGGTCTGTAAACAATCGAGTCAGTACCAGACAATCCAGTGATTGATATCATGAGCATCGATCCATGCAATTTGGATAAGTAGTAGTAGTAGTAGTAGCAGTAGTAGTAGTAGCAGTAGTAGTAGTAGTAGTAGTAGTAGTAGTAGTAGTAGTAGTAAATTGAAATTGTTGAGAATGAAAACGGAGTACACACTGATCGATCGACCCGGGTAGTAGTAGTAGTAGTAGTAGTAGTAGTAGTAGTAATAGTAGTAATAGTAGTAGCAGTAGTAGTAGTATCAGCAGTAGTAGTAGTAGTAGTAGTAGATTGACTCGGGGCCATACATTTGGTTCAAAAGAAACAGATTAGAATAACCCCCTCCCCTAATTCCAATTAACCTATGCTTGTCATACGAGGCGACCTAATGGATCCAAAGGTCAGACCATGTGTAGATGACGTGTCAGCGATACCCGACGGCGTGTCTCGTTGCCAATAACACTAATCACCGGTTTGTCGTGTCCAGATTCGCTTATTTACAGACCGATGGACCACTGCTGAGTGCGGCGTTATACAACAAACAGACAAAACTGCAAAACAACATATGTTAAAAGTAGAGAGTTACGACCAACTTACTCCTTCGCCCGCGTCTAGCAGCAAGTGACGTTATCTTTCTAATCTAACATTGCATTTCGTGAGTGCATTTGGCAATATCTACGGAGGAGCAATAGTGTAGTAATTCCGAAACACCAGGTGGCAACACGAAGAGAGGAGTGTTCAAACTGACGCACCCGTATATCTGTATTGTTGGAAAAGAACGTTCACTCTGACGCATGGCGAACTAAACTTACGGCCAAAAGAAACTTCACCATTTTATAAATGATTATTGCACAAATTAAAAACCCAAGTTCAAACTAAATCAATGCAAAACATATCGACCAAACACAACAATACTCTGTGCAGAAAGTGATACACGTACGTTTTCTTGTATAAAATGCGAAAAAGTAAAAAACACGTTCCGTTTGGGATGCCGCAACTACACATTCAATAATGATACGGACGGCATGTCAGACACTCAAACTGATGAAAACACACACCGCAGAAATGCCACAACGGACACCCGAAAAACGCGAGCGGGTCCTGTGTATGATACAGATGGGAGTCACCCATGGACACATTTCTAGAACGTTTGGTTGCTCCCGTGTTGCTGTAACTAACCTGATTCAACGTTACAGACAGACCGGGCAGACATCAGACAGGCCAAGAACAGGCAGATCCAGGCTAACTATGCCCAATGAAGACCGGTACTTGCGTACTTTGCATCTACGGAATCGATTCCCGACAGTGACGCCATCAGCGACGAGTGAGTGAGTGAGTGAGTATGGTTTTACGCCGCTTTTAGCACGGCGGGGGACACCAGAAATGGGCTTCACACATTGTACCCATGTCGGGAATCGAACCCGGGTCTTCGGCGTGACGAGCGAACGCTTTAACCACTAGGCTACCCGACCGCCCCCATCAGCGACGAATGCCTTAGGACAGATGGTTATTCGACAGACAGTGGCCAGGTGTTGTTATAATGTGGGTTTATGTTCATAACTAACTGTTGTGATGGAGTCTTTGTTCATTAGGTATTTATATGTATTCGGAAATATATCTTTCAATATATATTCATGAAGACGTCTCCTCGACTGTAAATTGATTAACAAGTTGCATGAACATGTTTATGCAAGGTGCACAGTTTGAGATATTTGAGTGTTTGTTATACTCACACACGTTTTTAAAAAAAAGAGAACAGCACACAATGAATAACGATTACATCAACGTGTGACGTCACGTACAGAAGACCTGCTTGGCACATCTACCTAATCGATACCAAAATGCCACATTAACAACTCAGACATATCCTTGGTTGTGACCAATCAGTGGCAGAACCGTATGCAACCAGTTGAGGGAGCATAACATCCGGCTCTGAGGTCCAGAAATACGCCCAATTTTGCTTCCACGTCACCGCCATGTACACCTAGCTTGGTGTAGACAGCATCTAAGGTTCAGAAGACAAAACTGGGACAGTGTACTGTTCATAGATGTGTCCAGGTTTCATCTGGATAGCTCTGATGATCAGGCAAGGGGCCACATGTGTCCAGGAGACTATTTTAGCAACGCTTGCGTTGCTCAACGACGTCATTTTTCGGTGTGGTATCACAACTCATGAGAGAAAACAATTCATCACCGTTCATGGCAATTGGAATTGTGTAGGCTACCGGGACGACATTGTTCGGATCATGTTCTACCCTTTGTGCAAATGCAGGGTTGTAACGTCACGTTGCAGCAGGATAATGCCCGTCCACACGTTGCACGTGTTGTAACAGACTTTTTGAGGCATTATAACATTGCTGTATTGCCATGGCCGGCTGTTTCTCCAGACCTCGCCCGCATGGAACATGTCTGGAGTGTGATGGATCAAGACCAATTCTAACCCGCATCTTCTTGGATAAGACAGTCATGTTGGGCTAGGACATAACATCTATAGGCGACCATAATATATGCTTGCCGTAAAAGGCGACTATGCTTGTCATAAAAGGCGACTAACGGGATCGGGTGGTCAGGCCCGCTGACTTGGTTGATGCATGTCATCGATCCCAATTGCGTGGATCGATGTTAATGATGTCAATCGGGTGGTCAGGTTCGCTGACTTGGTTGATGCATGTCATCGATCCCAATTGGGTTGATCGATGCTCATGATATTAATCACTGGATTGTCTGGTCCAGACTCGGTTATTTACAGACCGCCGTCATATAGCTGGAATATTGCTGAGTGCGGCGTTAAACAACATCATTGACATCATGACCACTGATCTACGCAAATGGGATACGATGACATGCATCAACCAAATCAACGAGGCTTACCACCCGATCCCGTTAGTTGCCTTTTACGACAAGCATGGGTTGCTGAGGACTAATTCTAACCCGGATCTTTACGGGTCATCCTGAACATCGAGTGTTTCTCAAGGCTGCAGAAAACTTGTAGAAAAGGTTGCCAATATATTCCTTTGATGAAAGTAACACAAGTTGAGATATTCTCAATCATTTATTTCGTACTGCGACTCATTATGCCCGTGCACGGCTGATGATGTAGAAGATTCCTGGAAGTAAAATACAAATATATGAAAGGAATATTTGGTGATAATTGTTATCGTTACTGTCAAATTCATTAAACAGTATACGATCGGACATCTCTATTTTACATATGTGTGTGTGTGTGTGTGTGTGTGTGTGTGTGTGTGTGTGTGTGTGTGTGTGTGTGAGAAAGAGAATATATATATGTGTGTGTGTGTGTGTGTCTGCGCGTGTGAATATATATATATGTATATATATTATAGGACATTTGTATAACATTCACATTCGCGCGCGTGTGTGTGTGTGTGTGTGTGTGTGTGTGTGTGTGTGTGTGTGTGTGTGTGTGTGTGTGTGTGTGTGTGTGTGTGTGTGTGTGTGTGTGTGTGTGTGTGTGTGTGTGTGTGTGTGTGTGTGAAGGTTATACAGATGTCCAAGTTCAATTCTTGATATATCCTTCACAATGATCACGTTTTCATCTTATGCAATGCACTACTTACCAAAGTTAGATCAGTCCCCAGGATCTAGAATTTCCACTGTTGTCTCCAGCAGGGGGTTGCTTTGGAACAGGATCGCTCTTATGCGAAGGGGGAGGATCACCATTAATCGTAGGTTGAACTAGATGATGAGATGGCAGTGAAGTGGCAGGACCACTCTTCTGAGGAGGAGGAGGAGGAGGGGGAGGAGGATGACGGCCACGAGGAGGGGGCGGAGGAGGAGGATGACGTCTCCTGTGATGGGGGCGAAAATTTGGTAGTAGGCAACGGTGATAATCTTCTTCTACATTCTTGTCCATCACATATTTGAGACTGTGCAGTGTGGCGTTGATGTCCAAAACTGAAAACATTGAATAGTCATGTAGAATGTCACGTTGTAAGTTTTTGTATGTTGTCGCATCCAACAATATTCCCATTATATGCCGACACCTTACATAGTAACCGTTATGGGTACAGTATGTCGAACCCATTTCTGGTGTCCCCCACATGATATTGCTGGAATATTGCTAAAAGCGGCGTAAAACTACACTCACTCACGTGACACAGTTGCAACAATCAAGCTCAAAAGCGAAAATGAAAATAGATTTTAGAGTCGAACTACATGTATGATGATCCTTCAACAAGGGATGACAATGTAGATCTTAAAAGCAAATAGGGTAACAATTTGGTTATAATTATGTTTCTAACATATTTACCAATTATAGTATTGGTAAATAAATCTAGTAAGATGAAATATAGCATTTACATCTGGAAAATTGAATCATATTTATCACATAAGTTTCTGAGAAATTGTTCACTTATAATCATGTCTAAAATAAATGTAACCAAATGAAGATCGTTCAAAGGAAAAAGTCCTTCAACATTTCATAAATGCATTACATTGTGAATATATCCTATTTCCTGGATGAAGCAGGTTCCGATCTCCCATACTCCTACTCAGGTAGGATAGTTTTGGCCTAATTAAGATATAATGCCTGTTTTTAAGATTATTAGCAGTGGGCACAATTTGTGAAATCCTAAACATTTCGTAACGTTCGTATCAATGAACACAGCTGATAAAAACAATATATTGATGAGTTTTTGTGCAAAAATATTACATTTTTGGTCGAACTGATCCACGCAATCAAACTACAATAAAAGTATCGTCCCACAGCTATAAAATTATGCCATATCAATTTGCATGCTTGTTTCTTTGTTTAACGCCGCACTCAGCAATATTTCAGCTATATGACGGCGGTCTGTTAATAATCCAGTGTGGACCAGACAATCCAGGGATTGACATCGTGAACATCGATCCACGCAATTGGGATATGCATCAACAAAGTCAGCAAGCCTGGCCACCCGATCCCGTTAGTTGCCTCTTACGACAAGTATAGTCACCTTTTACGGCAAGCATGGGCTGCTGAAGACCTATTCTATTCCGGAATCTTCACGGGTCCTCTTGTCATAAGAGGATCGTCTTGATAGCCTCCATGACCCCCCTTTACCCTCTTGCACCGATGGCCTCGGATTGTGAATCACATGTCGCTGATGTATCTGGTCCCAAATCGATTACAGGTGGAATATTGCTAAACTGGGATGCTACAGAATGATCAGTCAATCACTCACTCTGGAATATAAAGTACTCACGGAAATGAAAAAACCCTGTTTTTCTCAATTTAAAAATCGACACAAAGTGTTACGTAGCTGTAAATACGAAATAACAAAACAACTCGAAAAGTACTAGTCTGGATTTGCTAGTTTGATCTCAGTGAACAATACAAAATGTACTTTACAGGAGGTAATTTGTCGGCACTTTCAACATTCAAAAATAAAACTAAGTCCAAATTGACATAGCAGAAACAGACTATAGGCATTATGCACCTGTTCTCACCTGTCGTCAAGGTGTCATAGGTCACCTTGATCTACTTACACCTGGTTATGCCCTGTTTCACAATAGTCTGTTTTATTCACATTTTTACACACTTTTACGTGTAAAAAGGCATAAAAACATTTGATACATGTACGCTGTATTTGTGCCACGGCCCAATTAGTACTAATTTAGTTGTTTGAATATTTACATATTTTGTATATTAACTGCATTTATTTAAGATCTGAGGTTTATATTTTCGTGAGTACTTTAGTTTCAGTGTGATTCTAAATATTGGAATGACAATAGCTGCGGTAACCATTCGCTGTCCTGCTCCCTCCAAACGATTTGATTTGTTTTTATAGGAAGCAATACTGGAGTTCAGTAACCGCATCTCGGTTGGCAACAATATTTTCCTTGAAACTAGATGTTGATCTTCCAGGGAAGAGTAGGTCTTCAGCAACCCATGCTTGCCGTAAAAGGTGACTATACTTGTCGTAAGAGGCGACTAACGAGATCGGGTGGTCAGGTTCGCTGACTTGGTTGATGCATGTCCTTGATCCAAATTGCATGGATCGATGCGCATGTCAATCACTGGATTGTCTGGTCCAGACTCAATTATTTACAGACCTCCGTCATATAGCTGGAATATTGCTGAGTGCGGGATCCGAATGTCTCCATGTCTCTGTACGCAAAGGGATTCAGTGTGAAACCAACAACAACAAAACAAAGAAGTGGTATACCACTTACATTTGTATAATACAATGAACTACAACAAACCAAACAGATGTTGAACTTACTATGTTGTTTCAGTGTGCGAGTCGAAATGCCCTCTTTGATGACGTGTTTCTGCTGATTTTGCACCATTGTCCGTATACTATTGACAAGGAAGGCCACATCGTCCTTAAGTGTATCTGAAACAGCAATCATTTTGCTCGTGATCTACGCTGACCTATGTTTGCTCAGTTCAATCCAGTATTGACCCGTGAAGATCTAGGTTCATGATGTCAGTCACTGGATTGTCTGGATGAGACTTGACTGAGCGTCGCGTTAAACAGCAACCAAAATACGGAAACAGTCCATGAATAGCGTACGAAGGGTGACTGGTAACTTTTGAGCCTCAAAAAGAAGGAATTGCAGAAAAGTCCATATTTTGTTGAGGACAGATTATGAGTGAGTGAGTATGGTTTTACGCCGCTTTTAGCAATATTCCAGCAATATCACGGCGGGGGACACCAGAAATGGGCTTCACGGGCTTCATTGTACCCATGTCGGGAATCGAAAACGGGTCTTCGGCGTGACGAGCGAACGCTTTAATCACTAGGCTACCCGACCGCCCCAGGACAGATTATGATGTCATAGAGGTATATCCACAAAGATTTTATGTTTCGTAAAGTCAGTAAAATAAGCAGGTATCTGTGCCTTTTAAAAATTGGACAAACTTAAGTAACGTGCAGTGATCAAATACCTACTGAAAAAAAGGGCTTAACACTTAATGTCAGCCATGAAGATATGAGTACAATCTGAACATAGAGCATCAACGCCAGGGAATAGCCTGTTTCGATTACCCTTCAGTGATGACACAAGGTGTTCACAAAAAGGATAAACATCTCCTGCGCTACCTGTAGCACCCGCCACTCAAACAATTTGCATAAAAAGTATGCGTCTGTTGCCTGACGCCACACATGAGACCCGTGAAGATCCGGTGTAGAATAGGTCTTCAGCAACCCATGCTTGCCGTAAAAGGCGACTATGCTTGTCGTAAAAGGCAACTAACGGGTTCGGGTGGTCAGGCTCGCCGACTTGGTTGATGCATGTCCTCGATCCAAATTGCGTGGATCGATGCTCATGATATCAATCACTGGATTGTCTGGACCAGACTCGATCATTTACAGACCGCCGTCATATAGCTGGAATATTGCTGAGTGCGGCGTAAAGCAACAAACAAATCAACTCACAACAACTGCCATGCGACGGCGGCCTGGAAACAAACCAGACCTTCAAGTGGATATTGTAGATCTGTCTTTATCCCCTTAATACCTTTACAAAAGGCCACACGGAAAAGGAAGGTTACCCTTTGATGTATCTTCCATAAAACATAACTATTTTCAATCCAATCTCATCAATGATTTTGTTGAAGTGGATCTTGAAACAGATAGGACTCTCTTTGTATTTTGATATCTGTTGTTATTTAAGAAAACACATGCAGTAAACACAAAACTTAAGAAAAATAAGAGACAAATTTTGAGGACCCGTGAAGAGAATAGATCTTCCGCAATCCTTGCTTAGCGTAAGCTGCGACTATGCTTGTCGTGAGAGGCGATAATCGGGATCGGGTGGTCAGGCTCGCTACTTGTCATCGTATCTCCATTGCGTGGATCGATGCTCATGATGTCAATCACAAGACTGTTTGGTCCAGACCCGCTTATTTACAGACTGCCATTATATAGCTGGAATATTGCTTAGCGCGGCGTTAAACAACAAACAAACAAAACAAATTTTGAGACATCACCAGATCATATGCTTGATGCTTCAAAGCAACATGGTTTACATCTGCTCCAAACTACGGACATCATTGGCCAGTTTTTAGTTGGTTGGTTGTTTTGATGTTTAACGCCGCACTCAGCAATATTCCAGCTTATGACGGCGGTCTGTAAATAATTGAGTCTGGACCAGACAATCCAGTGATTGATATCATGAGCATCGATCCACGCAATTGGGATCGATGACATGCATCAACCAAGTCAGCGAGCCTGACCACCCGATCCCGTTAGTCGCCTTTTACGACAAGCATAGTCACCTTTTACGGCAAGCATGGGTTGCTGAAGACCTATTCTACCCCGGAATCTTCACGGGTCCAGTTTTAGTCACACGCATGGTGTGTGATCGATGCGTATAACAAGTTTCAAACATACATCTGGAATATACTTCGTAAAACCTTTCCATTTACGAAACATCCAGGTCTTATTCAAAGAAGAAGCAAAATGCAATAATATACAAACCTCTTACAGTTATGTTTGATTAATCTCGAAAATGACACAGGCTAGAACTAAATTTGGATGATGCATAGATTAGTTCACCGAAGAGTGTGTTGTGCTAAACGTTAACAGCAGTTTTACTGCATGTACACCCGTGCTAAAATGTTTCACAGAACTTTTACAAGTTTACTATTTATTTCTTGTTAGCTGTTAGTGTTAGCTGACTTGTAATCAAATCACCCAGTCACTGAAAGGTGACTCAATAAAACAAAGGTGAAACCTATTTTGTTAAGGACTGAGAGTTGATGAAGGTAATAGATAATAAATGATTTCGCTACTCGCCTTTATCCGCACCCACTTGGCCCTCTGCATTGGTTGATTGTCCAGCTGCTCCCTGAAGGGAACACCCAACAACAGCACACAGAAGAAGAGGCAACAGCTGAGACATGGTGCCTCGCAAGCAGTCTCTGGGGTCTGTGATCCTGGGTCAGCAATTTATACCTGAACCGTAATGTGTTTCAGTGTTGCAACCTGGGAATGTTCCACTGAAGGTTAATCAGTTTATTTATACTCAACAAAATAAGAAAGTTTACATGTTCTGAACACGCATATGAATAGTGTTCCATTCAGCTAATGAAGGGTCAAGAAGTCGTCGTTAAACGTCCTTTGTAACGGTCTTGAGCAACCCATGCTTGCCGTAAAAGGCGACTATGCTTGTTGTAAAAGGCGACAAAGGAGATCGGGTGGTCAGGTTCGCTGACTTGGTTGATGCATGACATCGATCCCAATTGCGTGGATCGATGCTCATGATGTCAGTCACTGGATTGTCTGGTCCAGACTCGATTATTTACAGACCGCAGTCATATTGCTGGAATATTGCCGAGTGCGGCGTTAAACAAGAAACCTACCAACCAACCAACAAAATAACGTACCTTGTTTTTCTCTGAAGAATCGCGATTCTAAATGAACAGTGTATACGTGTATGGAGTATGGGTTGACATACATAGTAGGGTTACATGTTATCATGTGCCGAAAAACATCCTAAAACGTCTTCTGAAGAGCCACTGTGGTTTTTACATCCTTAACTATGTTGCAGGTGTTTCTATTCCTGGAATATTTTTTCACCAATTTGTCTTAACCTCACCACAGACGAGTTTACAAGAGTAATGTCGAACCATCATAAAATTGTACCTTAATAATTCAGGTGAGTTACAGAGCCTTGTGGCTCTATTTTTGAAAATTAAAATAGAGCATTATTTAAACAACGCGCAGTAGATACACGTAGATGTATTAACAAATAGTTGGATTAACCGTGATATTGGTACAAAGGTGCGTAAAACCCTACTCACTAAATTTATGTTATTAATGTTCTTGTCAGAAAAATACACGATGTAGTTCTCTCAAACAAACCTTGAGCTCTCTCACATTCCAGGTGATATTTCACATACTGAAAGTACCCTTAACCCTGTGGTAATTACAGCGACCTTCAAAAAACAACAGGTAGTTTTGATAAGACCATAAACTCACACATGTTCTTGATCCACTGTACCTGTATGTGAAATGTCAGATTGCAATCACTGGAAACTGCCTTCTCTACAACACTGTATTTCGTTATACAGAACATAGTGTAATTTGAACTCATCTGTATGAAACACCACCATTGAAATGTAATGTATTCTGTGGACCTATACCATGTCTTTACAGTTAAAGAACAACATTGTATTCCTTTCAACTACGTATCATGAACGCACGTTGCTGCCATAGTGCAATCTCGGCATTACAGAACATAATTGTGAGAAAGCACAAGCCATAAAACTAGTGATCTAAAACGTCAACAACGACATAAGCAATTAGATTAGATTATAATTTAACAAAGCCTAGTGCGACAACACCTTAACAGTGCAGGGTTGTCAATAAAGCAACAAAACCCTTTCCATATCCAATAGAAATCTTTGCATTAAGCAGAGTCTATAGTACGACTCACACTGTACCTTAAAGGGGAAGTGTACACGCAAAAATTATTTTCTTTCTTTTTCTAAACAAAACGCAATTTTAGAATTAGTTAGTATCTGTGTGTGAAAATATACACTCAATTTTTTCACAGTGAAAGTAGGAAGCTCACAATAGTGTGAAAATGATATGCCGTTATGAGGCCTTCGTTTTTCGAGCTAAACCCCTTAGTTATACCCCTTAGATTATGACGTAATTGGTGCCAATTCAACTGGGTCCCTGTCTATTCTGAACGCAAAAGATATCAAGTACAAGTTTTCGGTAAAACAACATGGCCTACGACACACTCCGGCGCAGTGGTGACTCAGCATAACACTATGCTGGCTGGCATCTGAGATGCTAGAATCACACACCTGTACCTACACCACGTGAAGCGGCTCTAACAAAGCATGATGCCGTCATAATGTTTATCAATTGGCACCAATGACGTCATATTGCAAGGGGCATAAGCCATGGTGCTTTTGTTATGGAAATAGAACACTTGGTAAATGTGAAAAATATAAATCGTTTTAATGCAAAACATATGTTAATTAATTGTGATATTTTTATATTTTTGTCTATGACACTTCTAGGTTAACACTTTTATTGTGGAAAAAGTACAAGAAAATTAAGTTCATTTCCGTGTGAACTTGCCCTTTAAGCATGTGTTTATGAATTACTGCCACATAGTGATGAAAGCAGGTGTTCGCGAGACAAATCTCACATATTTGCAGATTGGTAAAGCTCCTTTCTTTCTTTGTTTGGGTACTGTCCATAGGAGTGAGTGAGTGAGTGAGTTATAATTTTACATCGCATCGGCAATATTGCAACAATATGGCGATGAGATCAAGTCGATTATAATAAAATTCCTGTCGACAAAGGACAGTAAAACAGTGAGGTACAATCACAGTTTAGATATAAAACAAACCTGATCTATATTAAAACAAAGTGAGTGAGTGAGTGAGTGAGTATGGTTTTACGCCGCTTCTAGCAATATTCCAGCAATATCAGGGCGGGGGACATCAGAAATGGGCTTCACACATTGTCCCCATGTCGGGAATCGAACCCGGGTCTTCGGCGTGACGAGCGAACGCTTTAACCACTAGGCTACCCGACCGCCCATTAAAACAAAGAATTGTTCAGTCAATTTGTTTATATAAATCAAAACCAGGCTACAGGCCACTGGCACCTTACAATCGGGGAGTACCCAATTGGGGATTACTGCCCATAGGACATATGAAGGATAGAAAGTGATCCTTGATGATGGAATCAGTTTTTGTCCTTGTGTTGTTTAACGCCGCACTCAACAATACTCCAGCTATATGACATTAGTCTGTAAATAAGTGACAGACTGTTATTATGATGACATTTTGATGTTTATTGCCGCACTCGGATGACATTAGTCTGTAAATAAGTGACAGACTGTTATTATGATGACATTTTGTTGTTTATTGCCGCACTCGGATGACATTAGTCTGTAAATAAGTGACAGACTGTTATTATGATGACATTTTGTTGTTTATTGCCGCACTCGGATGACATTAGTCTGTAAATAAGTGACAGACTGTTATTATGATGACATTTTCATGTTTATTGCCGCACTCGGATGACATAAGTCTGTAAATAAGTGACAGACTGTTATTATGATGACATTTTGTTGTTTATTGCCGCACTCGGATGACATTAGTCTGTAAATAAGTGACAGACTGTTATTATGATGACATTTTCATGTTTATTGCCGCACTCGGATGACATAAGTCTGTAAATAAGTGACAGACTGTTAATATGATGACATTTTGTTGTTTATTGCCGCACTCGGATGACATTAGTCTGTAAATAAGTGACAGACTGTTATTATGATGACATTTTGTTGTTTATTGCCGCACTCGGATGACATTAGTCTGTAAATAAGTGACAGACTGTTATTATGATGACATTTTGATGTTTATTGCCGCACTCGGATGACATTAGTCTGTAAATAAGTGACAGACTGTTATTATGATGACATTTTGTTGTTTATTGCCGCACTCGGATAACATTAGTCTGTAAATAAGTGACAGACTGTTATTATGATGACATTTTGTTGTTTATTGCCGCACTCGGATGACATTAGTCTGTAAATAAGTGACAGACTGTTATTATGATGACATTTTGTTGTTTATTGCCGCACTCGGATGACATTAGTCTGTAAATAAGTGACAGACTGTTATTATGATGACATTTTGTTGTTTATTGCCGCACTCGGATGACATTAGTCTGTAAATAATTGACAGACTGTTATTATGATGACATTTTGATGTTTATTGCCGCACTCGGATGACATTAGTCTGTAAATAAGTGACAGACTGTTATTATGATGACATTTTGATGTTTATTGCCGCACTCGGATGACATTAGTCTGTAAATAAGTGACAGACTGTTATTACGATGACATTTTGTTGTTTATTGCCGCACTCGGATGACATTAGTCTGTAAATAAGTGACAGACTGTTATTATGATGACATTTTCATGTTTATTGCCGCACTCGGATGACATTAGTCTGTAAATAAGTGACAGACTGTTATTATGATGACATTTTGTTGTTTATTGCCGCACTCGGATGACATTAGTCTGTAAATAAGTGACAGACTGTTATTATGATGACATTTTGTTGTTTATTGCCGCACTCGGATGACATTAGTCTGTAAATAAGTGACAGACTGTTATTATGATGACATTTTGTTGTTTATTGCCGCACTCGGATGACATTAGTCTGTAAATAAGTGACAGACTGTTATTATGATGACATTTTGTTGTTAATTGCCGCACTCGGATGACATTAGTCTGTAAATAAGTGACAGACTGTTATTATGATGACATTTTGTTGTTTATTGCCGCACTCGGATGACATTAGTCTGTACATAAGTGACAGACTGTTATTATGATGACATTTTGTTGTTTATTGCCGCACTCGGCAACATTCCAGGCTGTTAACAATCGAGTCTGTATTTGACTGTATTGACTGACATCATGAGCATCGATCCACGCAGATGGTTTGGTTTGTTCTTTAACGCCGCACTCAGCAAAAGTCCAGCTATATGACGGCGGTATGAAAATAATCCAGTCTGGACCAAACAATCCAGTGATTGATATGAGCATCGATCCATGCAATTGGGATCGATGACATGCTTCAACCACGTCCGCGGGCCTGACCACCCGATCCCGTTATTCGCCTCTTACGACAAGCATACACTGTAAAACTTTACCGTGAATTATTACGATAAAAGTTTGGCAGCCATGCTGCCAGTACAAAACCAGTATCTTTAAGGTATGCCACAATTATTTATGCCTGTAGAATTCCAGTGCATATACGGTTAAATAAAGTTATCATTCTATTCTCTAGTCATAGCTATTCTAGGGGACTTAAAAGTGTTGTAATCCTAGAATCGCTTTGTCCAAATATGGTCTTGTTTACAAGCTGTTATGACAGCCACAATATTTTTCTAAAGGTTCATCTTGCATGGTAATGCAGCTTCGAACATTCTGGTGTTAGTTGAATCTTTGAACCAGATGATTCATGTTGCATTGTTTGTAGTGTGAAACTATTCTTTTCTTACAATGCCAAGAATAGTTCACATCACAGTAGATATACCCTCTTGTATTTCGGTCAGTTTAAGGAGGAAAATGACAAAACACAACATTGTGTGAATAGCAACTGTAGATTGAGATAAAAAAAACGTTTCCTTATATTCTGTGAACCTTCAAGTATGTAAACAGTAACATATGGCCATCTTTTTTAAATTCTGAAATATCTAAGTAGACATGTTTATTAATAATCATGAATTCTGTCACAATATAACTAACTAATCAATCTGGATTTGCATAAACTGGGATGTGAAGGAAACATGTGTAACATGAACAAATACTCTTATTTGAATGACTCCAAACACAACCAGAGTTCCATTACCAAAACAGGGGGCACGGGTGGCCCAGTCGTCTAAGGCGCCGCGATTCGCTGTGCAGAGTTGCGTCCCTTGGGCACGCCAGAAACCTATGATTGTGGGTTCGAATCCCGGTTCGCCCCGATTATGTTTCTAGGTTTGTCAGCACCATACCCGTGCTCGTGGGTTTCACCGAAGTGGTAAACGTCTGAGACCTGCATCACTTCGGGCTTTCCTCCCACATTAAGCTGACACGCCGTGATATAACTGTAATATTGTTAAAAGCGGCGTTAAACCCAACTCACTCACTCACTCACTCCATTACCAAAACATGTTTGCCTCTTGCACAGTTGCTCAATACAACCTGAACACAACTCAGATCGAAAAGTAGCCCAGCCAATGTCCTGTGTTCCAGTGAATCCAATTACACTAACATGGATGATGGTCACCTTAAATGATCAAAAAAAGTAAAGTCTTAAAGAAACCCTCAAAGGGAGACTAATTCAGAAAAGAAACTTCAAGTTAAAAATCCAAGAAGATTTAAGTTTTGAAAACATTCAATATGAAAAAAATGTGATAACACTAATATTCCGTGAAGGAGAAACCTTGAAATATAAATTTCAATGAATCTCGAATTATGTTTTACTAAATGACACACAACCAATCGATATGACCTAGTCTCTAGCATGCAATAACTGAAAGAGTTTGACAAAATAGGACCTTCTTTGTACAAACTTATTCCTTTCATTTATTGCTCCTACACGCTGTTCAAATATTACCAATCTGAAAGCCAGTATGATGTCAGTTTGCAGTGAAATCCTCTACTTAATTGTTGAACTCTAAAACAATCAAATCACAACATTCAGTTAACACAACTGTCTCTTACAATTCTGAAAGAAATTCTCTCGTGAAAATATCAATAAGCATACTACACTCACAAGCAGTACTAATATTTCCTCAAGTTTAACAAAATCTCTGCTGCATTTTGAACAGGCTATGGGTCTGATTCCAGCCACTCAAAATCCGCAAGAGCGTTGATTAAACTGAGACCCTTGGGGTTAATCTTAGTCTTCTACTTCTTCCCTTGGTTCCCTTTCGATCCTCTATCAGGGTTGGTGCCAATGAAACATCTGAATCCAATTAAAATTACAACTAAAAAATCACATAGAGATGTGTACCATGTACCATTATCTTATTAAAGAATATTGTACTTTTCCGAGGTTCTTTATTCATCTTTAAACACAGACCAAAACTTGCCTTGCTAGTGCAGAGTGCATTTTATACTGGAGCTTCACATTTTAATACTAAATGTACTACATGTAACCGTGCTTGTGTTGGCCGTAGTGAAGTACCACTAGTCCAAATAATCACAAACAGCTGTGGGGGGTGAGGCTGATGACGTTTATTAATTTGTAGGTACTCATGTACGTACTTACTTCAGCCTGAAACAATGAAAGCACAACATAAGCAAATATAACATAGAATCTAATAAATATATACAATCTGTTATAGTTACTCTTTGAATTTCTAAAATAGAGATATCAATTTCATTCAATAAATGTAACTTACTTTATTTTACACAATTCATCAGACGTATCCGTACAATACATCAATGCATCAATGCACAGATACAAAATATATCAATCTGATAGTGATAATGAACATACTGTATGTAACTTTGGTAAGAATTACAAATCATTGAATATAGAATATTTATACAATATCTAAGATGACATTACAAGACAGTAGACTAGGCCGGCAGTGTGACAATTAGTGGAAGTTAGGCTGAGAGTAAGCTTACTTAATGTTACAGAGCTATGGAATGAATGTTTAAGGTATAAAATACTAAGGTATAAACCATAACTAATATAATAACTAATAATATATTCTTTTAATGTAAATATTGTAATAAACTAACTAGTTAAAATGGTAATAAGGACATAAATTAGTAAATTATTAAGGTAATAAATCTTAACTAAAATGGCAAACTATCATCCCTTTAGCTATGCTCTACTTCTAATTTGAGTTCTAATTTGACTGGCCAGTTGGGATCAGTGTTTACGTTATGAATCAATATTGGACACGGACTCTTCGGTGAGAATGACATGGATGTATCCACACTGGATGAAGGTGAGGGGACACTACTTGATGGTTGTGCTAAAATTACACACTATTCTTAAATGGACAAATTAAGTAGTATCATACTGAGATTTGGTAACTGCAAACATAAAACCCTTAAGGCTTAGCCAAAATAGGTGTGATTCCAATTACTTGATCTACCACAAATATTTTACTTTTTTATGAGCATATACATAATTGTTCTGAAAGAAAAATCAATATCAATAAAAAATACTTGATTCAGGATAATAGAGTGAGTGAGTATGGTTTTACGCCGCTTTTAGCAATATCCCAGCAATATCACGGCAGGGGCCACCAGAAATGGGCTTCACACATTGTACCAATGTCGGGAATTGAACCCGGGTCTTCGGCGTGACGAGCGAACGCTTTAACCACTAGGCTACCCGACCGCCCCTCAGGATAATAGAATACACCCCCTACCCCATTTGTATTAAAACAAAACTGCCTACATACCTACCCTATTTTTGACAGCAGCCATGCTATCAGAACCACAAAGGTGTTTTTGTGACCTTATTACAGATAATGACTTAGAACTATATTTTGATTTTGCAATAGCCATGTCTTGCATGGTATGTAATTATTAGTGGAAGGGCAAACAATGTAACTCCAATAATCCAACAAAATGCAATTACATGTTACACTAACTAGGTACTCAGCTTCAGCAACTTTCAAGAATAACCAGGTTTACCATAAGAAGCTGAGAGAAGAAACATTAGATTGTGTGAATGTGCATTAGCTATGAAATAAGTATAATACTACTCACACACTGAATGGCTAAGTAGCTTTCTTGCATGAACAGGTTTGATTCTCCCCGCCAGATCATCCTGTGTCACCCACTTAGGGTCATCATCCACTTGTGTGACGCCTAAGATATTCAGAACATCAACAATATTGTTCAAAGTGTCCTCATCCAGGTTACCCGTGAAGATTCTATGCTTGTCGTAAAAGGCGACTAACGGGATCGGGTGGTCAGGCTCGCTGACTTGGTTGATGCATGTCATCGATCCAAATTGCGTGGATCGATGCTCATGATATCAATCACTTGACAATAACCAAACCAAAAAAAAAGAAAAAAAAAGGTTACCAATAAGATGAAGTACATGTCTCTGGGGGGCACGGGTGGCCCAGTCGTCTAAGGCGCCGCGATTCGCTGTGCAGAGTCGCTTCCCTTGGGCACGCCAGAAACCTATGATTGTGGGTTCGAATCCCGGTTCACCCCGATTATGTTTCTAGGTTTGTCAGCACCATACCCGTGCTCGTGGGTTTCACCGAAGTGGTAAACGTCTGAGACCTGCATCACTTCGGGCTTTCCTCCCACATTACGCTGGCACGCCGTGATATAACTGGAATACTGTTAAAAGCGGCGTTAAACCCAACTCACTCACTCACTCACACACATGTCTCTGAAGACATTTCTCATCCTCAGAAATCCCACTGGCCATTGTCAGCGTTGACAGTCAGTGATAATGAATCCTTTAGGGAAACGTAGCTCGTCCCTGATTCAAAATAGGTTTTCCTCTGTATAGCAATCTGCAAACTGAGAGAGAGTTAGACACTGCACACAATACTCGTGATCAAGTGAACTTTCATACGCATGAAGATCCATAGCATCAATATATGTGCTTTCAATTTCATGGACCCAAGAAATACACTGTAATTCCTTCTACAAATATGTCTTTTCATAAGAAGTTGGGTGGCTGATCACCAGTGTGTTTCCCAGTTTGTATGTTATACCTCTTATGCAAACATTTGTTGCCTTCATAGAGTTTAAACTAGTTAAGCCACATCCAGACAGAACAGCTTTGATGTTTTCTGAATACATTTCAGGGTGAAAGGGTAAAATAGTATTTCCACTTCAAATTCATTTGGAAACAGACTACCTGAATTGTAAAGAGCCTTGAAAAGCTGGTGTTTTTGAGAGAGTGTTTTTATAAGACTTTTATAATTCTGAAGTTTCCTAGCACATTTCTTGAAGTAGGAATGTTCGCTTTCAAATCGAAGTGTCCAGAGGCGTATCAGAGGCCCAAACTTCAAAATCAGTTCTGGATAATGTACCAAATAACGGTGCTTTGGACGCATCTGAACATCTCTTTACTTTCATGCAATTAATCCTCTATAACAGAATTCAAAATTGCAATTTGGAAAATTTCAAAACTTTGTGTACAAACAATTTCTACCAACTTTTTAATCAAAGGGAAAAAAGCCCAAACCCTGTCCTTTGTCAGCAACATATTTTCCAACTAACAGGGAAAATTGTCTGATAAATACCCAGTTCTGTACTGCATGTCCTGGCATTCTATCTGAGGTTGGGTTTACAGCACAGGGCTTGTCAACGGCATCATAGCCAGTGTAGGGAAACCCAATCAGTCTTTTGTTTCGCTGGTCATAGGTAAACCATCTTGATGTGATCATAAAGTAATCAGTGACCAACTTCATATCATAGGAGACCTGTGAAGATCCGGGGTAGAATAGGTCTTCAGCAACCCATGCTTGCCGTAAAAGGCGACTTTGCTTGTCGTAAGAGGCGACTAACGGGATCGGGTGGTCAGGCTCGCTGACTTGGTTTGATGAATGTCATCGTATCCCAATTGCGTGGATCGATGCTCAAGATGTCCAGACTTGATTATTTACGGACCGCCGTCAAATATCGCTGAAATATTGCTGAGTGCGGCGTTAAACAACAAACAAATAACAAACAAATCATATCATAGGCAAGAATTCCTTCAAATAAGTCATGCCCTATACGGGGTGGCAGTCCACTTACTACATGAAAGTGTTGTAACTCATTAAAGATATAACTTTGCTTTATTCCTTTGCGATTGTTAAGACCTTCACTGAGCACTATTTGGACACTTTCTTGGTAATTTTCTTGGGTTCCTTTCTCACCTCCAATAGCATAGGATTCATAAAGCGTTTCTGATCTACAAACATGGTTTCCACTAAAACTTTCCACAAGCCCCCAACAATGTGCGAACCCAAATTATCACCCAGAATGCAAAATACGGAACCTTTAATGAAAACATCATTTCCCACATCTAGACCAACACTTTCAAGGTGTTTCAAATCCATCACCAATGGACCAAAAACTTTATCTGGACCACATTGTTTCAGGTCTTTTTCACGACAAAGTATAACTAATTGCATACAGTCAATTGTGGAACGCTTGACAGACGGGAAATTTCCCAGAGTAAATTATACTCCTACAAGCTTGTGCTTTCTTTTACCTGAACCCAAATGATTTACATCTTCAAATGCATACTGGTACTAAATAATCTGAAATGTGTCCATATGTGTTTGAAAGAATGCATTGCGATTAAACACGGAACCCTGGTGAATGTCATGAAAACCTGACTGTTGCTCACAAGATATTCACCACTGTTATTATGGTTTGCCATGTGTAATCTGTGGTAAGTATATACGCTTGACAATGTTTTGAGAATTGAGACATACTGAAATGTTTGTTCCTTCCTTCACTGAAACGACCCGTGAAGATTCCAGGGTAGAATAGGCCTTTAGCAACCCTTGCTTGCCGTAAAAGGTGACTATGCTTGTCGTAAAAGGCGACTAACGGGATCGGGTGGTCAGGCTCGCTGACTTGGTTGATGCATGTCATCGATCCGAATTGCGTGGATCAATACTCATGATATCAATCACTGGATTGTCTGGTCCAGACTCGATTATTTACAGACCGCCGTCATAGCTGGAATATTGCTGAGTGCGGCGTTAAACAACAAACCAACCAACCAATCTTCACTGAAACCCCAAACTACATCCGATGCTCTGATGTCAAACCTGATGTCATTAATGATGACATCTGAAATCCCATTTGACTAGAGTCTCTCTATGGTTTGACTCTGTACAATGTTATTGCTAAATTCATGAAGAGCTTGGTATTCCGTTATAATATCTTGAATTTAAAGATACTACCGGTAGCAAGTGTTTTGCTTCCAGAACTGAGAAATATTTTTCAGGAACTGATTTTGTGTGGTCTCATCTAAATGGGCATCCTCATTTTCACTTTCATCATGATCAATTTTATCTCTGTGAACTGAATCCGATAACTCTGATACAGCAAGATGCTTGTGGTTTCTGCTTAAGTGAGATGAGAATGTTGATTTATTTTGAATTTTGGTATTGCGTGATTTGAATGGACCAATAATGGGATCTCTTCTGTCTAAATGCTGTCGCAAATGTTTCAAGAGCTCATCAATAGATGATGTGATGAGGGTTTATGTTCACCAGACAGTGTTGTAATGGGGGTTTAAGTTCATCAGACAGTGTTGTGATGGGTGTTTATGTTCATCAGACAGTGTTGTGATGGGGCTTTATGTTCATCTGGCACTGTTGTGATGAGGGTTATGTTCATCAGACAGTGTTGTGGTGGGGGTTTATGTTCATCAGCCACTGCTGTGATGGGGGTTTATGTTCATCAGACAGTGTTGTGATGGGGGGTTATGTTCATCAGACAGTGTTGTGATTGGTGTTTATGTAAACCATGCACTGTTGGGATAGGGGTTTATGTTAACCATGCACTGTTCGTGATTGGGGTTTATGTTAAAAACGAACTGTAGTAATAGGGGTTATATTCATTTGGCACTGTTGTGATAGGGGGTTTATATTCATTAGCCTCTGTTGTGATGGGGGTTTATGTTCATCAGGCACTGTTGTGATTGGTTGTTGGTTTGTTGTTTAACGCCGCACTCAGCAATATTCCAGCTATATGACGGCGGTCTGTAAATAATCGAGTCTGGACCAGACAATCCAGTGATTGATATCATGAGCATCGATCCACGCAATTGGGATTGTTGTTGTGATGGGGGTTTATGTTCATTCGGTAGTGATAGGGGTTTATGTTCATCAGACAGTAATGTGATTGTGGTTAATGTTCATCAGCCACTGCTGTGATGGGGGTTTATGTTCATCAGACAGTGTTGTGATGGGTGTTTATGTAAACCATGCACTGTTCGTGATGGGGGTTTATGTTAAAAACGAACTGTTGTAATAGGGTTTATGTTCATCAGGCACTGGTGTGATTGGGGTTTATGTTAACCACACACTGTTGTGTTGGGGGTTTATGTTCATGATGCACTGTTGTAATGGGGGTTTATGTTCATCAGACAGTGCTGTGAGAAGGGTTTATGTTCATCAGACACCGTTATGGTGAACGAGCAGAACCTGGGTAATTGTTAACATGTTTTAGCCGTAAAAACGTAACTATGCTTCATACAAGGTTAAAATAATATTTATAATTCTGAAATTAAATAATGCATCCTTCAATATATATTTATGAAGGCATCTCCTCGACTGTATTTGCAATTTGCACGCATATGTCAATGCACGGTGGACAATTTGGATGTTTGCATGTTGGATGAGCATGATACTTATACACGTGATTTTTGCTGTGAACAGCACACAATGCTTGTTTAGCCATCGGGTGCACATGAAAACACTTCTGAAAATAACGCTTACATCGACGCGTGTCGTCACGTCAAGAAGACTCGCTTGGCGCATCTACCTAATCGATACCAAAATGCCACATTACCAACTCAGACATATCCTTGGTTGTGACCAATCAGTGGCAGAACCGTACGCAACCAGTTGAGGGAGCATTACACCCGGCTCTGACGTCCAGAAATACGCCCAGTTTTGCTTCCACGTCACCGCCATGTACACCTAGCTTGGTGTAGACAGCATCTAAGGTTCAGAAGACAAAACTGGGACAGTGTACTGTTCACAGATGTGTCCAGGTTTCATCTGGATAGCTCTGATGATCAGGCAAGGGGCCACATGTGTCTAGGAGACTATTTTAGCAACGCTTGCGTTGCTCAACGTCGTCAGTTTTCGGTATGGCATCACAGCTCATGGGAGAAAACAATTCATCGCCGATCATGGCAATTTGAATTGTGTACGCTACCGGGACGACATTGTTCAAGATTCCTGGGATGTGACCAATCAGTGACAGAGCTGTACGCAACCGTTTGAGGGAAAATAACATCCGGCCCTGACGTCATGACATGCATCAACCATGTCAGCGAGCCTGACGACCCGATCCCGTTAGTCACCTCTTACCGCCTGTTACGGCAAGCATGGGTTGCTGAAGACCTATTCTAACCCGGACTTTCACGGGGGTTATGTCAGATGTTAGGTACTTACTTATACTCCTGATACTATATACTCCCGATGAAAGTTTTTGACAAATGATTGCATGACCTTGAAGGTCAAGATCAGTATAAACTAGGCGTCGAAACATATTTTTGTTCAACGTCGCACTCAGCAATGTTTTTTAGTTATATGGCGGCGGTCTGTAAATAATCGATTATGGACCAGAAAATCCTGTGATCGACGTCATGACCATCGATCTCTACGCAATTGGGATACGATGACATGCTTCAACCCGATCCCGTTAGTCGCCTTTTACGACAAGCATGGGTTGCTGAGGACTTATTCTAACCCGGATCTTAACGGGTGGATAAACCTGAACATCGAGTGTTTCTCAAGGCTGCAAAATAATCGTAGAAAGGTTGCAGATTTATTCCTATGATGAAAGTAACACAAGTTGTGATATTCTCAATCATTTATTTCGTACTGCGACTCATTATGCCCGTGCACGGCTGAAGATGTAGAAGATTCCTGGAAGTAAAATACAAATATATGAAAGGAATATTTGGAGGCAGATTTTTTAACGTCACTATGAAATTCATTATGTTGTTGTTGTTGGTTGGTTGTTTAACACCGCACTCAGCAATATTCCAGCTATATGACGGCGGTCTGTAGATAATCAAGTCTGGGCCAGACAATCGAGTGAATGATATCATGAGCATCGATCCACGCAATTGGGATACGATGACATGCATCAAACATGTCAGCGAGCCTGACCACCTTATCCCGTTAGTCGCCTCTTACGACAAGCATAGTCACCTTTTACGGCAAGCATGGGTTGCTGAAGACCTATTCTACCCCGGAATCTTCACGGGTATGAAATTTATTAAACAATATTTGAGCGGACATCTCTCTTTAACATATCTGTGTTGGTGTATATAAGAGGGGCGTTCAATAAGTTTTGCAACTTCAATATAAGACCAAGTCGCAGAATATCTTTTGCACTAAGTCTTATTTTTCAATATAATCTCCATTCACCTTAATACACTTCTTCGGGGGCACGGGTGGCCCAGTCGTCTAAGGCGCCGCGATACGCTGTGCAGAGTTGCGTCCCTTGGGCACGACAGGAACCTATGATTGTGGGTTCGAATCGGTTCACCCCAATTATGTTTCTAGGTTTCACCGAAGTGGTAAACGTCTGAGACATGCATCACTTCGGGCTTTCCTCCCACATTAGGCTGACACGCCGCGATATAACTGTAATACTGTTAAAAGCGGCGTTATACCCAACTCACTCACACTCACAAAATACACTTATTCCATTTGACCTTCAAGCTTTTAATATCACTTTTATAGGAATCCGCAGATTGGCCCTCTTACCACGCCTCTGTCGCAGCCTTTATGTCCTCGTCATCCTGGAAGCGTCTTCCACTTAGGGCAGATTTCATTTGCTGGAACAGGAAATAGTCACTGGGGGCTAAGCCGGGGCTGTAGGGTGGGTGAATTAACTGTTCGAATCCACATTCACATATGGCGGCCTGTGCAAATTCTCGACTTGTGAACAGGAACGTTGTCATGCAAAAGTAGAATTCCACGTGTTAACATCCCACAACGCGAATAGATTTTCGCAATTCTTTCATTACATGAGGAATACTGTCCATACAGTAATATGCCTCTTGCATCCCAAAATATGGTGGCCATTACCTTGCCAGCCGATGGTTGAGTGCGAAACTTCCTTGGAGGCGGAGAATTGGGGCGCTTCCATTGCATGGATTCCAATTTAAACTAAGCGGCAAAAGAAAGTATAGGTTGGCAATTTGTAATTTTCCTAAAAACAGCGATTAATAGTGGAAAGTGGGTATTGGGAATATGACTGCCCAGGAACAGGTACCAAAACACACCTCACCCGAACGCGCCACCTTTGACGGCGCTCATGCGGTGACAAAAAAATGGTGAAACAGCTTTCCCGCATATGGCATAAACTGCACGTGCATGTTTGCTGTATGAATGCGTTCGTCTGCAGGGTATAACCACACGTGATGAAAGCACACAAAAGAAATGCCACGACTGTCACAGGGGCAGAGAGAGAGAGAGAGAGAGAGAGCTATCGGCATGGCCGAAATGGGGGCAACACAGGTCCAAACTGCCAGAAGGTTTGGTTGTACACCATTGACAGTAGCCAGGCTGATTCAACGGTACAGGCAGACAGTGAAGACACAGGACAGGCCTAGAACCGGACGACCCCAAGTGACAAAACCACTGGAAGACGGTCAGATACGGCTCATTCACCTGCGAAACAGATTCGTAACGGCGACGGCGACGGCGACGGCAGCAACAGCGTTGGGACATCCCATTAGCCAACGTACAGCACGACGACGACTTAGTGCTGCTGGAATACGAGCGTATCATCCTTTCCGAGGAATGGTACTGACTGCTCAAAATCGACGCCTGATGGCTGCGATTGGCGAGGCAGGTTCGACGCTGGTAAGTGAGAAATTGGCGTCGATAGCTGTTTACTGATGAAAGTCGGTTTAACTTGTTTCGAATTGACGACAGAGAACGAGTTTATCGACGAAGAGGGGAACGTTTGGCTCCGGCGTGTATTCGAGAGGTCCATCCATTCGGCGGGGGAGGTGTCATGGTGAGGGCGGTATTTGTGGAGATCAGAAGACTGATTTGGTGATTATACAGGGAAACCTGAACGCTGTGCAGTACAGAGACCAAGTGTTGCAGTCAGTTGTGCTTCCGTTCTTACAAAACCAACAGCAGGGGACATTGTTTCAACACGACAATGCCAGGCCCGATACTGCAAGACTGACTCGGAACTTTCTAAACCAACAGAACGTCACCCGATATGAATCCAATTGAACATCTGTGGGACCATCTTGACAGACAGATTAGAGTAAGCCATCAGCCTCCCGTCGACAGACAAACATTGCAGCAGGCCCTGAGAGACGAGTGGCAACGGATTCCAGTCCACCTCATCAGAAGACTGACGTCATCGATGAGGCGGTGTATCACAGCATGCATTGAAGCAGCTGGAGGTCACACAAGCTATTGAAGGCAACTGTGTCCACAATGAACTTGTAGTGGGTCTGACAATTTTTTGGTGACATTTCAGACAACTTTTGAAAAAGAAATTTCTTACCCAACCATTGTCTACCTTGAGCTTACATTACCTGTGATTGCACAATTTCATTCAAACTGTGGTTGATCAATCATTTGTTACCCCTCCCTAGATTATATTATAATTCACAACAAAACCTTTTCTTGTTATTTTTTTATCAATCATGGATCATGCCGCCAGGTTTAGTTTCTGGGTCCCAGTGGTGGATCCATGTTTCATCACCTGTCACTAGACGATAAAGAAATCCTGCTTCATCAATGGTAAAGAGATCCAGGAGGTCTCGACAACTTTCAGTTCTCTGATGGCGACCTAGAGCTCTGAGGTTTCTAGGTACGCATCTTGCAGATACCTTGGCCATACCAAGATGCTCAACTGATAATTGGAACTCACTAAAAAGTTAAGATACTTTCCCTCGTCGGTTAGACAAAATTCTTCTTTCTATAGCAGCAATGGTTTCTTGTTGGGTGGCATCTGAAGGCCTGCCTGACCTTGGGTCATCGTCTATGGAGTCCCTACCCCTTTTAAACTGTAAAGACCAACGGCAAACTGTGGAATAGTCAGGAGCATCCTTACCCATTACTTTGCACATGCGATCATGGATTTCTTTTGCCTTGCATCCCTCCTTGGTAAGGAACTTTATTACTGCACGCTGTTCATGTTTGAGAGAATCCATGATTGTGACCACCCTTAGGTGAATGAAGTCATCACATCTAACTTATTGTTGTGTCTGGAACATGTTATGACACGTGTCAACCTGATGATATGACTATTGTCACACCTACCACAAGTTGACATTGTTTGTGTAAACACAAATGCCAAAGTTGCAAAACTCATTGAACGCCCCTCGTATGTGTGTGTCCGTGTATGTATCTGTATGTGTGTGTGTGTCCGTGTTTGTATCTGTATGTGTGTATGTGTATGTGCGCGTGCGTGCAAGATTTGCTCATTACCATGCTGCATTCTATGTAGCTAACCCAATATCAATGTGAATGTGATACAAATGTCCATGTTCAATTCTTAATATATTCTTCACATATCACGTATTCTTCTTATACAATGTAATTCTTACCCATGTTAGATCAGTCCCCAGGATCGAGACCTTCCACTGATGTGTCCAGCAGAAGGTTAATAAGGTGGTGGAGGAGGAGGAGGATGACGACGGCCATCAGGTGGTGGAGGAGGATGACGAGGATAATGACGACGGCCATCAGGTGGTGGTGGAGGAGGATGATGATGATGATGATGACGACGGCCATCAGGTGGTGGAGGAGGAGGATGACGAGGATGATGACGACGGCCATCAGGTGGTGGTGGAGGAGGAGGATGATGAGGATAATGACGACGGCCATCAGGTGGTGGAGGAGGAGGATAGCCATCAGGTGGTGGGGGAGGAGGATAGCCATCAGGTGGTGGGGGAGGAGGATAGCCATAAGGTGGTGGAGGAGGAGGATAGCCATAAGATGGTGGAGGAGGAGGATAGCCATAAGGAGGAGGAGGACGATGATGATGTCTCCGGTGTGGGGGAGGAGGAGGTGGAGGGCATGGCCGAGTATCTTCTAGTACATGTTGGTCAATCACTTTCTTGAGATTGTGCAGTGTGGCGTTGATGTCCGAAACTGAAAACATTGAATACTCAGGTTGAATGTCACGTTGCAACTTTTTGTTTGTAAGTGTTTCTTCTAGGATGCGGAATTATTATTTTAATAATTATTTATCTCATTTCCCCCAAAACCAAATATTAATGCGTCATAAAACACCCATTTACAAGAGCTTTTTGCGGCGTTACCTGTTCAAACGTAATTAATTTCGATGCGGAAAGCTTTAACTGTGGCGAATCTCGCTATCGTTGTAAACAAGGAAGTGACAATGTGAGTGAGTGAGTGAGTTAGAATTTAAAGTCACATCGGCAGTATTTCAGACATATCGTGACTATAAAATGTTATACATGATAAATACAATTAGACTATATAAAACCCTGCCAACAAAGGCCAGTAGAATATTAAGATATATCACAGATTAATATTTATAAAACTAGTAGGTTACCACAGTAAGATATCGCTGTATACAAGAAGACATTATAAAATCGGGCTATTGATCAACAGCAACCAAAGTTAGGCCACCATACTAGGGATCGTGGGGGCTTACGACACTCCTGTTACCTTCACCGTTCTCCAGCAGGATTTACACCATCCCTTCAGCTGCTGGCAATGATACTCAATATAGCTATCAATTAAAATGATAACAAAACTACGTTTTAAAACTGTGGTAGGAATAAAGTACTTTAAATGATGTGGTCTTACATATCCTCTCAGGGGGACAATAATTTTACACTACTTCAACCCTCTGAAGATACAGCCACTAACAATCAAAGTTACAAATAAGACACTCCAAATATCACAAAATTTAACACAAAAATCTACACATTTTCACAATTTATCAATAAGTTCAATATCTTAAAAAAAAATAATAATAAAATGTGATGAGAACTAATACGAAAAGATGATGATTTTAAATAATTACCCCTTGTTTTGGAGTGAGTGAGTGAGTTAAAGTTTAACGTCACATCGGTACTATTTCAGCCATATCGTGACGAGACAAAATTTGACATTGAGAATATATATTTAAACAAAATAAAAATACTGTCGTCAAAGGACAATATATTAACTAGTATATCACAGATTTACGTAAAACTAGTTTGAGAGCATGTAAAAAGAAATTAGTATTCAACAACACAATATCAAAACGGGCTATAGATCGCCACCCTCTGAAGGTGGATCATAGTACTGGGGACCATGGGGACTTACAGTACTTTTGCTACCTGCATGGGCCCTAGCAGGATTTAATCAACCCTTCAGTTGTAAGTGATGATTGACAAATTTAGCAAAACATTAAAACAACACATATTCTACGATTAAAAAACGGGGCAGAAATAAATATACTTTGAAAGACGTGGTCTTACATACCCTCTCAAGGGGACATTAATTTTACACTACTTGAACCACCTTAAAGAACAATTTCATTAAAATCAGATCTTAGTTCTCACTATCGCTAAACAAAGTCCTGAGGACATCCCATTACGGGTCACGTCAGAACGACCTTTCATCCGACCAATCAAAGCGTCGCTTACCAGATCATGAAAGTGACAGTCGGAATGTGTTTTTTAATCATGCCACCTCGAAAATGTTAACACGGGGTATTCCGAATGAAAGTTACGACCCGTACGACTGATTCCGTCAAAATTATCATCTTTCTCTAGCTTCCGTGGGATAAACATTTGAATGGATGAGGCGTTGCACAGTACGTGGGAAGCACTGCCATACAATCGCAATCACATAGTAGACATTCCAGAATGTTCGTTTGTTCAGTTTTCAAAATTTTAATCGAGAACTGTGTCAACATATTTATTCATATATATTCCAGCGTAGTCTGAAACGGATGTCGCCAGATTGAAACGAGTGACTGATGTCGGCTTCTTGTTAGTCATTTCAGTGGTCGGGCAAAGTTTGCGAAAGTTGGTTCTGACGTGAACCGTATTGGGAAGTTCTCAGATCTTTGTTAAGCGGCAGCAAAAACTTTGATCTGATTTGAATGAGATCGTTTCAAGGATACAGCCACTAACAATCTCGGTTATCAAATATATTCTACCAATTACAAAAAAGTCCTTTATTATATAGAAAACATATCAGTCAGAATTTATCAATCTATTCAATTTCCTTGTAAAAAAAAAAGAGAATTAAATGAGAATTTATGTTAAAAAGATCCTTGATGGATGAAACTTTGAAATACTGATCCCTTGCGATGGAAAAGTCAACACAGTCAAGCAGGACATGCTTGACTGTGATTCTTTCGTCACAGGGGACGCAGAACGGAGGATCCTCACCTTTTGAATAAATATTCATGAGTATAACGAGAATGGCCAAAACGACATCGTCATAGAAATGGCCTCTTCAAATCTGGACTGACAGCCCAAGCTGGTGTAACCGATATTTGGTGTAATTTCATGTACTTTATATTTATACCTACTTGGGTGTCCCACTTCTTTTTCATTAGACAGAGTTGCGTCCCTTGGGCACGCCAGAAACCTATGATTGTGGGTCAACTCACTCACTCACTCTTTTGCATTAGATCACGGATATAAAACCTAGTCACGCGTTGTAAGATTGTGACAGAATGCGAATGAAAACCTAACGTATTTATTGCCCAACAAGTGATACTGCATGTGCATGTCATGTTGGTGTGTTTCGGAGCCAGACTCTCACGTGGTTGTGTGTTTGCGATTTTTCCATCTTATACCAAATTTCAGCAGTATATCATTCTTTCCACACAAATCAATCCCAATCCATGCAGTGTGGATGTGTCCATGCAGGAAGCAAAGGCACTGTAAGTCCCCATGGTCCCTAGTATGGTGATCTCCCTTTAGTTACTGACGATCTCTAGCCCATTTTTATCTTGTGTTGTTCACTAATACTTATGTCTTTTATATATTCTCAACTAGTTTTAAATAGTCTCTGTGATATTCTAGTTTTTGTACTGTCCATCGTTGACAGCTTTTTATATTGTCTAAATATGTGTATTATTAATGTACTTCTCGTCAAGATATGGCTGAAATACTGTCGATGTGACGTTAAATTTTAACTCACTCACTCACTCACTCAGTGTGGATGTCGGCAACACTGTCAGATATTTAAGATTTTACTACTTTGGCCTTCTTTTATTCCAGAGTATATGTCAACTCAGTATGAACTGTTGTCAAAATTGACAATACATCGACCAAGGTCTATGAACTCTTTTGTAAAGGGAAGACAATAGTAATAACTATGACCATGTCAACACAACTATAATTGTCATTAACGACAATTCGTGAATGACAACATAATGTCCTGAACCTGCTTATGATGTCATTATGGGGCGGTCGGGTAGCCTAGTGGTTAAAGCGTTCGCTCGTCACGCCGAAAAACCCGGGCTCGATTTACTACATGGGTACAATGTGTGAAGCCCATTTCTGGTGTCCCCCCCCCCCCCCCGTGATATTGCTGTTATATTGCTAAAAGTGGCGTAAAAGCATACTCACTCACTCACTCACTCACAAATATCAGGTGCTGATACCTGAACTTATATAATGTATTTTACTAGAATCTTTGAGTGAGTGAGTGAGTTAAGATTTAACGTCACATCGGCAGTATTTCAGCCATATCGTGATGAGAAGTACATTAATAAGACATATATTGAGACGAAATAACAACCTGTCAACGATGGACAGTACAATAACTAGTATATCACAGTTCTGATTTAAAACTAGTTATGAGAACTAGAATCTGTATGGGTAGATATGTAATATGAAGTTAGTACTGTTAGCATTATTATCAGTTTACTATTAGGACTTGAGTAATTAGGTACTTACAATTTAGTGGGAATTATGTAATCGCTTTTGTTTATGTTTGCTTTGTAATCAATTATTTTCTTTACCTATCTTTTGTGGGTCTGTCATTTCTACTGCCACTAATGCGCATCGTGTGACAGGTTGCCAATAACTGCGGTAACCGATATCTCTCCTGCTCCCTATAAACGACTTTAATATATTGAAATACGGTTACCGCACCTGAGTTGGAAACAATATTTTCCTTCAGACGACATAGTCAACTTACTGTCTTTCACTGTTGAAGACGAAATGTCCTCTTGGATGATCCTTTCCTGCTGTTCTTTCACCATTGTCCGTACACTATTGACAAGGAAGGCCACGTCATCTTTAAGTGCATCTGAATAGAACAATCATTGCTCGTGATCTACACTGACCTACGTTTACCTTAGGTCAAACTAGTATTGACCAGTGAAGATCGAGACTCGATCATTTACTGTTTGTTTGTTTTTTTGTTAACGCCGTACTCGGCAATATTCCAGCTATAGGCCCTTTAAGATTCGGGGTAGAAAACCTCGATCCCAATTGCGTGGATCGATGCGCATGATATCAATCACTTGATTGTCTGGTCCATATTCGATTATTTACAGACCGTCGTCATATAGCTGGAATATTGCGGAGTTAAACAACAAACCAACCAACCAGCCGGGGTAGAAAAGGTCTTCAGCAACCCATGCTTGCTGTGTAAATGGCGACTATGCGTGTCGTAAGAGGCGGGATCGGTTGAAGGATGTCATCGATCCCAATTGCGTGGATCAAAGTTCTTGATGTCAATCACTGGATTGTCTGGTCCAGGCTCGATCATTTACAGACCGCCGTCATATAGCTGGAATACTGCTGAGTGCGGCGTTAAACAACAAACAAACAACGGCACCGATCCTGACCACCAGATCCCGTTAGTCGCCCCCTACGACAAGCATAGTCGCCTTTTACGGCAAGCATGGGTTGCTGAAGACCAATTCTAGTCGAATACGACACAAGCTAGAACTAAATGTTGATGATGCATAGATTAGTTCCGTTCAACTTAAACAGCAGTTATTGAATGTACAAACGTGCTAAAATGTTACACAGAACGTTTACAGACCGCCGTCATATAGCTGGAATATTGCTGAGTGCGGCGTTAAACAAAAACCAACCAACTACTACCGTTTCCTGAGTTCGAGAAAGCCGACACGTCGTGGTATCACATATAACGTCTTTTAACCAAATCGCACATTCACTGAAAAGTACCTCTGTGAAACAAAGGTGAAACGGATCTCGATGAGGACTGAAACTTATATTGATCAAGAGAATAGATAATAAACGATTTCGCTACTCGCCTTTATCCGCACCCACTTGGCCCTCTGCATTGGTTGATTGTCCAGCTGCTCCCTGAAGGGAACACCCAACAACAGCACACAGGAGAAGAGGCAACAGCTGAGACATGGTGCCTCGCAAGCAGTCTCTGGGGTCTGTGATCCTGGGTCAGCAATTTATACCTGAATCTTAATGTGTTTCAGTGTTGCAACCTTGGAATGTTCCACTGAAGGTTAATCAGTTTATTTATACTCAACAAAATAAGAAAGTTTACATGTTATGTACACGCATATGAACAGTGTTCCATTCAGCTGATGAAGGGATAAAAAGGAGCCCTGAAACGTTTGTAACGGGTGCCACCCATTGAGTTTGTTTGTTTGTTTGTTGTTTAACGCCACACATTGAGCAGGATTAGTGAACACCTGGTGTCATCACTATTTGATAGTGATTCATATTGTTTTTGTTTTTTCGTTTGTTGTTTAATTATTAACACGGATCTTCACGGGTCCAGTGATTCATAAACACATGCTCATTGGTTTGTTTGTTTAACGCCGCATTCAGCAATATTCCATCTATATGAAATAATCGAGCCTGGACCAGACAATCCAGTGATTGATATCATGAGCACCGATCCACGTAATTGGGATCGATGACATGCATCAAACAAGTGAGCGAGCCTGACCCCCCGATCTCGTTAGTCGCCTCTTGCGACAAACATCGTCGCCAACCATGATATAGTCGGATTCGTACAATCGAGAGACCCGTGAAGATCCGGTGTAGCATACGTCTTCAGCAACCCATGCTTGCCGTAAAAGGCGACTAGTCTATGCTTGTTGTAAAAGGCGACACACGGGATCGGGTGGTCAGGCTCGTTGACTTGGTTGATGCATGTCATCGATCCCAATTGCGTGGATCGATGTTTATGATGTAAATCACTTGATTGTCTGGTCCAGACTCGATTATTTACAGACCGCCGTCATTTAGCTGGTATATTGCTGGGTGCGGCGTTAAACAACAAACAAACAAAAAAACAATCGAACAGGTTGAGCATGCATTAAGTTAGGTATGTTCACCGTTGTGTGGTCTGTTACCAAAGTTGGACAACGTCATATTTAGAGGTGGGTTAGCCTGGTGATTTAAGCGTTCGCTCGTCACAACAAAGGCCGAGGTTCGATACCTCACATGGTTTTATTATATTATGTGAAACCCATTTCTGGTGTCAAAGCCGTAATATTGGTAGAAAGGTGCGTAAATCCCTTCTCGCTCAAACAAGCCATAATCATTGACAGATCGTTCAATCGATCCTCCTAAATAATTTTGGAACCAACTGCTTGTCACCCTGTAGATTGGTTCATTCTGGACAGAGGCCACCTTCAGGCACACGTTCAGCTACGGTGTTTCATACCGCTTAGATTACAAAATGATGTTCCTAGTTTTTCTCTGAAGAATCGCGATTCCATATGAACAGTGTATAGTTTCGGGAAAGGAAACACCATTGTTTGGGTTGACATATATATTTGAAGCTTATGTGATTAAGTGCCGAATAACATCCCCATTTCATCTTACAATTGTCCACCCCTTGTGTCCCCGCGGTCATTGCGGTGGAAAAGTGCGTAAATTTCTACTCACTCATTTTGTTACTAAAGTTTACAACACAAAACACACCCCTTCACCCCACAATAAACATAGTTCGGTAACTCCTGTCGGGAATAATGTGCATGTTTTGATGTAGCCACTCAAACAAATCCTGATAGATCTCTCTCACAAACATTCCAGTATTCGGACCCCTGCCGTAATTATAGCAACCTTCAACAACAATAGCTAGTTTTGATAGGACCATAAACTCACACATTTGTTGAAATCCACTGTACCTGTATGTGAAATGCCAGATTGCAATCACTGGAAACTGCCTTCTCTACAACACTGTATTTCGTTTAACAGAACTTAGTGTAATTTGAAATCATCTGTATGAAACACCATCGTTAATATGCAATGTATTCTGTGGGCCTATGGAATGTCTTTACAGTTAAAGAACAACACTAGATCCTTTCAACTACGTGTCATGATCACCTGTAGCTGCCATAGTGCAATCTCAGCATTACAGAAAATAATTGTGAGAAAGCACTACTTCTCAAGCCATAGAGTTAGTGATTCAAAACGTCAACAACGACATAAGCAATCAGTGATTATTATTATTATCGGCTTTCAGACGGCGGTCTGTATGTAAATATAGTCAGGACCAGACAATCCAGTGATTGACATGATGTTTGTTGTTTAACGCCGCACTCAGCTATATGAGGACGTTCTGTAAATAATTTCATTTAGTGCTTCTCTAAATGGGTTTATTGAAACCATAAGGCACCTCTTTGTTTACTTAGCTTACATCATTTCCTCTTCCAATCTCCCGCCACTTACGTCATAATTCTACTTCCTATGACGTCATCAAACTTTCTTTTGCGTCATCACCATCGTCCGTTAGTTCTGTCAAAATTTTCTGTACCCAGTTTTTGTACAGCAATTCTCAACTTTTGGCTCTTCGGCTCTACTTTTCGGCTTGTGACTGCTAATTTTGACTCCTCTTCACCGATTATAATTACTCCTCGTCTTCGACTTTCTCTTTCGCCATACACCGCTCATAATGCCACCAAAGCGTAAGGCATCGGTGAATCACAAGCTGGTGAGGACCGGCGGTAAGAACCGGAGGTCTACTACTGCAATTAGGACGTCATTAGCAACAACAGCTACAACACCGGGTGAGGTACCAAACTTCGTTTCACACGATAGGCCAAGGTCTGCAATGCTAAATGTCAACGTCAATTCTTCATTTTTATTGCAATCTCTTGCCCCTGTGGCAGCCGCTCCCGCCCCGGAACCTCCCACTCTGGCAACCACAGCTGATCAGCTATCTCAACAGTTAGGTGCCATCATGGAACTTATTACAAATAATGGTTCCTCAGTCATATCTTCTAGGCCTCTTCTTAACAACACCCCAACAGTAAGGAGCTACGTTACTGATAATTCTGTCAGTATTTGTCAGGCCGCGGCCGATCCTGGAATTCCCTCTGACGTCACGGCCTCGCCGATTGGTCACATGGGAGATCCCCTCTCCTACATGGCCGACAACATTGGCGCACATGTGAAGCAAGCTATGGGGGAAACGATTTGGAAAGGGGAAAATGTGGATCTGGCTGTGCTGTTCCCTAAAGCGAACGAAGCTGACCGACAGCACAGGTAAGGTGACGCTGACGCAAGTACAGCCTCAAAGCTTGCCAGGCAAGTCGCTTGGCATCGGTGCATGGACAACATCCAGTCTATTAATGACAACATTTCTCCACAGGATTGCTCAGGCACGTACGCCTGTTTTGATGAAGCAGTTAGGATGGTCCAGGAGCTTTGCTCTCCAAATTTGATGTTAAATTAGCATTTCGCATTATTCCAGTTCACCAAGCAGATCACCTGGGAATCGGTGATAGAGTTATTTCCAATTGTACTGTCTGTCAGTCTCTTGTGTTAGTCACTCGAGAACAAGAGAATGTGAAGACTCCCCAACACTGCAGCCTTCTGCATTACCCAGATTGCCAGAAGGGCTGTATTCCTGGTAGCAAACTAGGGTACTCTCCCATGTCAGTCAACAGATTGGAAGGTACCAAACCTAAGGCACCGAGAACAATGGGGAGTCGGAGAACTTGGTACTTGGGATGCAATCTTGACATTTCGAAAGCGAGGTCCACATGGTCTTTCATGTTTTTCCTCAATCTTGTCAATCACATTAGTGTCAAAGGGGACAGAAAATTCAATTATATACATGATTTCATTGGATTTATCAAAAGAGACAAGATCAGGTTTGTTGGCCTGGATACGTCTGAGGCTGTAAATTGGCCTATTCCAGAGAATTTTGTATTTATCATTTTCCATGACGCCCTCTAAATATTCCGGGTCATACCATGGATGGACCTGTGTCAAAACCACAATCATGGCGAAGACGGTAATAAAATGATCGAGCTACACCATCATGTCTTTTAAGATACTGTGTTTGTGCCAAAGCTGGGCATCCACTGACAATGTGTTGGACAGTCTCATTCAATTCATTACATAATCTACATTTCATATTTACATTTTGATTCAAAATCACACACTGACGGTTTCGAGTGGGAAATGACTGGTCCTGGCCCCGATTTCTCGAAACAAACTTAAGTTCAAAAACTGACTCAAGTCTGAGTTTTTACTCAAATTTGAGAAAACTCAGCAAAATGCATTTCTCGAACCAAACTGAGTTCGATTTTGAACTCAAACTGAGTTTACAATTTGAGTTAGGTAGGAAGGTAACTTAAGTTTTTTTGTCGGTGATAACAAGGCGGTGTTGAATAGGCGTAGACGTCGTAGGCAGAAACAAAAATCAACATTGTCAAGGAGATTAGTCGATAGACAAAATCCTCTTCAGTTCATGGAACCCGAGGAGTTATTCATGAGGCTCCGTTTCCGTGCGGAAAGCATTTTATTTATTGTTTCCCTTGTTTGTGAGAAACTTGAACGGTGCTCCAACCGAAGCAGCCTATTACCCGTTTGAACGCAGGTACTTGTCGCCCTGCGTTTCCTGGCCACTGGATCTTTTTATTCTTTGATCGCCGATTCATATTCGATTATTTCAACTTCTTCGGTGTTTCGGTCAGTCAGAGATGTATGCTCTTGTCTGATCGAACATCTCCGGCATTTTGTATGTATGCCAACTGGACAAGATGCAGACAAGATCAAGAAAATGTTCTTCAAATTGCGGGCCATTGCTCGCCACAATATCAGTGGTGTTATTAATTACTAGTTCAAATAAGGGGGAGCTACTCTAATTCTTGTCATTTCTATATAAAAAACTTTTCCCTTTCTAAAACGAACAGATATCATATCATGACATAATTCCTGATATTCTGACGAAAACTTCCAATAATAATTACGTTTAACATATTTTAAGATATACACTTTAAATTTTCCAATACCTTTTGTAAAATGCATAAAAATAAACGCCTTCAATCGTTTAAAAAATCAAATTTTAAAGAAATATATTATAAAATATAATCAATTCCCCATAATAACAATAATTTATCATTAATGAATCTAAAAAATTATACATATAATTTAATTTTTCAGGTTTCCCCAAAGTTCTTGGCTGGCTGCTTAGATGGAACCTTCATTCGCATTCTAGCACCCTCAAGGAATGAAGTCGATTATTTGATTCGAAAAGGATTTCACTCACTCGATGTTCAGGTAATCATATTATGTTTATGAGACTAAATAATTGTTATTGCCTGAAACTAAAACCACTTAATGTTCATGTTCTTTTTATGTTTCATGAAATGTATGAAAATAGAATCTATATTTTGAAATTCACAAATCACTAACTACACAGTGGCAGCCAAAATATGAATAATACCATTTCAATTATTCATTTTACTGACCTGCTGTGTTTTTTGCTTATAAATGTATTGAACTGACCTATTAATTCTATCACTTATCAGATGATATGCGATGCCAACTACAAGTTCAGCAATTTGTGTTGTGAAGTGGCCAGGGAGTGTCCATAACAGCCGCATCTTCATGGATAGTAAAATCAGTGTTGCTTTTGAAAATGGTACGGGTTCATAATTCATCTTTAATCTAACATAACTTTTAAGGACACAGTTCATTTACAGAACCAATAATATTTATTGCTAAGGGAAAGAGGCAAACAGCCTCTTGATATGATTATTTCTTAAAAATGTATTATGATGGTTCCAAGACAATTGGTTATTGTTATTGCATCACTATTAAATCAGTAATAAATTCATTTTCTGCATGTCATGATCAAATGTCACCAGAAAGAATCACACAAATTCTGATCTGCTTCATTTCATAGGAACATACAAGGGCTTTCCCCTTGGAGACTCGGGATATCCATGCAAGTCTTACTTAATGACACCTTTCCTCACAACCTCATGCCGGGCTGAAGAAAGATATGACAGAAGTCACTGTAGAACTAGAATTTTAGTAGAACAGAGTTTTGGAATTTTAAAACGAAGATTTTCTTGCTTACACAGTGGATTAAGAACAACACCTCATAATGCTTGTAAAATTATAACTGCCTGTGATTCTACATAATATTGGTATTGATAGAAAAGATATAATAAATGTTGATCATGATGATATTGAGATGAATAATAATGTCATTGTCCATGTTGCTGATGAATGGACAGGTAGCAATGTTTGTAAAAACTTGTGCCAGCAGTTTCTCAGCTAAATGTTTGTAATATGAAATACTTTAAGTGGGAAGGTGGCAAGGGATTGGCTTGTTCAATTTTCTCTAGATTATCAATGTAAATTGCAACTGACATTTACTGACCTATGCATAAATGCATTGATGCTATCTGTATTTGATGTAGCTCCCAACTGTTTTGATACATAGATGCTTGTATTTGTGGTCAAAAGAATTTTGCTATTAACAATTTGTTTGATAGATAATGCTGGTTAATATCTGGTATCTTCCTGCTTCTTCTAATACTTGTGTACAGGTAAACAGGAGCTATTAGACAGCCCAGGTATAGTCAGGGATGAGTGACTTTGCTAGTTAGACAAAGTAGGTATGTGGATCCGTCAATGTTACTGTCAATAGGAATGCATGAAAATAAAAATAATAATAATAATAATAATAATAAAATAGTTTATTAATGTGTCATGTGTACATAATACACCTGGCCATTACTGGCCTAAAAGACACTCCTAAAATTATACAATCAATGAAATACATAAATAAAACATTATAACTAATAATATCTTTATATGTATACAGCAACCCCACCCCCCGCCACAGACACATATTCTCACGCAAATTCAACCTAGACACCAGTTCACACAGCTTAGCACCCCCCCCCCCCCCCCCCCCCCATATACATGTCCCAGATCAGCGAGTCACAGAAATTCAACTCGGTCAATCAATCACACGCATTATTCATTATGACCCACACATTCAATCACCCACAAGTTCAACCGTGTCAATCAACCATTCTTTATTCAATCTTTATTCTCTTGAAACTTGACTACACGTCTATCTTTATGTTCTTCATTTTGTACTTTCATTTCATTTTACTCTTCTTCTAATGTTACACATTTCTTTCTTAATATTAGTATTTCCAGCTCTAACTTTTCCTTCTCTAATTTGGCAATGATGTTTTTGGATCTAAAGTATTCTGCTTGTTCTTTTAATGTAATGGTTTCTTGTAAAAATTTCTTTTTTTCGGCCCTGAGGGTAAGAATTTCTTCCTCATGCAATTTAGCTTTTTTTTTTGGGTGGCTCCTTGAAAGGACCATTGCAGGGACTTGGGGTTGGAACTTGCAGGATTCCCTGTTTGTCAATCACAAGATCCAGTTGCACCGGGCAATCTGAAAGAATAATAATTCATCCAAATTCATAAATTGCTTATCCATGTTTCCACTGTATTTTTATGAGTGAGTGAGTTTGGTTTTACGCCGCTTTTAGCAGTATTCCAGCAAGATCACGAGGGACACCAGAAATGGGCCTCACACATTGTACCAATGTCGGGATTCGAACCCGGGTCTTCTGCGTGATGAGCTTACGCTTTAACCACTAGGATAACCTAACGCCCCATATTTTTATGAGTTTGGTTTAAATCATGATGAGTATCTGTTGATGAATTAACACTTATATCAGAAATATATTTGCATTTAATCATACATAAATGCTGAACCAGGTTTTTTTCATTGACACATGTACCTTTATTGCACAAAAATGCGCTATGTGCTGCTGTTTTCTCTAGGAAGTTATTTAATTCAATTTTTAGTACAAAGCTGACATATGTGTAAGCACATGAAATCCGACATGTACATTATTTAGAACTTACTGGGCTCATTTGACAACATGTCCATGCCCAACCCCGGATCCTCTGATGCAGTTGTTGCAGATAGTGTTCCACTGAAATCTGAAACATTCATGAACAAAATCATTATAGCCATTCTCTTTGTTTATATGTTTGTTGTGTATTTATTTTTAGGACTCTATTATTGTTATGTATGCAGTGAACATGAAATAGCTTTACGACTAATTATGTATTTTCATTATCATTTTTTGAATTGTCAACATATTTTATCACATTATCACATTGACTCATAAGCATCTGTGATGAGTGTTTAATTCATTTTTTTTCAATTGTTTTCATAATTATAATTCATTATATTTTTATAAAAAGTAGTGATATACTTGATATATATATTAAGCATGTGCATATTTATTATACCTTCAGTGTCAAAGCCATCTAACAAACCCTGCAGGGTAGGTCGATCTTGTAGATTTTCAATGATCAACGTCTCGGCAAATGAGGGCGAGACCACCAGTTTTGGGCCGTCTGATGGCATCAGATTTGTCTTTGGCTGAAGACAAATCACCATATAACTTATTACATCTGCTTGTGATGACATTATTGATTTACCTTTGTAAATAACATACTAAAATTAACATACTGAAATGACGATGACAACAATGTTATTGCTTTCTTATTGAGTAAAAGTTCTGTTATTATTTATTCATTGTTTTAATTCCTGTCAGATATTTTGATAATGCTGGCCTTCAGCTGCATTGATGTACTTATATCTTTTAATTAGTTTTCATATGCTGATACGAGATTTGCCGACGCCGCGATAATAGAGTCATACAATAACATTTGCAACTATAGTTACTTACGCATTTAGGGCCTTCACCACCTCCTCCCAGGCTTGTTCTTTAAACCAACAATCGGTCATAACTACTTGGGTTGTCAGTCAAGTGAGTGAGTGAGTGAGTGAGTTAATATTTAACGTCACATCGGCAATATTGCAGCCATATCGTGACGAGAGAAAATGTGACTTTAATAACATATATGTAAACTATATAAAAATCTGTCGACGAAGGACAGTAAAACAACTAGATTATCACAGATATATGTTTAAAACTAGTACAGAACCATAAAATATGACAATTCATAACATTACAATAGATAAAATTGGGCTATATATCACCAGCAACTAAAGTGAGGACACCATACTGAGGACCATGGGGACTTACAGTACCTTTGCTACCTGCATGGACCCCAGCAGGATTTTTACACCATCCCTTTAGTCACTGGCGACCGTTGACAGGGCTTAGCCGGAGATTTAAAACCAACAAATATGCTTCGATTAAAACACTGGCAGATATAAAATTACTTTGATTTATGTGGGCTTACATATCCTCTCAGGGGGACAATAATTTTACGCTACTTCAACCCCCTTCGAGGATATAGCCACTAACAATCTCTGTTAATTATCATATTCTACCAATTTATAAAATATATATCTTTGTACATCAAAATTTATTAATTAATTCTATTTCCTTTAAAAAACCGAGGATTAAATGAGCATGTACTTGATTAAAAAGATCCTTTACAGATAACACTTTGAAATATTTATCCCTTGTGATTGAAAAATGACGAGATCGTTTTACGACGGTGTCGTATTGGCCACAGTCGGTTTACACACGAATATCTGCTGAAGACAGATGAGGACGAACCTCCTAAGTGTATCCCTTGCGATGAAAGGTTCACCGTCAAGCATATATTGCTTGACTGTGTGGACTTTGCAATCACAAGGGATTCACATTATCAAAGTGTAAATCTAAAAGATCTCTTTTCCCGTGTCAACGGGCATCTCATCATAAATTACTTGAAAGAAATTGGTCTGTATAATAAATTTTAAATATGTATGTGAATAATTAAATGCTTGTTTTTAAATTTGGTGTGATGCTATTAGCAACTGACATTATTAAAGGCTCTGTCCATTAATTGTCATCAATTGTTTTTAAATATGACATTGCATAAATAACTAAATTGTGTATATATTAGCTTGGTCTCGTCGCTATATGGCTGAAATAATGCCGATGCGACGTTAAATTTTAACTCACTCACTCACTCACTCACTTTAATTTTTCCTCCCTTCAGCGTGCCGCATCCTTTAAATTTTCGTTCACGTTGTCAATGAGTAAAATTCTTTCTTCTTCGGTCCAATTTTGCCTCCGTTTGCTTTCAGCCATCGCGGATATGTCAGCAGACGATAAAACGTAACATCACGCGCTTCCGTGTTTACATTGGAAACGGAAGTCAAATCTTGCGCAAAGGCCGCTTACATCGCATAAAACAAACTGAGATCGATGTCCTGAGTTAAAAACTCAGCTGAGGTTTTTTTTTCAAACTAAGTTTGAGATTTGAGTAAAAATTTAAGTTTGTTTCGAGAAATCGGAGCCTGAGCAGCAAACAGAAAGCCTTGTTTCACTTTTCAGGCCAGACGACTTCATCCAAGCAAAGGCCTCTGCAGGATTGCTTATCTTCTCAACACACTGCACATAAACTCGATGCAGTGGTCGTTCAGATAGCCCCTCCTTTAAGAACCGAGTCTGGGATGACTTAATGTGGCACTTCGCTTGGTTGACACTCATTTCTGTACCGTCCTGCAGTACAGAACCATAATCAAAATCAACACCGACATTGAGATAATGTCCCACATCCTTGGCTCGTTTTAGAAAACTGTGGAATGCCTTGTTTTCATCATGAGTCTTTACAAGCTTCACAAGAGGATCTGGCGATCTCTAGCCCGATTTTTATAATGTATTGTTGAATAATAGGTTATTCTTTTAATTGTTCTAAACTAGTTTTACTTATAAACTGTGATATGCTAGTTGTTCTACTGTCCGTCGATGACAGGTGTTTTATTCTCATGTCAGTATATTAAATGTTCTCGTCACGATATGGCTGAAATATTGCCGATGTGACGTAAAGCTTTAACTCACTCACTCACTCACTCATGAATAGTCCCAACGTTAATCAAACCACGTCCTCCCATAATGATTGGTAAATATAAGCGATTGAGGGAAGAGCGAGGGTGGTGGGATCTATTGTCTGACATGATTCTTCGTGTGAGGGTGTCAATACCCTGAATTTCTTGTTTCGTCCAATCAAGAACACCAAAAGAATACGAAGGACAGGCATAGCATAAGTATTTGTGGCTTTGACTTTGTTGCGAGTGTTCCTTGATATGGGCATTCTGGAGTTTGTCCCTAATCTGCATCCCCAAGTACGTATAGGCCTGACCTTCAACGAGATGGTCAATAACTCCTCCTCCAAGTAAACTGACTGATCCTCCCTCTTCTACCTTGCCACGTTTCAGATGAAGAATGTTGCATTTGTCGAGTCCAAAGGACATGCCGATGTCATTAGAAAATGACTCGACAAGGGGAATCTGTTTTTGGAGTGTGGATCCTCCATTGGCAATAAGTTCAATGTCATCCATATAAAGGAGGTGAGTAAGGGCTATTGGGGATCTGTGCTGAGGAGGTCAAGGATATCCTTCCTCTTTGCTAAAAAAAAAGCGTAAAAGATTTAATGACAAACAGAAAAGCAAAGGGCTGAAAGAATCGCCCTGAGGTTCCAAAGTCATCACCTGTCACCGAAACATTCCAGTGACTTCAAAATCCATTCGTGAGATACAGACTCATCAGCTTTTCTGTAGTCTATCTACATTGAGAGATTTTCTGTAGTCTATCTACATTGAGAGAGGTTACGGTGTTGAGTTTTAGCCTCTTCAGGGATCATTTTCTGAACGTAAAAGGCGACTAACGGGATCGGGTGGTCAGGCTCGCTGACTTGGTTGATACATGTCATCGGTCCCAATTGCGTGGATCGATGCTCATGATGTCAATCAATTGATTGTCTGGTCCAGACTCGATTATTTACAAACAGCCGTCATATAGCTGGATTATTGCTGAGTGCGGCGTTAAACAACAAACCAACCAATTGCGTGGATCATGATAATAATCACTTGATTGTCTGGTCCAGACTCGATTATTTACAAACCGCCGTCATATAGCTGGAATATTGCTGAGTGCGGCGTTAAACAAATCAACCAACCGAAATGGTATACCGAGGCCAGGTCAAACATAATTGTCAATGGAGGAAAAAGTATATTTTTTAATTTTGAAGAATGAATTAATAACTGAGCTTGTTGGGTGGCTGTACCTTCAAAGGGGGTTGAAGTTATTTAAAATAATTGTCCCCCTGCGAGGGTACGTAAGTCCCATTTCATTCAAAGTATTTTTCATCTCTGTGATTGTAATCGTAGAATTCGTGTTGGTTTTAATTAAAATGCTTTGGCTTGAACTTCCTGACAATCACCAGTAGCTAGAGGGATGGTGTTAATCCTGCTGGGATACCATGCAGGAAGGAGATTTACCGTAAGTCCCTATGGTCCCTAGTATGGTGGCCTAACTTTGGTTGCTGGTGATTTCTAGCCCAATTTTATAATGTATTGTCCTGATTAGTCAATTTTTATATAGTTACTTACAAGTTTAATATTTATAGCAGTGATACTCTAGTTCTTTTACTGTCCATTGACGACAGATTTTATATATTATTACTGTACAACTAGATTTAGTGACGCTATGGCTGAAATATTGCCGATGTGACTATAAATCTTAACTCACTCACTCACTCAGTCAATGGAGGTAGCCAAGAGGTTTGGTTTGTTGTTTAACGCCGCACTCAGCTATATGACGGCGGTCTGTAAATAATCGAGTCTGGACCAGACAATCCAGTGATTAATATCATGAGCATCGATCCACGCTATTGGGATCGATGAGATGCATCAACCAAGTCAGCGAGCCTGACCACCCGATCCCGTTAGTCGCCTTTTACGACAAGCATAGTCGCCTATTACGTAAGCATGGGTTGCTGAAGACCTATTCTACCCCGGAATCTTCACTGGTATGGGCAGCCTAGAAGAACCGCGCCACTTAGCACAGACACTTACCCTACCCTACACCCCACGGCCGCCGAGGATGATACGCGTGCCGCCATTACTGTATTGTTAGAGAGATGACTTACCTTTATTTATGGTTGGTTTGTTGTTTAACGCCGCACTCAGCAATTTTCCGGCTATATGACGGCGGTCTGGACCAGACAATCCAGTGACTGATATCATGAGCATCGATCCACGCAATTGGGATACGATGACATGCATCAACCAAGTCAGCGAGGCTTATCACCCGATCTCGTTAGTCGCCTTTTACGACAAGCATGGGTTGCTGAAGACCTATTCTACCTCGGAATCTTCACGGGTCCCTTTATTTATGACTTGCTTGAAAATGGGTACGAAGGCATTACAGGTATCTCTGATGTATTCTTGGATTGCCTTAAAGCTAAGGTGGGTACCCTCCCACTGAAACCAGGATCCGTCATTGGTTGGGGTTTTGTTGTTAAACGCCGCACTCGGCAATATTCCAGCTATATGACGGCTGTCTGTAAATAATCGAGTCTGGACCAGGGAATCCAGTGATTTGGGGGATTGATGACCTGCATCAACCAAGTCCAGTGAAGAACGAGCGATCCCTTACCATAAAATCTGAGGGCAATCAAAACCGGGGACAATGCATGGGAACGCTCTGTTTGGGAAGCAAGATATGGTTTTAGTGAGTCTATAAGTTCAAATACGGCATGACGTGGTAGCCGGCAGCGCAGCATGATGCTGTGATCATCGAGCGTGTCAAGTACTCTACTTCGGTCGCGAAACCCTTGATCGTGACCGTGTTGCCTTTTCTTCTAATAAGCCAAGCAAAAAATATGCCGCCATCTTGATACTAAAGTTACCACAGAAATGGTTGATTTACGATAGGTACTGACCACTCATAATTTTTCTCTTAACTTTACGAGATATTTTCACTCAGATAGCTTTGTGGATCGCTTAAGATTTTTGTCATAAAGTTACGACGGGTTTTACGATGTTTGTGGATCGGGGCCCTGATCCCGTTAGTCGCCCTTTACAGTTTGGTTTGGTTGGTTGTTTAACGACGCACTAAGCAAATATTCTAGCTGTATGACGGCTGTCTTTGGTTGGTTGTTTAACGACGCACTCAGCAATATTCTAGCTGTAAATAATCGAATCTGGACCAGACAATCCAGTGATTGATGTCATGAACATCGATCCACGCAATTGGGATACGATGATATGTATCAACCGAATCTGCGAGCCTCATCACCCGATCCCGTTAGTCGCCTCTTGCGACAAACATAGTCGCCCTTAACAGATGGAAAAGGTCTTCGGGGGACTAGCTTATACTTGTCGTAAAAGGCGACTTACGGGATCGGGTGGTCAGGCTCGCTGACTTGGTTGATACATGTCATCGGTCCCAATTGCGTGGATCGATGCTCATGATGTCAATCAATTGATTGTCTGGTCCAGACTCGATTATTTACAAACAGCCGTCATATAGCTGGATTATTGCTGAGTGCGGCGTTAAACAACAAACCAACCAATTGCGTGGATCATGATAATAATCACTTGATTGTCTGGTCCAGACTCGATTATTTACAAACCGCCGTCATATAGCTGGAATATTGCTGAGTGCGGCGTTAAACAAATCAACCAACCGAAATGGTATACCGAGGCCAGGTCAAACATAATTGTCAATGGAGGAAAAAGTATATTTTTTAATTTTGAAGAATGAATTAATAACTGAGCTTGTTGGGTGGCTGTACCTTCAAAGGGGGTTGAAGTTATTTAAAATAATTGTCCCCCTGCGAGGGTACGTAAGTCCCATTTCATTCAAAGTATTTTTCATCTCTGTGATTGTAATCGTAGAATTCGTGTTGGTTTTAATTAAAATGCTTTGGCTTGAACTTCCTGACAATCACCAGTAGCTAGAGGGATGGTGTTAATCCTGCTGGGATACCATGCAGGAAGGAGATTTACCGTAAGTCCCTATGGTCCCTAGTATGGTGGCCTAACTTTGGTTGCTGGTGATTTCTAGCCCAATTTTATAATGTATTGTCCTGATTAGTCAATTTTTATATAGTTACTTACAAGTTTAATATTTATAGCAGTGATACTCTAGTTCTTTTACTGTCCATTGACGACAGATTTTATATATTATTACTGTACAACTAGATTTAGTGACGCTATGGCTGAAATATTGCCGATGTGACTATAAATCTTAACTCACTCACTCACTCAGTCAATGGAGGTAGCCAAGAGGTTTGGTTTGTTGTTTAACGCCGCACTCAGCTATATGACGGCGGTCTGTAAATAATCGAGTCTGGACCAGACAATCCAGTGATTAATATCATGAGCATCGATCCACGCTATTGGGATCGATGAGATGCATCAACCAAGTCAGCGAGCCTGACCACCCGATCCCGTTAGTCGCCTTTTACGACAAGCATAGTCGCCTATTACGTAAGCATGGGTTGCTGAAGACCTATTCTACCCCGGAATCTTCACTGGTATGGGCAGCCTAGAAGAACCGCGCCACTTAGCACAGACACTTACCCTACCCTACACCCCACGGCCGCCGAGGATGATACGCGTGCCGCCATTACTGTATTGTTAGAGAGATGACTTACCTTTATTTATGGTTGGTTTGTTGTTTAACGCCGCACTCAGCAATTTTCCGGCTATATGACGGCGGTCTGGACCAGACAATCCAGTGACTGATATCATGAGCATCGATCCACGCAATTGGGATACGATGACATGCATCAACCAAGTCAGCGAGGCTTATCACCCGATCTCGTTAGTCGCCTTTTACGACAAGCATGGGTTGCTGAAGACCTATTCTACCTCGGAATCTTCACGGGTCCCATTATTTATGACTTGCTTGAAAATGGGTACGAAGGCATTACAGGTATCTCTGATGTATTCTTGGATTGCCTTAAAGCTAAGGTGGGTACCCTCCCACTGAAACCAGGATCCGTCATTGGTTGGGGTTTTGTTGTTAAACGCCGCACTCGGCAATATTCCAGCTATATGACGGCTGTCTGTAAATAATCGAGTCTGGACCAGAGAATCCAGTGATTTGGGGGATTGATGACCTGCATCAACCAAGTCCAGTGAAGAACGAGCGATCCCTTACCATAAAATCTGAGGGCAATCAAAACCGGGGACAATGCATGGGAACGCTCTGTTTGGGAAGCAAGATATGGTTTTAGTGAGTCTATAAGTTCAAATACGGCATGACGTGGTAGCCGGCAGCGCAGCATGATGCTGTGATCATCGAGCGTGTCAAGTACTCTACTTCGGTCGCGAAACCCTTGATCGTGACCGTGTTGCCTTTTCTTCTAATAAGCCAAGCAAAAAATATGCCGCCATCTTGATACTAAAGTTACCACAGAAATGGTTGATTTACGATAGGTACTGACCACTCATAATTTTTCTCTTAACTTTACGAGATATTTTCACTCAGATAGCTTTGTGGATCGCTTAAGATTTTTGTCATAAAGTTACGACGGGTTTTACGATGTTTGTGGATCGGGGCCCTGATCCCGTTAGTCGCCCTTAACAGTTTGGTTTGGTTGGTTGTTTAACGACGCACTAAGCAAATATTCTAGCTGTATGACGGCTGTCTTTGGTTGGTTGTTTAACGACGCACTCAGCAATATTCTAGCTGTAAATAATCGAATCTGGACCAGACAATCCAGTGATTGATGTCATGAACATCGATCCACGCAATTGGGATACGATGATATGTATCAACCGAATCTGCGAGCCTCATCACCCGATCCCGTTAGTCGCCTCTTGCGACAAACATAGTCGCCCTTAACAGATGGAAAAGGTCTTCGGGGGACTAGCTTATACTTGTCGTAAAAGGCGACTTACGGGATCGGGTGGTCAGGCTCGCTGACTTGGTTGATGCATGTCATCGGTCCCAATTGCGTGGATAGATGCTAATGATATCAATCACTGGATTGTCTGTTCCATACTCAATTATTTACAAACCACCGTCACATAGCTGGAATATTGCTGTGTGCGGCGTTAAACAAACTGGCATACCAAGGCCAGGTCAAAACCTAATTGTCAATGGAGGTAAAAAAGTATATTTTTTAATTTGGAAGAATTAATTAATAACTGAGATTGTTGTTGGCTCCCAGCTAGCACACCTACGTCGGGCCGACGTTGGCTTTGCATCGGCAACCGCCGGCAATATCGGCATCGGCAAACTGCAGCGGTCCGCTGTCAGGCCAATGCTGGTGATTGGCACTGACATTGAACCTGATATATGATTTGATCTTGTTATGATAACATAAAAGAAAAAAAAACACATTTGTCGATTACAATGTGACAAATAATAGATCAAGTATATTTACGAATAATACAATAATTCTATTCGAACTCAAAATATTAACTTTATTTTTAATTTTAAAATTAAATAGATCAAGCACATTCACTGACCATTTTGGCTGCACATATACAACAGACAGAGAAGATACAGACGGGATTCGTCACATCTTACAATTCATTCAGCAAATTACATGATATTGGCAAAAGTTTGGAATATCGCGAGCGGTTATGTTACGTTGGTCCAACGTTTTCACAACATGTTTCCAAGGGAAGCTACTCTTGTTATAGAGGGCGCTGTTACTCACGCGCGTCTTTTCAAGCAGACGACGAAAGGATGATGCGCGGAGGGCTGAGGGAAAATCTATTTTGCGGTAAGTGTTTACTTCATTACTGTATTTACGAGGTGTTTATTTCATTTTCAAACCTTACAATTGAAACGAGAAACAGTGTACATTCATAAGTGTCAACATGAGTAGAGAAATCTAGGCCTATGTGTTTTGGAGGTTCGAGAAACACACTCCTGTCAATTCTACGTCAGTGTCAAAATCCGTAGAATATGTCGTGACACTGCATCCTCACTAAATTCTCTATTTATATTTTTTAAACACCATATACATATTTCTAGCAAAACGCGGGGACAAGGGCAAATACAAAACATGACAAGATATGTTTTATTTCCATGTAGATTCAGCGATGTTCAACCAACGAGTCGCAATCTCGGGGTGAGAGAGTATTACAGCGGCAAGCAAATAAATAGCCAAACTTTTACTTACATTAGTATTTTTGAATGAACATTGCTTTATTTGTCATTGTCACAGGCGTATTTGTTAAGTGTGGGGATGGATGAGGTTAGGAAATTAATTACAAACTCGAATTTACAAGTCAATTTTGTGATTGCTGTCAGCGCAAAAAGCAGTGAACATGAAATTCATAACGAGGCTTTCGGAAACTTTCAGCATTGCGTGTGCATGTCATGCGATCCAGCTAATGTTTCCTACTGATCGATGAACGGAGCTTCACTGCCGAGTTTGGTTTTCGATCACCAAAAGGTTGAAATAAAAAAAATAAAAATATGTTTTTTAATGTCATAGTTACTTGCGAATTTTGAACTTTTTCTGGATAATGGGCGAAATGACAGGACAGCTCTTTTAGTAAACGGATCACTGCGCATTACAGGTGTGGGCAATTTTATCAAGATCTGCTGGATACCTTACATAGACATATGCCTATAATCGATCAGAAATCTTATACCGATGTATGGTATCTGTATCGATCGATTGAGGTTTTGAGATATGGCTATTTCAGAATGGATTTTTAGGGTGTGTGTGTGTGTGTGTGTGTTGTTGTTTTTTTGTTTTGTTTTGTTTTTTGTTGTTTTTTTTTGGGGGGGGGGGGGGGGGGTATGGTAGTCTTATCTAGTTAAGTAATTTATGATGTACATTTTTGATGAAATACTGAATTAATTTTTTTTAAATGTACTATTTCAAAGGTATGATGCTAAATATATAATCCAAGACAATTTAGAATGTCATTTATTTAATCAAAATTCAAATTTATTGTAAAACTTTGATGAAGATACTTCAGTACAGATTTTTCAGGACATTATCCATTGTAGAAAAACACCCACAGCCTTGTTTCAAATTTGATTTATTCTGACTAAAAAAATTAAATTAAATTAAATTAAAAATTAAAATTACTTGTCCCCAATACTTTCCTGCTATTTTTTGCATACAAGTGTTTGTAATATGTATATACCTTTGTATCTGATCTGTTAATGATAAACGTTTATTTGCAGTTTTGGTTTACCATGATGTAATCTACATATATTTTGGCATCATATAATAAATGAAATCTGTTTTGTGGTAACCAGACTTCACAGGATCTGTTCAATATTATGTCAATATGGGGATTTTCTCAATGCTTTTCAATGGATGTGGCTATGGCTATTAACGTGAAACTACTTTCCCTGGGAAATTATTTCTGCTACATGGCTCCAGATAAGGCCTGTATGTACAAGTGCAAATATATGAGATAAGATGTATGACTTAAGGAAAGGACCTGATATCTGTGTATGGCCAAAGCTTTATTTAAATGTTACTTTTATGTTTTGAGCAATATTCCCCTCAACCTCTTGACATCATCACCATAATAGCTAAGTGCTCACTGCTGCTACACAAACTTGACATATAATATTCTTATATTTCTATTTAAGAAAATCAGATGTTTAGCCATTTCCTATTGGTAAACATGGATGAGCTGAATGAACTCTTAGCAGCTTTTCCAAAATCGAGCAACTGAGAGAGAACTGGTGAGTGAATTAAATTTCTTTAGATGTATCAACTATCAAGTATGGGAAATTTACTCCAATTTTGATTCATATAGAAGATCCGGGGTAGAAGATATCTTCAGCAACCCATGTTTGCCGTAAAAGGCAACAATGCTTGTCGTATGAGGCGACTAATGGGATCTGGAGGTGAGGCTCTCTGACTTGGTTGATGCATGTCATCGATCCCAATTGCATGGATTGATGCTCATGATGTTAATCACTTGATTGTCTTGTCCAGACTCGATCATTTACAGACCGCCGTCATATAGCTGGAATATTGCTGAGTGAGGCGTTAAACAACAAACCAAACCAACTGATACATGTTTCTGCTTGAAATATTTATAAGCATATATTTAATATCATGTTTGCCCTATTAAGGGCCCCTGACACTTACTATGGTAATCTTCCTAATGAAATTTCATGCTGACTTACTTTTGATGGACATACAAGAGAGATTGCACACCTAAAACTGTTCTCCAGCAAGATTGGAGGAGGGGTGTTATGTGGTTATTGGGGATTTTTATTGGGCTAAATTAATAGGGTGATATGTCAGTTATAAAATCTTTTTTAATTGACATAAGAAACAGATTAGGGACCTACCATACAATATTGGGAGTTGTTATGTTATTTGCGTATATAATTACACATAATTCAATTTACTTATTTACACATATTATTAACTCATCAATTTACTTACTGGGATTCAGATAATTCTAGGGTGGGGCCTTCTGCTTTTAGCCCCTAAATTTGGAAAAAGGCCCACATTTTCAAATACAATGGGGCATTTTAACATTGTGCTGTATGGGCAAGTGCGGGTGTACCTAGGGAATATATGAAATTGTCACATAAAGGGCCCATGGCAGAAAATTCCTTGAGTGAACCCTGTATTTATTAACAGGTGTCAAGACTTAAAATAAAATATACACACATATGTAAGGTGGTGCATGTGAACAGGGTATTACTTATTCTATTATTCCATTATGTTAACACACTTGTGAAGTCCATTTCTTGTAATAGTGAGAGTGCATGCAATGACTTATAATATGCACACTGACATTTTTTGCTATCATTTGTAAACAGAAGCTGAGGAGGAAGCCTGCAGCTGGGCTCTTACAAGCCACTGACAAGTACATGGTGACCTGTGTAAAAGAATGGCTTCGAGTTCCAGGAGCAAGGCTTAGAAATGGCATAAAGAAAACGCGTACTGAAAAACAGAGATGTAGATAGAGAATCTGCAAACAAAAGTGCTGAATTGCAGCGGAACAAAGAAATCCAAAATGTTGGTGTTGACAACATATTTTTCACAGGGTTATGACCCTTGTTTTTGAACTTGGTACATATTCTGCCAGGTTCTCTTGGACACTACTGAAGTTAATAAATGAAACTTTCCGTGCTTACCTAAGGTACAAACTCCAGAAGATGGTTATAAGAACTTATTTTGTATGGAGTTATGGCCTTTGCTTCATGCTATTTTAACTTGATGAAATATGGGGGGGGGGGGGGCTTTGTCTTGCAAACGAATTTGAAGCCACATAAATGAAATTTTGCAGGCCAATATGAGGGGTATATGTTTAGACTGTGTTTTAAAACAGGTTTTGAGAATATATGTTTCACATCCGCCTTGTTGCAGGTAGTAACACTGTTTTCTTGTAAATAATAATTAATTAATAATAAAGTTTATTATTCTATTTTGCTGTTTGTGTTTTTTATAAGTATTAACTACACATGTATTAGGGTACATAAAAAATAGTACTGTAACTAGTGTAAGCATTTCGATTGTATTGTTCAGCTAGAAGTATTTATATTACTTACATTTGGTTTTCAAAGTATTAACTATGATAAAAAATTATTATCTTTTTAAAAATTCAGTAGTTTTTAGTTTTACCTTTTATCTTTGTTACTTAAACATCATGGCTAGCTGCAGCTTTTAGAAATGTTTAGTTTTATGTACCCTAACACTACACTTGGAAAAGTTCTATTGTGGCATCATTTACATGAAATATTAAGATGAGATGTTGTCAGTTATGACTTCTGATGACATCAGCCTATTTAAGACAATGGCAGATGCTGCGCTGATAATTATTGTCGACGTTGGGCCGATGTCCATCCGATGCTGATTCCATAACAGTTGCCGGAGGCTGGCCAGATAACTATTTACGACGTTGGGCCGATGTCGATCCGATGAGCAAAACTTCATCGGCCCGACATTGTTTGCCGACGCTGGGCCAATGCTGGGCCGGTGCATTGCCGATGCAGGGCCGGTGATGTTTGCCGGCGTTGGGCCGATGTCGATCCGATGAGCAAAACTTCATCGGCCCGACGATGTTTGCCGACGCTGGGCCGATGCTGGGCCAGTGCAGTGCCGATGCAGGGCCGATGACGTTTGCCGGCGTTGGGCCGACGTCGATCCGATGAGCAAAACTTCATCGGCCCGATGCAGTTTGCCAACGTTGGGCCAATGGTGTAGCCGACGTTGGGCCGATGCAGGGCCGATGATGGCATGCTACCTGGGCTGTACCTTCAAAGGGGGTTGAAGTAACGTAAAATAATTGTCCCCCTGCGAGGGTACGTAAGTCCCATTTCATTCAAAGTATTTTTTATCTCTCTGTAGCCAGAGGGATGGCGTTAACCCTGCTGGGATACCATGCAAGAAGAAGATTTACCGTAAGTCCCCATGGTCCCTAGTATGGTGGCCTAACTTTGGTTGCTGGTGATTTCTAGCCCAATTTAATAATGTATTGTCCTGATTAGTCAATTTCTATATAGTTACTTACTACTTTCATATTTATAGCAGTGGTACTCCAGTTCTTTTACTGTCCATTGACGACAGATTTTATATATTATTACTGTACAACTTGATTTAGTGACGATATGGCTGAAATATTGCCGATGTGACTATAAATCTTCACTCACTCACTCAGTCAATGGAGGTAGCCCAGAGGTTTGGTTTGTTGTTTAACGCCGCACTCAGCAATATTCCAGCTATATGACGGCGGTCTGTAAATAATCGAGTCTGGACCAGACAATCAATATCATATTGCTGAGTGCGGCGTTAAACAACAAACCAACCAACCATATTTATAAAGCATGATAAAGGCTCTGTAAAATGTCCAGTATCAGACTCACACTACATCGACCAACATGCAACATGTATTTTGTCACTATTTATTATTGCCCCATGTAAAAGGTATTGAAATTAATTGTCTTGCACTACCTAGAATGACAAGATCTCTTCTGACTAACCCTCACTTAACCCTCAAATACTTACCATTTTCCAAATTATCACAGTGTTTACTCTCTCTGAATATGCGGGCATCATGGCATGATCCAGGCCAGTTGGCCACGCAGTTAGTAATAATAAAGTTGGGGTCGCAAACCATCTATGTAAAAGAAATATACAATCTGTATTATGAATAATGATTCATAATATGAATGATTGGTGGGAGAATGGAAAATCATCTTGTTTGTCAGTTTTAAAACATCTTTCAACATTTATTTTGTGTCAGGCAACATATTTTTCAACGGTCTGAAGCAAAAGCAAACTCTGGGATGTATTGTATTTGTTTAATGAAATCTCAGCCTGTACCTGTATGTACACCCATTATTTTGCAGATTTTGTATCAAATTTACCAAAACATGTTTTGGGTATTGTCAAATTAGTATTGCAGATGCTAGAAATTACATACACATCCATTTGAAAGCTTTGTATTTATTTGTGTATTAATAAATTATTTGTCATTGTGAACATGCACCTTGTTTTTTATTCAGTTAACATAAATGCTATAATCTGACCTGTACTGTAGTATTATTCATACATTATTTACAGGAGGTGTATGAATTCAATGTTTATGGAAATTTTTCAATTTACGAAAAATCATTTTTTAAAACAACCATCATTTTTTATTTCAAGTACCTGAGGGGCGGTCGGGTAGCCCAGTGGTTAAAGCGTTCGCTCGTCATGCCGAAGACCCGGGTTCGATTCCCGACATGGGTACAATGTGTGAAGCCAATTTCTGGTGTCCCCCGCCGTGATATTGCTGGAATATTGCTAAAAGCGGCGTAAAACCATACTCAGTCAGTCAGTCAGTCAAGTACCTGAACATTCAGAGAATGAAATCCCTTTCTGTTGACAAAGTCAGCCTCGTTGACCTTTGGCGTTTGGATTTTAATCTGTGTGCCGTCAACACAGCCAAGCACATTTGGAAGTCCTAAATAAAGTAATTCATTAAATATTAGCAGTGATCTGAGCATGCTTGTGGAACTGAAGCAGAGCAATGTAGTTTCATCACTTTTAGCACGAATACGGTAAAGTAAATTATAGGTGGCACCAGTGTCGTGTTCTAATTTTAGATGGGTACAATGTGTGAAGCCCATTTGTGGTGTCCCCCGCCGTGATATTGCTGGAATATTGCTAAAAGCGGCGTAAAACCATACTCACTCACTCACTCTAATTTTAGATCAAAATGGCTGCCTTAGGAGACTCGGGTGGAAAACACCGTATGTATCCTTATCGTGTATATGTCTTCAGAGTGTTATATTAATGCTCAAATGTCAATTTTGGGTGTATTACTTACCGGCAATGGCATGGAAGGCACGTTTCACGTCATGTGATCTCTGGCCTGTCGGGAAAGCGATGAAGCGAGACGACAGCCTACAGAGTAGCTCTGCCACTCGTCGGACACACATACCGGCTGTTGCTTTGCTGATACAGAACGACTGAGCAACTAATAAGTGAAAAGCCCCAGTGGCAACAAACTGAAGGAAAATCAAAACCTGAATAATGGGTGGGAGACTGTGTGAACGCTGAGTGGGGTGTGCCAGTTCAGCACCGATTAAGCCAACAATGAAAAAAATGGTACAACGACGAAATCTGTATCTCTCAAAGAGCTCTTCGTCGTTGTACAGATCAAGAGGGTTGAAACGATCTCGAAATGTGCGATGAATTGTTGTTTTGTACTTTTTAGCCCCTAGGCGACGCATGAGGCGAACAACCTCCGCCATCTTTCTTGATACAAATTTTGTCTTAAGCCTACTCAGGAGCAGTCTTAGGACTTAAGATCAAAGTTTGTCTTAGACTTAAGATATTCTCAGTGATTGAGCTTCGTGATCCCCGATTTCAGACAAAATTTGGTCTTAAGTCTAAATCTTAAGAGTTAAGACAAAATATGGTCTTAAGTTAGTTAATGATCCCGGGCCCAGGACTGCTAAAGTAACTATCTAGGATGACGTGATGGTTTGTGTTGACGTGAGGCTGCATCAGTTCCACGACGACCCGGTGTCCAATATTCTGTTTCCCGGGTGGTGTGGCACATCCATGTTTCCTGCCCAAGGAGGCCTGGAAGTGATGAGTGTAACCAGACTCAGACTCAGCAAAAATCCACATCTTCAAACCCCACTTGTCTTTCTTCTTCTTGGCCAGGTACAGCTTCAGCTTAATTGTTGCCCCCCCCCCGAAACCAACGACCCTCTCATCCACAGAAACATCTCGGGACACCACACAAACATCTCGGGACAGCCTGTAATATATGCAAACACATATGTACATTATGCATGTTTTCTCATGATGGATAAGGCCCGTAAAGATCCGGGGTAGAATAGGTCTTCAACAACCCATGCTTGACGTAAAAGGCGACTATGCTTGTCGTAAGAGGCGACTAACGGGATCGAGTGGTCAGGCTCGCTGACTTGGTTGATGCATGCATGTCATCGATCCCAATTGAATAGATCGATGCGCATGTTGTCAATCACTGGATTGTCTGGTCCAGACTCGAGTATTTACAGATCGCCGTCATATAGCTGGACTATTTATTGCTGAGTGCAGCGTTAAATAACAAATAAACAATCAAACTTCAGGCGATAACATGTTATTATACCCATTCTTGGGTAGTGGAATGCATGGGGCTTGAATAAAAGTCAACTTTTGCATGGAATGCATGCTTTTCTGTAGCAGTTGCGTTTTTGTGACTTTATTCCATACATGTACTACAATATTGAAAACCAAACTTTACTTGTTTGAAAAATACACTAAAATACTGGTGTCACAGGAACGTTTGTTGTTGAGTATATATCTGTGATAATCTACTTCTTTAACTGTCCTTTGTCGACAGGTGTTTTTTTTAGTCATAATGTATTTATTACTGTCTAAATTGTTCTCGTCAGGATATGGCTGAAATATTGCCGATGTGATTAACTCACTCACTCATACATATTGACCAAGCCGAGTCTTTACTACGTATCATTATAAGTATTGTTTGAAAAATACACTAAAATAGTGGTGTCAGAGGAACATTTGTTGTTGAGTATACATATAAACTTGTTTACATTCATTCAAAACAAAAGCTACCGATAGTTTGATGCGAATGACTTGTTGACAAGTTGAAGCATCGGTTTAAACTTGTCGAGGAGCTCATCACCAGGCTGTCTTCGGGGAGTTGGCTCCGTGTTAGCACTTGCATGAATGAATCACGCGGAGCAACAACTGGAAGCGGTTTCTTGTCATCAGCTCCCCGAAGTCTGGTGTCCTGGGAAGTCTGAAAAAAATCATAAGCATAATATATGAAATAATCCCTACAAATACCATTGTTATTTTATAAAAAAGTGAAATATACAAGACAAACGAAAATAACTAGAGTATAACCAAGGCTCCTGATCTCCTAATATGTCATTTAATAAAACCTACTAATGAAAGGGAGAAAAACTAAAAATGAAATCACAACCCTGAGTGAAATTGCAATGTTGTCAATTTGTGACATCATGAACAACGGCGACTATGCTTGTCGTAAAAGGCGACTAACGGGATCGGGTGGTCAGGCTCGCTGACTTGGTTGATGCATGTCATCGATCCCAATTGCGTGGATTGATGCGCATGATATCAATCACTGGATTGTCTGGTCCAGACTCGATTTTTAACAGACCACCGTCATATAGCTGGAATATTGGTGAGTACGGCGTTAAACAACAAACAAACAAACCAACATCATCAATTAATGTTTCCATGAAACAAAATATATCCATAAATAAATAAATAACACGATTATCAACAAATATGTATACATTTGATAGGCCAATGTTTTATTTTTTGCCAACAAAATAATTGTCAACAACCATAACAGTAAACAGTAATATGAACATGATTAAGATTTTAACAGGACAAACATGTGCAATCTTTTAATCATGAAGACCTGGGTAGCACGTAATTGTATAATTTACAAATGAATGGTAGCTTTCGAAACATGGAACAGGGCACATGTAAACACTGCAGCTCTTGCCAATGAAAACGGTCTGATGCCTTCTTGCAGATCTGTTTGAGCATACCACACAATCGTTGCACATCATCTTACCTTTTGAGGTCTTTTCCTGTGTCTTGCCGGGGAAATGGCGAGCTGTAAGTCTGGCAGGACGCCCAGGTCTTCCACTTCCAAGTCGCTCGTATCCCTCCAGGAACTTGGTTGCAATAACCAATCTAAATTTCTCCGAATTGACCCTCTTACCTGTAGATGACAAGTGCATTGTTGAAAGAGAGTTCCATGAGGTACAAAAATACCTTTTTCCACCACTTACAACACCTATGGAGCACCATTAATACTGCAGCTGCTTGTCTGCCAGGTCCACGCCTCCCATGTGCTGACTGTATAACTGAACTGCTTTTGGTTTTCTCACCTCCCTGAAGTAGTTTGGTGCAGACCTTGATCTTACTCTTTTCAAAAAACAAGAACCATTGTGAACACTGGTCAAAAGGTTTACTTTTCTTTTATCTGTCCATGTGATATACAGGAATTCATTAGCACGAAAGAAATGCGGATCATCACCAGCCTTTGGTCGGGCATCCTTGACAGGCTGCGGTACATCCAGTCGGTAGGCCCTCAGTGTTCCACAAGCACCTGTCTGGTTGTCAGATAATTCCTGGAAAAGAGTGGGAGAAGTGAAAAAATTGTCCACGTACACATGGTGACAATGATGTAACAACCTCATACGTCAAACCATGCGGTCTCCCTCCCTCCTGTCTCCCTGTCTAAACCTGCAAGTTCCACATGTACCCAGTCCTGCAGACCCCATGACTTGATCTGTATATGACTTGTATAAACCTATCCCTGGACATGATAGCTTTGAACTCTTAGTGGGTCACATGACCAGTAGGATTCATAAGATGGCTTTTTTGACAGGCCCATCACTAACAAGATAGAAATGAAAGCCCTCATTTCGGAGGTGTCAACATTTTTCCAGTTATTCGCACGTGAATGTACTTTAAACGTGTCCATGTTATCAGCAATAAATTGCGCCGCATACCTGTTGGTTTCAGTGACAAGTAAAGCAAACACTTCATCACTGAAAAAAAGTGAGAAGGTATCATACTCACTTACATTTTCACAAATATTTCTTGGCCCCGATCGATCAACAAAATCTCTTAGCCATGGTGTTTTGCTGGCTCCGACTGAGGGGTCCTCTAAAATTTCTTCTTCGGCGTCTTCAATGTCCAAATTGTCCACTTCTTCCAAATTCACGTCATCAAACCCGAAAAAATCGTCATCCCCTCGCTGTCCGAATTTCCCTAAAATCTTCGATTGCGGAAGCCATAATGTAACTTCAAACGTTTTGTTGCCTTTGGGCGGAACGCAAAGTAATTCGAAAACTTTTTAAATTTCTATCAACTGTGACTACCTACGTCAATTAGTAATAAACAAGTGATTATGTTTACAATAGATAATTACGTCATTTCCTTCAATTTTGGCGGGGGAAAAATTCCGGAACTTTCTCGAAGCCATCCATTTTAGCTCGGGGCGTGGCTGTCCGCTTTCAGCAGGTACGATAAAATTGCAAGTATTTCTATACTAGCCACATAAAGAAACTGTGCACGGAGAAAATATAGATATAAGGGCACACCGTCCATATATGAAATATAGGTTTGAACACAGCAATTATTGGAGACATTCAAACGCTCATGCACGTGCCATACGATATGACGTCATTGAAGGGGGCCTATGGACGTGCAATGTGTTACTGCACGTGCATCCTGTGCAGCTGTACACAGCATGTGCAACTCAAAATTCGCTGTCACTTTGGAAAGCATGATCTGTGGTCATTCCAAAATTCAAAACTTCTCAGGCGCAGACACAAGCATATCACAAGCAAATCATGCCAAGATTGACAGCTGCACAGCGTCATGAAGCCATTGGAATGATCCGAGCGGGAATGAGGCAACAACAGGTGGCAACACATTTCCAATATCATCGTAACACGATATCGGCATTAGTGAGGCGTTATCAGAACACAAATGACGTTGCCGACCACCCACGTTCAGGACGTCCCCGAGTAACGACGCCAAGACAGGACAGATGGATTCGAGTGACACAGGTTCCAAACGGCAGTAACGACGTCCCAGACAATTCCTGGACTGCGCCGTATTCACCCCAACACTGTCAGGAATCGTTTACGTCAGTACGGGATTCGACCACGACGCCCTGCCATACGTCCCATCCTGACACACCGTCATCGAGTCAACCGTCTAAGATGGTGTCGAAATCATGTTCGCCAACCTCGAATATGGTGGAGAAATGTTGTCTTTACAGATGAATCGAGGTTCAACATTTCCCACAGTGACGGGCGCCAACGTGTCTACCGGCGTTTGGGAGAACGTTATGCACGCAACTGTATTGTGGAGAGGAATCGTTTTGGAGGTGGCTCTGTGATGATTTGGGGTGGGATAACAGCACGGCACCGAACCCCTTTGGTGGTTGTTCAGGGCAATCTCACCGGTGTTGGCTACAGAGATCAGATTCTGAGGCATGTGGTCATTCCTTTCCTGCAACGTCATGGCCCGGGATTGACATTTCAACAGGACAACGCTAGTCCTCACACGGCTAGGGTCGCAATGGATTTCCTTCACCAAAACAATGTCATGTTACTCCCATGGCCTGCAATTTCTCCAGATCTCTCCCCAATAGAGCATGTGTGGGATGAAATGGAGCGCCGTCTTCCACATCCTCCAGATAACGTCCGTGACTTGGCACAGGACTTGAGGATATGGCAGGCCATTCCCCAGGCCTTCCATGCCCATTTGGTGGACTCCATGCGTCGCCGATGCACTGCTGTGATTCACGCACAGGGTGGTCATACCCGTTATTGACTTTGTCGTTTGACCCCCTACTCCATTTTGATCTTCTGACGTCATCGTAACAGATGTTGTTCAGGTCCCGTTGACATTTTCTTATGGTCCGATCATTCAGCTGCTACAGCGTCTGCATCATTTTGTTCTTGCTGTGTTGTATTTCAATCAAGAATATATTTTCTCCGTGCACAGTTTCTTTATGTGACTAGTAATCTGTTTTTAATCTACAGCATATTTTTATCCCCTGCCACGAAGTGGAAGGGGGATATAGGAATGGGTGCCGTCCGGTCGTCACATTTCGTTTCCGGAGCAGATCTTGAAAACCTTACCATATTTCTCCACCAAACTTGGCACATAGATAGATCTAGTGGTGAACTGGTGCCTTTTGATAGTTTGGCATTTTTAAAAAAAATATTTTTTGAGTTTCCTTGGCAACGACTTTGATTTAGACTGAAAATGGCAGTAGTCCTCGTTTCCGGAGCAGATCTTGAAAACCGTACCATTTTTCTTCACCATATTTTGCACATTGATAGGTCTAGTGGTGAACTGGTGCCTTTGGATAGTTTTGGATTTTTTTTAAAAGTTATTTTTCGAGTTTCCATGTCAACGACTTTGATTTAGACTGAAAATGGAGGTAGTCTTCGTTACCGGAGCAGATCTTGAAAAACGTACTATATTTCTTTACAAAAAGGCCCAGTGAACAAAGTTCACAGGAGCTAATGCATTGCACACACCCGACATGTCATATTGGCGGGGGATGTGAGTATTTCATGCTTTTTGTTATTACATCCTTCAGTCATTAGCTATTGCGTTCAGGGTTTGTGTTTTATCAGTTATGTTCATGTATCAGCTCGGCGATAAGCTTAGTGGTCATGTTTTCAACAAAACAAATCGCGAGTTATGTCACGCCCACACGTGTTATCCACGCTCATCAACAGCTGGTCAATGCCGATGTTCGCGAAAGTTTTTCTCACGAAACCATTTACGAATTCATTAAATATTAGATTTAAAAAAAAGACTGATAAATGTATGCATTTGTATTTAGAACCTTAAGTTACCTATTAAAAATGTGATGTTATGGTATTACGGTATCGCGGTGCAGGTAGAGTTATTTGTTTACCACCGTTGCTATGATCGTGTCCGCTTTATCCAGTCTATGATGTGACGACCAAAGTTATTTTTTGTTTACATTTAATTAAACCAAAAGTTGCTAATTTTTAGAAATTAAGATTTATGTGAATAATCAACTGCTTGTTTTTTAAATAAGGTGTGATAATTTTACCAACTGACATTATTAATTGCTCTGTCCAGCACGTTGAAGTTCCCGAATATACTGAACCGCAAAAGAAACGTCACCCCAAGTAACATTGCATGAAAAGTTGTCATTTAAATATCTGGGTAATTATTGTCAAAGTTTCTCAAATTTAACATTACCTTGTCCGGCAAATGAAATTTGATGATAAAAAAACAAAGCAGATGACAATAAAACCGATCGCCCAAACGCATCACGGCAACGGCCATGGTAACCCGAAGCACGTGAGTTCCCCCATTTCTTGCCCTATAAAAATCCACCCAGATCGGATAACATTCATTCGTTAATGAATTGCTACCACATGCCAAGATTAACAAGAAATCAGCCACACCAAGCCCTTGGACGATTGCAAGCTGGACAAACCGCCCGTCAAGTAGCCAATATATTTCAAGTCCACGTAAGGACCATCCATTCCATGTATCGACGTTGCACGGCAGTCATCAATGCACATGGCGGACACACGAGATACTGACATGTGATGCCATTTTCTCAGAGACTAGTGTTGTGTTTTACTTTAAGAACTTTTGATACTATTATTTCAACTTTGATGATCAGTTTTGCCAAGTTTCATCTTTTTAATATGTATCTATCCATGGTGACGTTTCTTTTGCGGTTCATATTATTGCATTGTCTGGTCCAGACTCGATTATTTACAGACCGCCGTCATATAGCTGGAATATTGCCGAGTGCGGCGTTAAACAACAAACCAACCAACCAATCATATAAAGCATGATAAAGGCCAGGACTGCTAAAGTAACTATCTAGGATGACGTGATGGTTTGTGTTGACGTGAGGCTGCATCAGTTCCACGACGACCCGGTGTCCAACATTCTGTTTCCCGGGTGGTCTGGTTTCCCGGGTAGTCTGGCACATCCCTGTCTCCTGCCCAAGGAGGCCTGGAAGTGATGAGTGTAACCAGACTTGTTTATTATGAGCCTGATTTTGTTTTATAGAAACTGCCTGCCACAAAAATTACTTTGTTGCAATGTTTGTGGCAGGCAGTTTCTTTCTTTTTTTCAACAGTCTGAAACAGTATTATTGTTCAAGACTTTTCGGGGACAATGACGATCAAATGACCCGTGAAGATCCGGGTTAGAATAGGTCTTCAGCAACCCAGCGACTGTGCTTGTCGTAAGAGGGGACTAAAGGGGGCAGTCAAGTAGCCTAGTGGTTAAAGCGTTCGCGCGTCACGCCGAAGACCCAGGTTAGATCCCCGACATGGGTACAATGCGTGATGCCCATTTCTTGTGTCCCCCCGCCATGACAATGCTGGAATATTGCTGAAAGCGGCGTAAAACCAAACTCACTCACTCGTCTGGACAGAGTCGCTGACGTAGTTCATGCATGTCATCTCCGATGCTCATGCCAATCACTGGATTGTCTTGTCCAGACTCGATCATTTGCAGACCGCCGTCATATAGCCGAGTGCTAATAAACAAACATGACTGAAAGAATTAACAAAAGAACATTTCTTTGAGAAAAATGTTTTTGGGTGACATCCGTAATGTTTACATTATCGAATACGTGCCCTCGGAATGTGTGTTTTGTTTCGGATCAAGGTTGTAGATGTAGATCAAGGTTACCAATGTCTGGAATTTCAGGAACAAAGAAAATCTTTTTTTTTGTATTTCAAAGATGGTCCTAGGATCATGACAGGGCGCCAGACACTATGCTTGTCGTAAGAGGCGACTAACGGAAAAGGGTGGTCAGGCTCGCTGACTTGATTACTGCACGTCATATTATGCCAATTGCGTAGATCGATGCGCATTATGTCAATCACTGTATTGTCTGGTCCAGATTCGATTATTGTGTCATTAACTCCAAAGTCACTACTTAATTTACAGTCCCGTGAAGATCCGGATTATAGAATAGGTCTTCAGCAACCCATGCTTGCCGTAAAAGGCGACCTTGCTTGTCGTTAGAGGCGACTTACGGATCAGGTCATCACCCGGCTCTTCTTCATGAGAGTCTAGTTTGTGATTGTTGCTACATGTCTGAACAACTATTGCCGACGGGCATTAAAAAGTGACTGGTGCATTCGTTTTGAGGCAGAATATTCTTCCTGTCCCTGGTCGATAGGCCCCTTACAATGCTCCATGATCCCCAGCGAGGTGGCCTAGCTTTGGTTACTGGTGGCCTTTAGCTGTATTACTGTTGGTTGGTTGGTTTGTTGTTTAACGCCGCACGGCGGTCTGTAAGTAATCTAGTCTGTACCAGACAATCCAGTGATTATTATAATGAGCATCGATCCACGCAATTGGGATCGATGACATGCATCAACAAAGTCAGCGAGCCTGACCACCCGATCCCGTTAGTCGCCTTTTACGACAAGCATAGTCCCCTTTTACGACAAGCATAGTCCCCTTTTACGGCAAGCATGGGTTGCTGAAAGACCTTTTCAGCGTAGATCACGAGCAAAATGATTGCTGTTTCAGATACACTTAAGGACGATGTGGCCTTCCTTGTCAATAGTATACGGACAATGGTGCAAAATCAGCAGAAACACGTCATCAAAGAGGGCATTTCGACTCGCACACTGAAACAACAGAGTAAGTTCAATATCTGTTTGGTTTGTTGTAGTTCATTGTATTATACAAATGTCAGTGGTATACCACTTCTTTGTTTTGTTGTTGTTGGTTTCACACTGAATCCCTTTGCGTACAGAGACATGGAGACATTCGGATCCCGCACTCAGCAATATTCCAGCTATATGACGGCGGTCTGTAAATAATCTAGTCTGGGCCAGACAATCCAGTGATTGACATGCGCATCGATCCATGCAATTTGGATCAAGGACATGCATCAACCAAGTCAGCGAGCCTGACCACCCGATCCCGTTATATTGTTATGCTCAAATATGTTTCATGAATTGTTTTTAAACATAGTATGCTCAAATATGTTTTAAATATAACTGCATAACTAACTAAATTGTGAATATATTAACTTCCTCTCGTCGCAATGAAGCTGAAAAAACGCCGATGCAACGTTAAATTTTAACTCGCTCACTCACTACAATGTTGACAATGCTTACTGATTAGAACTGATCCCCAGCTACCTAGGCTGGGTAACTTGGATCATTGTGTTTCATCATACCCCTGTGGTGTGGATCCTTGCTTACATTAATAACTGATAATTTACAGACCGTGGTCATAAAACTGGAGTGAGTGAGTATGGTTTTACGCCGCTTTTAGCAATATTCCAGCAATATCACGGCGGGGGACACCAGAAATGGGCTTCACACATTGTACCCATGTCGGGAATCGAACCCGGGTCTTCGGCGTGACGAGCGAACGCTTTAACCACTAGGCTACCCGACCGCCCCCTCATATAACTGGAACAATATAGAAAACATAAACATTTCTTTGAAAACAAATGGTTTTTTTATGACATCCGTAAGATATACATCACGTGATGCATGTTTAATTTTAGCCAAGTAGGTTATTCAGGTGTGTAATTTTAGGAACAAGGACATTTTTTATTTCGGATATTTTTTATTTCGGATGAGCGCATTTCATTGATATTACATATTCCTATTTCTGCGGATCCATAGGAAGGATATGCGAAAGACAGAGATGCGGAAAATCACGACAGGGATCCTGTCTGGGCGTAGGCAGCGGTTCAAACTGCTTTAGGATATCCAGTAGGTCTTCTTGTTCCGGGAAGTGAAACAGATTGAAACACATTGGAATGGTTGGTGGATGTACATTAGGAGAAAGGGGTAACCGTGAACACATATATGATATCATGACTGAAGGATCGTAGTAAGTCTCGTGATACAAGCTTTTCACTCTGATACTTTCTATAACAAATCACGTTACGAAATTTCTGTACACCACTTAATACCATGAATTTTACCACCACATGTACATGTGTACCACTATTCTTGGCAATTTGAAAATTTTGGAATTTAAATGTGTTTTAATTTATTCTATTAAAAAATATAAGTGGCATATATTGCACGTTTCAGTCTATTCATATAAATTCATATAAAGTGTCATCAGCTGATGGTTATCCTAGAATTAAAAGCGTTCGGTCGTCGCGGCAAAGGACCGGGTTTGATTGCCCACATTGGTACATTGGTACGTGTCTCCCGCCGAGTAAAATCGGCGTAAAACTATATTCACTACTTTCCATATACTTTTCTATAAGTCACTATTTAATCATATGACCCATGATCATCCGGGGTACAATAGGTCTTCAGTAAGCCATGCTTGCCATAAAAGGCGACTATGCTTGTAAGAGGCGACAAACAGGATCGGGTGGTCAGGCTCGCTGACTTAGTTGATGCTTGTGATCGTATCCCAATTGCATGGATCGATGCTCATGTCAATCACGTGATTGTCTGGTTCAGACTCGATTTTTTACAGATCGCCGTCATATAGCTGGTATATTGCTGAGTACGGCGTTAAACAACAAATAAACAAACAAACTTACTTGGCACTGGCGCTGCAAGGTTGGCACATACCAGCGTGACGAACAGAGCCAACTTAAGAATCATTGTTGATGCTGAAACACATACACTAGGTTAAATCCTATCTCCATCACACAGTGCATTGACCAGTATCTAACATGTATCAAGTGCATTTAACATGTAGCAATACAGAGATTCAGTTGCCGCATCTCGGTTGGCAACAATATTTTCCTTGAAACTAGATGTTGAACTTTCGGGGTAGAATAGGTCTTCAGCAACCCATGCTTGCCGTAAAAGGCGACTATGCTTGTAAGAGGCGATTGACGGGATCGGGTGGTCAGGCTCACTGACTTGGTTGATGCATGTCATCGATCCCATTTGCGTGGATCGAAGATCATGTCTGCTCCAGACAATTATTTACATACCGCCGTCATATAGCTGGCATATTGCTGAGTGCGGCGTTAAACAACAAACAAACAAAAACCATCATCGAAAACCCACTGCATGATATCTCCATTGAATTACACTCTTCAAAAAAAGAAACGCACATGTAGATTTCCTAAAAAAGTAGATATATTTAATATCATAGATACAAATATGAAATTTTGGAGCCCCGAAAGTCACATGATGCTGTACATGATGTACAAAGGCATTGCAAACTGTTCATTGTCATGTCACATAAGGCCACAAGGTAACATGTACGTTGAACTCAGTATCTCCTGTGACCGCCCCGAGCAGCAATCACAGCTCTGCATCTCCTCGGCACTGACTGGATAGGTGTACGAATTCTGTCCTGCGGAATGCTGCGCCATTCTGCTTGTAACGCATTGGCCAGTTGTGAGAGTGTCTGCGGCGTGTTCTGACGTTGGCGCACACGTCGATCGAGTTCATGCAGAGGTGTACGATTGGGTTGAGATAGGGAGATCTCGACGGCCAGGGCAAGACTTGATGTTGGCATTATGAAGGTAGTCTACCGTGACACGAGCTGTGTGCGGTAGCTGTAGCGATTTGCTGTCAAATGTCCCTGAACCCCAACCAAGTCAGATCTCGAGGTGTAGGATATGGCCCCCGACACCATGACACTACCACCACCGAATTTTTCAAATTCACGTGCACAATGTTGGGCAAAACGCTCATTTAGACGACGATAAACACGTTGTCTTCCATCTCGCCGGTGAAGAAGAAATCGTGATTCATCGCTACACCACACTTGTCTCCAGTTTCTCAAATTCCAAGGCTGTAAGGTATGGCACCAACGCAGGCGTCGCTGTCGATGGATCTGTTGCAAAAAAGAGATGATAACTGGTCTTCTGGGTCGGATTCCAGCCTCGCGAAGACGGTTCCTGACAGCGTTGTCAGATATCCTCCTCAAACCAGGGATGCGTCCTGCAGTCTCCGTAGCAGTGGCATTGCGATGACGTAGGTGGAACAGTCGAATGTAACGATCCTGTGCAGGGATGGTAACTCTTGGTCGGCCGGTTCTCGGACGGTCTGCAGTGGAATTGACCTGTATGTATTGGCCACAAAGGTGGCACATGGTGCTGTGGTGGTCCTTGAAGTGGCGTGCTACAGAAGACTGCGATTCCCCTCTTTCGATACGTCCTATGGCAATGTTCCGATCGGCAGCGCTGAGTCTCGGCATTTTCAAACTTGAAAAATGTTGACAATTGAATGACAATTTATTGCACTTGCACCTGCATTTTGCTTTACTGTTTTCCTCCATGACATTTTTGAACAAGTGTTAAAACAATGACGTTTAAGGCATTGCAAATCGACAGTGGCTGCGTTTTGACGCACCGTTTGCGTGCTTGCCGTAAAAGGCGACTATGCTTGTCGTAAAAGGCGACTAACGGGATCGGGTGGTCAGGCTCGCTGACTTGGTTGATCCATGTCATCGATCCCAATTGCGTGGATCGATGCTCATGATATTAATCACTGGATTGTCTGGTCCAGACTCGATTATTTACAGACCGCCGTCATATAGTTGGAATATTGCTGAGTGCGGCGTTAAACAACAAACCAACCAACCAACGAATACCAGGCCACCAACATTTTCTAATAACATATATCCAATTTATATACCGGATCTTTTGTGTAGTAAGGTTCGATGAACTACATACTACCTGTGCGTTTTTTGAAAGAGAGTGCGTGATAAACACCATGGACCAAAAATTGCTGGTGCCAAAATATTATACGTCCAACAAATACCACGCATGAGCGAGAGAAATTATGTGCGAAGTTACTTATACGAGAGATGGGATCGAGATGGTAACGAAACGAAGGTATGGTTGCGCAAGGGTCAAGGGTATTTATCATAAGAAAATGGATGGAACAAATGCTGTTTGTTAAGGTGATAAAAAAATGTGTGTGTGTTGTATCAGTTTCTTCAATATGGATATTACGAAGATAGTTTTGCAGCAAATGAATAGTCTGATTGTTTCACGCTGCACTAAGTATTCCAGCTATGTGAAATGAGAGCAGCCAAGTTGCCGAACCTCACCACCCAATGCTTGTATTTTATTATCCCCCGCCCCAAAGAAGTGTGTGTGTGTGTGTGTTTTCCCGAAATCGTTTCTTGAGCATAACTCAGAAACCGTTAAATATTTCTCTACGACACTTTGCATGTCCATCAGACTCATGCTGAACTGGTGCCATTTGCTATTTAGGAATTTTATAAATTTTTATTTTTTACGTTTCCATGGCAACAAGTTGGACTTAGGTTCTATAAGGGTGGTGTTCGCTTCCGGAGCGTAACTAAAAAAAACCATTAAATACTTTCTTACAAACCTTTGCACGTCTACTAGGCACATACTGAACTGGTGCCTTTTGCTATTTAGGAATTTTATTATTTTTTATTTTTTACGTTTCCATGGCAACAAGTTGGACTTAGGTTCTATAAGGGTGCTGTTCGTTTCCGGAGCGTAACCCTAAAACCGTTCAATAATTTCTTTCAAAACTTTGCATGTTTACCAGACACATACTGAACTGGTGCCTTTTGCTATTTAGGAGTTTTATAAATTTTTATTTTTTTACGTTTCCAATGCAACAAGTTGGACTTAGGTTCTATAGGGTAGAGTTTGTTTCCGGAGCATAACTCAAAACCCATTCAATACTTTCCAACAAAAACTGTGCATGTTTACCAGACACATACTGGACTGGTGCCTCTTGCCATTTAGGAATTTTAGACATTTTTTTTATTTTTCACGTTTCCATGGCAATGAGTTGGACTTAGGGTCTACAGGGGTGGTGTTCGTTTCCAGAGCGTAACTCAAAAACCGTTCAATACTTTCTTACAAAACTTTGCATGTCTACCAGGCACATACTGAACTGGTGCCTTTTGATATATAGCACTTTTAGAAAATTTTATTGTTTATGTTTCCATGACAAGAAGTTGGATTTAAGTTTTAATATAGGATTGGTTTACTTAAGGAGTATAACAAATAAACTGTTAAATACTTCCATGCCAAATACTTGCATGTCTATATATAAAGCGCATACTGAACTAGTGCCATTTGATATTAAGGAGTTTTAGAAATGTTTTAGTTTAGAATTTCCATTGCAGCTATTTTGACATGGGCTAAGAGAAATGTTGGGTCAGTTAACTGGTTTGGGACCATAATGTGTTAAAATGGGCGGGGGATATAGATGACTTTGTCAACTATACGCTTGTGTTTATTAGAATCAAGATATGTTAATGAGTACACATTCCGTCACAGCAAATTTATATCTCACTTTATATTTTTGATATATTTGAGCTCGACATTGTTAAACTACATAAATATTTGAAAACATGAAATTAGAATCCACAAGAAAAGATAACATTTTCTATGATGGTCGTGTCACTAGTCTGTGGACATCTTTGTGAATGTTCAGTTTGTTTCAAATGTTTAAATTTGTCGCATCAGTGACGAAAATAAGGTCCGATGCAATTTGCTATTTTGATTGAACAATATGTTCCCGTGTTTTCTTAGGTGAACAATTGACTTGCCTTTGTATGTGTTTGTAACGGGTGCCACCGAAATGGACAGGATACGCTCACCTTTTCGCGAAGAGTTAGAATCATAACCACGTGCCCATGATATTGTCAGAATCGTAAAGTCGACATTGGCAGAGAATTCTTATAAATATGGAAAGGCTTTCGTTGCTTTAAATCGCCTCTCGGATGTCAGACTCATTTTGTGTTTGATAGGAGATTAAGGTACTGATATCGATGCTCATGATGTCAATCACTGGATTGACAGGTCAAGACTCGATTATTTACAGTTAGTTAGTTTGTTGTTTTACACCGCACTCAGCAATATTCCAGCTATATGACGGCGGTCTGTAAATAATCGAGTCTGGACCAGACAATCCAGTGTTATATCATGAGCATCGATCCACGCAATTGGGATCGATGACATGCATCAACCAAGTCAGCGAGCCTGACCACCCGATCCCGTTAGTCGCCTTTTACGGCAAGCATGGGTTGCTAAAGACCTATATATTCTACACCGGAATACGGTACAGACCATTTGAATATTGCTGTATGCTCCGTCAAACAACAAAAGTACCAAAGGAAATCTTGACACGGAGAGCCATTTAACGAAATGATGGTTGTCCTTTTGTTAGTTGGGACTTGAACAAACTCCGACTGATTACTGAGTTAATTTTAACAGTTTGCCAAATACACAGTTGAAATAAATAAAAAGTATGTGAATGAAAACAAATGCCTTAACATAGAGAGTTAGTTTGTTCACAAACACTGGCAACTTACATGTACTCTTCTGTCGCTGTTTGACGATATGGAGAAAACTGAATTCTGCCTTTCTTATATAGCACGCGCAGCTATTTCCGTCAAGGACTTTCTGTTTACCATTATGTAATGATTAAATCGTGTCACCTTAACCGTGCATGACATAATTTATAGGTCAGCTATAATAAGCCCTATGAATACTCTATTTTTATTTATTAAAACAACTTGTTATCTTTTATCACATATGCTACGTTGTTGTTCTTCAGACTCAATGCAGCCCCGTGAGATTTTTGGTAAGAATTAACCTGGTGCTCAGACACGATGACGTTTCTCCAATTATAAGTCACTGGATTGTTTGGTCCAGACTCGTTGATTTACAGGCAATCGTCATATGCTGGAATATAGTTGAGTGAGGCGTTACTTGCAATAAGTACTAGCAATATTACTGGAATATTGCTGAGTGCGGCGTTAAAGTTTATTTGTTTGTTTGTTGTTTAACGCCACACTCAGCAATATTCCAGCTATATGACGGCGGCCTGTAAATAATGGAGTCTGGACCAGACAATCCAGTGATTGACATCATGAGCATCGATCCACGCAATTGGGATCGATGACATGCATCAACCAAGTCAGCGAGCCTGACCACCCGATCCCGGTAGTCGCCTTTTACGGCAAGCATAGTCACCTTTTACGGCAAGCATGGGTTGCTGAAGACCTATGCGGCGCTAAACAACAAACCAACCAACGTATCCTCTATTATGCTTTTGTCAATTCCATTATCCGTGATGCATCTGAAGGCAAGAGCAGCCATCAATCACCGGCTTGTGTAAGAAACCGAGCAATCTCGCTCAACTGGACCATCAAGTCCACTGAGTTCGCATCATACAGGATGCTGATGGTGTGTCATTTGATAATAATAACGACTGTCATATTTCCAACTTTCCTTGTGCCAGTGCAGTTATACCGTGCCATTCTCCCAGTTGATAATTAAAATGCAGGCTAATGGCCAGTATAGCATGAGGGGGCACCAGCTAATGCTAATGTGTTAACTCCTGGAGCAATCGAAACCGGTTTTACGATTGCAAACCAGCAGGTAAAGCTCAGTGTCCTTGTTTAACACTTTCTCCAAACATTTGGGAATTACTTCTTCAATCGTTCAAACCGAGACTGCGAAATACGTAGCATTGGCACCCAATCGTAAATAGCGTATACATTGTATAAAAAAGTGTCACGTTCTTCTTCCTTAACACAACGTTACAAAATTTTACGAAATAGTGGATCTTTATCATGTTTATATTGTCTTTTGGAAAGCCTAAATGTTGTTGCAAAATGAATTTGTTTTTGTTATGAGGCCATCGTTGAAAGTGTGAGTAGTAATATTTTTTTCGCGTTTTTCTTACCTGTATAAATTTGTGAACTAAGTTCATGTCCACTTGTCAAGTTTTGTCTTTTTCATTGTGTTTTCATTTCCATTGGCAGTTATGGATGTCATCATCGTTCACCAAGGCAAACATATCTGTACTAAGTCCGGTTTTGGGATTCGGGTGGTCGAAACATTCATCAAACAGCAAGTCCTCTTGATAACAAAAACGCAAACCCGGACTTGGTGGTGTTGATCGTGGCGCATAGAAACCGTTTCTGGCAACACTCGCAATCTGAATCTTGGAACTTCTATCTGTCCATATGCAGTTTTTACAACAGAGACATTAAATGTGTTCAGAGGTTGAATTATACGAAAAAGTCTTTATGCCAGTCAGATCTCCGCCCGCTTTAACGAGGTCATTTCTACTTTGACAGGTGTCAAATGGTCAGCTATGTTTGTTTACAAACAACGCAGACGTAGTTTTGGTTTTTACTGCAAAATGAATATGATGTGAAATAAATGAAAAGAAAATGTGAAATCATGTTGTTGATATGAAACTATGTTTCTTGTCTTGAAAATCTCGAATCAGTGAGATTCTAGCACGTAAAATATCTGAATGAATGGCGTGGATTTGTGATTGAATGGGATGAGAAAAAAATAGTCCCGTTGTCCAATGAAAATTGATCTTTGTTCAACTGACCATCAGCTTCGAGAATCACTAATTGCATTCTGTGTAAATATCAAAAAGATATTACACTGCATATCTGAGCCAATATGGGTAATAACTTACCATATTCATAAGAAATCACCATCAAATAGTGATGATGCCTGGCGTTTGCGAAAAGGTGACCGTATCATGTCCCACCGGTGGCACCCACTACACACACATGCAAAGGTAAGTCAATTATTGACCTGAAAAAAACAAGGGACCACAAGATATGTCAAAATAGGGATTTGAATTGGACATCATTTATCACTGATGGGTAAAATTTGGAAATGTTCTCCAAACGTCTGCAATCAATGTTTCTGATGCATTACCAAGATGAGTGTTTAATGTGGGGCAACCTCTACTTGTCCCTACATACACTGGAACAGCTTGGGGTCACATTTTCTTTCGGCCCGGCAGCTCAGTTTAAATTGTTCGTATTGGAGATTGACACCAAAGCAATGCAGATCAAATTCCTGGAGACCAAGATCAAGAAGGTGATATCCAAGGCATATAAATCAACAGGTAACATGAATGTCATTGGAAGGGCCCTGCAGCCTCAAGTACGTAAGCTCAAGTTCATATGCAAGGCTTTTTAAATGACAAAGGCAGTCGGTCTTAGGCTAATTCACCTGCTTAGAAAACGTTATTCCAACACATCAAGATTACCGATCGACCGAGTCTAGAAAATTTGAGTGAGTTGTAATTTTCTTCAGATGTCGGGACAGGTTTTGGGACTTACCTATATTGTAAATGGGTGGCACGACCAGTGGCACAACATGCGACATGACTGTCCTGGAGCTGTTTCCCATTGCAAAGTTTATTCAACTCTGGGTCATCTAATCCTTCAATGCCGCAAACTATTCTGTTCAAGGCAAAGTATGTCTTTACCAGTTTAAATACCATTACCGATGCTCCGTCGATGTTTCAGGTTTGAAAGCATCCGGGCTGTAGTAACAAACTCGGAGCAGAAGCTGTCACCTATCCCGGACAAGTATGGCTGATCTGAGGCAAAAAGCTGGTAAACCCCTGCACAAAAATCCCTCTCTGTGAACACACAGTCAACCAACTAATCCACCAACAGTTCTGGTCCTCGCATCAGCTGCAGGTAGTCTGGCTATCATGACATTGCTTATAAGTATTATTATTATTAATTTATTAATTCCGCCTCTGTGGTCTAGTGGTAGAGCATCCACCCGGAGAGTGGAAGGTCCGGGGTACGATCACCGTCCGCGTCATCCGCACTAGAAATCGACATCAGTCGGGACTAGTAAAAGCTCTCTCTCTCTCTCTCTCTCTCTCTCTCTCTCTCTCTCTCTCTCTCTCCTCTCTCTCTCTCTCTCTCTCTCTCTCTCTCTCTCTCTCTCTCTAACACACACACACACTTCGCAATATAAATGCAGTAATCTTGGACGCGACATTAAACTCCACTTCACCAACTAAATATTTGGATATATTCATAAAATGTAGCTGCTTGTCTACCATGGCCTACATGATCAGTGAGGACATCTCCTGTTTTATAATGGTAAAATAGCTCTTTTTGGGGTTTGATATAATAAACAGTCTTCAAATGTATGTTCTTTATTTATTCATTGGTAAAAGCCATTAATAACCCTACAAACTGTCAGTAACAAATTCAATATGATCCTAATGCACACTTAAACAGAAAAAGCTCTGCTATTCATGATCCATCCACACAAACAATACAAGATATATGAGCATAAAAAAAGGCTGAATGAACCATTCTCTTCTGATTTCAAACTGTTAAATGCAGGTTTTGAAGTACAGACAAATATCGTGGTAAACGTCACTAGTCAAGGACAATCCAGCTTCACGAAAATGTCAACATAGTCTTTCCGGTAACTAAACTTGCTATTACTAGGGACTGCTGAAAAGAAACCGAGATGTAGTGTTAAACACTCTGTAACACCAACAAATGTTCACAACAGTTGATCTAAAAGTCGTTTCTTATGATAGTTATCCACTTGTACATACAAAACTATGTCTTTATAGTTGGGGAAAGCGTCAAAGCTCCGACCGAGAACATGACTGAAAAGTCTAGACTTTCAGTTCTGTAAATATGGCTTTAATGTCGGAATGTTTTGCAACATGTGGTCTTGACTTGCCAGATTTTCCTATTTTGCATTCGGCCATTAGATTGTTCTTGATCTTGTCTTGTGACTTCAAGTTAAGTGCTGCATTCCTGGCACTTTTATGTTGCATTGGCACCTTAATGGTGAATCGTCTTTTTGATATCTTGAAACGTCTTCTCAACCAAGTTATTATTGAGGATATTGTTTCCAGTTCCGCCAGAAGTATTGGATGTACAGTTCCATTTGTACTCCACAGCGTGTCTCTCTGACAGGATGACAGGAGAACTGTGATGTAGGCCTGGAATCGGAATAGCCACAACTTGTATTTTGTTTGTCCACCTACGTCGCACAATAACATCTCAAATTTGGCATCTCTGGCAATGCGATCACCATCGCCTCTGGTATGCATCATCGTGTCACGCAGACGCAAGGTACACTGCATGAAAGATGCTCGCCCATGTGCCAAAGTGTCATCGGATTCTGGAGAATGTTTTGACACATCTTGTGTATGCACTGTCCTAAGGTGTCGTTCAAAGATTCTCGTTGATTTGAACAGCTTTCTACATTCACACACATACTTTTTCAATACAGCATCATATCTGTCACTGACTGTCCTGGGATAGAACAGGTCTTCAGCAACCCACGCTTGTCGTAAAAGGCGACTATGCTTATCGTAAAAGGCGACTAACGGGATCGGGTGGTCAGGCTCGCTGACTTGGTTGATGCATGTCATCGGTCCCATTTGCGTGGAGAAACACGTAATCAACACATTAACCGGGACGATCCGATCCGACGTCTCCGTTCCAACAACCTCAGATGTCGCCGACCAGCACGTCGTCCTGTTCTCCAACCACGGCATCGACAAGCACGACTTCAGTGGGCACAGGGTCATCGCAATTGGCGTCATCGTGAGTGGAGTCGTGTCATCTCTGATGACAATCGCTTTTGTGTCTCCCATGCAGACGGAAGAGTAAGAATTGGGCTGCGTCGAGGTGATCGCTTCCCTGACAGAAACATTGCGGAAAGGGATCCATGTGCTTTCTGATTTTTGGTCAAGGTCGGGGACACGGCGTCACTGCTCAGCGGTATATCGACCAAGTGATCAGACCCCACGTTGTTCCATTTTTTGCACAACATGAACAACACATTTTCCAGCAAGACAATGCTCGTCCCCATGTTGCCAGAGCTACAATGGCCTTTCTGCAACAACACAACATCCGTGTTCTACCGTGGCCAGCCCTCAGCCCTGATCTGAACTCCATCGAACACTTGTGGGATGAGGTTCAAAGGCGTCTGCTCAACTGCCGATGAACTACGCACAGCTGCTCTGGATGTGTGCAGGGGGATCCCTAGGGCCTTCACAAATCGTCTGATCCACTCAATGTACAGGAGATGTGTGGCAGTGATTAATGCTAATGGTGGTCACACCAGGTATTGACTGACATTTTGGGTATTCACCCGAAACTGTAAGCCCTTAACATTTGAAAACAAAATTATGTCATCTGCCTTTTACTTTTTGTCAATCTTGCCCTATTAGTATTTCTTGTCTTTACTGTTGAAAATAAATAACATGTATACTGCATACTGCAACCCATACTTGCCTTTTAAAAGGCTACTATGCTTGTCGTAAGAGGCGACTAACGGGATGCGTGCATTATCATCTTTAAAGATGAAATGTTGCTAAACACGTTGGGCAAATGGTACCACGAGAGGTGCAATGATGTTGTCCCGCTAGTATTGACCTGTGACTCTGCTATGGCCAATATGGAACTCAGTTTGGCCAGTCCTTGTGATACCACCCAATACCACTAAGGGCCCACCCCAAAAACGACATTAACGTCCATAGGACTCTCATTAGGACGTCTCCTAACACGATTCCTTCGGTAATGGAATTCGAGAGTGAACCTCGATTCGCCAGAAAACATGTCATTAGCCTAACGTCGATTATCTTAGTGCTGACGTCCCCTACACCACTGACGCCTCCGATTCAAATGACAGAAAGTTGTTAGATGACACGTGGACTTCGTGCACGCAAATGCCATCTGTGCATACGATTTCGCAGTGTCCGGGCATGCAATTATACACCAGTTGCCAGTTGTTCATCACGTTGCAAATGTCGCATGATGAATGCTGTTGCTGTTGTGTTTAATAAAGCGTCGTTGTGCGTTTGGTTCCAAGAAAACAACATACGTCTGCTCTAGGGCTGGGACGAGTCCAAATTTACTACCCGGGTACCCACCATGCTATTACCCGACCCTACACGGACACCCGCTATATGTCTCAAGACTTGGGTGTAAAATGTCCGACTGGGAATAGTTTGACCGTAGCCCTGGTAAAATGTATTTAGATACACGTATAAAACGATCTTGTCATGCATACACTGAATTTGACTGAAGTTTTATCTTTATTCAAACCTATAAAGGTCAGAAGGAATGGGTGCATAGTCAGAAAGAAATGCGAACATTAGTGACTTGTAGTGTAACCATAGAGTTTTATTTTTAGCCATTGAACAATATATCTCGTGACTAACCACGGGTCCAGGTAGTCCTGGGGGAACGGGTGGCCCAGTTGTCTTAAGGCGCCTCGATTCGCAGTGCAGAGTTGCGTCCCCTGGGCATGGCAGAAACCTATGATTGTGTGGTCGAATCCCGGTTCGCCCCGATTGTTCCTAGGTTTGTCAGCACCATACCCGTGCTCGTTGGTTACACCGAAGCGGTAAACGTCTGAGACCTGCATCACTTCGGGCTTTCCTCCCACATTCAGCTCACACTCCGTGATATAACTGGAATAATGTTAAAAGCGGCGTTAAACCCAACTCACTCACTCACTCCAGGTAGTCCTGTGGGTACCCGGGTCCTACTCAGTACCCACCCGACCCGAGTACCCGAGTTACCCGTCCCAGCCCTAGTCTGCTCACAGCCGATTCTGCGTGACACTGGTAAATCTGGAACACCACACTTTGCACGTTTCCGGGGTAGAATACTCCTTAATGTACTGTAAAACTTTTCACCATCTTGTTTGGAACAGCTTTTCATTATCTTGGTGTTTCCACGGGCTGCAATTGTCATTAAGACCAGTGAAGATCCGGGGTAGAATAGGTCTTCAGCAACCCATGCTTGCCGTAAAAGGTGACTATGCTTGTCGTAAAAGGCGACTAACGGGATCGGGGGGTCAGGGTCGCTGACTTGGTTGATCCATGTCATCGATCCCAATTGCGTGGATCGATGCTCATGATATCGATCACTGGATTGTCTGGTCCAGACTCGATTATTTACAGACCGCCGTCATATAGCTGGAATATTGCTGAGTGTGGCGTTAAACAACAAACAAACCAAATTTTAGGTTTGTCAGCACTATATTCGTCCTTGTGGGTTTCGTCAAAGTGCGAAACGCCTGAGACCTGCATCACTTTGGGCTTTCCTCCCACATTAATCTGATCCCCAGCAACCTGTGTTGGATTGTCAAACTGGGTGACTTGGTTCATTGTGTCATCATACCCTGATGGTGTGGATCGTTGTTCATAATATCAATCACTGATTTATATGTTCCAAACCTGAATATTTACAGACCGTAATTTAAATAACTGGAACAATAAACAAAACAAAAACATTTCTTTGAAAACAAAAGTTTCTTTATGATATCCGTCACGTTTACATGATCGACTATGTACCCACGTGATGCATGTTTTATTTCAGCCAAGTAGGTTATTCAAGACGGTATGAAAGGACCAACGGTATATACAATTTGGGGCCAAGTAGTACGCGTAAGTATACAGGCCAGAAGACCATGACAGGGCGGCAGAGCAGCAGGGGTTGCGATCAGTTGGACAAAGTCTTTTTGTTCTGGGAAAATGAAATATATTTAAACATTGGAAGGGTTGGTATAAATTGTATATAAGAAGAAAGGAGTTACTGTGAACTTAACATATCAAAGATATCATGACTGAATGTTCGTAGTAAGTCTCGCGAAATATACCTTTCACTTTGATAAATTCTCCAACAAACCACTTGTTACGATATCTTTGTACCGCACTAATTGCAATTGAAAATAACCATGAATGTAACCACCACCTGTACACATGTACCAATATTCTGTGGCATTTGAACATTTTGAAATTTGAATTTGTTGCAATATATTCCATAAAAGAACATAAGTGGCATATATTGCACATTTCAATCTATGGAGACAAGTCATTTCTGATCTTTAAAGAAACAATTGGGATGTTGGTGTAGTACAGTTACCGGCATGGTGTTTCGCTGGGCTAGCACTTTGAACCGACAAGAACCCGACAAGAACAAGCAGCCACACACACCTCACTTTAAAGTAATGTTGAAGTGTCATCAGTTGATGGGGTATCCTAGTAATAATGGCTTTCGCTCGTTGCGCCGAAGACCCGGGTCCGATTCCCCCATTGGTACAATGTGTGAAGCCCATTTCTGGTGTCCTCCGCGGAGATATTACTGGAGTATTGCGAAACGCGGCGTAAAACTATACTCACTACTTTCCAAAGTCACTACTTCATTTACTAGAATTATACAGAATTATGTGATTGGGTTTGACCTTAACAAACGAACAGGTCCATAAGTTGACGAGGGCAATACGCTCGCTCATTCCGAGTAAGCCTAGCTATTGCTCCTTCAGATATTCGTGTGCGTGGCCGCGCTTCCATGTCCATATACGACACATGGACGTTTACACTGAAAATGTATTTTTACATTGGCAGCTAAATCCTTACTTACTTCAAGTGGGTAACCAGATCAATATCTTTAAATGTTCTTATAGTGTTTGCATGTCTCAAATGTGAAATATGCGCACACAAGAAGGCATGTCTTGTCTTCTCTTGTGGCCTAAGAACCTATTTATTTATCGATATATTAGTGAGTGATTGAGTAAGCTTTTCAGCAATAATCCATCAATATCACGGTGGATTCACTTGTGCAGGGAATCGAACCAGGGCCTTCGGTGTGACGAGCAAACGTTTTAACCACTAGGCTACCCCCACCGCTCCTATCTATGTATTAACACGATGCTTTGGTACGTAAGTTATGTTGGGTATAGAAGTGCGGAAAGTATCCATCTTTTTTAATACATTTAAGTTACAAACCTGGCACTGGCGTTGCAAGGGTGGCACATACCAGCGTGACGAACAGAGCCAACTTAAGAATCATTGTTGATGCTGAAACATATACTAGGTTAAATCTACCCTCAAACACAGTGCATTTTACATGTATCTCCAGTATATTATGATTATGATGATACCAGATCAAACCAAATAACAAACATAAGAGAAAGAATATTGTTCGTTGGTGGGTTTGTAAATGTTCAGTTTGAATCAATCTCTTTGAGAGCAGACATAAAATTATGTAACCATGTTTTGTGTTTTATGTGAGTTTATACTCGTCCTGAAATGTGTACACTAGATCAGATCTATCATCGATGAAACTGATCATCGATAAGAGCCGTGAAGATCCGGGGTAGAATAGGTCTTCAGAAACCCATCCTTGCTGTAAAAGGCGACTATGCTTATCGTAAGAGGCGACTCCCGGGATCGGATGGTCAGGCTCGCTGACTTGGTTGATGCATGTCATCGTATCTCAATTGCATGGATCGATGCTCATGATGTCAGTTACTGAATTTTCTGGTCCAGACTCGATTATTTACAGACCGCCGTCATATAGCTGGAATATTGCTGAGTGTGGCGTTAAACAACACACAAACAAAAAATATCATCAATAACCCACTGCATAATATCTCCATTCAGTTAGGATAAATACCATGGACCACAAAATGCTTGTGCCAAAATATTATCCGTCCAACAAATTACCACGCATGAGCGAGAGAAATTATGTGCGAAGTTACTTATACGAGAGATGGGATAGAGATGGTAACGTCACTTCCGAAACGAAGGTATGGTAGCGCAAGGGTCAGGGGTATTTATCATAAGAAAATGGATGGAACAACGCTGTTTGTTCATAAGTTCATAATATTTGTGTGTGAGTGTTGTATTTGTTTCTTCGATATCGATATTACGGAGATATTTTTGCAGCAAGGGATTAGTCTGATTGTTTGTTTCACACCAAACGCAGCAATAGTCCAGCTATGTGAAATGCAAGCAGCCAAGTTGCCGCGCCTCACGTCCCAATGCATGTAGTTTATATAAATTAGAATCTCACCAAAAATTTTTGATATAATTGAGTGTTCAACCAAATAAATATTTGAAAACATGAAATTAGAATCCGCAAGTAAAGATTTTGTATGATGGTCGTGTCACTACTGTCCGTGGACATCTCTGTGAATGTTCAGTTTGTTTCATATGTTACAAATTTGACGCACAAGTGACGAAAATAAGATCCGATGCAATTCTCTATTTTGACTTGTACAAATTGTTCCCGTGTTTTCTCAGGTGAACAATTGACTTGCCTTTGCATGTGTTTGTGACGGTCCCACCGAACAGGGAAGTATACGCTCGACTTTTAGCGAACAGTTGGTATCATCACTTTTTTATAGTGAATCATAATCACTTGCTCATCATATTGTCAGAATCGTAAAATCGACATTGGCAGAGATGCTTATAAATATGGAAAGGGTTTCGTTGCTTTTATTTGAATCGTCTCTCTGATATCAGACATGTTTTGTGTTTGATATGAATTGATAGTAGTCACTGAAATCGATGCCCATGATGTCAATCACTGGATTGACTGGTCAAGACTCGATTATTTACAGACCGTTTGAATGTTGCTGAGTTCTCCGTGAAACAACAAACATACTAAAGACACTCTTGACATGGAGAGCTATTTAACGAGTCTATGCTTGTCCTTGTTTAGTTGGGACTTGAACAAACACCGACTGATATCAACAAGTACACTGAATTAATTTTAACAGTTTACCAAATAAACAGTCGAAATGAATAAAAAGTATGTGAATGAAAACAAATGCCTTAACATAGAGAGTTAGTTTGTTCACAACTTACATGAACTCTTCTGTCGCTGTTTGAGGATATGGTGAAAACTGAATTGTGTCTTCCTTATATAGCACCTGCAGCTATTTCAGTCAAGGTCTTTCTGTTTACCATTATGTGAAATGGTGTCACCTTAACCGTGCATGACATAATTCATAGGTCAGCTATAATAAGCCCTATGAATACTCTATTTTTATTTATTGAAACGACTTGTTATCTTTTATCACACATGCTACATTGTTCTTCAGACTCGATGAAGCCCCGTGAGATTTTGGGTAAGAATAGACCCCAGTGCACATGTCGTGTGCTTGTCATACGAGGCTCCTATTTTGACCTCAGACACGATGACGTTTCTCCAATTATAAGTCACTGGATTGTTTGGTCCAGACTCGTTGATTTACAGGCAATCGTCATATGCTGGAATATAGTTTAGTGAGGCGTTAATTGCAATAAGTACTAGCAACTAAATGACTTTTTAGCGCTTAAACAAATCGTACGCTAATGTCCTATCTTTATTAATGTACATCCGGGTCGTAAATTCGTATCCGGTTCTGAAGATTCCGGGGTAGAATAGGTCTTCAGCAACCCATGCTTGCCGTAAAAGGTGACTATGCTTGTCGTAAAAGGCGACTAACGGGATCGGGTGGTCAGACTCGCTGACTTGGTTGATGATGCATGTCATCGATCCCAATTGCGTGGATCGATGCTCATGATATTAATCACTGGATTGTCTGGTCGAGACCCGATTATTTACAGACCGCCGTCATATAGCTGGAATATTGCTGAGTGCGGCGTTAAACGACAAACCAACCAACCAACTTTTGCACGTGTTGTCCGAGGTCACTTGCTTCATGACTGCCACAATGTTGTGTTATGGTTGTGTCTTGCCACATATACATGTGTACCCCCCCCCCCCCCCCCCCCCCCCCCCCCACACACACACACACACACACAATCTAACATACATTGGATATTTTTAATACAAACATTAATAGACTTTAAATTAAATAAATGTTAATCATCCTACATGTTATGTTAAATGATAAATTTGATAAATGTCATCAAGCATCTTGAACATGATAAAAGTTCCATAAAATATATCCATTTGATAATTGCGTAATGTTACTAATGACTTATCTAATTATTTTGGAACGTTTAAATTATTATGTTGTTATTAAACAAAATACATGTAATTTAATGAATATGTAGGGTCTTGTCAATATCATATTTTTCATGCACCTAGGTTAAAATGTTCGCAAACAAGTTGTCTCAAGGCCAAATCGGAATCGGTGATTTAGGCCTAATGACCAGCACGAAGGACACGATCCTAACGGTATGTTGAATTCATATAGATCAAACCATGATTTTTTCCAGTTCTTAAGATGCAATCCATTCCCCACTGAAAACAGTAACAGAATATATTTAGCTTCACTTCTGCCCAATAAGCTATAATTCCAATTCAATTTCATTGCTTCTTTGTTAATGCAGATACTCGGTATACTCCTCCCCTATCTTTTCATCGTGATCCAGTTTAAACCGGAATCAACTGGTGGATTGCAACAGGATATATACAAACACCACGGCAGGATAACTGCATCAAGTCGTATTTTACTTGCACTTGCAGTTTTGGCACTAATGGCTGAGCAGCTTTTTCTGTGTCATGTTTTGACATCGTCGCTTTGGAAACCATGCTTTGAAACGCATGTGATGTTTAAAGTTGTAATGGTCTCCGAATCTGAATACATAGATCTCAAATACCGATGCCTTTAAGTGACAAGTAAGTGCACATTGATAATGGAAGAATATTTTAAAATATTGATTCACGTAATGTTCCCAGCGAGATGCATGTTCGATGGATTAAAACAGGTAACTTAGATATTTGCATAGCCAATGCACTGATGGAGAACACGAAGAGCTGTCGGCAGCTCGAGACCCACAAGCAAAGCCTCACAATAACATACATGCTGGGGTAGAATAGGTCTCCAGCAACCCATGCTTGCCGTAAAAGGTGACTACGCTTGTCGTAAAAGGCGACTAACGGGATCGGGTGGACAGGCTCGCTGACTTGGTTGATACATGTCATCGATCCCAATTGCGTGGATCGATGTTCATGGTATCAATCACTGGATTGTCTGGTCCATACTCGATTATTTTCAGACCGCCGTCATACAGCTGGAATATTGCTGAGTGCGGCGTTAAACAACAAACCAACCAACCAACCACGATAACATACACAGGTGGACCATATTAGTCTCCCATAAACCACACCAGTGGCGTTGGCACTCTTGTAAACATTGTTTATATATCCTCAACAGCAAACGTAATTACAATCAAATGAGTATCATTAACTCTATATGACGTCAAAGATCGATCAATGCAGTTATCAAGTATCCATTCACTGACATGAGCCATGCTCGTGATGAGTACATGACTCCTACCCTGTAGGGTTTTCCCAGTTCGAATGTGTCCCCCGCGACCTATTCTCAACATGGGGGCACGGGTGGCCCAGTCGTCTAAGGCGCCGCGATTCGCTGTGCAGAGTTGCGTCCCTTGGGCACGCCAGAAACCTATGACTGTGGGTTCGAATCCCGGTTCGCCCCGATTATGTTTCTAGCTTTGTCAGCACCATACCCGTGCTCGTGGGTTTCACCGAAGTGGTAAACGTCTGAGACCTTCATCACTTCGGGCTTTCCTCCCACATCAAGCTGACACGCCGTGATATAACTGGAAAACTGTTAAAAGCGGCGTTAAACCAAACTCACTCACTATTCTCAACATAAGATGGATCAAATAGTTAATAACCTATCTTGGGGCGGAGGGTGGCCACATCCCAAATTGTCACTCCCTTTCAAACTTCCATGTATCTCGGGTGGGAACGAACATTGTGTAAAATATAAAATACCAAGACTAATGAGAGAAAACAAACAGAGGCTGTCAAGATCCGCCGCCACAAGCCATGAATCAATAGAGATCACGGCTATCGCATATCATCTTCCAACTATGAACCCATCAAGCAACAGTTTTTTGTTGTTGTAAATTTTCCCACCTATGTATACTTAATCCGGTTAAGTTGACTTCCCGTGTTATTCACGTCGTCATCGGGGGCACGGGTGTCCCAGTCGTCTAAGGCGCCTCGATTCGCTGTGCAGAGTTGCGCCCCTTGGGCACGCCAGAAACCTATGATTGTGGGTTCGATCCCGGTTCGCCCCGATTGTGTTTCTAGGTTTGTCAGCACCATACCCGTGCTCGTGGGTTTCACCGAAGTGGTAAACGTCTGGGACCTGCATCACTTCGGGCTTTCCTCCCACATTAAGCCGTGATATAACTGGAATACTTTTAAAAGCGGCCTTAAACCCAAATCACTCACTCACTCACGTCGTCATCATGTGTTCTCTGTCCATCATGTTGTTATAATATTTATCCTTCTGGACCCGCGGTCGGGTAGCCTAGTGGTTAAAGCGTTCGTTCGTCACGCCGAAGACCCGGGTTCGATTCCCGACATGGGTAAATGTGTGAAGCCCATTTCTGGTGTCCCCCGCCGTGATATTGCTGGATATTGCTAAAAGCGGCGTAAAACCATACTCACTCACTCACTCACTCTGGACCCCGTTCCACAAAGCGATCGTAGCGCTTACATGATCGTAACTCCCATACTTTAACACAGACTTACAGCAGTCTTAGCACTAAGATCGCTTTGTGGAACGGGGCCTTGTTGTTTCTATATAACCGACTCATGTTAATCTTTCTCAGATATGAACAGTGTTGTTACTGTCAATCCTTCACCTACTGACCCGTGAAGATTCCGGGGTAGAATAGGTCTTCAGCAACCCATGCTTGCCGTAAAAGGTGACTATGCTTGTCGTAAAAGACGACTAACGGGATCGGGTGGTCAGGCTCGTTGACTTGGTTGATGCATGTCATTGATCCCAATTGCGTGGATCGATGCTCATGATATTAATCACTGGATTGTCTGGTCCAGACTCGATAATTTACAGACCGCCGCCATATAGCTGGAATATTGCTGAGTGCGGCGTTAAACAACAAACAAACCAACCAACCAATCAATCAACCAACCAACTTCACCTACTATATATAATCCTATACAATGTTCCTGCTTGACAACAGCATCAGGATCTATACCGAAAGGTCGCTATTACAGTATAATAAAGAAGGTGTTATCCATATATTGTGTCTACTTTGTCATCCGTTAACTTCTGGGAAATGCCTATCAAACAATTCATACTCACCCACTCACTTACTCATCATTGGAGAACAAAAGTATGGATGTGGTGATACAACAAATTCAGCAAAAATACGGTAAGATCATGATGTCCTGAATCTGAGTTTAGATCTACTTGTGATCTGGAGAATGAATAACGACCTGTTGTTTATGACGAAATCTAATCAGCTTGGTAAACACAATATGAAACCAGATTTATCTTTCTCTTAGGGCTGCGACGGGTAACTCGGGTACCCGGGTCGGGTTGGTACTGAGTAGGACCCGGGTACCCACAGGACTACCTGGACCCGTGTTTAGTCACGTGATCTATTGTTTAATGACGAAAACTATCTTGAACTCTATGGTTACACTACAAGTCATTAATGTTCGAATTTCTTTCTGACTGTGCAGCCATTCCTTCTGATTTTTCATATGTTTGAATAAAGATATAACTTATTCAACTTCAGTGTATGAATGACCAGATTGTTTAATACATGTATCTAAATACGTTTTGCCAGCGCTATGCTAAAAATGTTAGCAATCGGACATTTGAGACATCTCCTGAGACCTACAGTGGGTACCCGAGTAGGGTCGGGTAATAGGGGGTGGGTAGCCGGGTAGTAAATTTGGACTCGTCCCAGCCCTACTTTCTCTAGTTGGCTGTAAGTACTGGACATTCTTCCACTGGGACGCTGCCCGCTCTTTAACCACTTAGAAGCAAGTTTTTAATTTAAGGTGAGATAAAATTCTGTGGATGAATCATGTGGATGACACCATTACCATTATGAGTTAGTTTGTCAAAATAGAGGCGTGATAACGATTAACTCTCCCCCGCACTCACCCAATCTCTTATACACGTGGAACAGAAATCAATGAACCTATTTCAAAGCTTGGTTCAGTGCCTGGAAAAAGTAGTTGACACAGTCATCGTTATACTCCCTTGCATTTACTTTATATATTACTTCATGTTTGTTATCATGTTCACACATTTTCACTCTGGATAAAATACTGTAGTTTTCAAATGTGGACAATTAACGCCAGATATCACAACAGAGCCACCAACTACTGCATTAAGAACCTATTAGTTATTAGGAAAGTGTGACTGGACAATTATCCCATAGCTTCCTTCTTTATCAGTTCAGATAATCACATTTATGGAATGTCCATTGAAGGCTTTTCACAGCTTAGGCCAATTACATGCAAGAAATGTCTCGCAAACAAATACACGTTGTGTTATTTGATCATGCTTAATGACATATTTACTCGCCTCGCCCATTTCCGTTTGGAATGCATGTTCGGAATTGAATGTTGCATGGATCGTCATGGAAATAGTTAGACCAGACACTGGTGACATTGAGTTGAGAACAGAAATATCAGAAGGCCTTGCTTACAAAGAGAGTGCATCATATATTTCTTATCCTATCTGTTGAAAATGTTGAAGGTTTTCCAAAATACCGTTGATACTTCCAGTGATGCAGATGATGTACAGGAAACATTGACAAGTGTCCAGAGACTGATGGCATTGTCCGGGTTATCATGGGACTACCAGCAGTCGAAGTCAGCAAAAAGGTGCACCGTCTCCTCGGTAGCTTCCTGCATATATTCAAGTTTTGTGTGCATAGTTTTCATTCTTTTTTTTATCGAGGTGATACCATCATATTCGAAAGCTGAATCTTTCTCGGACACAAGTCTCGCCCTAGCAAGTCACAGTGTAGTTCTGTTATCCATAACCTTTTGGGGCCTCAGTACCAACATCCACAGTAAGCTACGCATATTCTGCGAACGTCTTCATGAAGCACGGTTGAAATTTAACAGTTGTGTTTCAAACACTACATTGAGGAAGAGGGTAAAGAGGGCATGTCAGTGTTTTATCATCTTTGCGGCTTTCTCCTGTGTGGTCACTGGAATCGGTACAAGCATGATGATTGAAGCATCCAATGAACTATATTGGCCTTTAATTGTCTTGAATGCGATATATAGTGGCTGTATCATTCTGCAATACCATTCGTTATTGCTTCTGTTCTTGTCCATCTCCCTCCTTCTCACCTATGAATATGATGTTTGTACCCAGAGACTGTTACGGGCGTCTGAAGGATCCTTCAAAGAAGAGGATATCGAGGACATTCGCGGTTACCATGCAACACTGACAGGCTTGGTGGAATATGTGTGTTCCTTCATATCCATACACGTGGCTGCTGCCTATCTCAGCTCCTTCCTGGTTGTGTGTTTCTGCCTGTACGTCCTCATCAACGACGTCCGCTTCCTTGGGCACATTGCTTTTGCGGCATTTGCTGTGTACTTTTCCACTCTGTGTCTAATCACTCTCACCTATCTTGGCATCCGGCTGTACGAAGCGGTGACTGTTACAATGTTATTGTGGAATTGTACGTTGAAACCCTGTTAGACAGAAATCACACATTGTGAATAGTTAATGTATTGAATGTGTACATGACCACAAGGGGTTCTTGATTCTTTTGTTTGGACATGTTATCATCTCGCTCGATTTCACCGAGAATGGTATAAACTGCCGGGCAAAAGAAAATATACTCCTGAAAATTGGAGTGAGTATGGTTTTACGCCGCTTTTAGCAATATTCCAGCAATGTCACGGCGGGGGACACCAGAAATGGGCTTCACACATTGTACCTATGTCGGGAATCGAACCCGGGTTTTCGGCGTGACGAGCGAACGTTTTAACCACTAGGCTACCCGACCGCCCTTGAAAATTGGATTTGACCAAAGTATTAGACAACGTTCTTAAAACGTCAATAGTCTGAAAATATTCGCCGAAACACTGCAAACTTAAGGTCCAAAATACAAATATCATACCCGTATGAAATACATCACTATCGGATAACCATACTTGTTTGCTTCATGTTTGGCCGCCATCAAACATGGGTGTTTTCCTTCTTTTTCCCCGGCAGCTTAGTTCAGATTAGCGGGGGCACGGGTGGCCCAGTCGTGTAAGGCGCCGCGATTCGCTGTGCAGAGTTGCGTCCCTTGGGCACGCCAGAAACCTATGATTGTGGGTTCGAATCCCGGTTCGCCCCGATTATGTTTCTAGGTTTATCAACACCATACCCGTGCTCGTGGGTTTCACCGAAATGGTAAACGTCTGAGACCTGCATCACCTCGGGCTTTCCTCCCACATTAAGCTGACACGCTGTGATATAACTGGAATACTGTTAAAAGCGGCGTTAAACCCAACTCACTCACTAGATCGGATTAGCAGGGTTTCACAGGGTAGTATAATTCCCACATTGGTTATCTATCGATATGGCAAACCCTAATAAAGTGTATATTGTGATTCTAAAATGTCGCAATCCTAATGAATGCAGTAATAATACTTCCTTTGGGATTACAAACGGGGATGAGTATATTTTGTTGGTATTTGTAGCAATGTTCTATGTGTCACTGCAGTTTTAGGCATAACGACAGAAAGATTTACCTAATGGGCTACCTGGGAACCACCAGTGGCTTCGTTAGACTTCGTATTATGTAATCCGATTTTTGTCTCAGTCTGAATGTTTTATTTATGAATAACAATTAACTTTGAAACATAGTCATTGAAATGTTTGTATACAGGCACACCGACCTCTGAACATTCTGCATGACTTGGCTGGGACAAAGATGCCAGATAGAGTGATTGCACTTGTAAGAACACATTATGATGATTCTTTTAGAGACAACACTTCAACCTCATCTGGAATATATATTTATCATCCAAAACTGGCTCCCACAGGAGATATCGCTTGGGTGAGATCAAGCGATATCTATACTGTAGATATCGCTGCAATGAAATTGCATCACAATGCTTTGCAGACCATTGTGACGTCATTGGTTACCATGACGTCACAATCAAATGACATCACTAATGGCTCTGCTTCTGAAGCTATTAGCAGTACCTTTTACACTTAAGACACTGCTAATTACTTTCTACAAACTGAAAAAGTTGGAAGAATGATGTTGGATGATAAATAGAATCTCTCCCTCGTGTCTTTTGATATCAAATATATGAACACTCGTTGATAAAAGTTGAAAAAAATCCTCGGCAAGCCTCGGAGTTTTTCCACTTTTATCAACTCGTGTTGATATATTTGATATCAAAGGACACTCGGTTGAGATTCTCTGTATCAACTACAAAAGATTATACTAAGAACGTATTAAATGTCATACCTCATATTTCTTAACCTTTCTTATATACGATATTGACATGGATAAAACAATCTTTACTTTTTAATAGATGCAGTTTCTATTTTAATACATTTAATACGTTCTTAGTATAATCTTTTGTAATATCTCTATGTGTGAACGTGCGTGCATGTGTGCGTTTTCATTGTATTCCCTACATTTGCTAAATAGGTAAATGTCCTATAGGGATTTAAATGCATACGGATCTACTGGTCATGGAACAAATTTGAACAGATCTGGATAAGTGTGGTATATAAATGTATACTATAATAATATCTATATCCCGATGCATATGAAATATTAAGCAACTCTCACTGAGATGGCCTTGCCCGTTAGGCCTGTCAGAACAACCGACGTCCTCACACACTCACTTGCTTCTGCAACACACAATAACACCTTCACACATGTCATGTTTCCAGGTGTCATTTCTAACTCACACTGGGGGCACGGGTGGCCCAGTCGTCTAAGGCGCCGCGATTCGCTGTGCAGAGTTGCGTTCCTTGGGCACGCCGGAAACATATAATTGTGGGTTCGAATCCCGGTTCGCCCCGATTATGTTTCTAGCTTTGTCAGCACCATACCCGTGCTCGTGGGTTTCACCGAAGTGGTAAACGTCTGGGACCTGCATCACTTCGGGCTTTCCTCCCACATTAAGCTGACACGCCGCGATATAACTGGAATACTGTTAAAAGCGGCGTTAAACCCAACTCACTCACTCACTCACTCACTCACTCTAACTCACACTTTGCAAACTGTGTCTTCCGGTTCTTAGGAAACTCCTCTAACGTTTGAAACTGATGGTTAGTGACTTTGCTAGCTGTATCCCGCCGTCCTCTTTCAGACCCACTGAGTTTGTTCAGATTTTTCGCTTCACAATTTAACGGACCCGTGAAGATTCCGGGGTAGAACAGGTCTTAAGCAACCCATGCTTGCCGTAAAATGTGTCTATGCTTGTCGTAAAAGGCGACTAATGGGATCGGGTGGTCGATGCTCATGATGTCAATCACTGGATTGTCTGGTCCAGACTCGATTATTTACAGACCGCCGTCATATAGCTGGAATACTGCTGAGTGCGGCGTTAAACAACAAACCAACCAACCACAATTTAATGATCACAAAGAAACATACCCAGTCATTAAGGAGTACTGCTGTCCTGTGTCAGGCAACAAATACATACGTTATCATGCAAAATGTGTCAGTGACTGGGCAGTACATGCTTCCTCTTTTCGCGACACCCGGTTTTATCACTGATCTTCAGGGATCCGTTCATATAATTTCCACGGCTACTTTGCCTTTGACGTCAAATGGAATCTGTTTCGTTTAGACAGGACTATTTGACTGGGCTGGTATAGCTACAATTCACTCACTCAAGCACTCTAAGATACTTTTGATACTTGGGAATCATACTGCTAACAGAGTGGTTAGGTTCACTGACTTGGTTGATGCATGTCGTGGCCTGGTATCACAATGGCGTGTATCGATGCGCATGATGTCAATCACTGGGTTGCCTGGTCCAGACTCGATAACTTACAGACCGCCGTCATATCGCTGGAATATTGCTAAGTGCGGCGTTAAACAAACAAACAAATATAAATAGATTTGAAATTAGTTTTATTAATCAGCCACATATTATATAGACCCGTGAAGATCCGAGGTAGAATAGGTCTTCAACAACCCATGCTTGCCATAAAAGGCGACTATGCTTGTTGTAAGAGGCAACTAACGGGATCGAGTTGTCAGGCTCGCTGACTTTGTTGATGCATGTCATCGTATCCCAATTGCGTGAATCAATGCTCATGAAATCAATCACTGGATTGCCATGTCCAGACTCAATTATTTTACAGACCGCATATAGCTGGAATATTACTTATGATAAAAAAATAACGTTTAAATTAAATTGGAACGTTTACATTATTATGTTGTTATTAAACAATATCTATGTCAATTTATAAATGTGTAGTGTCTTATCAATTGCTTATTTTTCCCACGAACGGTACACCCAGGTCACGTTGTTCGCAAACAAGTTGTCCCAACGTCAGATCGGAATCAGTGCTTTAGGCCTAATGACCATCACGAAGGACACGATCCTAACGGTACGTTGAATTTATTTATTCATCTCTTTTCCTTGCTGAAACCTATAACATAATATACCTAGCTTCATTACAGCCCAATAACCAGTTGTAGTTCCATCACCTTGCTTTTTTGTTGACGCAGATCATCGGGACCCTCCTCACCTATGTTTTCATCGTGATCCAGTTTAAACCGGAATCAACTGGCTGATTGCACCGGGATACAAACCCCACGGTGGAATACCTGCATCAAGTCGTATGACTTGCACTTGAACTTTGGACGCCAGACAAGCTTTGAAACGACTTTGAAATTGCACATTAATAATGGAACCGTTTTTTAGATATTGGATCACATGTTTTCATCGAAACGCAGGCTCGATTGAATAAAACAGGTAACTTAGATACGTTCATAGTCAATACACGGATTGTAAGTGGAGAAATCCCGAAGAACACAATGTACATGATGACAGAGCGTAATCTGCATTGCAGTCGCCTTGTTTTTTCACGAACCGGATGTTGATTTCGTTACGCGAGTTTTGATTGGACTATGCAAAGACTCGTTAGTCCAGCCAAACTCGAACTCCATAATCGCAGGCTAGTTCGGCAAGGGTAGAAACTGGACTATTTTCATAAAGTCAGTTAACACCTTTGCCGCTGGAAGATGCAATGAACTGAAGTCTCACCTGTTTTTTACACATAGACTGGTTCATGTACATTGTATAAGCGTGTGTGAGCAGCCGAGCTCGAACACGTCACTGTATCAATAGTTGTTTTATTATTTTATGATTATTCCAATTGTGTGGATGGATGGGGCTGTCTAATCACCTCATTGCAACATGTTTCTAAGTAGAACATTTTCTTAAACACACACTGAAGAACCATGTGTCATCTAGATTGAGTGAGTGAGTGAGTATGGTTTTACGCCGCTTTTAGCAATATTCCAGCAATATCACGGCGGGGGACACCAGAAATGGGCTTCCCACATACCCATGTCGGGAATCGAACCCGGGTCTTCGGCGTGACGAGCGAACGCTTTAACCACTAGGCTACCCGACCGCCCCGTGTCATCTAGAAGTCAGTGATTTGGGGTGAGTAAGTTAGTATGGTGTTATGCCGCGTACGTGTTGCAATGTTCAAGTAATATCACAGCTGCGTAGCCTTGTGCTTAAAGCGTTCGTTCGTCGACCGTGGTCTTGTGGTAGAGCGTTCACCCGGAGAGAAGCGCATCGAGGATTCGATCCCCGGCCGCTTCATACCAAAGAGATTGAAAGATGGAACGAAGTGTTACCCTGCCTGGTCGTCGGCATTAAGGGGCTCAAACAAGGTCTAGTCGGCTCGAAGTCGGTACACATGCTTTGCAAATCCTGCAATCAACCTGAGTCTGTACGTTGAATCCATGTTGTTTACAAACCGGGCGTCTAGTTCGTTACGCGATTTTGATTGGACTATGAATATTGTCCATAGACTCGTAAGTGGGCGAGTGAGAGAGTGTGAGTGGTTGGTTTGTTGTTTAACGCCGCAATATTCTGGCTGGACCAGACAATCAAGTGATTGACATCATGAGCATTGATCCACGCAATTGGGATACGATAACATGCATCAACCAAGTCAGCGAGCCTGACCACCCCATCCCGTTAGTCGCCCTTTACGACAAGCATAGTCGCATTATACAGAAAGCATGGGTTGCTGAAGACCTATTCTACCCCGGATCTTCACTGGTCTTAATGACAATCGCAGCCCGTGGAAACACCAAGATAATGAAAAGCTGTTCCAAACAAGATGGTGAAAAGTTTTACAGTACATTAAGGAGTCTTGACCAGGAAAACCGGTGAGTCAAAACATGAGCGGCAATGAACGACATCGGGCACGATGACACGCTACATCAGCCGAGTGATGGACACTGAATACCCGATCGTTTACGATATTTATTTGCTTTGCATCAACACAGAATCAGGTCATCCTATGAGGCACGGACAAGGTGGCACAAGACAGTTGATTGGGACTGCACATCCCGAGGTAGGTATGAGCTTATTAAGAATGTCGCCCAAAAGACTTCTCTCTGTAAAAATAATTATTTTTTTCAGTTGTCAGTGACTTGAACATACAGTCAAATCAAATATTGGGTCCTTTCTCGTTTGATCTGATATCGTATAGCAGGAGATAGTGAAAATCAACGTTGTGTATATTATCACAATAATAGTTTTCAAATGTTCACATCTTAATATCATCACAAATCATAATTATATAATTTTTGTTTGTTTAACGCCGCACTCAGCAATATTCCAGCTATATGACAGCGGTCTGTAAATAATCGAATCTGGACCAGACAATCCAGTAATTGACATCATGAGTCTCGATCAACGCAATTGGGATACGATGACATGCATCAACCAAGTCAGCGGGCCTGACCACCCGATCCTGTTAGTCGCCTCTTACGACAAGCATTCTCTTCCCGGATCCATATTTATACAATGTTTACATGACATAAGTGTGACCTACTAATTGTCTTTTATCATTTATGAGATTGCCTTTGTTGAATGATTACATTAATCCATATTTTAAGTTCGGGCAGCTATCAACCATCAGTAAAGAACTGATATATATGATGAATATTTCATCAGTCATGTTTTCGTGTTTTTTTTATTGTATTCAGTTATTTTCTCATGAAGACAGTTCAAAAACACAAGTTCAGTGTACACATTAAGATATATTCCGCTCATTGTATAAAAACTGTGCAGCATTCCAATGCAACAGTGGTTGATGTTATGATTTGGTTGGTAGGTTAGTTAGTTTGTTGGTAAAGGCCGCACTCAGCAATATTCCAGCTATATGGCGGTGGTCTGTAGATAATCGAGTCTGGACCAGACAATCCAGTGATTAAGATAATGAGCATCGATCCAATTGGGATCGATGACATGCATCAACCAAGTCAAGCGAGGCTGACAACCCGATCCATTTAGTCGCCTCTTACGACAAGCATTGGTTGCTGGGGAACTATTTCTTTCCAATAAACCCTACAACACGTTATCGAGAAAGGTAAGCATGTCTTCATGGCACAAATCATGCATTTCTTGTTCCATAAATATGTGTTTATTCAAAACGTCAGTGTCAAAAAATGATATTGGCAGGCGTTTTATCCTTCACACCTACCCTTGGCAGGTGCTGTTGACGCCATTATAGCCAGGGAAACAACAAGGACGACCAGTAGGAGGACTTTCATTGTGCTGGAAGCAAATGCAACACGTCATTCGTCACCACTCGCCCCTTTTCGTAACCTGCAAGAAGACTCGTCCCCCTATCGATGAATGTTATGTGCGAAAATACGACAAACCAATCAGAATGCGCGTATGATTTCAAGTTCTTCGTCAAAGAATACCTCAGAAATAATATTTGATTTTACATATGTCTTGCATCTAAAAATATACCCAAGACACAGTTAAATGTGTTCAGTCATACTGTATAATTCCTCATGTCCCGATGTGCTTTAAATTGCATCTGAAATATATATAATACATGGGGAAATAAACCTGAACCATTACACAACGAGTTGACAATTGTTTTAGGTATGCCCGTTTGCGTTAAGACGGAACCCGGTCACAAAAATGGCCACGAGAGGGGCACGAGTCGCTATTCGGCTTGTCCCGGAATAACACGAGTTGGTCACGAATGGCAATACGTACGCATGATACATTTGTGGTTGTAAATCCGGATTCAGTGGCATGAATGGCGATTAATGGCATGAATTGTAATTCAAAATGTGATCTAATTTAGAATTAGAAGTCATGCTATGAGGCTGGGTATCTGAAATAAGTTAACATTTAATGGCGCTGTGGCAATAACTAAGCCATACCGGGACACGGGTGGCCCAGTCATCTAAGGCACCACAATTCGCTGTGCAGAGTTGCGTCCTATGAATACGGCAGAACCCTATGATCGTGGGTTCGAATCCTGGTTCGCCTCGAATATGTTTTTAGGTTTGTCAGCACCATACTCGTTCTTGTGGGTTTCGTCAAAGTGATAAACGTCTGAGACCTGCATCACTTCGGGCTTTCCTCCCACATATATTCCTCCTCTGACACACTGATAAAACTGAAATACTGTTTAAAGCGGCGTTAAACCTAAATCACATACTCAGTCAAAGAGCGACTAAGTATTTTAGTAAACATTGACTAGTACCCTGGTCTTATTATCTTTAACAAGACCTACAAACAAGCTTGTGAAATCGCCACTTGATGATTATCTGTAAAGAATTAAGTTCCGATAACACTAAATGCCATGTTCATGTTGTGTATTTGAACATGGGACGGAAGATATACGTACCTACTTGACTTGAGCTTAACAATTAGGCGTCCAAGATATGTATTGTTGATAACAAACTGCACTCCCTGCAGATAACGGCGTGGCATATGCTTGGTTCCCATGTCAGGGATAGGCATCATGTCATGGTCGCTTTCCTTGTCACACATAGCTCATGTTCATATATTATATTTGTAGGTTTGTCAGCACCATGCCCGTGCTCGTGTGTTTCACCTAAGTGGTGAACGTCTGAGACCGTCTTCCAAAGGCAAGGGAGTTCAATGACTAAAAAAGTCCAGTTTCCACCCTTGCCGAACTAGGCTGGTATTATGGAGTTTTATTTTGGCTGGACGAACGAGTCTATGCATAGTCCAATCAAAATCGTGCATCGAAATCGTAATCCGGTTCGTAAACTGTCCTGCAGATTTCGGTCGATTGCAGGATTTGCAAAGCATGTGCACCGCACCGTTGTCAACAGATATTTTCCAAATCTTTTCATGTTTTTAATCAAGGTTCTCACGCATTGCGCGATGTAAGACCCGTTTTATCACAACATAGACCTTGATTATCGATCGGATCGTCTTGACTGGGCGCCACTGTTTTGTTTCTAGCAAATGCGAGTGATACGAGAGGTGGAATCTGATTGGTCTAAAGGAGAGGCTCAGAAGGGACATAACTCGTAATAGCCACTCGTGGCGCTACGATAGAGCCCATGAATTCTAGCCTAGTTCGGCAGGGTGGGAACTGGACTTTTAAAGTCAGTTAACTCTCTTGCCTCGGGCAGATGTCTGAGGCCTGCATCACTTTCCTCCCACTTCAGATGACACTGATAGAATACTGACAATAAATTTTAATTCAAAGCGGATTAAACACACTCACTCACTCATGTTCAATTATGATTGAAAATTCAATTATACTTATAATGATACGTAGTAAAGACTCGGCTTGGTCAATATGTATGAGTGAGTGAGTTAATCACATCGGCAATATTTCAGCCATATCCTGACGAGAACAATTTAGACAGTAATAAATACATAATGACTAAAAACAACACCTGTCGACAAAGGACAGTTAAAGAAGTAGATTATCACAGATATAAAATCATCAACAAACGTTCCTGTGACACCAGTATTTTAGTGAATTTTTCAAACAAGTAAAGTTTGATTTTCAATATTGTAGTACATGTATGGAATCAAGTCACAAAAACGCAACTGCTACAGAAAAGCATGCATTCCATGCAAAAGTTGACTTTTATGCAAGCCCCATGCATTTCACTACCCAAGAATTGGTATAAAAACATGTGCGTTAACGGGATTCCATATGCATTGTTTAGCATCGTGCTGACAACAACCACTCCGAAAAACAACAAAATTACGCAATTAATCAACATTACGAAATGCCACGCCTGTCCGAAAATGAGCGTCCGCGAGCCATTGGTATGCTTGAAGCAGGATCGAGTCAACGTGATGTTGCAAGACAATTTAACGTCCACAGAAACACCATTTGGTGTTAAAGGCAACGTTGGCAACAGACGAATGCAGTCAGAGACCATCCTCGGAGTGGCAGGCCACGCGTAACCAATAATCGACAAGACAACTGGATTCGAACAACACACCTACGAAATCGATTCCAGCCAGCAACAGTGACTGCAAGAAGCATCCCTGGCTTTCGACTCACTCACTCACTCACTATAAGGTCTCTCAAAAGGCAGTTTGGACTCTATTAAGGCTTCTGAAATGCTGAACTTTGCCATGAATTGTTCTCCTCCTTTACATCATCATATTTTGTTTGAATGAGTTGGATTTTACTCGGGGGGGGGGGTTTAAAAACCAATTTATGGCTTCAGAAACATTTCTCCATTTAGAGGGGCGGTCGGGTAGCCTAGTGGTTAAAGCGTTCGCTCGTCACGCCGAAGACCCGGGATCGATTCCCGACATGGGTACAATGTTTGAAGCCCATTTCTGGTGTCCCCCACGGATATTGCTGGAATATTGCTAAAAGCGGCGTAAGATCATACTCACTCACTCACTCCATTTAGAAGGTTTATGGTGGTCAGAGTTGTAACTTTGTGTTGAGTAAATGTAAATGTGGGGTATTGAACAATGTTCTACAAAAGTACATTTATTCTTACAGATTCAAAAGTATTGTAGAGGGCTACTTGTCTTTGTGTTTGCTAAAACTTTCGTCCTCAGAATTAATTCTGAAAAAGATATTTGAATATAAATGGTCATAGCAACTTTTTTTATGTGTCTGTCTTGTTGACAATAAAAGCTGTTGGCTACAAATCCAGATGAGCTACAGCAAGGCACTACTTTCTCGTTCTCTGTTATATATTCTATCAATGAAAATTAGGTCATACTTACTTGGGTTGCTGGTCATGATGAGTTCATTTTGTGAGTGAGTGAGTGAGTTGGGTTTAACGCCGCTTTTAACATTATTCCAATTATGTCACGGCGTGTCAGCTTAATGTCGGATGAAAGCCTGAAGTGATGCAGGTCTCTTACGTTTACCACTTCGGTGAAACCCACGAGCACGGGTATGGTGCTGACAAACCTAGAAACATAATCGGGGCGAATCAGGATTCGAACCCACAATCATAGGTTTCTGGCGTGCCCAAGGGACGCAACTCTGCATAGCGAATCGAGGCGCCTTAGACGACTGGGCCACCCGTGCCCCAACATTTTGTGACGATGTCGTATTGGTCAGAGTAATTTTACTGATAGTATGCACCTAGAAATTAATTAAGCACCCCTGGTTTTGCGAAACTAAATGTCTTGTGTAAGATGAAACGCTCATGCAATATGTTAACTGCATTAAAATCACAGTTGCGACATAACGGCAAAATTGATCACCACGAAAATATAGATCAGAGAAGTTCGAGGATCAGGTATGAACGACGCCTACTGTCCAAAATCGTTAATTGTTATCTTACAAAGATGATCACTAACCTAAAAATAAGTGGCGAGTTTAACCGCCCTGTTCCTGAATGACAGGTTCTACCTATTTCCTCATTCCTCCAGTGAGTCTTCTGATACGATCACGAGGTAACTGCTGTCATTCCCGATGCAATGCAGCCTCTAAAGCTACCATATTCTGTAACTGTTGAATCCATTGCCTGCAGCCGACGTCCAAGAATGTCACAAACATTTTCCAGTGCATTAAAATCTGGACCCACAGCGGGCCAAGGCGTCCTTGCCCAACTGCAGTCTCAGAGGGCGAACGATTGGGTCTGGCGTTGTCGTCTATGAGCACAGGTCGAGTGGTAAGTGTATGAGCGCCATTGAGATTACCTCGTACAGTTACCATGTCCAGTTTACACCATGGCGGAGCCTCCACCGTACGTGCTGATACAATGTACCATGGGGGTATACGTAGTGTTTCTGTGTCTCCAAACCCGCAGTCTGTGACGTGCAGCAAGAATCTTCTTCATCAGACTAATGGATCCGTCGCCACGTCCTCAGATGCCAATGAAGTTGAGCCATACACCAAGCCCATCGAAGTGTCTGATGATGAGCAGTCTGATGACCCTTTGTGACTTCATCCCAAATGAGTTTAGCCGGTTTCGGACAGTTCTGATAGACAGATGCCTCTTGGGAAGCCATTGTTATTTCAGTACTTTACTCGTAACATAGGATTGGCGCCTCACAAGACTAGATCCCTGTCTGCCCGTCCAGTTGTCTTTAGGGGTGTCACTGTTCTTGGACGGTCCTTTCGCGAACCCCTGGTATCATTACTATTTGATAGTGATTCATAAGCACATGCTCAGTCTGGACCAGACAATCCAGTGATTGATATCATGAACATCGATCCACGCAATTGGGATACGATGACATGCATCAACCAAGTCAGTGAGTCTGACCACCCGATCCCGTTAGTCGCCTCTTAGACAAGCATAGTCACCTTTTACGGAAAGCATGGGTTGCTGAAGACCTATTCTACCCCGGATCTTCACGGGTCGTAAATCCGTATCTGTAAACTCCGGAAGAGACAATACAGTGACTGACATCATGATCATCGACCTACGCAACTGATATACGAAGACTTTAAACAAGTCAGCCGGACCACCCGATCCCGTTAGTCGCCTCTTACGACACGCAACGTCGCCTCTTACGACAAACATATGTTCCTGAATACCATTCCAACCCGGGTCTTCACCGACCAATTGGCATTCGTCGTCCTGATCTTGTACAAGCCGTCGTGTCACTGGATCATTGTTTAGTGGGGCGTTAAACAATACACAAAACAAACAACATTTCAAATAAATATTCTTTTATGACATCTGTAAGGTTTACAGAATCATACAACCACGAGCATGCTTTGTTTTTAGGCAAGGTTACCATTATCGATAATGGGTCTTAACAAAGGATTACGGCAGGCGCCTAGTGCTTCACAGAGCGGAAATGGCGAAGGCAAGTGCTTTAGGATCTCCTGTAGGTCAATGTCTTCTTGTTCTGGGAAATGTAATAAGTTGAAAAACATTGGTTTGGTGGAATTACATAACACAAAGGATCTACGATGTCAAAATTCTCTTCTTTGTATGCAAAGGACTTTCTTTCTTATCACGAGTTCAAGGCATAGATGTAGTACAATAGAAAAGTGATCGCTATCGGGATTGTCTGTTGAAAGAAATAGGCATGCACTAACACTATCCTAGTGAATAGAAAGAAAATGTTTGAACAACGTGATTGTTTCCGAAAGTGTTGACATCTGCGTGACCTTGACCTTTAGACCAAATACGTGAAAAGTCATTGAGCTCGAAACCTCACTGTAGAGATGGCATTTGCCATTTTTTGGAAAGTTGGTAACAAGATTTTCCCGAAAGTTTCGACCTTGAACGTTGGACCGATTTCCGTCAAGTTACTGGGTTTGCAACCTTAGTGTAGAGACGATATATACCAAGTGTCGTGAAATTTGAAATAACGATTTTCTCGGAAAATTGGTAACGAGGTATTAACACACGAGTGACATTTCAATTACCTTGACCTCAACCTGACGTGCGTCAAACGAATTTCCCAGTCCCAAATGTCTCATACGTAACATATTATAGTCATAGACCCGGAGGGAGACGAGTTGTTCTCAAAACAAATAATAAATCCTGACGGGGCTGGTTAATTGTGGCTATTTATTACTCTTATTATATGAATATAAACCAAGTCACGTTAGAGGCGACTAACGGGATCGGGTGGTCAGGCTCGCTGACTTGTTTTATGAATGTCATCGTTTCCCAATTGCGTGGATCAATGCTCATGTCAATCACTGGATTATCTGGTTCATAGTAACACTAACGGTCAGGGGCATACTAGGGGTCGTAACAAAGCGGCCTCGGGATTATTGTAACGACATGGCTCTGAAGCATTCCTTGCAGAATGTGTGAGTGAGTGAGTATGGTTTTACGCCGCTTTTAGCAATATTCCAGCAATATCACGGCGGTGTAGAATGTGTAGAAAGTGGCCATCTGTTTCAACACTTGTGAGTTAGTTACCTGGCACTGGCGCTGCGAGGGTGACACATACCAGCGTGATGAACAGAGCCAACTTCACAATCATTGTTGATGCTGAAACACAAACATTAGATTCAATCCATCCTCGATATTCCAGTGCATTATATCTCCATCATATCATAAATACCCTTGTCCCTGGCCGTCCAAATAAATAACACCCCAAGCCTAAAGAAATTTGTTCGTTGGTGTTTTTGTTAATGTTCAGCTTAAATCGACTCTCAGATATTCGACATAAATTATGTAATCATGTTTTTTGTTGATGTTTGTCCTTGTTTGAGTGGAACTCGAACAATGACTGATGTCAACAAGAAATACAATCGAGTTTTGATTTGTTTTGGGGTTGGTTTTTTTGTTTAACGCCGCACTCAGCAATATTTCAGCTATATGACGGCGGTCTGGTCTGTAAATGATCGAGTCTGGACCAGACAATCCAGTGTTTGACATCATGAGAATCGATTCACGCAATTGGGATCAATGGCATGCATCAACCAAGTCAGCGAGCCTGACCACCCGATTCCGTAAGTCGCCTTTTACGACAAGCATAGTCGCATTTTATGGCAAGCATGGGTTGCTGAAGACCTATTCTACCCCGGATCTTCACAGCAGAGTTATTTGAACAGTTTACAATATAGAAAATTGAAATTCATTACCAGTACGTATATGAGAACAAATGCGTGGATCATGGAAAGCTGTTTGGTTCACAGAACAACTTACATGTGTGTGTTCTTCTGTCGCTGGTTGACGATAAGGATAAGAACCGAATTCATACTTCGTAATATAGCACACGTCAAGTAATCTCTGTTTTCCTTTATGCGATAATTAAATCGTGTCAATTTAATCTTGCATGACGCAATTTATATGTCTTTCAACGTAAGCCCATTGATTACTCTTTTGTACCAAAAACAACATGTAATCTCCAATTTAAATCTCCAATGCTTCATTTTCGAGTCTACAGGTTCTACTACACTAAATCAGAACTAGTTGTGACAGTGCGGTTATCGTAGCCTTCAGTGCAGATCAAGAGCGACTGCAGGCTGTGATTGGATGATATTGTGTAAGATTTTTTTGTCTTTTAAATGTACATCCATCCAGTAGTTAAAACTGCCCATATTTATCAATATTTGGTGCTGACTTTTTTTACAAGATTACTTGTGCTTTATGTGAGCACATATATTTTCAAGTAGGTGGCATTTGGTGCGGAACTGGGGATGGTGTGTTCAGCTTCCTGTACTCGGAAAGGGAGCTGGCTAACCTAGCCAAAATTTGTGTTTTTTATTGCAGCTTTAAGGCCAGACTGTCCATATATGTAAATGTAATGGCTGTTGAATGCCTAGTTTTAAAAGAGAAAGTTACTATAGAAGTCTATGGGAAAACATTTGGTTATGTGTAACTTTTACAGACCCGTGGAATGTTCCCCGGAGAGCGGAAGGTCTGGGTTTCGAACCCGATACCGAAAGACGTTAAAAGATTGTACTTGTTACCCTGTCTAGCTCTCGGCATTAAGGAGTTAAACAAGGACTGGTCGGCTCGGAGTATACTGTGTCTGAGTGGGGTATTCATGTAAAACGGCGGGGTGTCCAGGGGGTCCAGGCCATACACCACCGACCCAACCCCTTTTGGAATTTTGTAATACCCAATGTAGTTCGTCGAAGGCAGTAAAACTGACAGTGAGGATTTTCGTTTTTGGACCCCTCCCTTTCAATAATGCTTGATCCACCCTCGGGGGCGACAACTGTGCTACCACTTCCTGAAGGTGGCTTCATCTGAGTTGACGGGACTGCGACGCAGACACAGCGTCAAGAAGATTGCACTGAGAAAAAAGTCTAGTGAATTCTACTATCTCAATATGTAACAGCGGCCAGCAGATTCGTAAACATCGAATGTACTATCCTGCATAGTAGCGAGACAGCGGTGGAGAGAAGGGGCAATCTTTGTAGACGGGAATGTCATACCAGTGTTCGTGGGGTTCACTCAAGTGGTAATCGTCACTTCACTGCATGCTCAAGATTTATTTTAAAATATTATTCGATCCGTGAAGATCCGGGGTAGAATAGGTCTTCAGCAACCCATGCTTGCCGTAAAAGGCGACTATGCTTGTCGTAAAAGGCGACTAACGGGATCTGGTGGTCAGGCTCGCTGACTTGGTTGATGCATGTCATCGTATCCCAATTGCGTGGATGGATGTTCATGATGTAAATCACTGGATTGTCATGTCCAGACTCGACTATTTACAGACCGCCGTCATATAGCTGGAATATTGCTGGGTGCGGCGTTAAACAACAAACAAACAACATAATGATGTATTTAATGTCATCGATAGTGGTTTCGCTGAAAAAATGTTCTCATTGGTTGAACTGTGCACCATGTCCCAAAGATAAAACAGCCATAAATGTTCATTCTCGATGCTGGATTTAACCCTCAACGATTTAACCCATTTAACCCTTAACGATTAAACCCATTTAACCCTCAACGATTTAACCCTCAACGATTTAACCCATTTAACCCTCAACGAAGGATACAAAATGCTTCCTTTGTTTCCAAGGCTGTTTCTGAGGAAACGTCCCTCCACGAAATGACGGACACTCAACGGACTGAACTCAATTCCGTTACCCGACAGTCATGGCGGGAAATAATAAACGCAAAGGTCGCTTGATGATTAGGAATTATTTAATTGTAGAATTCCTGCCTGTACTGGAGCCTTTAAATGAGTAGCCGCAACGCTGGTCCTTCAGTCACTTGCACTATTGCAGTGTTTCCAGTATAAATCATCCCCACTGTGAGAGCATGTCTACACTATGGGCCCAGTTCCCGTATTTCCCAGCAACTGTTTGTCAGGAACAACCAATGTAGGCAGCGGTGTGAAGTTCTCCAAGAGAGCAGCAAGGGAAGCCCAGATAGGGTTAAACTTGAGCGGAATCGGCAGTTGGTCTTCTTGGTCTGTGTTCAAAACACAACAGTTGATGGTTTATGGTTGACCACAGACAATAGTGCATACTAACAATCTTATCATTTTCTAGGGTACAGATGCTCTTACAGTCAAAGAGTGAAGTTATGGCATTTTACGGTTTTGCTATGGAAAAAGATGTTTAACCTGTGATTGAATAATATTTTGATGTGAGTGAGTGAGTGAGTTCGTTGTTTAACGCCGCACTCAGCAATATTTCAGCTATATGACTGCGGTCTGTAAATACTCGAGTCTGGACCAGACAATCCAGTGATGGATATCATGAGCATCGATCCACGCAATTGGGATCGATGACATGCATCAACCAAGTCAGCGAGCCTGACCACCCGATCCCGTTAGTCGCCTCTTACGACGAGCATAGTCGCCTTTTACGGCAAGCATGGATTGCTGAAGACCCATTCTACCCCGGATCTTCACGGGTCGAATAATATTTTAAAATAAATCTTGAGCATGCAGTGAAGTGACGATTACCACTTGAGCACTGGTGTGGATCTGGCAAACCTAGTTTCATGATCAGGGCGAATCTGGAATTCGAACCCACGGGGATAGGTTTCAGTTATGCCTAAGGGACATGACACTGCACAGCGAATTACCTACTGGGCCACCCGTGCCCTTAAACCATAGTGATTGGGAATGGTTTTACGCCGCTTTGGGGAATATTCCAGCAACATCATGGCGCAGGACACCAGAAAAGGGCTTTACACATTGTACCCATGTTGGAATCGAACCCGGGTCTTCGGCGTAACGAGCGAACGCATTATCCACTGGGCTACCCAACCGCCCCTCATTCACCAGAAAACATCGCAGAACAAGCAGTAATACATAGAGTCGTATTTATTGTGTAGGTGGTTTACATGTGCAAGCTTAAATGTACCTCGTACTGGTGCTGCCAGGGTCACACATGCCAAGGCCACGAAGACAGTTAACTTCAGAATCATTGTGCGTACACTTGACACTGAAAAATCCAAGAAACGGATAAAACATTTAACAAAAACTGAAATATATCTTAAAACGGAAAAAATCTAGAAAATCTCCACGGAGATGGCCCGGTCGTTTACGACGAAGAGTAAAAAAGGGTTCTTTTTTTCGTTTTTTTATATATATTTAAGGCAACACTAGAGGCAACACTAGAATACTCTTCAAAGCAGCAACAAACGTTTTGCGTTTTTGCTTTAAACCTCTTTCATTAAGGGATAGTCTGTACACACCAACTCAATGTGACTTAGTAATACACAAACAAACGAATACAAGCCAAAAACTTAAATATATTATGAAACACATTCATAAAAAATGTTTTGTTCAGGTCAGTGTACTTACATATAATGACAGGGACTAGTGCTTGTTCAGACTAAAAAGGCTGCGTTAAGAATATTGTACATTATCTTGAGCCTTGTAACCTCACTAACACTTATCTCGGTTCGAGGAGTGTTTGGGATAATCTTATTGGTGTCACACGTGCCTACAGTATTATTTGATTGTAATGAAATGTAGAGCACTTCATATCGTTAAACCTAGTATGCCATCCTCGCTTATTCAGGGCATTATGTCTCCATACCATTATGATAAATATAAATACCCTGGACCGTTTCGTACTGTAGCGCGATTCGAATGTCACGACGCCTCGGGGCCGACCATTTAAAATTCCGAGGGCGGGGAAAGGGATGGACTCAAGATATTTTTTTAGAATAGACCAAAGTGGTCTGAATATTACGTGATATCATTTCAGTTCATACAGTCATACAGTTGTCTGGATCCGTGAAGATCTTCAGCAACCCATGCTTGACGTAAGAGGCGACTAACGGGATCTATGATTTAGTTGGTGCATGTCATAGTATACCAATTGCGTAGATTGATGCTCATGATGGCCCAGACTCGATTATTTTCGGACCGACATCATATTGCTGTGTGCGGCGTTAAATAAAGTGAGTGAGTGAATGAGTTGGATTTAACGCCGCTTTTAACAGTATTCCAGTAATATCACGGCGTGTCAGCTTAATGTGGGAGGAAAGCCCGAAGTGATTCAGGTCTCAGACGTTTACCACTTCGGTGGAACCCACGGGCACGGGTATGGTGCTGACAAACCTAGAAACATAATCGGGGCGAACCGTTAAATACGAAACAGTTGTCTGGACAAATTGTCTTTGTATACGACTAGTATTATTAGTGTTGGACCTGATATATTCACGTTGCAGTTTTACTGCACAAGCTCTTCATTAAAGTACAGCTTCTATTTGTCGTTATATGGCTCAATAACTAGTGGACCCGTGAAGATCCGGGGTAGAACAGGTCTTCAGCAACCCGTGCTTGCCGTAAAAGGCGACTATGCTTGGCGTAAGAGGCGACTAACGGGATCGGGTGGTCAGGCTTAGTGATTTGATGCACGTCATCATGTCCCAATTGCGTGGATCGATGCTCATATCAATCACTGGATTGTCTGGTCCAGACTCGATTATTTACAGACCGCCGTCATATAGCTGGAATTTTGCTGAACGCGGTGTAAAACAACAAACCAACCAAACCAACCAAACAACCAACTCAAGCTACACTGCCTCTACAGCGGACGTTTCATGAAAACAATTCTTGAATCGAATTCAAGCATTAGGCTTATCCACAATGACAAACCAACTCAACATATTTATTACTCTCCAAAAGATGATGGGACAAAAGTGAAAGCATTGAGCATCACGGAGCTTGTGACCTCTATCATCGCAATGGACTTTGTCTCTGATCTATGCACAGGTAATGCGAAATCACAAATCTTGTGGTGTCTTTCAACCCCAAGTTCTACAAAAAGTTTCACTGTTAAGTACACAGGCGCCTTTGCAAATTATAAGAAATCGGAGTTTGTGTCCACCAGGAACTTCTCACTTTCTGTGATGGGAACTGTGACTCAAGTTTGTCTTGTTGAGGACATATTGATCTAGTATGGATGTAGTATAATGCAATATGACATCAGGGCAACGACGCCAAATACGCGCATGCAACAAGGGATTATCAAACTTTATCCGACTTGTTGGTGTGATAGATACACAATTCTTTGTTGTTTGTCACGACATGCCAAAAACATATCAGGTGAATATCTTTAATGTGTTTTTCAATCAGTTGAATGAGGTTAATATTCTCTTTAAACCAATGATACAAAATGGGTAAGATTCTGAATTCATAAACGATGCACACATGATGTTATGTAAACAAATAATTAAATTTTCGTTGTGTTCATTTAATTCCTGCTTTCTGATTAGCTGAATTGGTCACGTGTTATTGCATTCATTTTCCAATGAATGTAAAGACTTAAGCCACGCCCACCGAGGCATACTACTTTTATTACTACAGAATGTCGGTGAATCCCAATATTATAGTTGAGGGAATTCTCTTTCTGCTCACGTGTATCGTTATGCACAGGACATTTAGCGAAATTCATACATATCCAATGTCCAAACTACCCTCGAGACGGAAATCCAATGGAAAGAAACAGCAAACGTGCAGGCTCGCTCGCCTGTTATTCCCCCGCTCGCCTGGGTTCCACAAATTCCATGTCCTCGGGTTTCATTTCTAACCAGCCTTCTTCCAACTATGTCTTCCTATTCTCATGGAACTAATGTTTGAATCTGACGGTAACTGACCATGTCATTTGAAACAGCCGCCTTCTCCAGGACATATTTGTTCCGGTTTGTTACAGTGTGACTGTTGCAGTTCTTCTCTCCTCTAGCCTTGATTGACAGGTCCTTGTTTTGATCCTACTCTCCGTTGATTGGCTACTATGTGGGCGTGTCAACTTATGTGCATAAATTAAACAATTACCTGATTCACGTTACGCCAAAATATGTATTCCTACACCTGGAATATTTATCAATCATTCAGTTTTGTCTGCTTTGATATGTGCAACTGTTTTTGGTTAAACTATTGTAGATAACACATGCTTTCGTTGACGAATTTAATTATAAGGATTGACTGTGTATTTTTTCGGTTCATTGAGGTATGAATCGAAAACCCAAAGGGAATTCTTACGAAAGTTTGCACACCGGTTTTCCGATTCATACCTCGATGAACCGAAAAAGATACGCAGTAAATCCTTTAATGAAGGTTTAATATAATGTACATTGAGAATGTTTATTTGTTGTGCATCGCAACTATCACCAGTATTCCACCTATATGACGGCGGACCGTTGTATAATGGCTTAATATTTTGTCCCAAAAATGAGTTTTATGCTAGGAACTTGTCTAAAGTTATTACACAATTAATTTCACCAATACTATCTAACATTTTAATGTCTCGAACCACATGGCTCGGGATATGTTGTTTGTTTGTTGTTTAACGCCCACAGCAATATAACAGCTATATGACAGCGGTCTGTAAATAATCGAGTCTGGACAAGACAATCCAGTGATTGATATCATGAGCATCGATCCTTGTAATTTCGATCGATAACATGCATCAACCAAGTCAGCGAGCATGACCACCCGATCCCGTTAGTCACCTCTTGCGACAAGCATAGTCGCCTTTTACGGCAATCATGGGTTGCTGAAGACGTATTCTACCCCAGGTCTTCACTGGTCTGTTGATACAAAGCTGCAACGAAGTCACCAACACTTTTTACAATCCTGCTTCTGCTTCTGGATGAGCTGGTTCTTCCAGAGGATCAGTGGGAGCTTCTGCTTCAGTGTTAGCTGGTTCTTCCAGAGGATCAGCAGGAACTTCTGCTTCAGTGTTAGCTGATTCTTCCAGAGGATCAGCAGGAGCTTCTGCTTCAGTGTTAGCTGGTTCTTCCAGAGGATCAGCAGGAGCTTCTGCTTCAGTGTCAGCTGGTTCTTCCAGAGGATCAGCAGGAACTTCTGCTTCACCGTTAGCGGGTTCTTCCAGAGGATCAGCAGGAACTTCTGCTTCAGTGTCAGCTGGTTCTTCCAGAGGATCAGCAGGAACTTCTGCTTCACCGTTAGCGGGTTCTTCCAGAGGATCAGCAAGAACTTCTGCTTCAGTGTCAGCTGGTTCTTCCAGAGGATCAGCAGGAACTTCTGCTTCAGTGTCAGCTGGTTCTTCCAGAGGATCAGCAGGAACTTCTGCTTCAGTTTTAGCTGGTTCTTCCAGAGGATCAGCGGGAACTTCTGCTTCAGTGTCAGCTGGTTCTTCCAGAGGATCAGCGGGAACTTCTGCTTCAGTGTCAGCTGGTTCTTCCAGAGGGTCAGCAAGAACTTCTGCTTCAGTGTCAGCTGGTTCTTCCAGAGGGTCAGCAGGAACTTCTGTTTCAGTGTCAGCTGGTTCTTCCAGAGAAATAGTCAGTTCAAGTTCAGGTGGTTTTGCTGCCTTCAAAATCTGTGATGCTGTCAAGTCGCTGTGATAATACCCTTTCAAACACAGCGAGCAATAGCAAGATGGTGTTCGTGTGAGAACTGTTCCTTGTGATTCAGCATGAACGTCATGGAACTTCATTGTCCCTTTAGAGGACACCGTTTATGAGTTCTTGAAGTTCTCCCCTCACACTGCGAATGTCCTGACTCTTAATACATACATAAGTTGAGCTGGTATGGTTCTGAGTTCCCCACTTGAAGAATTCTCCTGCATCCTGTATGGTACACTTTTTCTGGCGAACTGCAAGATCTGCCATCCTTTTGGCAGTCCCTCCAATTCCGTCACAGGGACCTTTACCATGTCCGGACTCAAAATAGTTCCAGGTTGCTGGAATGCCGAGCAGGTGTTTGTGGTCAGACAAAACGTAGAATATAGTCTTGTTCCTGTACAGTGAGGACGGACTATCAGTCCAGTAGTGCACCCACTTTGACAACACCTACATCCTCTTGTATTCTAGGAATCAGCTGCTTCAGAAAGGCATAGACACTCCCAGCATTATGCCCAGTATCATCTGATACAAATACATAGCTCTTGTGAAGCAGCTCAGTGGAAGTTGACCTATAATACATCACAACAGGGTGTAGGGTTACAGCACATGCATTCCAGTACGCACTCAGCACTTCATCATCACTGGAGCAAGAAGGTTTCCGCAAAATCCATTAACACAATCACGTGATGCTCTGGGAGATTGTCCTTGAGATCCTTGAATGCCTTAATATTGCCCTTTGATCCTTGATACATGTTCCAGAAACTCGGTAGTTTGGTTGTGTACGAGCATACAAAACTCTAATTTGCTCAGCTTCTTTTCAAGAATTTTACCATCTGGAAAACACCTCTGTGCTACTGATCATATGTCACTTCGTCCAATTTGATTTCAGACAAGAAGTCATTTGGGTTTGAGTCTACCATCTTTCTTGCATAGTCATCTGGATTAAGTGAGTGAGTGAGGTAATGCTTTACGTCACATCGGCAATATTTCAGCCATATCGTGACGAGAAATTAGACATGAAATATACATATATTTAAACTTTATAAAAATCTGTCATCGAAGGACAGTATGAGAACTAGAATATCACAGATAAGATTTTAAAACTAGTTGCGGAACATTTAAAAGAATTAAGTATTAAGGAACAAAACAATATAAAAATGGGCTAGAGATCGTCAGTAACTAAAGGGAGATCACCACACCAGGGACCATGGGGACTTACAGTACCTTTGCTTCCTGCATGGACCCTGGCAGGATTTACACCATCCCTTCAGTCACTGGCGATTATATGCAAGTTTAGCCATTGAATAAAACTAACAAATATACTACGATTTAAAAGTCTGGTATGCATAAAAATACTACGAATGGTTTGGGACTTACATACCCTCTTAGGGGGACAATAATTTTACGCTACTTCAACCCCCCTCGAGGGTACAGCCACTCACAATCTAAGTTATTTATTAGCACTACCAATTTATAAAATAATACATTAAGCACATCAAAGTTTATGGACAAGTTCTATTTCTTTTAAAAAACTTAATATTAAATGAGAATTAACATCATTAAAAAGGTCCTTAACTGTTTTGACACTGAAATATTTATCCCTTGTGATGGAAAAATCAATACAGTCAAGCAGGACATGCTTGACCGTGATTCTTTCATCACAAGGGATGCAAAACGGAGGATCCTCACCATTTAAAAGATACTCATGTGTATATCTTGAATGGCCAATACGACATCGTCGCATAATGACCTCTTCAAATCTGGACTGACAGCCCAAGTAGGTGTAACCGATATTTGGTTTAATTTCATGTAATTTATTGATACCTACTTGGGCGTCCCACTTCTGTTGCATAAGATCTCGGATGTAAGATCGAATCATGGGTTTAAAATCAGTGTATGGGATCAGAAGTGGTGTCACAGATTTGTTGAGGGCTGCTTTTGCAGCCGCATCGGCCATTGTGTTACCAATGATACCAACATGGCTTGGTAACCAACAAAAGACGATGTCATATTGGCCAGTAGCAAGATCATTAAATAATTCGAGAATTTCGATTAAAAGTGGATGTTTTGATGACATATTTTTAATCGCCTGAAGGCATGAAAGAGAATCTGAAAACAGTATGAATTGTTTATGTTTAGCTTGATTACTGATATATTTAAGTGCTGTAAAAATGGCGTGTGCTTCTGCAGTGAAGATGGAACTGTTATCAGGTAAACGTGAAGATATTGTTCTGGATCCAATGACGGTGGCACTAGCAACGGCGCCACCATCCTTGGACCCATCTGTAAAGATATATTTATAAGTGTCATAATTGTTTCTTAATTGACTGTATTCTTGTTGGTAAATTAATTCGTTAGTGTCTGATTTCTTTAGTTTTGTTAATGTAAGGTCAACCTCTGACCGTATCATTTGCCAAGGAGGTGTTGAAAACAGTTGAGTAGGAGCTATATCTTGCAGTTTAATATTGGAAGCAAACAAGGCAGACTGGATTCTGATTCCGAGTGGTGGAACAAGAGATGACTTTTTATTGTAAATATCTTGGTAAAGAGGATTGAAGACGCAATTAAAAGCTGGATTGGACTGATTAGAATATAATTTAGTGACATATTGTAAAGATAATTTTAGACGGCGTTGTTTAAGAGAAGGTTCATCCGCTTCTACATATAGACTGTGAATTGGAGACGTCCTGAAGGCACCAAGGCATAGCCTAAGGCCCTGATGATGTATCGTATCAAGTTTTTTTAAATTACTTTTACAGGCTCCACCATAGACGATGGAGCCATAATCAAGTTTTGAACGGATGAGTGACCTGTATAAGTGCAAGAGGGTTGTTTGATCCCCTCCCCACTTTGAATTAGAAACAACTTTCAATAGATCGAGTGCCTTCAGGCATTTAGCTTTTAGGTATTTAATATGCGGGAGGAAAGTTAAGTGATGATCAAAAATAAGTCCCAAGAACTTGGCTTCCTTAACAACTTTGATAGGGGTGCCATTCAGAAATAGTTCAGGGTCCTTATGCGGTTTATATTTTCTGCAGAAATGTATACAATTAGTTTTTGATTTGGAAAATTTAAACCCGTTTTCTAGACACCACTTGTTAATTTTATTAAGACATAATTGTAATTGCCTTTCAATTGTGTGCATATTTTTAACACGACAAGATAGAGTGAGTGAGTGAGTGAGTAAGTGGTGCTTTAAGCCGCATCAGCAATATTCCAGCTATTCGCGGCTAGAAAAACAAAATTACTTTCAGACAACATTATTTAAAAATGATGTCGAAGATCACTAAAACTTCAGTCCGATATCACAGTAAACAGTTAAAAACTGACAGTCAAATCTAAAATCTACATCTTGTCATACAGTTTAATTTCTTTCAAATATGCTAAAACTAAGTGGTTAGAAATGGTATTGAAAAGTTCAGAAACAGTTTGAACAGTATAAAATCGTTGCCGAATAAGTGCAAAATCCACACATTCCAACAAAAGGTGCTTGATAGTCAAAGGACTATTGCAAGGAATACATTGAGGAGGGTCCTCTCCCTTTAATAAAAAAGAATGAGTCAAATGACTGTGTCCAATGCGACATCGTCTGATAACAACTTCATCTTGGCGACTTAATCCAGTAGGGCCATGATTTCCAATCAAGGGCTGGATGGCATGAAGCTTATTCAATGTTAGTTTATTCCAGTTTTGTTGCCACATACTTCCAACATATTGGCATATAGCAGGTTTTAGGTCTGTGTACGGGAAAATACCCGTCGAGAACGATTTCCCAAGAGCAGCTTTAGCTGCAGAATCTGCTTTGGTATTTCCACTGATGCCAACATGACTGGGGAGCCAACAAAATACGATGTCATTATTTGCCACGGACAAATTCATGTGACATTGCAATATTTCAACTAAAAGAGGATGGTCAGTTTTACGGTTGTTGATTGCTTGTAAACAGGATAAACTATCAGAAAAAATAATAAAGCTGGACTCATTTGAACGATTAATAAGCTGCAAGGCTAATAGTATAGCCTTAGCCTCTGCCGTAAAAATTGAACTTCCATCGGTTAATCGTAACGATAGAGTGCCATCATTTGTAACAGCTGCAGCTGACACCTTATCACCATTTTTGGATCCGTCTGTGTATATGCTTGTATACCCTGTATATTGATGTCTAAGTTCTAGGAAGGCTTGTTGGTATGACAACGAGTTCGTATCTGCCTTTTTCATGTTTGTTAACTCAAAATTGACTGTAGGCTGTATTGACTGCCACGGTGGCACTTCAGGTAGTTTATACGTTGCAATAGAAGACATGTTTAGATCTGCATCTATAATGTGCTGTTGAATACGGATACCAAGTGGAGGAATTGAGCTGGGTTTCTTATCATACAAAGGCTGATAAGGAGGATGAAAAACGATATTAAAAGCTGGATTGGATGGATTGGAATGAAGTTTAGTAACGTATTGGAGTGCCAGTTTTATTCTTCTGATATCGAGACAAGGTTCATTAGCTTCAACATATAAACTTTCAACAGGGGAAGTTCGAAATGCACCCAGACACAATCTAAGACCTTGATGGTGAATAGTGTTAAGTTCTTTAATGTATGATTGTCGGGCTGAGCCATATATGAAACAACCATAATCTAGTTTAGATCGAATCAATGTTCTATAGAGATGTAACAGAGTTTGTTGGTCTCCGCCCCATTTTGCATTTGATACCACCTTAAGGATATCAAGTGCTTTCAAACATTTAGCCTTTAGATTTTTTATATGAGGTATAAACGATAACTTATGATCAAAGGTAAGACCCAAAAACTTGGTTTCTTTGACCACTTTTATAGGAATATTATTCAAAGTCAATTCTGGATCTTTATGTAATTTCCTTTTAGTGCAAAAATGAATACAACAGGTTTTAGTTTTAGAGAACTTAAAACCATTTTCTAGAGACCATTTTTGTATTCTATTTAGGCAAAGTTGTAATTGCCTTTCAATGGTATTCATATTTCTACCACGGCAAGATACATTGAAATCATCAACAAATAACGAACCATCAATATTTTCATTTAAAACCTTTGCAAGGCTATTAATTTTTATGCTAAAAAGTGTCACTGATAAAATACTGCCCTGAGGGACCCCCATTTCTTGATCATATATCTCAGATAATGCGGATCCCACTCGAACTTTAAATTGTCTATCTTCTAAAAAACGTGCAATAAAATCAGGCATACGACCACGAATACCCATAATATGCAGATCTTTTAAGATGCCATATTTCCATGTTGTATCGTATGCCTTCTCCAAATCAAAAAAGATTGATACAACATGTTGTTTATTAATAAAACCATTGCGTATAAATGACTCTAATCTAACTAAATGATCAATGGTGCTCCTCTGGTGCCTGAAACCAGACTGAATATCAGTTAACAGGTTATTAGATTCCAAATACCAGACAAGACGCTTGTTGATCATTCGTTCCATGGTTTTACAGATGCAACTTGTTAAAGCTATTGGACGGTAATTAGAAGGATTCGCGTGATCCTTCCCTGGTTTGGGCACGGGAATGATAGTAGCCTCATGCCAAGAAGACGGAAAATTACCCGATTCCCAAATATTATTGAAAATGTACAAGAGGGTCAACTGAGACGACACAGGTAGATGTTTCAAAAATTGATAATGGATATCATCTGGCCCACATGCTGTATCATGAGCTTTATGTAGAGCCTCTTGCAGTTCACTTAAGGAAAAAGATTCATTATAATCTTCAGAATTATCGGATTTGAAATTAAGAATCTTCTTTTCCTGCTGATTTTGATATCTTTGAAAGTTAGGATCATAATTGACAGACGATGAATTCTTACTGATTGTTTCCGCAAGCTTATTAGCGATGTCCTGTTTGGAAGTTAATGTTTCATTATCAGCTGTTAAGTGTTGTACACTGCTAGAAGACCCTTTACCTTTTATCCTACGAACCATATTCCATACTTTATTGAGTGGAGTACGTGAAGTCAGTTTGGAAACAAAATGTCTCCAGCTGCTTCGTCTGTTTTGCTTAATGGTTCTACGAGCTTTTGCTCTTGTAATCCTTAAGTGTTTTAAATTATCTTGAGTCGGGTGTTTATTAAAAACTCTTTCAGCCTTCTTCCTAGTCTTTCGAGCTTTTTTGCAATCATCATTGTACCATGGTGTACTAACACGTGGAACCGTCGAGGTTTTTGAGATTGTTTCAGTGGCAATGGTGAGTAATGTTTCAGAAAACAGTTTGATTTGATCACTATCATGTAGGAAATGATCAACTTTCAATTCAGTATCGCACAAAGAACTAAAGGACAGCCAATCAGCCTTGGAAAATATCCATTTGGAAATGGAACTATCCACAAAGGGACACATAGCTTTAAGCACGGTAGGAAAGTGATCACTACCGCACAAATCACCATGAACTGACCATGAAAACTCATTATACAGTGATGGGTCAGAAAAGGATAAATCCAAAGCTGAGTATGTACCTGTTCCTGGGTGGAGGTAGGTGTTACTTCCATCATTAAGCAGACATAGACTATGCTTATCAAGAATGTCTTCAAGTACTTTTCCCTTGTCATTACGTGTAGATGAACCCCATAAGGGATTGTGACCGTTCAAGTCTCCCACAAGAAGGAACGGCTTGGGAAGCTGGTCAATCAGATTGTCCAGATCCCTGATTTGGAGAGCGTATGATGGAGGTATATATAAAGAGCACAGTGTAATTGCAATATGTAAAGTTATACGTACTGCAACGGCTTGTAGGTTAGTATTTAGCGCAATAGGGCTATGTAGTGTACCCTGTTTCACCAGTATACTGGCGCCCCCAGAGGCCTTACCATTGGTAATCCTTGCAAATGAATTGTAGGTATCATATTGGCGGAAGTTAAATTGTTGATCATCTCTTAAAAACGTTTCCTGAAGACTAAATGCCACGGGGTTATAATCTTTAGCTAAAAGTTTAATCTCTTCAAAATTAGCTCTAATACCTCGACAATTCCATTGTATTAGCGTATTTGTCATTTAGGGTGTGTTATTGGTGAGCGCTCCCGACCTTTCTTCTTAGGAGAATGGCTCCTGGAGCGGGTGCTCTGTTGGGGTGACACGTCCATGTCATCTAGAATACCAAACCTGTTGAATATGGACACAGGATCTCTTTGTCCCTTCGGTATACGATCAGATTTATTTTGTTTCTTAGAGTAATCCACATTCACATTTTTCTTTTTCTCAAGAGGAGAAGAAGTAGTTTGTGTTTCTGTGGATTTAGACGCTTGTTCTGAGGAAGATTCACTTGTTGAAGATGAAGAGGTGAGATCACTAACACTCACTGGTGTGTCTGTATTTACCCAAGTCAAGTCAGTTTGACAATCAATTGATTTTTTTGATGTTTTCATAGCCTCAGCGTAGGATGATTTACCTCTCATGGAAGTGTTGTTTGGTGTTATTGAAGTAGCTAACTTCCTGGCTTCTGAAAAACTAATATTCTTTTCTGTTTTGATGCGTTGAATAGTCATTTCAAACTGCCAAACTGGACACTCTTTAGATGAAGACATGTGGGGACCTGAGCAATGAACACATTTAATTTCAGATGTACAGGAGCTGCTATCATGATCTTTGTCTCCACAACGATAGCAAGCAGCACGATAAGTACAAGATTTCTGCCCATGCCCAAATTTCTGGCAATTAAAGCACCTCAGAGGACTAGGGATATACAGGTCTATTCTCATAGAAAAACATCCTACTTTAATTGATTGTGGCAACTGTGGAACGTCAAACGTAAGGAGGTAAGTGTTAGAAGGTAAATAAACTCCATCCTTCTTAAAGTTGAAACGCTTAGCTTCAACAACACCCTGCATCCGTAGTTGACTTACAATGTCATCAGTGGAGAGATCTGACAGACTCTTATCTCTGTCACGGATAATTCCTTTGCTGAAGTTCAAAGATTTATGTGGATAGCATTTGATTGGAATGTTTGCAAACAATTTGGCTTCCAGTAGATTAGCTGCCTGCTCTCTCTTCACACATTCTATTAGAACTGCACCAGATCTAATTTTGGTGACATTCTTAACAGTTCCAGCAATACCTTGAATTGCTTTTTCTAATAGAAATGGAGAACAAGAAGTCAACTTTTTCTCACTTGACTCTGCAACAATGAATCGAGGCCAGGTTTCACGTTCAGAATAACACAATCTGGTTATCATATCATCTTCCTCATCATCAGTATCATCAGCGTGATAACGTTTTTGTTTTTTTGGATTTTGAGCAGCCATAGTGGTATAGTATATGTTTCACCCTCCTGGCTCCCCACCCACCATGGAGTATCAACAAGGACGACGCCAAATGCCTGTGGGCGTCCAACAGGCGGCACCAAGGATACCAAGAGGGTATACTCAAGCAGAAACATTAGAAATAATGAACCACCAGATTGGCCCATGAGCCACCGCCTTCTGGGCTTTAAGACTCTAGGCAAATATTGCAACAAACATAAATACACAAATGTTGTTTTTGAAAACAGTGTTAATCATGATTTCTAACAGGTGAAATCAGGTCAAGAGTGTGCTAAATAAAATAACGCACAGGGCTCGGCATGACCAGCCGATTGATAGGACCGGGCCCATCCTACCACCCGTCTAGGCGAAGTAAGGGTCGAAGTGGTGTATTGGGCAAAGGAACGCTAATCCTGGAACCAGTGCCCTCAACCACCAGACTCCCGTCCTCCGCCGACACGGGACGCAACCCACGGCAAACAGGTTGCCCATTTTAGTCGCCTCATACGACCAGCAATGGGAGGCTGTGGAAATATTCTGCCCCGGTTCCACACGGGGGAAGAGCGATTAGCGTTACCCAGCACTCACCACGAGGAGGTTGCTCTTCACGAGTGCCCGACAAGATAGATTAAAATCATCCACAAAAAGTGATCCATCAACTGAATCATTTAAAACTTTTGACAAACTGTTAATTTTTATACTGAATAAAGTGACAGACAAAATACTGCCTTGTGGGACACCCTGATCCTGATTATAATGATCAGACAGGGTTGTACCCACTCGGACTTGAAATTGCCTGTCTGTTAAAAACTGTGATATAAAATGAGGCAGACGGCCTCTTAAACCAAAATCATGAAGATCTTTTAAAATACCATGTTTCCATGTTGTATCGTAAGCTTTTTCTAAATCGAAAAAGATCGATACAGCATGTTGTCTATTTACAATGGAATTTTTAATGAACGATTCCAAACGCACTAAATGATCGATAGTACTTCTGTTCTTCCGGAAACCACATTGTATATTGGTAAGTAGATTATTTGTTTCCAAGTACCACACTAATCGATTATTTACCATGCGTTCCATCGTTTTACAAACACAGCTAGTTAGTGAGATAGGTCGGTAATTTGATGGATCAGAATGATCCCGCCCAGGTTTGGGTATTGGTATAACAATGGCATTATGCCATGAAGTTGGAAACGTCCCAGATGTCCAAATGTCATCGAATATATATAGTCAACAAAGTTTCAAGGCATGATTCTGGCAAGTGTTTAAGTAGCTGATAATGAATATTATCAGCGCCTGCTGCTGTATCATGAGCTTGCCCTAAGGCAGTATGTAGCTCATGTAGTGAAAATACCTCATTGTAATCTTCACCATTATCAGATGTAAAATTTACTTTTTTCTTTTCCTGTTGAAGCTGTTATTTTTGAAATTCGGGAACGTAATTTGATGAAGACGAATGTTGAGATAAAGTTTTCCCAAGTCTATTGGCAATAGCAGATTTATCCGTTAGCAAAGTGTCACCATCCTTTAAATGGTTTACTGTAGAATTTGATCCCTTGCCTTTGATCTTTTTGATCATGTTCCATACCTTGGACATAGGGGTACGAGTGTTTATTTTGGAGACATAGTTCCTCCATGATTGACGTTTATTTTGCTTAAATAGACGTCTTGCCTTAGCATTTGATATTTTGACAGTGTTTAAATTATGGACAGTAGGATGTTTACGGAAGTATTTCTCCGCCTTCTTACGACATTTCCTAGCTTGTTTGCACGTGTCATCAAACCATGGTTTACGAACACGTGGGTTGGTAGAGGACTTTGGTATTGATTCATCAGCAATTTCATTCAGTTGATCTGAGAACAACTGAATGGGGTCAATAACATTCTGAAAAGACGTAGGTTGTAATTTATCTTTGCATAAAGATTGAAATAAAAGCCAATCAGCCTTCACAAAATTCCATCGAGGTGAAGGTGGATCATCAGCGGGATTAATGGGCTTAAGCACCCTGGGGAAATGGTCACTCCCACATAGGTCGTCATGGACGGACCATGAGAATTCATTTAACAAAACTGAATCCGTCAAAGACAGATCTAAAGATGAATAGGTACCAGTAGCAGGGTGTAAGTAAGTGTCTGAGTCATCATTAAAAATGCAAAGATCATTATCGGAAACAAAATCTTCGATCACTTTTCCCTTTTGATTAATGGTTGAACTTCCCCATAAAGGATTATGCCCATTTAGATCACCCATGATGACACAGGGCTTTGGGAGCTGGTCGTATAGTTTTTGTAGATCATTACGCTGAAGATTTGAAGATGGAGGAATGTATAAGGTGCAAAGTGTGAAGGCAATATGCAGTGTAAGTCTAACTGCAACTGCTTGCAGAGTCGAGTCAAGCGGAACAGGACTGTGAACAACGCCCCGCCGCACTAAAAGAGAAGCACCTCCAGTAGCTTTATCTCCTGGAGGAGAGAAGGAATGATATGAACTATATTGCTTTAAATCAAACTTATCTGTATTTTTAAGGTACGTCTCTTGTAAACAAATTGCTGATGTATTTAAATCACTTGTTAATAACTGCAGTTCATGAAAATTATGCCTAAGTCCTCTGCAATTCCATTGCATTATATTAGACAATTGAGTCATGGTGGCTCAATTGGTGATCGCTCGCGTGAATGTGAGGAGGAACTGCTCCCCCGCCTGTCCTGTGAGGACAGAGTAACCTCCATGTCCAGAGGCCCAAAGGAGTTCTGTAAAGGAACCTCTGAAGGGACAATAGGTGGCTGTTTTCTACTCAATTTCTTTTTCTCTTTTTTTTTCAGATTTGCAGGTTGTTTCCCAGACGTTTGGGATTGTGTCTCAGACTGAATCTCAGTCTGAGATCCTGAACTTGATTGACTGATGGCAGGAATAGGTGTGGAAATAGTGGAATTTGGAATTGTAGCAACAGGTTGTTCTGACTTGACCCATGTCAGGTCAGTCTGACACGAAATAGATGATGTTGTTACGGGGCGTGAGACTGCAGCGGAGTAAGAAATAGTTGAAGTAGTTGTGGTCTGATCTTTCAATAGTTTCTTTGCATCCAGGTAGGGTATGTTCCTTTCACATTTCAGTTTCATTATTTTAGATTCAATTTGCCATACAGGGCAAGATTTAGATGAAGCAACATGTGGGCCAGAACAGTTAGCACATTTCAAATCATCTTCGCAGTCAGTGCTCTCATGGTTGACACCGCAACGATGACAAACAACCGAGTTTCGACAGGATTTGGAGCCATGACCAAAACGCTGACACTTGTAGCATCGGAGCGGATTGGGGACATACACATCCACTCCGATGTGGAAGTAACCTGCTTTAATTGACTGGGGAAGGGTTGTACGAGCAAACGTCATTAGATACGTGTTTGTATTGGTGATGACACCGTCCTTCTTGAAAGTAAAACGTTTAACTGCAGTAACAGCCTGGTCTCCCAACTCCGTAGCGATTTCTTCTTCAGACATGTCGGACAGACAACGAGCCCTGTCACGAACAATGCCTCGACAAGAATTTAATGTTCTGTGCACAGACACAGCAACCTCAAGATTGGCAAATGTAGAGATAGATAAAAGATTGAGAGATTGCTGTCTCCGTGCACACTCCACAAGAAGCGAACCACTACGGAGACGGGTGACGTTCTTGACTTCACCGCAAATCCCGGACACAGCCTTAGAAACAGCAAAAGGATTCAATTTGATAGGTAAGTTATCAATAGCCTCAATCACCAGGAATTTTGCCCAGGAATCAATAGTTTGCGAAAGATTTCCAGTTGAGATTTCAATTTCCTCCAGACGTCTCTTTTTTTCATTACGAGATGAACCAGATTGTGGGAGAGCCATGATGAAAAGAAAATGATTCAGCACCCCTGTTCCCCACCCCCCATCGAGTGTCAACAAGGACGGTGTTATATTGCACCGGATATCCAGGATGCAAACACCAGGGATACAGGGATGGTATACTCCAGAGAATATGACGTGAATAGCTATATTTATCTACCAGATGTAGTGCCAGGAAGGTTCAGTCCATGACAAGAAACTGGAGACATACAGAATACAGAGGTCAACATCAGGCATCTAGGCAATTTATTCCATCAAAAATTGGTAATTCATACAAAGTATGCTTGGCCAAGTCCAAAATAAACATTATAATACAACACAGGAGTGCATATACAATATTACGCACAGGGCCTGGCATGACCAGCCGATTGATAAGACCGGGCCCATCTTACCACCCGTCTAGGCGAAGTAAGGGTCGAAGTAGTGTGTTGGGCAAAGGAACACAGTTCTAGGAACCAGTGCCCTCAACTACCAGACTCCCGTCCTCCGCCGACACAGGGACGCAACCCACGGCAAACAGGTTGCCCATTTTAGTCGCCTCATACGACCAGCAATGGGAGGCTGTGGAAATATTCTGCCCCGGTTCCACACGGGGGAAGAGCTATTTGCATTACCCAGCACTCACCACGAGGAGGTTGCTCTTCACGAGTGCCCATCTGGATTAAGAGGTACACTGGCACCACATGCTTTTATTCCTTTCAAAAGAAGTGAAATGTTCTGATGTCTTTGGCATAGACATTTGTTGTTTGAAATGTTTTTGGTGAGTGACAAGTTCTGTGGACGTAGTCAACAAAATGTTGCAAATGTCATTTTGCCTTCATCATTTTCAAAGTTGTACTTGAGAAATAAGTTACGCAAACTGTCAGAGAACTTTTCGCTGTTTTTGATCCCCATCAGGTTTTTTTTAATCACTCTTTCCTGGCATCTGATCGTCTCTTATCATCTCCAGACAGGAAGTCATGAACAGTCTTCTTGTAGACGCCTCTTGCTGCTAATAGAACATTTCTTTGATCTGGTTTCAAGGGTTCTTCTGTTCATGCATCTAACAAGATCTCAGCGCATTCTGTACTTTTTGACAATGGCCCCAGAAACAATCTGATTGATTATCACTTTCCCTTTAATCCAGCGGAATTGTCTTGCGGATTTTACTTCATCAGAGACGATATTTGCTAGAAGCATCTTCTTCTTTTTAGGAAGTTTAGATGGCAATATACCAATGTTTCTCAGCTCCGTTGTTGTTGACAAAATACTCTTTATTTTTCTTTCATATCTCTGAGATCTTCAACAAATTCTGATTCACAATTTTCATTCTATCTATTTCTCTTCTTTGTGTCGCTGTTGCATGATTTATCCGTTTACTTATGGAAGTAAATGGCATCTGAACGACAAGTTGTCGTGGAGGAGACCTATTATCTGATACAGTACTGCTGACCTGATTTTCACCCTCTTCAACGTCTGTCCCTCCACGGTTGTTTTGGTTATTTCTTATGCGCTCTCTCTTCTCTCTGTGCTTGTGTGCCCATTGAAGGACATTCGTTTCTTGGCGTCCTGCTTTGAGCTTTCAGCAATCCGAAAATAGTATCTTCTCATTCTGTCCCTTTCTTTCTAAATGAAGCTTTCTCCTTTTTCAAGCTTTCTCTTTCTAGTACCCCTCTGTAGTTCCGCTCTTGTCGTTCCCATGTTGTCTTGCCTAAAATGAAACAATAATTAATATCAACTGAAAGATGTGATGCCTAAATCACAAATGTAATCTTCGTTACCGTGTCTGTTATATTCGTGACTGAGGGCTCTTAGATAAAAAAGCAAGTTACTACAACGAAGTGTTGACAAAAATCACATATAAATACTTCCAACGCCCTGGATGCTTGATAACATGAACTGTGACTGTGTAAACAGTTAAGGTTTAAAGAATCTGTGGTATTAAAGTCAGAGCTCGATTGCTTTGTAAGCTTCGTTACCAAAACATCAATAGCACTAGTTTGAATAATTAACCAAATTCCAAACGTTTTCATTGCTCAGAAAGTATACACTTATACATCAAATGAGAAAAATAGAAATCACTATGCCAACTGTCATGCTCAAAATCCCATTTCCGAAATTCAAATCACACTCAAACCCTGCACGTGTAATCACGTTACCTTTCAAAGTCATGATAATTTTCCGTTTTTAATAAATGGTGCCTAGTTTCTTTTAAATAGAAACATGGTAGTCTCGGTTGTAATTATACATATGTAATTTGTCATAAGCATATGTTTGCAAAGAAAGCGCACTTAAATACAACAAGCATGAAAGACTCATATCCCCCGCCAATACATGTCTGGCTGTGTGCAATGCATTAGCTCCTGTGAACTATGTTCACTGGGCCTTTTTGTAAATGGCCTTAATTGCAGCACAAAAAAGTTATTACTGGTGATGTTTTGCCATCTGCAGTTTATGATAGAATATGTAACTCTATTTGTAATTAGTAAGGATGAGACATATGGACAAACAACTGCTTTATTACAATTAGGAGCGATGGTTTCGGTGTAGGTTATAACACCGTTATCAAGCAAGTGAAGTTCAGAGTATGGTTGACAAGAATATATACAGGATAGGAGGCAGTGTTTATACAGTTGAGTAGGTTTAAGATCAGTTACATTGTTGTATTTGTAATGAGTTGGGTTTCTGGGTGAAGTTAGTAAGTGAATGCAACAACCGTGTCCATAACACTTTTGGAGGAACATACACACAAGCAATGAAGAACTTACCAACAAGAAAGGAAATGTATTCAATACTGCGAGATGACATTATGTGCACATTTCAAGTTTGGTGAAGAAATATGGTACTGTTTTCAAGATCTGCTCCGGAAACGAGGACTACCGCCATTTTCAGTCAAAGTCGTTGCCATGGAAACTTGAAAAAAATTTTTTTTTTAAATCCCAAGCTATCAAAAGGCACCAGTTCACCACTAGACCCATCTATGTGCCATGTTTGGTGAAGAAATATGGTACGGTTTTCAAGATCTGCTCCGGAAACGAAATGTGACGGATGGGCGGACGGACGGCACCCATTCCAATGTCCCATGCAATTCCCTTTTTTGACTTGTACCATATGTTCCCATTGTTTTGGTTTTTCGGATGAGTAATTGACTTGCCTTTGCAACAACCATAAAAAGATACCACTATATGTAACAATATAATATAAAAGTGAGTGAGTAAGTTACAGTTTAACGGCACATCGGCAATATTTCAGCCATATCGTGACGAAACAAAATTTGACATTTACAATATATATTAAACTGGATAAAATTCTGCCGACGAAGTGCAGTATAATAACTAGAATATCACAGATTTACTAAAAACTTGTTAGAGAGCAGGTAAAAATATATTATCATTTCACAACACAATATAAAAACAGGCTATAGATCGCCAACAACTGAAGGTAGATCACCACGCTAGGGGTCCACGGGGACTTACAGTACATTAGCTACCTGTATGGATCCCAGCTTGATTTACATCATCCCTTCAGTTGTTGGCAATGGCGGACAAATTTAAAATAACACATATGCTACAATCAAAACACGTGGTAGAAATAAATATACTTTGAAAGACGTTGCCTACATACCCTTTCAGGGGTACAATCATTTTACACTACTTTAACCCCCTTCGAGGATATAGCCACTAACAATATCAGTTACTGATTCATACTACCAATTATAAAAGTTATTTATTTATTTACAAAACAGCAATCAAAATTTATTAATTAATTCAATTTCATTTAAAAAAAACAAGACTAAAACGAGTACTTACCTGAGTAAAAAGGTCCTTCATAGCTGAAACTTTGAAATACTTATAAAAAGGGAAAAGGATCGTCAGTAACTGAAGGTAGATCACCATGGGGACTTACAGTACTTTTGCTACCTGCATAGACCCCAGCAGGATTTACACAATCCCTTCAGTGCCTGGCGATTGTAAGCAATGTTGCCATCAAATATACTACGCTTAAAAACTGTGGTTTAAATAAACGTACTTTCAGGATTTGGTCTTTTATATCCTCTCAGGGGGACAATAATTGTATGCTATTTCAACCCCCTTTGAGGGAATACAAGTAAAAATGTATTACAAAATCCACTAGGTTTACAAATCCATACAAATTATTGCACATCGATTACAATGGCAGTACACAATAGAGTGGTAGTACAATATTCAATGACAGTATGTAATATGATGACAGTTGTCAGTATCAAATACAAAAATGCAGCGTTGATAGCAAAAGTCAGTGATAATAGTTTATTCACCGAGCGACGACAGTGGTTAAGCTTCCGAGAAAGGCCTGGGCAGGGAATCTGGGGTGATGAGTGATCTTCACACGAAAGCTGGTCTTGGTGTAATGAAATGAGAGATTCTCGTTACGAGAGGCATGCTCTTGTCCTCTAATATACAGTATAACTAGCTTCTGAAAATTTCTACAAAATGCCATCACAACATAGAATATTCTACATTCTAGCATCTAAATATTGTAACTTCCTCAAATCTGCTTATATTAACTGGCACTACCTTCCTCACAGCTAATCACTGTCCAAATACAATGCAATGAGCTTCTGAGTGGGTGAGTGAACAGTATTCCAGTTATATCACGGCGTGTCAGCTTAATGTAGGAGGAAAGCCCGAATTGATGCAGGTCTCAGACGATTACAGCTTCGGTGAAACCCACGAGCACGGGTATGGTGCTGACAAACCAGGAAACATAATCGGGGCGAACCTGGATTCGAACCCACAATCATAGGTTTCTGGCGAGCCCAAGGGACGAAACTCTGCACAGCGAATCGCGGCGCCTTAGACGACTGGGCCACCCGTGCCACCCCAATGAGCTTCTTACGAATCTTAACAGAAACAATGCAACACAGACCAATCAATGTTTAACAACAAAATACACTACTATATGACACTACATATACTACTCCGGGCGGCCGGGTAGCCTAGTGGTTAAAGCGTTCGCTCGTCACGCCGAAGACCCGGGTTCGATTCCCGTCATGGGTACAATGTGTGAAGCCCATTTCTGGTGTCCCCCGCCGTGATATTGATGGAATATTGCTAAAAGCGGCGTAAAACCAAACTCACTCACTCACTCACATATACTACTCAAAAAAGGACTGAAGCACCCAATTCTTTTTTATAACTATAGTCAACTCTAGTATTATGAACGTATATCTGAAAGTCTTTACCTTTTCTGGTGGCCTTACTTGGGTAGTATAAAACGTAGTCATTGGACAATCCCCTCGTGGCTGGTTTAATGGAACAGAAGATTGAGAAACACTGTTTCACAAATTAAAGCTTTCTCGTCATAATGTTTATTTGGGACGTTTCAAAGTGTGAAAACACTTTAATTTCTGTCTTTATGTTTTTCACTCCCAATGTTTAGCACTTCACATTCTTCTGAAACAATTAGACTATCGTTTCTCTGAATGTAAAATCAGTAAAGACAATTGTAACATTACAAAATTGTACCCAAAAAAACGTTATCTTTAAACGAGTATAAATAATTAAGTATGCCACGTCATCTGTCCTACCTCGTTAGGGGGTGTTGAGGAGTGATTTAAAAGCTGACTGACTATTTTTCTGTTCTAAATGGAATAGATTAGATGAAGCAGTTTGACGACCTGGTTGTACGTCTATTTGGAGAAACGTTTCAGATTGGAGTCTATTGCATGTGAATAAGACTTAAAAATCGTGTTCTCCAACTGATTCTTCTGCCTCATTAAACGAGAGTATCACAGCCATGCAAGCCGTACTTTTGATGGTCACGTTTGTGCAGATTAGCACTTCATTGGTGTGCAAACCCCAAGAGTGCGGCATGCAGAAAAAATCAGTTGTTTCCGGATTTTCCCATTTAGATTTGGCAGAAATAAGGCAGAAGATGATCTGTTCTACATTCTGTTTGGCTGAATGTCGAACGATGCTTGATGCATTCATGTTTATTACCGTTACAGCTGAAGAAACCAAGGCTACAGCTCAACCATCCCTGGTAGAAAAGCCTGTTAAAGGTAATACCACGACACATTTTCTATTAACCAATCACATTTGTTATCCTATCATTGTTTCATGTTAAACCAATGTGCGGAAACTTCCCATTGATCTATCTATTTGTAAGGTGAACATTTAGATTGGATCTAAAATATGATTTTGTTTTTTGGGAACAATTTCATAGCGTAACATAAGTCCAACTTACTAAAACTTAAACTTTTGTTTGAAAACAGCAATTTTATGTAAACAAAGATACCACGCTCTCGATTTCGGTTGAATGAACTTTAAAAAGTCCAGGGTCACCTTGTATAATTCCTACACAGATATGCATAGCATACGATATGTATGTGCCTGTCGGTATGGTCACATTCCATAATAAATGAAATCAAAGGATGGGTTTTAAAAAAAACCTAATTAATTCATCAAATGGTGATTTACATTTAAAAAAGATCCTTTATGGATGAAACCTAGAAATATTTATCCCTTGCGATGGAAAAATCAATGCAGTCAAATGGCACAGATTGGAGGATCCTCACCTTTCAACCAATATTCGTGTGTACAACGAGAATGGCTAATACGACATCGCCGCATTACGACCTCTTCAAATATAGACAGACAACCCAAGAAGGTGTAACAGAAGCATGTAACTTATATTTATATCTAGATGGGTGTACACACCTCTTCTGCATACGATCTCTGATGTAACTTCTAATGACAGGTTTAATATCACTGTGTGGAATTAGAAGTGGTGTCACCGATTTGTTGAGCGCTGCTTCAGCAGCAGCTCCAGCCATAGCGTTACCATAGTGGGTAGCCAACAAAAAATGATGTCGTATTGGCCAGTAGCACGATCATTAAATGATTTAATAATTTCGGTTAAGAGGGGACATTTACAAGATATATTTTAAAGAGCCTGAAAACATGAGAGTCATAACTGTAACTGTAAGTGCTGTGCTTGTTTACCAATATACTAGTATTAAAAATCTGTTGACATGGCATTGAATTCGGGTGTAAACATACAACTATTATCTGGAAGTCGTGATGATATACATGTAGTCCTGGATCCAATGGCGTGTGCAGTGGCCCTGGCAACAACGTCACCATCCTTGGATCATTTATAAGTGTCATATGTGCTTCTTAACTGATTATTCTCTTGTTGATAACCGATCCCGTTAATCGCCTCTTACGACAAGCATAGTCACCTCTTACGTTATCCATGGGTTGCTGAAGACTAATTCTATCCCGAATCTTCATTGGTTTGACAAATGGTGATGAATTGAGGTGTTCCCGAGAAAATGAGCGTACCCTTCCCGACCGGTGTCACATGTCACAAACACATGCAAGGGAAAGTAAAAAACAATGGGAACATATAGTACAAGGACATCATATTGTGCACGGGACATCATTTTTGTCACTGATGCGTAAAATTTGAAAATGTCCTCCACATAAACCATAAAACGTCTTGAAAGCTTCACTGAGGCCTTGATTTTTGTTACTTGGTGATCGGACAACTTCTGAGCAAGAGTCGAATGACGTTTTTTGAAATCTTGGTAGAAAGAGCATGCTCGATTGTATCTCAAAAAGTGTAAAATGTAAACACCAAAGGCTGGAGCTGCAGGAAAAGTTGACTATTGGAAAGTTGAAGTCCTACAGTCTTGTGGAGAGTGCTTTTTCGCACTAGCTCTCTATGCGTCGATCTAAATATGATTTTTTGTTTTGTTTGATTGTTGTTTTACGCCGCACGCAGCAATATTCCAGCTATATGACGGCGGTCTGTAAATAAATCCAGTGATTGACATCACTAGCATCGATCCACGCAATTTGGATTCGATGATATGCATCAACCAAGTCAGCGAGCCTGACCACCCGATCCCGTTAGTCGCCTCTTTCGACAAGCATAGTCGCTTTTTATGGAAAGCATAGGTTGCTGAAGACCTTGTATTAGTAACATTTGTGAATTTTGCCGAATTTAAAAAATGTGTATGTACAATGAATTTTGGAAATGTGGAAGTTATCAAATGTTTTGAGCCTAAAGCACTTGTAATAAGTAGATAACGACGAGCATTCTCTACCATAATAAGCGACTCTATACAATACAATGGAGAATGCCCAAATACTAGTACCTGTTCTAGATTGTCTAACAAGACAACGCACCAGCACACGCCAGCTGGGTTGAAATGGATGCTGTTCGAGAATATGGGTTCGAACTGTGACCTACAGATCTAGGCCCCAGTGATTTCCACTTATTCCCTAAATTGAAAAAGCACCTGCGGGATTGAAAATTTGAAGACGACAACAATTGACTGCTTGACTTCTATATATCGGGCATTAATGATTGGAAAACCAGATGGAACAAGTGTGTGAAACTTGAAGGGGACTATGTTGAAAAATATTTGTAACTTTAATCAGAATTTCAACTTAAAGTAAGTGAGGCTCAAAAACTTTTGATATCCCCTCGTAAAAGTACTTTGTTTATTAAATAAATTATATCTTAGCAAAAATGAAGATTGAAAGGCAGCTGGACCCACACAGACACTGTACTTGAACTCACGTTTTATTGACTCCTAAATGTCCTCCGTGCTTTTGCGAATTTATACATGTCAGTACTTTAGGTACTTCATCCTCACCCAGCACTCTTAGACATCTTCCATTCTTTGATTTTGCATTTTGCATTTTTTCGTCTGAAATTTCTTTTAGCAAAATCAGTGCTTAAGATTTTGAATAGGTTCTGTCTTTGACGAAAATGGAGATATCACTGATCTCTTCTTGTTCACACTATTGTGTGAATGCTGACACATGAATTATGACATAGACGACTGTATGCCTATCCATAACATCGCATATGGCAATCTTTCAATTCCTGTAACGTGGTGCTGCTGCACGTGCAATACGGTCGATTATACGAGGGGAGTTCATTAAAGATTTCCCCTAATCCACTTAGGGTTATCATATTTGGTTGAAATTTCACATGTGTAATGATACATGTATCTATAGGTTATGTCTGAATTTGCAGCACCGAACTATTAATCTTACCACTTTTACAGGTGTTATGATCGAGTAGGGTGTGACAATTGAGCCAGTAGAATACCGAGCAGTGATTAGGTTTTTATATTTGAAAGGTCGCACACCAAAAGAAACTTTCGATGAAATGAAAGCAACTTATGGGGAAGATGCCCCATCATATGACGTTGTTAAACACTGGCATCGCCAGTTCGAATGTGGTCGGACATCTGTGGAAACAGCTGCCATTCCTGGTCGCCCCCATTCAGCCATTGAAGAGGACACTATCCATCAAGTGGAGACCGCCATTTTGGCAGACCAACGTATAACTGCTCGCCAGTTAGCACAAAATGTCAAGATCAGTGTAGGGTCTGTGGAAAAAATCATCCATGACAATTTGAACATGCATAAGGTGTCTGCACGATGGATTCCCAGGTTGCTCACACCTTTCCAAAAGCAGGAACGAGTCAATTGCTCAAAGCATCTTTTGGACATGTGCCAAAAAAAACAGGCAAACTTTTTTGACAGACTTATCACACAGGATGAAACATGGGTCCATCACTATGATCCTGAGACTAAAGATCAGTCGATGCAATGGAAGCATGTGGAGTCACCACCCCCAAAGAAGGCACGTGTCCAACCCTCTGCAGGCAAGGTCATGCTCACGGTGTTTTGGGACCAGCGCGGAGTAGTGATGATTGATTTCGTGGCAAAGGGTACCACAATTACAGGAGCTTTTTATGCTTCACTGCTGCGGAAATTGCGGGACGCTATCAAGCTTAAGAGCCGTGGCATGCTGACCAAGGGTGTCCGTCTCCTGCAAGACAATGCTCCAGTACACAACGCTCATGTTGCCCAGACAGAAGCGCGGTCCTGTGGCTATGAAATCCTTCCACATCCTCCTTACTCTCCTGACCTTGCACCATCTGACTTCCACCTCTTTCAAACCATGAAGTCTTTTTTGAACGGAAAACGTTTCACAGATTATGAAACACTGATTTCTGAAGTCAAGTCCTGGTTTGAGACGCAAAATGAGGGCTTATACAAGCGAGGTCTCCATAGTTGCATGTACCGATGGGAGAAGTGTGTAACACCTTGGTGGTTCCTATGTGGAGAAAGACTAATACCTATGCCAAGTTTCATTCCACTAGGTCCATCGGAAGTGGGACAGGGGAAATTTTTAATGAACACCCCTCTTATATAGGTTTTTTTTGTCTTCCAACAAAGCCATGTTAACACGTTTGAAGAAAACATAAAAAAGTCGGCAATGTTTAAAAATATACATTTTGCTTGAAATGTTGGATGAGAGGATTACGTAAACATGTAAAATTTGTGCCACGCCGACAAACATCGGCAAACATCAATGTAGCCGACATCTTTGTAAAATATTAACCAATTATTAACTGATATGCACGAAAATCTTTGCAATTCATACGTCCTTGATTTAACCACCTGAAACTTGGAGACCATCATTTATCAAGTCGTACAGAAACAAAGAATGAAACATGAAACGCCCCTACCCTTCTCTCTACCACACTCAAAAAGACATACATATACGTAAAACAACTGATGCAAGCTTACAGATACGCACTCAGAAACACCCAGATTTCATCGACTATAACATTAGATCTTTTTATTTACACTAGAAATCATAATTCAACGGAGTCACTTATCAACGCGAGGCCCGGGTCACTATTTAACGACTTGGTAAGGTGACAGGTCACTTTTCGTCTGTTGAAAATTGAGACCGGGTATTTTTTCAACATTGAATACTGACTCCCGGGTCACTTTTCAACTCAGGTCCATTTTCAATGTCACACCGGCAATAATGTTCCCTAATCCAACACATCACTTCAACCCTAACTTTGCCTAGACGGGTGGTAGAATGAGCCCGATTCTATCAATCGCTGGTCATGTCAAGCCCTGTATATACACTATTTCGCACAGACGTTTGGTATTTAAAAATAAATGTATTCTAAATGTCTGTTCTGTATATGTCAATCTATAAACTTGCTTAGAGCCCTCTACCCAGAAGGTGATTCTGTACGTCGCCAATTAATTGTCCATTAGCTGTTCGTGTGACATTTGCTGGAGTATACCACCCCTTCATCCTCGGTTCTTGCAGCTTTGAGATACGCTGCAGCATAAGACTGTCCTTGTTGACACTCCATGATGGGTGGGGAAAAGGGGTGCTGAATCATTTTCCTTTCGACATGCCTTCCAACACCCAGCTAAATCCGTTTGCAATCTCCAAAGGTATCGCTGGTATCTGCGGGGAGGTTTTAAATGCAACCAAACTTTGATCCGGTCCTCTCCTTGTAGAGAATGCAAAGACACAGCAATCCATAAATCAAACAGAAAGAGTTTGTCAACATCAAGGTTACTGTTTCTGAGCACAAAACTCTGAACTCATGAAAGGGCACTGTTCCCGACAGAGCACGCTGCCTGTCCGACATGACCGAAGTACAAATGTCACAGAACTTGTCCAACAGTCAGGCACAGCTGTGAAGCGGTTTTCAGTCAAGAAGGATGGTGAATTCCAACCGACCAACACCGATCTCTTCACTTTTGCCTGTTCGAAAATCGTATCAATCTATCAAAGCTGCTTATTGTAGCATTGGAGTGGAGGTGTACATCCCCAATCCTCATCCACATGCCAAGCGTTTGGACATGGCCTGCCTCTGATGTTTGTTACCGCTGCGATGACAAACAGGAGAGCACTGACTGCAGGAAGTATGTGAATTGTTAAAACTGCGCTGGGAACCATATGGCATCTTCTAAATCCTGTCCTGTGTGGCAACGTGAATTACAGATCATGAAAATCAAGACTGAATTAAATCTCTCCTACTATGAAGCTAAGAAGAGGGTTGTAGGTTCTACTGCAACCACTTCTACTATCTCTTGATCTTCTGCAGTCTCTCGTCCTTCTGTAACCAATGCTTCTATCAACTGTCAGACTGCCTGAGACGGGTCAAATCTGTCCAGCCTTTTCATACTCCTTCACTCCAAAAACCAGCTGTGACACCCCCAAAACCAAAAGCTGTCAAACTTGTTGAGTCTCAGACTCCGAAATCAGAGACAGAACCAGAACCAGAACTTGTAATCTTACAAAGAAAGAGAGAAAATTATTAAAACAAAAGCAGCATAAAGAGCACCACCACAAAAGGCCACCTCTAACTTCAGAGGTCGCCACTGAGGTCCATATAGCTCTTCAGCAACCTATGCATGCTATTAAAAGGCGACTATGCTTGTCGTAAGAGGCGACTAACGGGATCGGGTTGTCAGGCTCGCTGACGTGGTAGTTGCATGGATTGTCTGGTCTAGACTCGATTATTTACAGACCACCGTCATATAGCTGGAATAAGTAATCGAGTCTGAACCAGACAATCCAGTGATTGACAACATGAGCATCGATCCACGCAATTGGGATACGATGACATGCATCAACCAAGTCAGCGAGCCTGACCACCCGATCCCGTTAGTCGCCTTTTACGACCAAACCAAAGCCTTTTACGACAAGCATGGGTTGCTGAAGATCTATTTTACCCCGGACATTTTAACTTCACGAATACACCTTCATTTCAAGTTAGAGGTCACAGGACCATAACATTACAGAAATACAATTACTGATAAAGTGACTTATACAATTTCATAGCATTCAATATGAATTTCGATAGCTGTACAATAGTAGGTTTATGATTAGATGACATCAGATGAACAAAGGATTCCAGTGACGGATTAACAAAGTATTTAGGATCAATGTATAGATATCTTAAGTCATTAAAAGCAGGGCATACAAGTGCAAAATGATATTCATTTTCCACTAGACTAATATTAATTGAAGACAATATCTACACAAGCGACATTCTGGATCGATGCCATTGCGTCTGCCCATTTCGATCATTAACAGATGACAGCCACATCTAAAGAACTGTAGAACTGATATGTAGGTTGAATATGCCATTAGCTTTGTATTTGATGATACTGATGAATGGCACCGTTGGATGTTGTAATCAGATACACGTTGCTTAAACTGAGACATAAAAAGATAAACATTTCCAACATCTTGCATAATCCAGGCATAGCCAAAGCCAAACTGGAATAAGATATTGGTTTTTTTAGTTACCCAGGAAGTTCTGTTTACACAGTCCAATCCATACAGCATTAGATACGTTTGCTTCGGAAGTCGGCCATTATGCATAGTGTCTAGTTTAGCCCAATAGTTTATTATTTCTCACCTATGTAACCAAATGTGTAGAGGTCGACCACTTTCTCCAAGAACAGCATCATTACAAGCACTCAGAGGCAGATACAGAATTCTTTTTATATACTTAGTCTGAACTCTCACAATTTGATCCACGACTTCGTATCCCCAAAGTTCGGAGCCGTATGTTAGGATGGGCAGAACCATGCTATCAAAACCTTTTGTGCAGTCGTAATTGCTAAGCCACCACACATACACAGCAAAAAAGTGTAGGTTTCCGTCTTCTGGAAACCTTCTGGATACCTTCCCATTTTGGATCCGGCCCGGATACCTTCCGGAAACCTTAAAAAAAATGTCAAAATTTGGGGGGTGCATTTTGTTCAATTATGTGTGAAACACATAAAAAAATTATCTGGAAATTACCGAGAAAATTGAAGGTTGCTGAAGGTATCTGGATGGTTTCCGGAAGGTATCCGGATGCAAATTTTCCTCATGGTTTTTTCCAGTAAATGTGTCAGTGTGGGATATCATTCAACTGCAGTGATTTTCTGAGTCATGACATTCCTCAATATCCTCAGTAATGTTTGTGATTAAATTAGTTTTATCTTACATATAGTGTAACTTTATAAGGAGTGAAACACTAAAACCACAAAACTTCCCCCCACTGCCTTTCAGATAGCTTAAACTCATTGGGCATTATCTGACATGGATTAGATAGATACAAAGGCATAACTACAAAAAATCAAGTGTTAACTTTATTTAATAATAATTATGCATGAAATACACTCAAAATGTGGCCACTCACACTTGTTGAATGTTACGAACCTGAATAATTATAAAGATTTCAACCAGAATCAACTCCCATTCACTTATTGTCATTGGACTGACCCAAAAAGAACTGGTATTTATAATCAATTTGTTGTTAAGTGAACCTTTTTTCACCCCATAGATAACTGGTCATCCTGGTAAAAAAAGACAATACAAAATGATGCTCAAAATTTCATGTGCTAACATGCAAAACTTTTATTTAAAAGTCTTCTTTTTACAGCCTTCAGTGAACCTTCTGTCAATCAATGGGGCATGTTGCATACAATTGCCTTCCTCATTGAATGGTAAAATTTAGAGTTCCCTTTATTCGCTGAGTGGACACCATCAGGCAGAAACAAGGAATCCCGCATGTTAAACTGGCGGCTGTGGTCCCATATGGTGACATGAGGGTTGTCACCCAACTGTTCCTGGAGAGTCTTGTTAATTGTCCTCATTTTCTTACTATTAGCATTTCTGCTCATGCCCCTTGGCTTCAGTCTGTCAAATAAAGATCCAAGAATCAGACGTGATGTTTGCATTGCCATTGCAGCACTGACATGGGAAGCAAGTCTTTCCATCGCGTTTACAATTTCCCCAGCGCATCTTGCAGAACTGATGTCATTCTCGCCTGAAAAAATACAATAGTTGTAAGAAGATTGGACAATGGAGTTGAGTGTTATAGGAAGGCTCTTATAAGCCTTCAAAATAAACAAAATAAGCAAACAGTTACCCTAAATAATTTGATCTTCATGATTAAATTTAATTAAGTCCAATATTACAGTTTTCCGACCATGGGTGGTATTATGACTAGGTATCTTAAGCTAAACCTAATAACAAAATCATCACTTACAAAAACCAATCTGCATGAAAATTATCCCACAGAATCCTTGAGGGAGTTGCCTCACCTCTTCCCTCATCGTGGCTACATCAGCGCCACCTACCCCTCGAAAATGTGCTGTGACCCCATTACGATCTAAATCCCCATGAGCATGAGTGCTTAGCATCTTGACAAAACTGTGTCCCATGACGTACACATTTATCTTATTCATTTTTCAAAGTTAGTGGGAAAATGGTGAATATATCTGGAAGAAAGTAGAATATTGTAGAACTGACTGGTCTCAGAGATGACAGTCACTTAAATATCACCCAAACCGTTGATGCCCAGCTTGCAACAGGTAATTGTTTTGACAGCAATACTAACATGGTCTCAAAAAACGTGTGATGTTTACACAACCCCAATAGACTTAAGCTGCTTAACATATTTATCTGGGAGAACTGCTGGATTGTATGTAATATTTATGTAATTAAAGTAAGCACTTATTTCCATTGAGGTTTATGCTTATTACAACATTCTAACATCTGTGTACCCAGAGTAGTCTAGTGCCAGTAAAGTTGGCAAAGTAGTGCTAGATGCAGAAATGACTGTATCAAATAATTGAAATACACATAGAAAGTGTACAGCCAAGAAGTAAAGGAATATTAATCATCAGTCAGGGTAAGTGTGGTTGTGAGATATAATTGTTATACCCAAAGGCAGTAAAATGATTTGTTTGACTTAGTATGGCATTAATGTATTCAGTCAGTGTCAATGATTTCATGAAAATTAATCATGAAACTAAAACGACACCTGAGCATTCATTCACAAGTTTGTACTGTTGTGCCTTCCAACGTATCAGTTCTTGTGGTTCTTTGAATACAATGTGTTGAATACAACTTTCATCAATTTAATCAAAATATAATCAGGGTTTATCTCAGGAACTAACGAATAAGTGCCTGTGGCTGGCAACTTTTTGCAGGAACGAAATGATTGCATTTTAGTGTTAAATATCTGTAACATTCCGAGCAAGACTAACGTGTACAACAACTTGAATTAATAATATTTTCATTCCATTTTAGGAATATATCCATACTCTTGCCATGTATACCCTAAACAAAGACCCCCCCACCCCCCCCCCCCCCCCCCCACCCCCCCCCCACCCCCCCCATTAAAAACCTAGATAAAACCCTGAAAGTACTAATTTTCTATACTTACAACCTACTGTTCGCTTGTCCTGTTTGGTGTAGGCTGACTAGCGCTGGACTCACGCGAAGCTGGAAATAACACAACCTCCACATTGAATGCTTATTTTGATACTCCGATGCAAAGAAGACAGAACCATGTCTAATGTGATTAAGCTGGGCTGACATAAGTACAATGCAAGAAATCTGTTACTGATGTACCCCTCTCAAGATATCTGCAATATTGCCAAAATCTGAGTAAAAGCCACATTTCAACCCATGGTCTCAATCATCAACAGATGCATAATTACATATGGGCTTTCATTTACAAAGAAAACTATCGATCAAAAGAGGAGTGTCGGATTTTATGGAAAAACTAATTAAGCTCCAGACTGTTTAAAAAAGAGAATGTTCTGCCACAAAATTTACATTGTTGCTAACAGTTTTTCTGAAAGAGATATGCAGGCTTATAGTGTTAATTGAAAAATACCGGGGTATCACACGAAATCCCAGCTCCACCCCAAGAATATCAAATGGTTGGTCACAAATACAAAGGTCACCGTTTGGTTGATCCAAATGTGAATTTTAAAATTTACCTTTTTGGTCCCACGTTCATAAACTTCAGACAAGTCTGAAAAAGAGTGTGTGACATTTACCATCTCTCCCATGCGTGGATCGAATGGCCCATGACGGCAACTTCTTCGGCATGGGCTCTTCACAACTCCACGGCGGGTCGTATTCCAGCTTGGCCTTGGGTGGTCTTTTCACATGCTTCAGAGCAGCCTCGGTTCGTTCATCCAAATACTTCTTTATATCTACCATGTGTGTGGACTCCCACTGCATTTCAAGGACCCACATCATCCCAGGCTGCTCAGCGTCGCTAACATCTGGAGAGGTACACTCCCGGGTGAGGACATCCTGCACTTGTTCCTTCCAGACTGCTTGCTTGGGGCACTGGTTCAGCGACTTCTGTTTCTGCAAAATTAATGAAAACTGATTGTTGCCATCGGTATGCAACGACTTAAATATTTCACTTATGAGTTACCGTTTCTGTAATGTAAGGTAAACAGCTGAAAGGTAAATCAGCCAGTATTGATTTATGTTCTTTCTGCTTGCAGTTGCAGTTATCAATAATTTACACGAAACATTCTTAGATTCTTATCTAATCTTAATAGGGAAGAATGTTATATGTTACAACAAAAAAACTTAGTAAAATGTAACTATTTCTTTACATTTGTATACTTATCCTGCATTGCGAATAGCAATAGAAACCTACTGATATTTACATAGCAAATTATCACTTACTGCTCGTCTGTGGTCTGCTTTCTTTCCGGTGATGCTGCGGTTGTCGTCGTCTCTCTTGTTTATCCATGTGTTCTTGAAGGCTGCTACAAGTATAAGTAACATTCACATTACAGTAATTTCCACACTGTATATTTGATTTAACTGAAAGATTATTTAATGAATTTGATAAGTAGTATTCACATCTGAATGAACACTTTCAAATATGTGTGACTGAACATTTTTACTGTAGATCTTGTTTTGCAGAATATGTATGTCTTAAGTTCTTGTTTAAGTACAAGTAATATGTACATGTGTGTATTATTATCTTGTCTATTGGTATCAGACCCATGGCCTGTTTCCTTAGTACTTAACATTCACAGGATTCTGATTAGTGTATGTGCTTTTGATATAGTGTACTCTCAATACCATACTCTATAAATTGATCATACCTCGCAAAGCGTCCATGTTGGCCCATTCCTCCTCTGAGTGATTTTTCAAGACCTCACCAATCACCCGTTCTCTTGGAACAGTGACCGAATCACGGTTGTAGCTGAAATCACATCACAGTTACACATAGGATCCAGTGTTTCCAGTGACACCCCCAAAACCAAAACCCGTCAAAATTGTTGAGTCTCAGACTCCGAAATCAGAGACAGAACCAGAACCAGAACCAGAAGTTGTACATCTTACTAAGAAAATTATTAAAACAAAAGTATCATAAAGAGCACCACCAACAAAGGCCAGCTCTACTTCAGAGGTCCCCAGTGAGGTCCATATAGCTCTTCAGCAACCCATGCTTGCTATAAAAGGCGACTATGCTTGTGGTAAGAGGCGACTAACGGGACCGGGTTGTCAGGCTCGCTGACGTGGTTGATGCATGGATTGTCTGGCCCAGACTCGATTATTTACAGACCACCGTCATATAGCTGGAATATTGCTGAGTGCGGCGTAAAACAACAAACCAACCAACCAACCAACCAACCATTACTCCATCTCCACATGACACTAATAGGAGAACCACAAAGTCTTCCTCACGTCCGTGTGACATTTCCCCTGTGGAGGCTCCATGAATCCATAAAACATAAGACCTCTCCAATTCCATTGTATTTAGAAGAATTTAAATGAATTTTAATTTGAGTGAACTTTTAATTCAAGATTTTAAACCGTCAGCTTTTTGTCTCCAAGAAACATACCTAAAACCGCAGATCTATTTGATATCCGTACAGTACAGTACAGTACAGTTCTTACCACTCGTTTTCCCCCGCCTCCTTCTTCTGTCCTGATGAAGCAGGGCATGATCTATAGCCCTGTTCCACTTAACACTACTCTACAAGCTGTTTGCTGTCTGTGTTACTTTGAAAATAGCGTTTACTGTATCTTCCACCTTCCTCAACTATCTGCCAATCTGATCTTCAGACTTTGTACGATCAGCTCAAGAAGCCCTGTATCATAATGGGCTATTTAAAAGGTCATTATCCCCTATGGGGGAGTACTGATACAAATAATAAGGGAAAAGTCCTTGAAGACTTTATCTCAAACAATGATTTATGCATCTTCAATGATGGTTCTAACATCTATCTGCATCCTGCCACAGGAACATACTCTGTCCTTGATCTTTCACTGTCAGATTCAAATATTTTATATATTCCATGATGACCTTAATGGAAGTGACCATTTTCCAACAATACTTACGACTATGAATCCCGATGACGAGCCACCTTCGACAAGGTTCTACATTACAAAGGCCAATTGGTCTTTGTTCCAAACACTATGTACCGAAAAACTAAAACCTGACAATTTCAAAGCATTCCTAAGTCCTCTGCAAACCCTCATTTGATAATGATTGTAAACAAGCTAGGAAAAATAGGAAGAGAGAAATATTTCCACTGACATCCCACTGTCAACAATTTGAATAACGTTACAATCACGGGCGCCAAAGCAAGAAGTACCTTTAAACAAACTAGACCCGTGAAGATCCGGGTTAGAATAGGTCTGCAGCAACCCATGCTTGTTGTAAATTGCGACTATGCTTGTCGAAAGAGGCGACTAACGGGATCGAGTGGTCAGGCTTGCTGACTTGGTTGATGCATGTCATCGATCCCAATATCGTGGATCGATGCTCATGATATCAATCACTAGCTTGTCGCGTCCAGACTCGATTATTTACAGACCGCCGTCATATAGCTGGAATATTGCTGAGTGCGGCGTAAAACAACAAACCAACCAATAGATTAATTCCATAATAAAACCATAAATATCGTTTAAATGTGTTGTTCCAGACTCTTGTATTAATATTCATTTCCATTTGAACAATGCATATATTTGTTTTATTGGAACACTCAAATTCACAATTGCATTAAACAACTGTTTCTTGTTCCAGAATGCCTGAGGTACCGTAAAAAGATGAAACTGCAGAAAGGAAAATCTATCGATGGTTATAATGACAAAGAGTATAAGGGAATATCTATCAAAAAATGTGAAAGACATTGTGTCAACCACAGAGAATTTGTCTGCAAGTCGTTTGACTTCCGACATGTTTATAACACGTGTTACCTTTCAAAACACGGCTACAAAGATGTACCAAAATCATTTCGTAGTAAAGGGTTAAAGTTGAAATGGACATTGGGATCAAGACTCTGTGAACAGTGGAGACAATAAAAGCGAAATAAACATAGTGTTGGGGACTGAAACAGTTTTTTTTGTATTTGAAGGCTGTTTTACCAAGTTTGAATTACCGGGCTTGGGTAAGTGCCAGACCTTTAACCAAGTGTCAATTTCTCGGTTTTGGTTTGTGCCGTTTAGGATTTTGGCCACTATTTTGGAAACCACGTTGGAAGTTGATAGCTGCGGTTATCGACAAACTTTGACTTTTGTGGGGATTTAAGGCACCAAAATTTTGTGAGTATGAACGGAGAATGCTTTGTTTGTTGCCAATATATATTATTCTGCAGTTTACATGTTGTAAAAAGGTAAAAAAAATAATATTTTATCGGCGAAAGATTTCGATCGTTGTAACTGCTTAAAATCCGGAAAATCTCACAATAATATCTATGCTATGTAAACAATGCTGTCTGCATTATGGTGTAACAATATGGTTTTTCATGCTATTTTCACATTCATGTATTATTTCTTTTGTAGATTAATTTAATTTAGTTTGAATTTTATACTTATAAGGCTTTGTTTATTTTATTACAGCTTGTACCAATCAATGTACCAGTCTGTCATTCAGTCAGTCAACTTTGTAAACCAGTGAACATTATCACAGTCGGTCTGTCAGTCAACTTTGTACATTCGGTCAACCACAATATGTTGTCAGTGTTGAATTGGTCAGCCAAACTGTTTGAATGATGATTTGGAGTAATGTGAAAAATTGTGACATGGGTCTTCTGTCTGCGGTCAGTTGGAATCGTGACATGGTTCGAAAAATGTGTTTAACAGCTGCGGTGGTTGAATAAATGACTGTACAGAAATATTGCCTTAAAGTGCATTCCCTACAACAAAACATAGTTCATTTACAGATACCTTAGGATAATTGGGTTATGATTTTTAAGTAGCTAACCTGGATCTTCACGAGTGACAAACATGGGTTGCTGAAAAACAACTCTAAGTGGGATCTTCATTAGGAACCTGACGGGGAGTATGGCAGTATGAGAAACAGAGGTGGGACCACAAAATACCAACTTAGTGTATCTGCAACACCCCACGATGTGAAATGCTGAATTCGAAAGTGAATTTTTCTGCCGATTGTGTTTAATATTATTGAATTGATATTTATGGGATGGAATATTGCTTAGTGGGGCGATAAGCATCAAACTCACACTATTCCCCTTGCAAAAGAAAGGAACTCAACTCCTCTGAAATATTGTCTTTAGTAAAACGTACAATTCACAAATATGTTGTCAACTGTCCATCATTTCTTAGCATTTATGTTTGTCTGTGTGTATACTTATGTAGTTTAAAATAAAATAAAATAAAGCTTACAATACGACGGTACGTTCTCTATTACAAACTGTTGGCATTTGAACCACTGCGCCATCACGGTGACAGTCGGCCATATCATTTCAACCACTTCACCATCATGGTGACACAGTCAGCCATGTTATTTGAACCACTGTTTTTTTCTTCGCAAAAATGGCACCTTTTACGTTCCAGGAATCCACAAACGGCGTAAATGAAGGAGACTAGCTTCTCTTGTCACAACACTTTAAGTGATCACACTACCATTACTTCCCTCATCACAAAACTTTTAAGTGATCAAACTACTATTAATATACTCGGTGGAACATTTTCGCCACAAAACATTCCTTAGAATCATTATCACATCAACATATGTCATTCAAGACAAACGCAACATCACACAATCATCTACAAAAGGATTTATTTGTTATTAGGATGAATAAATAAAATACTCAAATAAGATCTTGTAATTTTCTAATCTAGAAACGAGAATTTTATTTGTTATTGATAACTTAGGATCATTTATGGGCTGAAACAGGTAGTACATTTTTGTTAAAGAGCAGATATATTTCTTATAAAATCACGTCTCGTCATAATAATGGAAACATGAGCTGTATTATTTAGACTTTATCTGCCTATAAACTTTTGTTATTAATGAAGATATCCCAATACCAAATCTTTCATTTCATTCTCTTGATACACGACTTCCTTCTTGGTCTTGTGGGTTGATCGCCCATCCGGAGAGCGGAAGGACGGTGGTTCGATACCCGGATGCGTCAAACCAAAACACGTCAACAGATGGTATTTGTGACACTGCCCTGATTGGCGCTCGGCATTTGGGGGATAAAGACTGGTCGGCTAGGAGTCAGTATACTGTGTCTTAGTGAGGTGTCAATGTTAAACTGCGGCTTGGCATCTGAGTGGGCGCGTATAAGCAGCACCCACACACGCGCGTACATGCACGTGGCTTTATAAGTGCAATACTCTTGAACGCAATATTAAATCCCTTTTAACAGTTCAATGGTACGAACATCCATGAATTACCATACAGCAAAGAGTCAGTGTCGATTTGGGGTCACAAGTGGCCCAGTCGTCTAAGGCGCCGCAATTCGCTGTGCAAAATTGAGTCCCTACGGCACGCCAGAAACCTATGATTGTGGGTTCGAATCCGGGTAGCCCCGATTATGTTTCTAGGTTTGTCAGCGCCATACCCTTGCTCGTGGATTTCACCAATGTGGTATACGACTGAGAGCTGCATCATTTTGAATTTTCCTCCCATATCAAACAGACACGCCGCGATATAACCGGACTACTGTTCAAAGCGGCGTTAACCCTAACTCACTCACTCACTGGTCATATTGGGTAAATGTTGCAGCCTAAACCAAATTGTAATTAGCCACGTCAGTGTCTACTGGATAGAAAAGCTGTATTTCCTCAACCTCACAACCTATCGAAAGTCGTCTAAACAGATTTGCCCAAATTGTGGATTAATACCGCTCAATAGAAGTTAAAGAACATCCGATTCTTTCATACTATGGCATGTCACTATAGTAATAAACAATGAAACAATCTTTGATTTCTTTTGAGTAGTATATATAGATACACAAACTGTCCAAAGCAACACCGAACAATCTACGATCAACAAATGCTTTACAAAATTCACAAAGTTTACAAATCAATACAAATTACTGCACAGCCATTACAATAGCAGTAAGCAATAGAGGGGTGGTACAATATGCAATGGCAATGAATGATGTGATGGCAGGGGTCAGTATCAAATACAAAAATCAGGTGATAGCAAAAGTCATTCACCCTGTGGCGACAGTGGTCAAGTTTCCGATATGGGCTAGGCAGGGAATCAGGGATGATGAACGATCCTCACATGAAAGCTGGTTTCGGTGAGATGAAGAGGCGTGAGAGATCACCTGTTTGTTTGTTCTTTGTTTACGCCGCACTCAGCCATATTACGGCGGTCTGTAAATAATCGAGTCTGGACCAGACAAACCAGTGATTGACACCATGAGCATCGATCCACGCAATTGAGAGATCAGTAAACACACTATTGTGCCCTTATATGCAACCTACCCAGCCACTGGAATGTTCCACACAGTGACCTTACCAGTCCATCGGCCCTAGAAATTTACACAACATACTATCACCGTTCGCGGTATACCGGACCGGAAGTTTACACACCACACTAGCATCTAAATATAATAACTGCCTGACGACTTATCACTGTCCAAACAAATGAAATCAGTGTCTACCGACACCCAAATACACTGCCATATAACACATAAGTTAAATATTACTTCTTACTGTTTAGAAACAATGGAAAAGAAGATTGGGAAACACTGTTTCATAAATTAAAAGTTTCTCTTCATACTGTTTATTTGGTTTCTTTCAAAGTCTTAAAGCACTTCAACTTCTGTCATTATGTTTTTCACTCCAAGTATTTGGCTCGTCACATTCATTTGAAACAATTAGACGATTGTAACATTATCATATTGTAGCAAAAAAGGTTGTTTTGACATGAGTATAAAAAATTAAATATGAAGCGACATCTCTCCTATCTCGAACGGGGGAGTTGGGGGGTAATTTGAAAGCTGGGTTAGTTGTTATGCTCTAAATGGAATAGTTTAAATGAACCAATTTGAGGACTGGGTGTGTGGGTGTTTGATGGTACATCCATTTGGAGAAAAGTTCCAGACTGAGTCTATTGTATGTGAATAAGAGATAAAGTCGAGTTCTCCGTAAACGAGGGTATCACAGCCATGCAAGCCGTACTTTTGATGGTCACGTTTGTGCAGATTAGCACTTCATTGGTGTGTAAACCCCTAGAGTGTGGCATGCAGAATAAATCAGTTGTTTCCGGATTTTCCCATTTAGATTTGGCAGAAAAAAGGCAGAAGATGATCTGTTCTACATTCTGTTTGGCTGAATGTCGACCTGTGCTTGATGCATTCATGTTTATTACCGTTACAGCTGAAGAAACCAAGTCTACAGGTCAACATTCCCTGGTAGAAAAGCATGTTAAAGGTAATACCACAATACATTTTCTATTAACCAATCACATTTGTTATCCTATCATTGTTTCATGTTAGACCAATGTGCGGACACTTTTCCCATTTATCAAGTTTAATGGTGATAATTTAGATAGGATCTAAAATATGATAGTATTGTAACAATTTGATAACAGAAGTTGTCTGTCCAACTTACTAAAACTAAAACATATGGAAACAGCATTTTAAAGTAAACATATGGCTAAAAGCGGTGTAAAACCATACTCACTCACTCACTTGAACATGGTTAACTTTTCCATTGTTCAACATCAGAGTTAATTTAAAACATATTCAAATTTTGGCATTCCCCTTCCGTATGATACTTTTATCTCTATATAGTCTAAGGTCAATATACAATGGACAGGTGGTATATATATGGCGCTCATCTTCTATCAAACATAAACTTCTTGCAAACAATATCAACAATATATCCGGTGAAATGGGATTCCTTTAAATCTACCAATTCCTATCATTAATTTAAAATTTGCTTTATCTAAATTTTGCAAAATCCATTTTTATTTCCCTTCGGATATCACAAATCAGGTAACTTTCAATATCTAAAATGACAATAAACTCTTTTACTAGTTGACATCTTGTTTACTCAGAGGACCAATCTTTTTGTGCCACATAACTTAACCTTTGTTTAAATAAAAACAAAAACATTTTCTGGTAACCTTTCTCTTGTGATAACCAAGCATACCACAATCCATACAAATATAGCATATGCTTAATCTTTAAAGCGCAAGTATCTTTACCATCTTCTGCCATAGATTGAATCTCATTAAAATCAGATCTAAGTTCTCGCTGCCGCAAAACAAAGATCTGAGGACATCCCATTACGAGTCACGTCAGAACGACCTTTCGCGAACTTTGACTGACCACTGACATCACTAATAAGAAGTCGACATCAGCCAATTAGAAAGCTGCTTTCTCAAGCTTTACGGCACTCGTTTCAACCTGGCGACTTTCATTTCTGACTACGCTTGAAAAATATGTTGACACAGTTCTCGATTAAAATTTTGAAAACTGAACAAACGAACATTCCGGAATGTCTAATACATGGTTGAGATTGTATGGCAGTGCTTCCAAAATACTGTGCAACGCCTCCTCCGTCCGAACGTTTATCCCACAGAAGTGAGAGATAGAAAATTTTGACGGAATCAGTCGTACGGGCCGTAACTGTCGTTCGGAATACCACGTGTTAACGTTTTCATGGTTGCATGATTGGAAAACACATTCCGGCTGTCACTTTCATGATCTGGTCAGCGACGCTTTGATTGGTCGGATGAAAGGTCGTTCTGAGTGACCCGTAATGGGATGTCCTCAGATCTTTGTTTAGCGATAGCGAGAAGTAAGATCTGATTTTAATGAGATTGCCATAGATTTTAACATCAAATATTTGGGGCATCTCTCCGGAGGCATTGTTAACAAGTCACACCAAACCTGTTGCGTTTTACTATACAGACTACAAATAATGGTTTTCTTCCACACTCTCCCGATACCATATTATTACTAACTCATTTACTCTCAAATATTTTGCGACAGAGCTGTACTTGGACTGTTCTGCATATTGTGTGCCCCAAATTTCTGACCCATAACATAAACCTGGGCTTATCATAACAAAAATATTATGATTAATGTTCCCAAACGTCTTCTTAAATGCCCAAAGGGACTGCTTTTAATGCTTGATCACATTAACACATTTTTGCTTAAGCCAAGAGCGTTTTGTTCTGACAACACACCTAAATAACTATAAAAGGAAACTGTTTCTAACTGTACCTATTTATTTGTAAACCATTTATTTCGTAATTTTTCTCTATTTCTAAAAACAATGCTTTTGGGTTTATCCACATTAATCATACATGTGTCTTAACAAAACATTTTAGCTGTACTTCTCTGTCCCTGTAGTCTAATTTTTGTATCCGCACATCCTGCTTTATCAGCAGCTAAAAACAATACATAAATATTTGGTATATCTGTACCAATAAAAATTTCCCTTCTACAATTCTCATGGCGTCTAGTTCCCAATTCCGTGATAAAGAGGGGAAACAATGATGGGATTATTATACAAACAGACTATTAATATTCATTTTCATTTGAGCAATGTATATATTTGTTTTATTGGACTTGAGTGTTTGTTACGACGTAAATTGTAATAACGCGGTAAATTGTAATAAATTGCGGTAAAATATAATAATACTGCGGTAAATTGTAATACATACTGCGGTAAATTGTAATAAAAACTGCGGCAAATTGTAATAGCTGAAACTGCGGTAAATTGTAAATAAAACTTGCCCAAACTGTAATAACCACTGTGGTAAATTGTAATAACTTCACTGCGGTAAATTGTAATAAAAGATTATTCATTTGCAAATATATAAAGAAACATGCCTGAAGTTTAAAATGTGCGACTAAGCTATTTGGAAATCAAAATCCGGTCTTTGAAACGACTCACTGATCAATACTAATGTTCATTAAATTACATACAATTAATTTAATAATATTTATATTTCAATTTCTGTCATTCCTGTTTAGAAGTTGATGCGGCAAATTGTTCCAGATAAATTCCAACCTCCAGCATGTTTAAGGAAATAAAAAAAGCGACTTTGCTTCAATTTCTATTGAAAGACAGGTGCGGCAAATTGTAATAACATCTCTTAATCCTTCCGATTTCAATCTGAATTCAAGTTCCAGTCTTTGTTCAACCTCAACAAGATCAATTCCAACCTCCAGCATGTTTAAGGAAATATAAAAAAGCGATTTTGTTTCAATTTCTGTCATTCCAATTGAAACACAGGTGCGGCAAATTGAAACAAACTGCGGCAAATTGTGATACCAAGTGCGGTAAATTGGAATAACATCTGTTAACCCTTCCGATTTCAATCTGAATTCAAGTTCCAATGTTTGTTCGACCTTAACAAGATCAATTCCAACCTACTGCATGTTTAAGGAAATAAAAAAAACGCGATTTTGTTTCAATTTCTCTCATGTCTATTGCAAGACAGGTGCAGTAAATTGTAACAAACTGGGGCAAATTGTAATACAAAGTGCGGTAAATGGTAATAACATCTCTTAATCCTTCCGATTTCAAACTGATTTTAGGTTCCAATGTTTGATCGACCTTAACAAGGTCAATTCCAACCTCCAGCATGTTTACAGAAATAAAAAAAAGCGATTTTCTTTCCAGCATGTTTAAGGAAATAAAAAAAAGCGATTTTGTTTCAATTTCTGTCATTCCTATTGTAGCAAATTGTAATAACATCTGTTAATCATTCCGATTTTAAACTGAATGCGAGTTCCAGTGTTTGTTCGACCTTAACAAGATCAATTCCAACATCCAGCTTGTTTATTAAAAAACCACAACAAAGAGATTTTGTTTCAATTTCTATCATTCCTATCAGGTGCGGCAAAATTGCACAAACTGCAATAAACTGCGGCAAATTGAACAGAAGGAAATATATGTGCGTTGAATGTACAAGTAATCTACATGGAAGTCGATCCCTGACATTTCTATACTTCACACTGGTACCACCTTCGAAAATATATAAGATTACATGTTTTAACATGAAACACGATCCTTCAAATATCAAATACATTTGTTATGTCCCCATTTAATTTAATTGTCTACAGCCCGCCCTGAAAAGACTGAAAGGACCCATGTCCAGACATTAAACTCACATATGAACTGTTAAAGAAGAGGCAATGAAATTATTGTTGATAATTATCTAAACGGAAAAGAGAGAGATACAGAATGATGGACAAAATGAACAATGAACCAACCATGTAACAACGATGCCAGAGAAGTCAATTCAACAAATCCTGGTGTTTCAAAATCTTCAGTCTCGCTAAACAATATATGATGGCATAAGTCTACTTTTTCCATAATATGTCTATTATTGCATATCATTCGAACGCATTCTCTTCTAGAAGTAACCATGCGTTGTTCCACTTTCTATGGCTAATTATTCTTTTGAGTTCTATTGCAACACTGCTACTTTTTCCATAGTACAGTATAATTCTACGCACACTAACAGTTCTTGGAATAGTAATGTGTGCGCCAATAAAGACAAACACTGCTGCTCCGTTACACTTGGCGGAAGCCCAGACGTTTAATGAGGAAACAAAAACACGGAATGGTTACTGTGAAACATTAACTTACAACAAACGAAATAAGAGTCAATTAATGTCCCAGTCCCCGCTAGTCTGCCAAGCAGGAGGGTGGCGAATTCTCCCTGATCTTCGTGTACCATTATTTGATACCACACAGTCCATTTCACTGGGTTTGACAGTTTCAATGTCACTAGGTGAAACAAGTTCACTCTCACTTTACAAATTGGGGCCATAGTCACTTGACACAGTCTGGTCAGTGTACGCTAGGGCGATGGGTATACATTGGCCTGAACTGGTGGTTGAGGCTTGATCTGTAGGGCAGTGTTCTGGAGGCCGCTGAGGTGGTTGAACTATTTGTTCTGGGAGGGGAGTTAGACACTGAGGAGGGTCGATCGTAGGTGAGGGTTCACAGACAGGAAGCGTTGGGTGATACAGGTGGGATGAGTCATCCTCAGTGGTGTAATCTAGTCTATGTATAGGACCAGGAGAGTCAGGAACCGTTACAGTCGGGAGAACAGGGTAACAGATCTTGATCGGAACAGCATATGTCTTTGACCTGAACTGCAATTTGGTAAATTTCCTGACTAGGCAAGACTCACCAGGGATCTGAATGATCATGTATTTGTCTCTTGTTTTGGTTTTCGTCTTTGTCATGGACAAGGAAAACGAGATCTCCAATGCGTAAACTAGCTACTGATGTCCCAGTCTAAACCGTTGGCTTTTGATCTTGAACTGTAGGGGTGGTTGATTTCTCGCAGGTCTTTCTGTTGGGTGATGAGATCTGCATCTGCTAAGGGTAATTGACTGCAAGTGACCTGGTCTCTTTGTGTCCAGACCTCTCTTGATGACAATCCAGCTTTACGTAGTCTGGCATTCATGTTAGCTACTGCTAATGCCAGCATTGTGTTGGAAAGTGGTCCATCCTCGGGTGCCAGATGCAAAATTTCTGTTCCGAGTTCCTGTATAACTCGTTCTGCACCGGGGTTCTTGTTGATGTTCTTTTCATTACCAATGATAAGTGAAATTCCATATTTCGCGATCAGAGGATCCTTGACGAGGCTGACAAATCGTGGAGCTGGGTCAACACGAATAAGGGAACCACCATCCCCCATGTAACGGACGCCTGCAGATAGGGTTACAATAGCGTCCCGTAGACTGTCATGTTTCTCGTTTGGTATTGTCATAGCCCATGAGTAAGACGACACAGTCTCTCTGAGGACAAATACAAGTTGTTTGTACCGGCACATCACGTCAGCTGCGAATGAGGATCCAATCTTTTCAGGAGGAGGATCTGAAGTCTGGGGTTGTAGATATTTTGGCACTAAGAGAAGGGACATACAGAGATGGCAAGATGAGGTGACATGGTCAATGGCCCTGGTCAACATCCAAAGCAAAGAAGTAGCAATTGAATAACATCCTTAGTTGATGTCTCGAAGGATGGTCAAACCTGAGATGTAAAGCAGTGATGAGTCCATCGACAACAGACCTAGGAACAACAATACGTTCAATAGGAGACTGGAATGGCAGTGTTTCTTTGACAATAAGCACACGATCATGTGCGATTGAAACCACACGGAGGTATCGTTTGCGGCTAGTGTAGTCAGATGGAAGGTTTGCTGCTCCTGATATGTCTGACCTGCACATTGTACCGACTGACTGTCGATAGAAATGTAGTCACGAGGGAGCTGGCAGAGAACTCTCCTCTTGTAAGTTTCTCGTAGGCCTGCACACAGGGACAGCTGTCAGTCAGGACTTGTATCGGGTGATTCGACTAGAAGATGACAGGAGAGAAGTGTTTCACAGCTGCTCCAATAGCCAAAGCCTCAATTTCACATGGCAGCCAATTTTTCTGATTCTTTTTCAGTTTTGCGTTGAAGAAGCCTGAAAGGAGCAGTTTGTCTTGTCGTTTGGCATACAATGTCGCAGCTAATCCATCCAATTTGAGAGATGCATCCGTTACTATCCAAAGACTGTCTGTTGGACGAGGAAAGGTAATCGTTCTGCAGTCCTTAAGAGTTGACTGGGCCTTAACGAATGCTTGAGTGAGGCTATCAGACCATTTTATCTTGTCTTGGGACTGTTTTCCAGCCACAGCCTGCACTTTGAAGGCACCAATGAAAGAATGCAAACCCTGAACAGTTGATGGAGGAGTGACTGATGATAGTGCTGTTACCCGATGTTGACTTGCAGAAAGGGTTCCTTGGGACCAAATCCAACCGAGGATCGTTGTAGACTTTGGGCAGATAACTATCTTGGAAGATGTTAGTTGGAGGTTATTCTCTTTTAGGGCGTGTAGCACTTGTTCCCAGTTGTAAAAAGCTTCATCAGAAGTAGCCCCTCCGCAAAACAGGTCATCGGCTAGCTTGATGACACGGCCTTCTTCAATCAGATGACCCAACACACGGCACGTCAACTCCTCAAGGCAAGTCTCGGATCCGGGCATGCCCATGGCACACCAAGTATACACACGCATGCTCTTGAAGGGAGTAACAACTCCACAGTACTTCACTGACTGGTGTGACAGAGGAATTTGGTAAAAAGCCTTTAACAAGTCAGACTTGATAATGTAAGTCCACTTCCCAATGTCTCGTAAGACGTCCTCAATGTTCGGCATCAGTGAAGGTTGAGGTTTGCTATAACGGGCCACTTCACCAAATGATGTTACAAGACGCTTCCCACCATTTGGCTTTTGGACAAAGTAGAGATTCAGGTATTCGACGCTGACACTAACCTTCTCAGGCTTTGAAAAAACTCCACAAGATTCAAGCTCATCAAATTGCTTTTGAAGTTCTAGGAGCATTTCCCTATTGTATCCTGGGAGGCGACCTTTCCTTTGTGGGGGGAGAGTGGGGCCCATATTGACCACAGCTTCAATTTCGCCACTAGCACCATTATATTTTGAGAGTAAAGGATCAAAAATGGTGTCATATTTGAGATGCAGATATTCAAACTCTCGTCAACTTGTGGATGGAAGGATATTGTCAGGGTCAAGAAGTACCTGGTTTGAATAGGGTGGGGTGTTGATAGTCGGTTGAGGTATCACTGTGGAAGGATGTGCCTCATTCCCTCTGGGTACTGGAGAAGTTACTTCTTCTGATTTGACACAAGTGTTCATTCTTCCTCAGAACCAGGGGGATCAGGAGATGTATAAAAAATCCTTACTGTACGACCGACGGACTAAATCTCCTGAACAGGAGGCCAGGCACTTTCAGACTTACGACATGAATTGCTCCGTTACACTTGGCGGAAGCCCAGACGTTTAATGAGGAAGCAAAAACACGGAATGGTTAATGAGAAACACTAACTTACAACAAATGAAATAAGAGTAATGGCGGTGGGCAATAAATACGTGGTAGCAGATAGTGAAATGATCTTGTGTGTTGACAGAACTGATGGGACACTTGCAAGAAAGATGTCACAGTCTTGCACATCAAGACCACCGCTTGGCTACCTGTAAAGAAAGTTCAATGATTAGAAGCACCATCTGCTGGCAGATTGGTGAATGCAACCTGTGTGTCATATTGTGGCATGTTTTTATCAGTTCCTTCCATGATCTTTTCGACATGAGAGGAATACTTCTTCATCGCTGCAATATTCCAGCTATATGATGGCGGTCTGTAAATAATCATGTCTTGACCTGACAATCCAGTGATTGATATCATGAGCATCGATCCACGCAATTGGGATCGATGACATGCATCATCTAAGTCACCGAGCCTGACCACCCGATCCCGTTAGTCGCCTCTTACGACAAGCATAGTCGCTATTTATACAGTCAGCCATGTCCTTTGAACCACTGCCACATCACGTTGACACAGTCAGCCATGTCATTTTAACGACTGCTATCTTTCCTCCCATATATATCACCTATTACGTTCCAGGACTCCAAAGACTGCGTTAATGAATGGGACTAGCTATAGCTTTTCTTGTCTCAACACTTTAAGTGATCACACTTCCATTAATTCCCTTATCACAAAACTTTAAGTGACCAAACAGCTATTAACAAACTCAGTGGAACGTTTGCACTACATCACATTCTTTAGAAACAATATCACATCAACATATATCATTTACGACAAACGCAACATCACGCAAATAAAATAGAATTTATTTGATATTTGGATGAATAATTCAAATTCTTACATTAAATTTGTAATTTTCTAATCTAGAAACGAGAATTTCGTTTTCCTAAATAATTTAGAATCATTTGGGGCTGAAATAGCGGTAGTACTTGTTAGTTTAGGAGCAGATATCTTTTAATAAAATCACGTCTCGTCAAAATAACAGAAACATGAGATGTATGGTTTAGACTATATCTGCCTGTACAACGTTTATTAATGATGCTATTCCAATACCAACGCTTTCATTTCATTCTCTTGTTTTTTACGACTGCCTCCGTGGTCTTGTGGATAGTTTGTTTACCCGGAGAGCGGAAGGTCGGTGGTTCGATACCCGGACGCGTCATACCAGATGGAACTTGTGATACCAGTCCTGGTTGGCGCTCGGCATTAGGGGAAAAAACATTGACAGGTCGGCTGGGGTTATACTGTGTTTTAGTGAAGTGTCAATATTTAACAGGGCGGTCGGGTAGCCTAGTGGTTAAAGCGTTCGCTCGTCACGCCGAAAACCCAGGTTCGATTCCCGACATGGGTACAATCTGTGAAGCCCATTTCTGGTGTCTCCCGCCGTGATATTGCTGGAATATTGCTGAAAGCGGCGAAACATCATACTCACTCACTCACTCAATCCATGTTGAACTGCGGCTTGGCATCTCAGTGGGCAAAGATAAGCAGCCACACACGCGCGAACATGCACGTCGCTATATGATACTATGCAATACGGTTTAACGCGATGTTAAATCCCATTTTACAGTTCACTAGTACGTACATCTATGAATTATGTTTCTAGGTTTGTCTGCACCATACCCGTGCTCATGGAGTTCACCAAAGTGGTAAACGGCTGAAAATGCATCATTTTGAGTTTTCCTCCCATATCACGCTGACACGCCACGATATAACCGAAATACTGTTCAAAGCGGCGTTAACCCTAGCTCACTCACTCACTGGTCACATTTCGTAAAAGTTGTAGTTTAAACCAAAATATATTTAGCCACGTCAGTGTCTACTGGATAGAAAAGCTGTAATTCCCGAAAGTAAAAACCTTTCCTAAGTCGTCGAAACAGATTTGCCCAAATTGTGGATTTATACTGCTGAATAGAAGTTAAAGAACATCCGATTCTTTCATGGTAATATGAAACTAATGGATGTGCTTTAACTTCTTTTGAGTTGCATATAGAGATACATACACAATAGCCACTATCCAAACTATCCAAAGCAACAGCGAACAATCTCGAAATCTAAACCAGTTAAGAAATATTCGAGAAAAACAATTATTTTGAGTCTTTAAAATGTCACCTTTCCATAATTAACCTCATAGAGATTCCGGGTAACTATTGGTCCCAAGAAACCTATGCTGGCAGTAAGGGCACCGAGTGGATCGGGCGGTCAGACGGGGCGACTTGCTTGATTGTGCATCGTTGCTCATAATATTGATCACTGGACTGTCTAGTCCAGATGCGAGTATTTCCAGATCGCTTTCATCTACCTGGCTTCGCAATATTCCAGGTATTAATGAACTGAACGTCCATTGTGCATAAACAGTTTTGAACGAGTATTGTAAAAAATCGAATAGTCGAATATAGTCACTGAGCCAAGCGTGATAACATGAGCCACTACGTCGCTCTCCGGCAAAGGTTTCTGGGGTCTTGAAGCTGAAACTTCTTATGACCATTACGCGGCCATATTATTTCGCGGCGGTCGGGTAACCTAGTAGTCAAAGCGTTCGCTCGTAACGCTGAAGACCGCCTCCGTGGTCTAGCGATAGAGCGTCCGCCCGGAAAGCGGAAGGTCCGGAGTTCGATCCCCGGCCGCGTCATACCAAAAGACGTTAAAAGATGGTACTTGTTGTTACCCTGTCTGACGCTCGGCTTTAAGGGGCTAAAACAAGGACTGGTCGGCTCGGAGTCAGTATACTGTGTCTGAGTTGGGTGTTCAAGTTAAACTGCGGCATGGTATCTCAGTGAGCTAGCACTATAAATCGGCATCAGTCCGGTCTAGTACAAGCAGCCACACACACACGTGCATGCACGTCGCTATATAAGTGCAATAATCTTGGACGCGACGTTAAAACCCCATTTCACCTCACCTCACCTCGTCACGCTGAAGACCAGGGTTCGATTCCCGATATGGGTACAATGTGTGAAGCCCATTTCTGGTGTCCCCCGACGTGATATTGCTGGAATGGTGCTAGAAGCGACGTGAAACCATACTCACTCACTCACTCACTCACTCTGGGAATGTCTTACGACCAGCACATGTTTCTGATGACCTCTAACGACAAGCACGGGTTGTTTCCTGGGGACTTTTTAAGACCATCAGAGGTTTCTGGGGACCGCTTACGACCAGCATGGGATGTGTTTGCGGCATAGGTTTCTGGGAACGTCTTAAGACCCGCATAGGTTTCTGGGAACGTCTTAAGACCCGCATAGGTTTCTGGGAACGTCTTAAGACCCGCATAGGTTTCTGGGAACGTCTTAAGACCCGCATACTATAAGGTTCCTTGGGACCAATCCTAACATCGACTTCCGTCGGGCACAGTTAATAATAGGACAGAAGAATCGCCAAAAACAGAACAACAATGTTGATGTCCCTGTACATCGCCACTTTAACAGCCACCGAGGACTCCGAATCTGAAACAAATAATGACATCGCCATAACAACAGCAATAACTCATATTCGGGAATACCGTTTCATTTCCATAAATACAATATATATTGTTATTATATCTCTTCATGTTTTAAGTATGTACTTTGGCCAGCCCGGTAAGGTAGCCTAGCAATTCACCCGTGAAGATTATTTAGGAGTTTTTAGAACATTACTTTTTCCCTGTTTCCATGGCAACAATTTTGATTTGACTCTGTTCATCGTATTGTGTTTGTCCGGACTGTATCTCTCAAACTAATAGCCACTCTTTCGTGCAACTGTGCACACACACAAAACTAGGTTGTCAACTGGTGCCTTTTGCTATTTATGGAATTTTGGAATTATTTATTTTTTAACTCTGTTTATAAAGGCGTGTACCTGGCATTGAAATACAACGTTCCGAATCCCAATGCCATGGTATTGTTTAGACAGCTCAGTAACTACTCTCATCAAGTTGGAGTTCAAGTTACAGTCGGAGGATTTGTTCTTTCGAATTTGTGAGGGCCGGGGGAATTTGTCATCTTCTGATGACGCTTGTTTACAGGCCGCCGTCATACAGCTGGAATATTGCAGAGTTTACAGGATGCCGTCGTACAGCTGGAATATTGCTGAGTTTACAGGATGCCGTCGTACAGCTGGAATATTGCAGAGTTTACAGGCTGCCGTCATACAGCTGGAATATTGCAGAGTTTACAGGATGCCGTCATGTAGCTGGAATATTGCAGAGTTTACAGGATGCCGTCATGTAGCTGGAATATTGCAGAGTTTACAGGATGCCGTCATACAGCTACAATATTGCAGAGTTTACAGGCCGCCGTCATGTAGATTGAATATTGCAGAGTTTACAGGATGCCGTCATACAGCTACAATATGGCAGAGTTTACAGGATGCCGTCATACAGCTGGAATATTGCAGAGTTTACAGGATGCCGTCATACAGCTACAATATTGCAGAGTTTACAGGATGCCGTCATGTAGCTGGAATATTGCAGAGTTTACAGGCCGCAGTCATACAGCTGGACTATTGCAGAGTTTACAGGCTGCCGTCATACAGCTGGAATATTGCAGAGTTTACAGGATGCCGTCATACAGCTGGAATATTGCAGAGTTTACAGGCCGCCGCCATACAGCTGGAATATTGCAGGGTTTACAGGATGCTATCGTGTAGCTGGAATATTGCAGAGTCTACAGGATGCCGTCATACAGCTACAATATGGCAGAGTTTACAGGATGCCGTCATACAGCTGGAATATTGCAGAGTTTACAGGATGCCGTCATACAGCTACAATATTGCAGAGTTTACAGGATGCCGTCATACAGCTGGAATATTGCAGAGTTTACAGGATGCCGTCATACAGCTACAATATTGCAGAGTTTACAGGCCGCCGTCATACAGCTGGAATATTGCAGAGTTTACAGGCCGCCGTCATACAGCTGGAATATTGCAGAGTTTACAAGCCGCCGTCATGCAGCTGGAATATTGCAGAGTTTACAGGCCGTCGTCGTACAGCTGGAATATTGCAGAGTTTACAGGCCGCCGTCATACAGCTGGAATATTGCAGTGTTTACAGGCCGCCGTCATACAGCTGGACTGTTGCAGGGTTTACAGGATGCCGTCATACAGCTACAATATTGCAGAGTTTACAGGCCGCCGTCATACAGCTGGACTGTTGCAGGGTTTACAGGATGCCGTCATACAGCTGGAATATTGCAGAGTTTACAAGCCGCCGTCATGCAGCTGGAATATTGCAGAGTTTACAGGCCGCCGTCGTACAGCTGGAATATTGCAGAGTTTACAGGCCGCCGTCATGCAGCTGGAATATTGCAGAGTTTACAGGCCGCCGTCGTACAGCTGGAATATTGCAGAGTTTACAGGCCGCCGTCATACAGCTGGAATATTGCAGAGTTTACAAGCCGCCGTCATACAGATAGAATATTGCAGAGTTTACAGGCCGCCGTCATACAGCTGGACTATTGCAGTGTTGGTTACAGGCCGCCGTCATACAGCTGGACTATTGCAGGGTTTACAGGATGCCGTCATACAGCTGGACTATTGCAGAGTTTACAGGCCGCCGTCATGCAGCTGGACTATTGCAGTGTTTACAGGCAGCCGTCATACAGCTGGACTTTTGCAGGGTTTACAGGATGCCGTCATACAGCTGGACTATTGCAGAGTTTACAGGCCGCCGTCATGCAGCTGGAATATTGCTGAGTTTACAGGCCGCCGTCATACAGCTGGAATATTGCAGAGTTAATAGGCCGCTGTCATACAGCTTGCATATAGGCGTTACCGAGATATTTGAGAAAAGACGAAAGTGTTCCAAATCGTTCAGGTTGGTTAGTTTCACTAGCAGACCATGTATCTGACAGTTATTATTGGGGCGATACGCACCCTACACCTTTGAATCGTGGCCCGGGTAAAGGGACGCAACTCTGCATAGCAAGATGTTTGCCTCAGGCTATGTTTGCCTTCCGCCCCTCCTGTGGCACCCGTAACACATGCAAAGGCAAGTCAATTGTTTACCAGAAAACAACCGGAACAAACGGGACAAGAAAAATAGGGGATTCCATCAGACATGATTTTTGCCCCGATTTCAAAATCTGAAAATGACCTTCACATGTATTCCATGAAATTGTCTCAAGATTTATAAAGGCCTTGCTGTAACCCTGGACTCATACAGTCTTGTGGATAGCGTTTTGTCACCTTGGATCTTTATAAATAGATCTATGGCGGTATGACAATTGTAGTGATTCCGTCTTAGAACAGGTCCTTAGTAAAATACGTCTAGCATGACAATCGATGACTTGCGGGTAAAAGTACCCCAAGTACGACGGCTTCGGACATGTTCATAATGCTGACAAACCAAAGAACATAATCAGCGAAAATCTGGAATTCGACCCTCTATCATAGGATCCTGGCACGCCCAAGGGACGCAAATCTGCACAGCGAATTAAGGCGCCTTAGTCGAGTGGGCCTTCTCGTGGTTCTTAAACTAACATTATCTAGGACTGAATTCTCGAGACAATGTCTGACACACGTGGGTTTTTTTTTTACTTGCAAAGATCAGCTTATCAGTTACGTTCCCATTAGAAAATAGCTGTAGTACATTATTTCTTTCAGTTGGAGTAATACTTGTTGAGGATCTGTTGTTGGGTTAACTACTGATCATTACATTTGTACAATACGTTTAAACAGCATCATGCATCTTTGTTCTCGGTACAAATACAGTAAACTACGGTTACAACGAACTCAAAGGGACCACTAATTTTAGTTCGTTATAACCGTAGTTCGTTATAAGCATATAAACAGCATATATACAACAAATGGCCGGGACTAAAAGATATGCTCGTTTTAACGGTCAGTTCGTTATAAGCATATATACGGCATATATACAACAAATGGCCGGGACTAAAAAATATGTTCGTTATAACGGTCAGTTCGTTATAAGCTTGTTCGTTATAACCGTAGTTTACTGTATTTCAAGTAAGTCAACTGTCGTAAGTCTACATGGTCCGAGTGAGCTAGCCTATTTTTGGTTGTTGGTGATTTAAAGCCCACGTTTTATGGGGCGTCTTTGTTTAAAAGTCTGTTCTTAATATGCCTTTATAAATAAAAAATATGTGACGTTATTAGTTATTGTACTTCCCGTGGATAACAGGGTGTTAGGACATAGATTCGTTACTTTGTCTAGTCACAACATGGTTGAAATATTACTGATGTGACTTAAAATGTAATTCACTCACTCACTCCCTTACTAGTCACGTGTCATCCTAGGTGAGGAATCCTACCGCGCAAAAATACCACCAATAAAACAAAGTGCCCCCAGTTCAGTGGACAGTGATGCAGAAGTACTGAACTCTCCCTGCACAGATCCTTACCTTCAGTAGACAGTGATGCAGAAGGATTGAACTCTCCCTGCACAGATCCTTACCTTCAGTGGACAGTGATGCAGAAGTACTGAACTCTCCCTGCACAGATCCTTACCTTCAGTAGACAGTGATGCAGAAGGATTGAACTCTCCCTGCACAGATCCTTACCTTCAGTGGACAGTGATGCAGAAGTACTGAACTCTCCCTGCACAGATCCTTACGTTCAGTAGACAGTGATGCAGAAGTACTGAACTCTCCCTGCACAGATGCCTACCTTCAGTAGACAGTGATGCAGAAGTACTGAACTCTCCCTGCACAGATCCTTACCTTCAGTAGACATTGATGCAGAAGTACTGAACTCTCCCTGCACAGATCCTTACCTTCAGTAGACAGTGATGCAGAAGTACTGAACTCTCCCTGCACAGATGCTTACCTTCAGTAGACAGTGATGTAGAAGTACTGAACTCTCCCTGCACAGATCCTTACCTTCAGTAGACAGTGATGCAGAAGTGCCGAACTCTCCCTGCACAGATCCTTACCTTCAGCAGACAGTGATGCAGAAGTACTGAACTCTCCCTGCACAGATCCTTACCTTCAGTAGACAGTGATGCAGAAGGATTGAACTCTCCCTGCACAGATCCTTACCTTCAGTGGACAGTGATGCAGAAGTACTGAACTCTCCCTGCACAGATCCTTACCTTCAGTAGACAGTGATGCAGAAGGACTAAACTCTCCCTGCCCAGATCCTTACCTTCAGTAAACATTGATGCAGAAGTACTGAACTCTCCCTACACAGATCCTTACCTTCAGTAGACAGTGATTAAGAGGGGCTAAACTCTCCCTGCACAGATCCTTACCTTCAGTAGACAGTGATGCAGAAGTACTGAACTCTCCCTGCACAGATCCTTACCTTCAGTAGACAGTGATGCAGAAGTACTGAACTCTCCCTGCACAGATGCCTACCTTCAGTAGACAGTGATGCAGAAGTACTGAACTCTCCCTGCACAGATGCTTACCTTCAGTAGACAGTGATGCAGAAGTACTGAACTCTCCCTGCACAGAACATCTGAACTGCCTCTTGATGTCCAAGGATGACACTCTGTGGGTGAGTGTTGAACCAACAGAGTACTCGCATCCACCCGAGGCAGGTACTTGCCTGACAGGGTTGTAGATGATGCTGGTGCTGTTTGGGTACCGTGTCCAGGGGGTAACCACACTGCCCACAGATCGCCATTCCCATGTCCAAAGGTTCCTGACATTTTTGTCAAACTCGTTACCAATTCTACCACTGCATGAGAAACGCACAAGCTCATCTCTGTAATAGAGGCTCCTGACAGGGACCTGTGATATCGTCAACCTTTTGGGGGGATTGTCTGAAAAATAGAGGCATTGTGGTAGAAACGTTTAGAAGGAACAGTGTCGGGACAAGAAGATTCATTCAAGGATATTTTTAATCCACCTCTCTCGAGGGGAGAACAGGTTTGTTTAGTCTGCACTCAGCAATATTCCAGCTATATGACGGCGGTCTGTAAATAATCGAGTCTGGAAAAGACAGTCCAGTGATTGACATCATGAGCATCGATCCATGCAATTGGGATCGATGACGTGCATCAACCAAGTCAGCGAGCCTGACCACCCGATCACGTTAGTCGCCTCTAACGACAAGCATGGTTGTCTTTTACGGCAAGCGTGGGTTGCTGAAGACCTATTCTGCGCCGGATCTTCACGGGTTGGGTGAACAGGTAGCCCAGTCGTCTAAGGCGCCGCAATTAGCTGTGCAGAAACCTATGATCGTGGGTTCGCCCCGATTATGTTTCTAGTTTTGCCCTGCAGAGGATTATACGTCTCAGACCTGCATCTCTTCGGGATTTGCTTCAACATTAAGCTGACACGCCGTGATATTACTGGGATACTGTTCAAAGCGACATTAAACCAAAACGCACTCACTCACTCACTCATCTTTCATGAGGCAATTCCGGTTAGAATTGGTTCCCAGCACGGGGTTATTACTTTAAATGATCGAATCTGAACCAGACAATCCAGTGGTCGATATTGTGAGCCACAATCTACACACTAGTGGCATGAGGACAAGATATCAGCCAAGTCACAGAGCCTGACCACCTTATCCATTTAGTCGACTCTTACGGCCAGAATAGGTGATGGGGACCAATTCTAAAGAGTAAAGTACTGTTAATATTCCATTAGTACAGGCATGATACAAGAATAAATAAAACATGAAGACAGTTGATGGGAAACAACACCCTTTGTCCACGATGTGGCTAGATCAAAGTAAACCTAGGGTTTGTTTGAATAAAATACTGGCCATTTCAGTGATGAAAGGTTTGTGACGTCACTATATGATGGATGTTATGACAAGACAGGAAACATTGTGCAATAAAGTCATATTTGAGGTAGAAATTGTTTTTTATGTAGTGGTTGCAAAGTAAAAGTGGTTACTGAGACCGTATCAACTTATAACGGTGATGGCATTGGTTTTTTCCATTCAAATATGATATGATAGATGTGAGTATGTATGTGAGATGTGAAGACCCGGGGTAGAGTAGGTCTTCGTATATCAGTTGCGTAGGTCGATGATCATGATGTCAGTCACTGTATAGTTTCTACCGGAGTTTACATATACGGATTGACGGCCCATGAAGATCCGGGGTAGAATAGGTCTTCAGCAACCCATGCTTGCCGTAAAAGGCGACTATGCTTGTCGTAAGAGGCGACTTACGGGATCGAAGTTTTGAAGCATGTCATCGATCCCAATTGCGTGAATCGATGCTCATGATATCAATCACTGGATTGTCAGGTCCAAACTCGATTATTTACAGGCCGCCATCATATAGCTGGAGTGAGTGAGTGAGTGAGTTTGGTTTTACGCCGCTTTTAGCAATATTCCAGCAATATCACGGCGGGGGACACCAGAAATGGGCTTCACACATTGTACCCATGTCGGGAATCGAACCCGGGTCTTCGGCGTGACGAGCGAACGCTTTAACCACTAGGCTACCCGACCGCCCCCATATAGCTGGAGTATTGCTGAGTGCGGCGTAAGACAACAAACAAACCAACCAAACCAACAACTCACTTATGTGGGTAATACATACTTATGATTGACACGTTCACAGTGACCTGATCGTTTCCGTTGACAGGGCCAAGCTCGAAACGGGATGCACAGGAGTAGGCAAAAGCGCTTGAGCACTCGAGCTGTGTGAGAACAATCTGTAGATAGCCAGTGGTAGCGCTGAACGATCCAGTCGCTGTGAGGCGCGACTGCAGACCTGTTTCGTGCACTACAGGCGACGAATTGGTTGCTGTTACTATAGGCTGGATGTCACGCCTTCTTCCATAGACCCTTCCGATCATGATTTCATTGAGACGTGTTATGTTTGATGCAGCTACTGTCTTAACTGAACAGTTCACGGTCAGCTGTGGAGTTGGATAACTGCCTCCTATTAGTATCTGCCCAGGATCGGCTGACAGCGTGATGACGTGCCCTTCAATAAGAAAAGTAATAATTATAGATTTTATCTTATTTATGGTTGGAGATAAAATTTCATAATTAAAATTTTGAGAACGGTTTCATGTACTTTCCGGCGATCATTTAACTAATTTCGGTAATAAAAGAAACACCCTTAAATACAGTCGAAGTAGACTAACATCTTGTCTCTGAAATGAGTATATTTTACCGAAGAAACATTTGTTAAATAATAGTTTTAAAATATAACAAAAAGGAGCCGAGAGACTTTCTTCATTTCAGATACTGTAGTAATCTAGACTTGCCAAACATATGATTATAGACTTGCATGGGCTGTATTGGAAATATTTATTTCAGGGTCAGTATGACAGAGTAGAACTCTCTCTCTCTCTCTCTCTCTCTCTCTCTCTCTTCGGTACTCCGGATGACAAGCCCTGTTAAGCGGTATTCCGGATGCCGGATGCCGGGTGCCATGGAATGTGCATCTGCATCTTCCCGAGGCAAGGGCGTTAACTGACTTAAAATGTCCAGAATTCCGGAGTTACATTTTGGCTGGACTAACGAGTCTATGCATAGTCCAATCAAAATCGAACTAGACATCCGGTTCGTAAACAATCTTTTTGGTCAAGAGGAGTGTGTGAGTATGGTTTTACGCCGCTTTAAGCAATATTCCAGCAATATCACGGCGGGAGACACAAGAAATGTGGTCAAGAGGAACGACATAGAAGGGACATGACGTGTAAAAGCCACTTGTGTCGCTACGATCAAGCCTGAAACTGGGCTTCTATAGTCAGATAACGCCTTTTCTTCGGGAACATGGCTTATCTGTCACCCAGGGGCGGTCGGGTAGCCTAGTGGTTAAAGCGTTCGCTCGTCACGCCGAAGACCCGGGTTCGAATCCCGACATGGGTACAATGTGTGAAGCCCATTTCTGGTGTCCCCCGCCGTGATATTGCTGAAATATTGCTAAAAGCGGCGTAAAACCAAACTCACTCACTTATCTGTCACCCGGTCGCCAATGTTTCAAATGAATGTTGAAATATATGTTTCGTCATTTTCTTCTTGCAAAGAGTCACAACTCAATAAAATATTTAGATCCAAGCTAATGAGCACGCATTAGCAATTCTTTGTGAAAATCCCTGTTTAATGTACTTGTACCGTTCGTGTACAATGACGCCCTACTATAAGCGACCAAACCATTTCCACATCATATCTATTGTCCATTGTACGAATCGGACTACATCATAATCATGTGTTTATGAATCACTATCAAACAATACCATCACTGTCAACATTGGATAATTTCTTAAATTAGGTAGTTAATGTGTCCCGTCAAGATCAATTGCATGTATTAAATGCATACGACAGACATTTTTTGTTGGTTGGTTGTTTAAGGCCACACTCAGCAATATTCCAGCTATATGATGGCGGGTTGTTAATAACCGAGTCTGGACCAGACAATCCAGCGATAGATATCATGAGCATCGATCCATGCAATAGGGATACGATGACATGCATCAACCAAGTCAGCGAGGCTGACCACCCGATCCCGTTTGTCGCCTCTTACAACAAGCATAGTCGCCTTTTACGGCAAGCATGGGTTGCTGAAGACAAATTCCAACCCGGATCTTATATATTATATGTATATTGAAGATAGTAATTGCACTTGCACCTTTCTAACAATTAAATCATATGGTTTCTTCAAACATCTCATCTTCCCCACTGACAAAAGTATAAAAGAAAACAAACAAGAACGTATTTACCCGATTGTCCAGTAATATGTTGAAACATCGCCGTAAGCAAGAGAAGTGTTAGTTCCATTTTACTTAGCTCTGGTGTTGAAAGCCTTAACAAATTGCGGTGATGGTCCGTGAGTGACTGACGCAGATGACTATATGTCGATCGTACACTTCCTGATGTCCGTTATTCCTCACTTCCTTATAAGTCCCTCTGCGCAGATGGATAGACGGAGAATTTCCTGTCATCGGTGTTTAAACGAACAACAAAGCGAATTGTGTCTGGTTCAGTCGTAAACGCATGAGCGTTGAGTATTAGGGGCTCCTGCTGGTTGGTTGGTTTGTTATTTAACGCCGCATTCAGCAATATTCCAGCTATATGACGGAGGTCTGTAAATAATCGCGTCTGGACCAGCGACCCAGTGATTGATATCATGTGCATCGATCCACGCAATTGGGATCGATGACATGCATCAACAAAGTCAGCGAGCCTGACCGTTAGCATGGTCGCCTTTTACGGACCGAGACTGTATATGTTCCCTGATTCTGGGAAAGATTATATTTCCCAAGCGACCTATGCTTGTGGAAAGAGGCGACTAAATGGATCGGGTGGTCAGGCTCTGTGACTTGGTTGATTGCTTGTCCTCATGTCCCGAGTGCGGAGATCGTGGATCACAATATCGATCACTGGATTGTCTGGTTCAGACTCGATGAATTACAGTCATTACCCTGTGCTGGGGATAAATTCTTACACGGAATCCCCTCAAGAGAGAGACCCGTGAAGATTCCGGGGTAGAATAGGTCTTCAGCAACCCATGCTTGCCGTAAAAGGTGACTATGCTTGTCGTAAAAGGCGACTAACGGGATCGGGTGGTCAGGCTCGCTGACTTTGTTGATGCATGTCATCGATTACAATTGCGTGGTTCGATGCTCATGATATTAATCACAGGATTGTCTGGTCCAGACTCGATTATTAACAGACCGCCGTCATGTAGCTGGAATATTCCTGAACAAACCAACCAACCAACCTCAAGAGAGATAAGTGAGTGCGTTTTGGTTTAACGTCACTTTGAACAGTATCCCCGTAATATCACGGGATGTCAGCTGGATGTTTGAGAAAAGCCCGAAGTTATGCAAGTCTGAGACGTATACCTCTTTGCGCGGGCACCAGCTTCGTAGATCGGTGCTCATGATGTCGATCACTGGGTTGACTTGTCTTGATTATGTGCAGACCGCCGTCACATAGCTGGTGTATAATTTTATATTACCGAGTGCAGCGTGAAACAACAAAGAAACAAAAGGTTAGAGGCCGACCGTTTGATAGTCTGTGTCCGGCGTTTAATTAAAGAAACAAACGTGTTCGAGATAATACTGAAAAATATTTTTGACTCGAGGTTTCCAAAAAACATTGTCTAAATGTATTCAAGAAAATGTGTTGTAAAATAATGTTCCCCCTCCTTTCAGCGTATGACTGAAAGCATTCTGTCCGCAAAGAATTAATTGCCAAGTTTATTCTGGCCTTGGTCCGCGTTTCTATGAGTGAGTGAGTAAGTGAGTTGGGTTTAACGCCGCTTTTAACAATATTCCAGTTATATCGCGGCGTGTCAGCTTAACGTGGGAGGAAAGCCCGAAGTGATGCAGGTCTCAGACGTTTACCACTTCGGTGAAACCCACGAGCACGGGTATGGTGCTGACAAACCTAGAAACATAATCGGGGCGAACCGGAATTCGAACCCACAATCATAGGTTTCTGGCGTGCCCAAGGGACGCAACTCTGCACAGCGAATCGCAGCGCCTAAGACGACGAAGCAAGAGATATTTTACGTCCGTTTCCTAAGATTCATGGAAAGTATGTTTGAAACATATACTTGACTGCATGTCGACCATGACCCGATTACTAACCACGTGGTGATTATGTTTATCGCAAGCAAAATGGATAGATCTAGTTCTTGAAAAGCGAGCTTTGCCAGTTTTGTCATGACATTAAGTAATATTCCTTATCGCCGGAATAAGTATAAGCGCACGAGCAGCTTGCTTCGTGTATCACGGGGCGATGGAGTAGACGACGGTTAAAGCGTTGGCTCGTCACGCCGTAGGCCCGGGTTCGATTCCCCACAAGGGTACAATGTGTGAAGCCCATTTCTGGTGTACCCCGCCGTGATATTGCTGGAATATTTCTAAAAGCGGCGTAAAACCATACTCACTCAATCTTCGTTAATTAATAATCGCGATATTTCGTGAATGGCGCTTGTGTTAGACTGTGCGATTTAGCGCACAATATTAAGCCGCAATTCCAAGTTGGTCCTACGTGTGCTCGTGGCAGCTTATAGAAGACGGTTGTCGGACTTCCACCCACCAGTTCATGCAGGGGTCTTTCCCCAGGCTCCTTAACAGCGCGTGTAACTTTTGCTTCCGCGCTATCGATGTGAGGAGCAGGGTTCAGCCAATCAAAATGCCTGCCTCCGGTGACGCGCCCTAGCGACGGCTCATTATCCCCAGAGCGTCTGAAAGGAAAGGATTATGGAGTCAGAAGGGCGCAAAAAATCAAACATGGCTAAGACTTATCAAGACATGGAACTGCCTGAATGCTTTCATGCGTCGACAGAAGCATCGCTCCAAAGATTTACACGTGGACAAAGGTAAATATTATAATGTTACTGATTTTAAATGAACTAAACTGGGCCCGTTCTGATATTGACTTGCTGCTCGTCTTGTCACAAGACAATGATCAGCTGTTGTGAAGATCGAAGATACAATTAAGATTGGGTCGAGATTTGATTGTTGTAATACTCTGCAACTGGTGTTTTTTATTAGCTTATATGACATGATCGGTGATGTCAGAGACCTACCTCCATTGTATCTCAGGTTTTGGAAGCAAACTCGTTCTGTATAGTAACCACAGGAATTCGTAGCTCTTTTCACAAACATATTTTATTCCAGCATTTATTGACCCATGTATCTTACGATCACACACACACACACACACACACACACACACACACACACATACATCCACATACATATGTACCACCACAAGTTGCGTAGATCAATACTCATGTTGTCAATAACTGAATTGTTTTGTCCAGACGAGACTAATGGGATCGGGTGGTCAGGCTCGCTGACTTGGTTGATGCAGGTCATCGTATCCCAATTGCTTGGGTCAATGCCCATGATACCAATCACTGGATTGTCGGGTCCAGACTGCTGTCATATAGCTGGCATATTGCTGAGTGCCAGGTTAAACAACAAACAAACAAACAAAAAATTACATACCATAGTTATGTTGCTTGAATATTGCTAAGTGCAACGCTAAACAACAAACAAAGGGTCAACTGCAGTATTTGGGTCCCCTCTTCGGGAGTTTTGCTTATATAAGCGTGCACTCACTAAGGTGACGAAATCCGTTAGGAGGCATTTTTTAGCAAGAAGGACCCTAAAAATGAGCTGGACATGAAAAGTATGGTCTCAAACATGTTTTTTTTCATGGTTAGAAACAGCCATCAAGAAACCATATTTTACACTAGAAATATTTTGGGGATGTTTTGAGTCTATGTTTAACATTATTTCAAAATATATTCAAGAAAAAAAAAACTGCCAACCACCAGAGAAGTCTACTTATTTGTCCATGTTACCTGAAACACAAGTATTATTTTTTCCTTGGCCTTTTATTGCTGTAGGCTAGGCCCTAAGTTGTTTGGGTATTTAAAGGAGTTGTATACAAGTGGTGCCCTACCTTTAGAATACAGTACTACAAACTTTTCAAACACATGACTATACCCTATGATGTAATTTGTAGTATTTTGTTGCCATTCGCACCAGCAAAACAATGCCCTGTGATGTCAGGGGTCATCAAGTGTGCATAAGCTCCTCCCAGTGATCTATCATCTCAACATGCAATGTCAATTAATACGCCCAGCAATGTTGAAAGTTTTGAATATTTGTTTACTAAATATAGCCTGCTGCCGCACATTTTATAGCAAGCGCTAGTTTATGAGAGCACTTTTATTTATCAATATATTTTTATTTCCTTTTTTTCGTAATTCAAGTGGCTTAAATGGTTATAAATGGGAACTAATATACCGTAATCGACGTAATAAGGGCCCAAGGCGCTCTCAAAATTAGAAATAGGGGGCTCTTATTAGAATATTATTTTGGTGAAAAAACAGAGTTGAAAGATAAATTTTGTGGTTCATGCTGACAGCCTGAAATGTTTAGATACGACAGATATACTTTTCCAGAATTTAATTGCCCATAATTAAGGGTGCATATAACACACGAGTGCGTATTATACACGAATAAATAAGTCTTGTGTACATTGATCAATCGGAAGGGGTGCTAATTGGGATTGTTCTCTAGCCAATATATTAGCAAATATAGCCATGGGCGCTTATTAGAGTGGGGCGCTTATTACGTCGAATATGGTACATATATTTTTTCAGTTAATTAATTTTCATTATTATGCACAAGAATGCAGTTTATTAGGGATATTATATTGGCACTGAACACATCCAAAAACATTGTGTACAGTCTGCTATTAGTTGAAAACCTTAGTCTAGTAGACACGGCTAATACTTGTCCCTTTGTTAACACTACAATATATTGTCAGGTGGTCAGTTCAGACTTGTGGTGTTTGCACCGACTGCTGTGTATTAGTATGTGAGGTGAGGTGAAATGGGGTTTACAGGGGTAGATTTAGCAACCAATTTTGCTCTTTTTAAAAATTACTGGCCCTTCTCCAGACTAACTGGCCTACATATAAATGGTGGAGGCAATGAAGTGGCTGAACCTGTGGTTATGTAGCCACCAAGCTGGGCTTTGAAAATTTCAATCTCATTAAAATTGACCCGTAATGGGATGTCCTCAGATCTTTGTTTAGCGGTAGCGAAAACTAAGATCTGATTTTAATGAGATTGTGAAATTTTGAACTCCTCACCCCTGAAACGTCTTTACCTGCACTCTGAGATTAAATCTTGGCTTCCGTTTGCCTTATTTTGGGGTGATTGATGAGCAACTAAAGATGTTGTTGTACACAACATTACAAAATGGCGGTTGTCATTCTACCGAGATGATTGGCATATATCTCATCCTCCACAAATATTTTCTCATCAATATTACCTCACATTCACATTCACATTCACGAGTAGTGTCCAATTAAAAAAATTAAACATGCTTGGAGAAGGGGTGAAACTGACTAGCCAGATGGGCCATATTCTTTATGTTTCAGCAAGCCCTTTGTAATTTTAACTGGCCACGGGCCAATGGGCCAGCAGTTAAAGCAATACCTGGTTTAATGTTGCATCCAAGATTATTGCACTGATATAGCGACATGCATGCACACGCTACAGATTTGCGTAAAATACCCATCCCCCCCAAAAAAATATTCAAAACTCAATTACTTTCTTCTATTAACTTGTGTACAGTGTGTGTGCGTGCATGTGTGTGTGTGAGAGCTTGTACTTGACCGGACTTAAGCCAATTTTAGGGTGCTACCCCACTGAGATTCCATGCACTCCTTGTTTTAGCCCCTTAATGCCGAGCATCAGGCAGGGTAACAACAAATACCATCTTTGTAATGTCTTTTGGTATGACACAGCCTGGGATCACCTCTTGACCTTCCACTCTCCAGGTGAATGCTGTACCACTAGACCATGGAGGCAGTCGTATTAATAGTATATGATAAAATATTTCATCTTTGCTCTCTCCAATGAGTTCTCTGTATGCTTTATACTATTCCATTTTATGGCCAACAATTAATTTTCATGACACAATCATGAAATACATAAGAAAAGGACCCCTTGATATTCATCTATAATTTCAATGTCGAATAATTAATTTTTCGTTGTGTTCATTGAAATTCCTGCATTCTGATTAGCTGAACTGGTCACGTGTTATTGCATTCACTTCCCAATGAATGTAAAAAATTAAGCCACGCCCACCGAGGCGCACTACTTTCATTACTGCGGAATGTCGGGGAACCCCAATATTACAGTCGAGGGAATTCCCTTTCTGCTCACGTGTATTCTCATGCACAGGACATTTAGCGACTTTCATGCATAATCATTGTCCAAACTACCCTTTGAAACCGAAGGCCGAGAATGAATGTAACAGCAAACGTGCAGGCTCACTTGCCTGTTTTTTTCCCGCTCGCCTCGATTCAACTTTCATGTCTTCGGGTTTCATTTCTGACCAGCATTTTTCCTACTGTGTTTTACCATAATCAGGGAAGTAATGTTTGAGTCGGGTGGTAACTGACCATGTTATTTGAAACAGCCGCCTTCTCCTGGACATATTTCTTCCCGTTCGTTACAGTCTGACTGTTGCAGTTCTTTTCGCCTCTTTCCTTGATTGACAGGTCCAATGAACATTGTTTTGATCCTGCTCTCCGTTGATTGGCTACTGACTGTGTATACATTAAACGATCACCTGATTCATGTTACCCCACAGTATGTATTCCTACACCTGGAATGTTTATCAATCTCGTCATTTTTGTCTGTTTGGATATACAACTGTTTTTGGTTAAACTTTTGTAGATAAAGCATGTTTTACATTGTTGAATTTAATTATAAGCATTGACTGTGTATGTTTTTCGGTTCATTGAGGTATGAATAAAAAAATCAATGAGCAAGCTTTTGTAAGAATCCGCTATGCGGATTCATACAGTTTGCACATCGGTTTTTCGATTCATACCTCAGTGAACTGATAATATACACAGTCAATCCTAAAGTAACATAGAGACCTAAATTTACTTAAGATGCTTGATCTACAATGATGACATGAATACAAATTACCGCGTGAGACCATAAGATTTAATAAGATATCATGGAACTCTGTGGGGTGGTGTCATGAAGAAGCGAGGTTTCATTTCTAATCCCTCAGTCACCTGGAGGACACAAAAGACATACTCGCTCCTACATCTTCAGGGGGCAAGAGAGTTAACTCACTATAACAGTCCAGTTTCCACCCTTGCCGAACTGCGATCATCGTTGCATCACCAGTGGCTATTACGAGTTATATCCCTTCTATGTCCCTCCTATTGACCAATCAGATTCTACACATCTGTTTACAAACCAGATGTCAATTTTGTTACAAGATTTTGACTGGACTATGCATAGACTTGTTAATTCTATAATTCAAGCCTAGTTCGGCAAGAGTGGAAACTGGATTTTTGTAGTCAATTAACTCCCTTGTCTCGGGAAGATGACACTCTGATTGTCTGACTCATCTTACTAATGGATTGTGCCCGTTTTCCGGATAAGAGTTGTTCTTTTCAAATTTAGTATTAACATTGAAATGTTACCTTCAAATCAGTCATTATGTTTATATTTTCAGTTCAATGGTTAATCTCCATAAACTTCTTAAGGACCATGCAAAAATGGAGAAGAAAGTTGGCCAAATCTACGATGAGTTTGTAGTAAAGTGGAAGGACAGAGCCCTTGCCCAAATTGGTAAGCGTCGCTTTATGCTGATTTAACATATCACTCATGTCGATGCATATACTGATATGTCCTTGATTATTCATGTCAATGTTTCTGGGGTAGGGTTGCCTTGCTCGTAGTTGTAGTATTGGCACGCCTCATCCCTAGGCTACAATTTGCCACTTTGATATACAATATGCATGATATGTGAACTTGTGAATCTCATTCTTGTGTCACTCTCTGTGATTTGGCTTGGCTCAAGTTTATAAACATACTCACTCCCACTCACTAATGTTACTGTTTGTGCCAATAACAGTTTGGTTTATACATCACATGCTGAGGTGAACTGGGGTTTAACCTCAAGAATATTGCACTGATATAGTGGCAACCGTCTGTGCATGCATGTGTGGGGCTACTTATACCAGGGCCTAGATTTTCGAAACGATCTTAGCTAAGATAAATCTGGCTGATACTCGTAAGTTTTATACTACTAGCCCACTGAGATACCATGCCGGAGTTTCAATACTCCACTCAGACACAGTATACTGACTCAGCATATTTTGGTATGGTGTAGCTGGGTATCGAACAACCGACCTTCCACTCTCCTGGTCGATGTTCTATCCACTAGACCATGGAGGCAGTTTATGCATAAAAAAGTCATCTTACATTTTGTGATATATGCATTAACAAGTATTACTATTGTCTGAGGGTATCTGTCATGTTTAGGATTACATTGGTTTGCCTGTATCCCATCTAGTATTTCTGGAGTGAGCATCGATAGATGCCCACAAAATGCAACATAAGAATAACAACATGTCAGAGAGTATTAATTGTGGTAAATTAAAGTTTGCTAAATCACAGGTAGTGCACAGAGCAATGTAAGACAGCATGGTTGCTATTCCGGGTCATCATACAAGATTCAACAATACTGATTACAGTGTTTTTAAAAAAAATGTTTACCTTTAAGGGAATACAAACTCTTTATCTATCATGGCAAAACAAAGTCTTTTTTGGTTCACTTTTGACCTTTAAGTTTGACCTCACAAGCTCAATCTCTGACATCAAATTGACCTCATTTTGCATCTTGTTAAATCTTGTCATGCTAGTATTGTTGGACTTCCATTCATATGGGAATATCAGAGCTGAGACCAGTGTCCGAAATAACTGCCTGCCTGCCTGCCCGTGGCTGATAACTTTCCTTTTTGGCTGCAGGAAATTTTCGACCACCTACCTGCCCGTCTGTCTTGTATGGTTTTAAAATTATTTCAAAGAGTGGCTAAGACAATTCCATGCTTGGGCTGTATAATTTTTGTTGTTGGTTTACTAGACTGACCGACCAAAAATACCTGAAATTAGAAAGGAACAAAAATGTCTTTTGACAGTATTTATTTGGGGCAACTGTTTTATAAATAGGTGAAATGAAAAAAATCACTGTTTTTCATAAGAAATTGTGAATGATAGGTATACAAATCTTTATTCTAACAGCAACAAAACATCAATTATCTGTTGATATCGTTACGCAATTTTACTTCAGTGATGGTATGACCTACAAGTACTACTCTGACTGCCTACAGTGATATTTAGGCAAAAATGTTTGCAAAGTTTCTAATAAAAAATAAAAGGCTTGTCTATTGGAGCTTTGCTGAATCTGGTTATGTCCAGTTAGCAACAATAGATTTCAACCAGTGAAAGGTGTCATGAGAAGCTACATTTTGGTTTCTGTGTACAAACAGGAAGCAACCTGGCTTATGATGAAGTCAATTCTCTCATGAAAATCTGGATGGCCACTTACAAGGAGAAGCAAGACTTGCACAACAAATTATTAGACACCATGTATGCCCAAGACGGCCCTCTCAGGAACCTTCAAGAGTAAGTATAATGAGTCCGCTGTGGGATAGGTATAGAGGATTTGACTGAGGTAAACATGCTTGTAATTGCTTGGTCCATGCCTGATCATTGTAAACATGCTGTAATTAGGGAAAACATTTGACTTTTTTCTCTCAACATTTGCCTAAATGATAAGAATATGTGGGAATAATGATAGCATGCATATTTGATTATTATCGGAAGGTATTTCAAGCTTGTTAAGACCCAAGAAGATTCCGGGGTAGAATAGGTCTTCAGCAACCCATGCTTGCCGTAAAAGAGGACTATCCTTGTCGTAAAAGGCGACTAACGGGATCGGGTCGTCAGGCTCGCAGACTTGGTTGATGCATGTCATCGATCCCAATTGCCTGGCTCGATGCTCATGATATCAATCACTGGATTGTCTGGTCCAGACTGGATTATTTACAGACCGCCTCATATAGCTGGAATATTGTTGAGTGCGGCGTTTTACAACAAACCAACCAACCAATCAAGCTTGTTAAACCCATTCTTTCGATATATGGCAAACTGCTAAAAAAAAGTAACTCTGCTGACAGATTAAACCTTTAACAATAATCGGACTGAGGGGCAGCTTAACTTGATGTCTTCTCAGGTTATTTTACTGTTGCTGACTGAACATGTCAAGTGAAGAGCTATGTTACCCGTGAAGATCTGGTTTAGAATTGGTCTTCAGCAACCCATGCTTGCCATAAAAGGTGACTAACGGGATCAGGTGGTCAGGCTCACTGACTTGTTTGATGCATGCCATCGTATCCCAATTGTGTAGATCGATGCTCATCATTAGGGCTGGTTATCGATATGGATTACTCAGATCGATTATCGGTAGTCACATATCGATCAATAATCGATAAATATCAAAGAATTCTATTTTGGTAAAATGACATTACAGAAAAATGGCAATTCACTTCTCCGGAGACTCAGCATGCTCAGTGTTTCAACAATACGCACGTTACATCGCATTTTTAGCGATGAACAATCTGAGTTTAAGATTCATGTCGTCAAAGACAATTATTATTTGTATAAAGTGAGAATACCGTATTTTCTTGAGTATTCCTTTTAATATTGTTTTTATTAATTTCGGCGAAATCGTGTGTGAAGCGATCGGAAGATCGCACAACTCACCGTTATTAACAGCAACCACGGTCAGAATACCGCTATTGACGTCTTGAAACGAACTTTAGTTGACAGAGAATGGATACATATAACATAAATGACATAATTTGACTTGTTAAAAGTCATATTTGTTTTTGTTTGACGATTCTATGTCAACATGAAATTCTCCCGATCACGTGCGCGTGAGCCTTGACGGTGACTGGTCAGACTGGGTCCATGTAAAAAATAATACCCGGGAATAGCGATCAGCTGCTTCGCTTAGGGTTATTATCTATTTTAAATATGTTTAGTAAAGGCTGCATATAATTAAGAAAATATTGGAATATATTATTCTTGATAAAAAAAATAGTTTCATATACAATTTTTGCCGATCCTTGCATTAAAAATCCTATTAAGTTATATCATTGGGTGTGTCTTGACCGAATCACCGGTCGATTCCAAGAAAACGTGTGTACAGCTGATTGCTGTTTCCGGCTTAGTTTACGAGAAATTACACAAGGTAATCTTAATCCCAGGATATAAAACAATGCCTAGCAGAACAGTAAATACTATTTAAACGGTAAATAAACATGTCTGGTGATTTTTTATCTCAAATTTCGAATTTGTACTGACGAAGTTTCTCATCACCCGTTCGTGTGCCGGACTTCGCTGAAAGGGTACGGTGTAATTTTTTTCTGCGCATAATATTCAAATTTCTTTTTTTTCCAAAATATTGAACCCGCTAGAGGGGGGTGCGCATTATACATGGGTGCGCACTGTACTCAAGAAAATACTGTAATTGAGAAATTAAATGTAATTTCACCTGATATAGTCGTTTGTCATTTATGTACAGTATTCACGAAACTATTCAGATAAAAAATCATCAAATATTCCGCCATTGTGAATGTCAGGTGTGTACAGGTGTGTGTTACTTAGTAGGTTGTACTAGGTTCACAGGTGTGATACGTAATCGATTGGGTGGCAGACTGATATTAAACAAACATCGTGCGATTATAACGGCGAAATTAGGAATTTTTGCTGCCATATCGTAAAAATGTCAAACCCCACGTGGACCTCACGTGGGCTGTGAGTTCAGAATACTGGGAAAAACGAAAACTATGATCATTGAAAAAATCGAAACAGACTGGAATACGTAGTTACCAAATAGACATAAAATTTGAAATTTTATGAAATAGAATGGGAAGAATTCTTTTTAAGAATTAAAGTATTATGAAACCTATTTTAATCATGATACTTCATACTATTTCAAAAATATACATATTTTCTAAAATCCTGACTCCGCATTTAGATGCCAGTGACTACATTTGTAATTACCCACTAACAACACGTAATGGCGTCGTCGTTCGATTCAAAGCAGAACTTTTTACTTTTTGAAACATTTGATTATTATTTGCGACTAAACATAAAGCGAAGGGGAGAAAACTGTATGTTAGGGTGAATCTGTTTATATCTAGCGATAATTACAAGGACAGCAAAACAAATAAGTCAAATGTGTTGCAGTAAAAACTTTTATTTGTCGAAAAAATACATGTCATTATCGATAGCATTATATTCATATCGATAATCGTCACAACCTTCTTCCATCGATGATAATTACGATTATCGATCTAAATCACCAGCCCTACTCATCATGTCAATCACTGGAATGAATGATCCAGATTTGATTATTTACAGACTGATGTCATATAGCTGGAATATTGCTGAATGTGGCATTAAACAAACAAAAAAAAGCTATGTTATAAATTGAGAAAAATATGTGTGACAAATTGTAAAAGTTTGGAAGACTCAGATGGAGAAATGTTCATGATCCTCATCTTCATCTCAGCTACATCAACTCAGAAGAGGTTATTGCTAAAAGGAAGGCTATTCAGTTTCTGTATGAGAGGGCAAGGAAGAGCCAGGTCAAGGTGGAGAAGGAGATTGACCAGCTGAAAGAGGTGATTGTTTTTGTATATGACTGATTTTGGTAATGACCAATCAGCTATGAGGTATCAAGGATTATTTCTCCCAAGTCCTTATCTCTGCATGGTGATGATGTGTGTCTGAGTGTGTGTCTGAGTGTGTGTACGTGTGGGCTCACTCGAATGTATGTTGCTTGCGGATGTGTGCATGTGGCTACTTGTACATGTCTGCAGTGTGTGTGGCTATTCTATGGCTACTTGAACTAGTTCGGAGTGTGTGTGGCTACTTGTACTAGTCCAGAGTGTCTGTGGCAACTTGTATTAGTCCGGAGTGTGTGTGGCTACTTCTATGGCTACTTGTACTAGTCCGGAGTGTGTGTGGCTACTTGTACTAGTCCAGACCGTCTGTTTCAATTTGTACTAGTCCGGAATTCGTGTGGCTACTTGTACTAGTCCGGAGTGTCTGTTGCAATTTGTACTAGTCCGGAGTGTCTGTTGCAATTTGTACTAGTCCGGAGTGTGTGTGACAACTTGTACTACTCAGGTGTGTTTGTGGCTACTTGTACTAGTCTGGACTAATGCCGGTTTTATTGTGCTAGCCCACCGAGATACCCCCACTCCTACTCTGAGCCAACCAGTCCTTGTTTCATCCCATTGATCAAAACACCAACATTCCAGTCGTATCCAACGACTAATGGGCCCGTGAAGATCTGGGGTAGAATAGGTCTTCAGCAAACCATGCTTGCCGTAAAAGGCGACTAACAGGATCCGGTGGTCAGGCTCACTGACTTGGTTGATGCATGTCATTGTATCCCAATTGCGTGGATCAATGCTCATGATGTCAATCACTGGATTGTCTAGTCCAGACTTGATTATTTACAGACCGACTTCCTATGGCTGGAATATTGTTGAGTGCAGCGTTAAACAACAAACAAACATTTCTTGCTTTTAAGTGTTTGTCACATGTGTTAATAACTGTCTTACAATAAAAGTTGCACATGTCCAGGTATTCATTTACATGTTTTCTCAAGGTTCATACAGGCTTCAAAAGGTCCCTTGAAAAAGCCTTGATTTTTAGTGTCAACCTTGATTAGCCTTGAACATCACCCACATTGCTAGAAATAACCTTGAATTTGTACAAAATGACATATATTTGTCAATAAAAGTATTATTCTTCATGACAGACTAAGGCGCCGCGATTCACAGAGTTGCATCCCTTGGGCACGCCAGAAATCTATGATTGTGGGTTCGAATCCCGGCTCGCCCCGATTATGTTTCTAGGTTTGTCAGCACCATACCCGTGTTCGTGGGTTTCACTGAAGTGGTAAACGCCCGAGGCCTGCATCACTTTGGGCTTTCCTCCCACATTAACTGTGATACTGTTAAAAGCGGCGTTAAACCCAACTCACTCACTCACTCCAACAGAAGAAACGTGAAAGTTGACTTCTTCTGTCAGTGTGTAAGACAGTTCCTAACCTTGAGGTTCAAGTTAGATGAACACTCCAGTATTTGCATTGTACGTACTTGAGTGTTCATCTAGCTTGAACCTTTTGGTAAGTAACTCACCCATTTACTTGAAGTGGTATTTGATGTGACAGTTTCTGTTATGAAATGTTCATTCCTCAGTTTTTTGCTCCCATACTTTCACAGGACTTTTTCCTGACCAAGGACAAGATGGTTCACTTCAAGCCTCAGATGGATGCAGCCCAAATTCGCCAGGACCCTCACACAAACTTTAGGGAACTCTTGGCTCACTGGAGGAAACTGGAGGCTGACGTTGATGGGGCTAAGACGTCCTACAGACAAAAACTGCAAAAGGAAAAATCTACACGAACGACTTTCATAGAAGTAGGGACTAGTCCTAGTATTATTAAAGTGCATATTTTATATTGATACAATGTAGAACAGGGATTTATCCGGTCTCAAGTCTCCAACAAATGTCATTGAAAAAATCCTAAATTTGAATTATATATTTCCCAATTCATGTAATAACTAATTATGGCTTTGTGGAGGTAGCCTATTGTCACTGGTAACAGGACCAGTGAAGATGAAGAGGTTTTAATGCTTAATTTATATCATTAGATTGAATTCAATCTCTAAATACAATGTTAAAATATCTCTGATTTTAAGAAAATAGGAACTTTAAAAAAATCCAATATTGAACAAAATAACAATCCTTTCCTAAATTGCCTGCCAGGGGCACTTAGTTTAAAATTTTAGCTAAATCCCTGGATTTTGCGTTTGCAATATTTTGGTTTTATAGCAACAATTCAGGTTTAATAGCAGGAGGAAGATATACATAGAGATCCGAGTGTCTTGTGATCTCAAGTATATCAACACAAGTTAATAAAAGATTTAAACTCTGAGGTTTGCAAAGAAAGAAGTTTTGAACTGTTATCGACGAGTGTTGATATGTTTCGTATCAAAAGACACAAGGTTGTGATTCTATTTATCGTCCACAGTCATTCTTTCAATTTGCTCAGTTTGTAAACCGTAATAACCAATGTCTTGAGTGTAAAAGGTACAGCTAACCAGCTTAAGTGATTAGTGATGTTATTTGATTCTGGGAACTGGTGAAATACAAAGGTCTGGAAAGCATTGTGATGCAATTCATTGTAGCGATATCTCCTTGACGCATGATCTCACACAAGCAATATCTCTAATGAGATCGCTTCATTTTCACGTTTTACTGCTAGCAACATGATCTTTCTGCTTATTTCAGGATATGAAAAGATACCAGAATGATTCTGATGCTTACGAGAGGGCTAGGCTTCAAAAGCTGCAGGATGTGATGACTGCGATGATGCAATGCAGTAAAACAGTTGAAACCCAGAGGTAGATATTAGAAGCTGGCACATTCACTAGTTCATGGTACTAGACCACCATGATATTGCTGGAATATTGCTAAAAGCAGGTTAAGCACCAACTCACTCACTCATGGTTCTAAGTTACGGGTCACTTTTGAGATCATTTTGCTACTGTTTGTAGCATTGTGATCTGGTGATTATTTTCTCACAATGCAATCTACTGGGCACATACGCTAACATGTCCACAGTGGATCCGTGAAGTTCCGGGATAAAATAGATCTTAAGCAACCCATGCTTGTCGTAAGAAGTGACTAACAGGATCGGGTGGTCAGGCTTGCTGAATTGGTTGATGCATGTCATCGTATTCCAATTGCATGGATCTATGCTCATGATGTCAATCACTGGACTGTCTGGTCCAGACTCAAATATTTACAGACCGCCGTCATATAGCTGGAATATTGATGAGCGCAGCGTTAAACAACAAACAAAACCAAACAAACAAAGGTAAATTCACCAATGCTTTTCACTTATACTTCCATATGTTCACCAAAAATATAGACATCAGTTCTGAAATAAATGGTACTTGAAAGGGTTATGTCTAGGAGCAACATCATATTCACATGGCATGGGATCACTGCTCACATGATCATCAACAATATTGTGAAATTATTTCTACCTCTAGGCATGAGATATTGGAGCCCTTGTTTGAAGAAGGAATCTCCTGCCTTGACCAGTACAACATGCAGAAAGAAATTGACCTCTACAATGTGTTCTATCTGTATCAACACAAGTTTCCCAAGGAAGAGGTGAGCATGGCCTCTTGTGTATCAGGGAAAACATGTTAAAGGATGGGGTCATGGTGCCCCAGTGGGAGGGATGGAGTCTTGGTGTTGTGTATCAGTGAAGGGGTGTTGTGTATCAGTGAAGGGATGTTGTGTGTCAGAGTGAAGGGGTGTTGTATATCACTGTGAAGGGGTGTTGTGTATCACTGAAGGGATGTTGTGTGTCAGAGTGAAGGGGAGTTGTGTATCACTGTGAAGGGGTGTTGTGTATCACAGTGAAGGGGTGTTGTGTATCACAGTGAACGGGTGTTGTGTATCACTGTGAGGGGATGGTGTGTATCACAGTGAAGGGGTGTTGTGTATCACAGTGAAGGGGTGTTGTGTATCAGTGTGAAGGGGTGTTGTGTATCACTGTGAGGGAGTGTTGTGTATCAGAGTGAAGGGGTGTTGTGTATCACTCTGAAGGGTTGTTGTGTATCACTGTGAAGGGTTGTTGTGTATCACTGTGAAGGGGTGTTTTGTATCAGACTGAGTGGGTGTTGTGTATCAGAGAAGGGGTGTTGTGTATCACTGTAAAGGGGTGTTGTGTATCAGAGTGAGGGGGTGTTCTGTATCATAGTGAAGGGGTGTTGTGTATCACTGTCAAGGGGTTTTGTGTATCACTGTGAAGGGGTGTTGTGTATCACTGTCAAGGGGTGTTCTGTATCAGAGTGAGGGGTTGTTGTGTGTCAGAGTGAAGGGGTGTTGTGTATCACAGTGAAGGGGTGTTGTGTATCAGAGTGAGGGGGTGTTGTGTATCACTGTGAAGGGGTGTTGTGTGTCAGAGTGAAGGGGTGTTGTGTATCACAGTGAAGGGGTGTTGTGTATCAGAGTGAGGGGGTGTTGTGTATCACTGTGAAGGGGTGTTGTGTGTCAGAGTGAAGGGGTGTTGTGTATCACATTGAAGGGGTGTTGTGTATCAGAGTGAAGGGGTGTTGTGTATCACTGTCAAGGGGTGTTGTGTATCACTATGAAGGGGTTTTGTGTATCACTGTGAAGGGGTGTTGTGTATCAGAGTGAAGGGGTGTTGTGTATCAGAGTGAAGGGGTGTTCTGTATCAGAGTGAGGGGTTGTTGTGTGTCAGAGTGAAGGGGTGTTGTGTATCACAGTGAAGGGGTGTTGTGTATCAGAGTGAGGGGGTGTTGTGTATCACTGTGAAGGGGTGTTGTGTATCAGAGTGAAGGGTGTTGTGTATCAGAGTGAAGGGGTGTTGTATATCAGAGTGAAGGGGTGTTGTGTATCAGAGTGAAGGGGTGTTGTGTATCACTATGAAGGGGTGTTGTGTATCAGAGTGAAGGGGTGTTGTGTATCAGAGTGAAGGGGTGTTGTGTATCAGAGTGAGTGGGTGTTGTGTATCACTGTGAAGGGGTGTTGTGTATCACTGTGAATTGGGTGTTGTGTATCACTATGAGGGAGTGTTGTGTATCAGAGTGAGGGGGTGTTGTGTATCACTCTGAAGGGTTGTTGTGTATCACTGTGAAGGGGTGTTGTGTATCAGACTGAGTGGGTGTTGTGTATCAGAGAAGGGGTGTTGTGTATCACTGTCAAGGGGTTTTGTGTATCACTGTGAAGGGGTGTTGTGTATCACTGTCAAGGGGTGTTCTGTATCAGAGTGAGGGGTTGTTGTGTGTCAGAGTGAAGGGGTGTTGTGTATCACAGTGAAGGGGTGTTGTGTATCAGAGTGAGGGGGTGTTGTGTATCACTGTGAAGGGGTGTTGTGTATCAGAGTGAAGGGGTGTTGTGTATCAGAGTGAAGGGGTGTTGTGTATCAGAGTGAAGGGGTGTTGTGTATCACTGTGAAGGGGTGTTGTGTATCAGAGTGAAGGGGTGTTGTGTATCAGAGTGAAGGGGTGTTGTGTATCAGAGTGAAGGGGTGTTGTGTATCAGAGTGAGTGGGTGTTGTGTATCACTGTGAAGGGGTGTTGTGTATCACTGTGAAGGGGTGTTGTGTATCACTATGAAGGGGTGTTGTGTATCACTATGAAGGGGTGTTGTGTATCAGAGTGAGGGGGTGTTGTGTATCAGAGTGAAGGGGTGTTGTGTATCAGAGTGAGGGGGTGTTGTGTATCAGAGTGAAGTGTGTTTTGTATCAGAGTGAGGGGGTGTTGTGTATCAGAGTGAGGGGGTGTTTTGTGTCACAGTGAAGGGGTGTTGTGTATCAGAGTGAAGGGGTGTTGTGTATCAGAGTCGGCTCATCCAGTATACGTCCATGCTGTACATTCTCTACTGTAAATGTAATTTAGAAAATGTCTTATGTGAAATATATTTGGTGAAAGTTGAATTTGAAAAACAGGAAAGTACCGTTCATAAACCACTCCTTTCAGGAATAATATGCCAAGTCATGCCATGCTTTGTTTCAAGTCCATCAACGATGGTCCTACTCTGACTTTGGTGTGTGGATTAACATGTGTCAAATATATGCATATTTTGTACTGATAAAGCCTCACCCATCTGAAATGCCGTCCAAGAAGGCCGAGGATGATGAGTCATTGCAGAAGACACCTAAAGTGGACCCATCTGTAGAGTTAGACATTGTGTAAGTTCCCTTTCACTATTATAATGTTAATCATGATGATGACTATAATAAAAACTAATGAATCAAGTTATGGATTACCCTTGCCATGAAAGTAGTGACTTATCCTTGCCATGAAAGTAATGGCTTATCCTTGCCATGAAAGTAATGACTTACCCTTGCCATGAAAGTAATGACTTATCCTTGCCATGAAAGTAATGACTTATCCGTGCCATGAAAGTAATGACTTATCCTTGCCATGAAAGTAATGGCTTACCCTTGCCATGAAAGTAATGACTTATCCTTGCCATGAAAGTAATGACTTATCCGTGCCATGAAAGTAATGGCTTATCCTTGCCATGAAAGTAATGACTTATCCTTGCCATGAAAGTAATGGCTTACCCTTGCCATGAAAGTAATGACTTATCCTTGCCATGAAAGTAGTGACTTATCCTTGCCATGAAAGTACTGGCTTATCCTTGCCATGAAAGTAATCACTTATCCTTGCCATGAAAGTAATGACTTATCCGTGCCATGAAAGTAATGACTTATCCTTGCCATGAAAGTAATGGCTTACCCTTGCCATGAAAGTAATGACTTATCCTTGCCATGAAAGTAATGACTTATCCGTGCCATGAAAGTAATGGCTTATCCTTGCCATGAAAGTAATGACTTATCCTTGCCATGAAAGTAATGGCTTACCCTTGCCATGAAAGTAATGACTTATCCTTGCCATGAAAGTAGTGACTTATCCTTGCCATGAAAGTACTGGCTTATCCTTGCCATGAAAGTAATCACTTATCCTTGCCATGAAAGTTATGGCTTATCCTTGCCATGAAAGTAATCACTTATCCTTGCCATGAAAGTAATGGCTTATCCTTGCCATGAAAGTAATGGCTTATCCTTGCCATGAAAGTAATCACTTATCCTTGCCATGAAAGTTATGGCCTATCCTTGCCATGAAAGTAATGCCTTATCCTTGCCATGAAAGTAATGGCTTATCCTTGCCATGAAAGTAATGGCTTATCCGTGCCATGAAAGTAATGACCTATCCTTGCCATGAAAGTAATGACTTATCCTTGCCATGAAAGTAATGGCTTATCCTTGCCATGAAAGTAATGACTTATCCTTGCCATGAAAGTAATGGATCATCCTTGCCATGAAAGTAATGGATCGTCCTTGCCATGAAAGTAATGGCTTATCCTTCACGTAATGAACAGTTTAGTGATGTATTTACACTGGATATAACAATCAGCTGTAGGTCTCTGGGTTATGTTACATTAAATGTTTGTATGCTCTCTAGACCGTAATGTGTTGTAATGTGCTAATTTTGTGAGTTCTCTCGACATTGAGGTGTGTGTGTGTGTTGCAGCCAAGTCCTGCCGGCCAAAGACAACACTGCCGTGTTTGTGCAGACCACCGTAGATGCTGATACTGAGAAGCCAAGTGAGTTCTACAACATTTAGTTTTTGGGGGTTTTTTTATTCCACACTTATGATATGACGGTTGTCTGTAAATATTCAAGTCTGGACCACCAGGACCAGACAATCCTGTTATTGACTTCATAGGGGCTTTTAAATTGTATAAGATTATATACATCCACAAATTCAGTGCGCTGGACCGCCTGATCCCATTAGTCACCTCTTACGACAAGCATGGGTTACTGAAGACCAATTCTAACACTGATGTTCATGGGGGGAGACAAGCATGGGTTGCTGAGTGTGGAGTGCATCATGGTAGAACTCCTTGGTAGACTGACTAACGACCATGTCCTGGTGTAGTGTGTGTCATCGTACCCTGATAGGGGAACGCCTTGGTAGACTGACTAACGACCATGTCCTGGTGTAGTGTGTGTCATGGTACCCAGATAGGGGAACACCTTGGTAGATTGACTTACAGCCATGTCCTGGTGTAGTGTGTGTCATCGTACCCAGATAGGGGAACACCTTGGTAGATTGACTTACAGCCATGTCCTGGTGTAGTGTGTGTCATGGTTCCCAGATAGGGGAACACCTTGGTAGATTCACTTACAGCCATGTCCTGGTATAGTGTGTGTCATGGTACCCAGATAGGGGGACACCTTGGTAGACTGACTAACGACCATGTCCTGGTATAGTGTGTGTCATGGTACCCAGATAGGGGGACACCTTGGTAGACTGACTAACAACCATGTCCTGGTGTAGTGTGTGTCATGGTACCCAGATAGGGGGACACCTTGGTAGACTGACTAATGATCATGTAATGGTGTAGTGTATGTCATGGTGCCAAGATAGGGGGACACCTTGGTAGACTGACTAGCGACCATGTCCTGGTGTAGTGTGTGTCATGGTACCCAGATAGGGGGACACCTTGGTAGACTGACTAATGACCATGTCCTGGTGTAGTGTATGTCATGGTGCCAAGATAGGGGGACACCTTGGTAGACTGACTAATGACCATGTCCTGGTGTAGTGTATGTCATGGTGCCAAGATAGGGGGACACCTTGGTAGATTGACTAACGACCATGTCCTGGTGTAGTGTATGTCATGGTGCCAAGATAGGGGAACACCTTGGTAGATTGACTTACAGCCATGTCCTGGTGTAGTGTATGTCATGGTACCCAGATAGGGGGACACCTTGGTAGATTGACTAACGACCATGTCCTGGTGTAGTGTATGTCATGGTACCCAGATAGGGGGACACCTTGGTAGATTGACTAACAACCATGTCCTGGTGTAGTGTATGTCATGGTACCCAGATAGGGGGACACCTTGGTAGATTGACTTACAGCCATGTCCTGGTGTAGTGTATGTCATGGTACCCAGATAGGGGGACACCTTGGTAGACTGACTAACAACCATGTCCTGGTAAAGTGTATGTCATGGTACCCAGATAGGGGGACACCTTGGTAGACTGACTCACAGCCATGTCCTGGTGTAGTGTGTGTCATGGTACCCTGATGGTGAAACACCTTGGTAGAATGACTCATAGCCATGTCCTGGTGTAGTGTATGAGTCATGGTACCCAGATGGGAGAACTGGTAGGTAGACAGACTAATGACCATTTCCTGGTATAGTGGGTGTAGACTTACTCACAGCTATACCCTGGTGTGTTGTTTTGTCGGATGGGACTTCTATTATGCCTCCTGCTGTTTCATTGTACATTTTTGGGGTAACTGCAAAACTACATAGGCGACAGAACTCTTGCATCACATTCTGAAAGTAGATCTAGGTCATTTTAATTGTAGAACTCTGGCAAATTACTGATAACAGAGATGAAAATGAAAATTGTTACAAGCATAGCCTTTATTCCCTTAGAGACTTCTGTGGCTTAGGATTCACTGTGTATAAGTGTACCCCTTACTCATGCTCCTATCTGCTGATTGTGGGTTTGAATCTCCGATTTTACCACATTATACAGTCAAACACTGTTGTGTCTAAGTTCAAGGGATGTACGTAATTACTTCAAGTTATCCGAGACCGTGAAGATCCGGGGTAGAATAGGTCGTCAGCAACCCATGCTTTCCGTAAAAGGCGACTAACGGGATCGGGTGTTCAGGCTCGCTGATATGGTTGATGCATGTCATCGATCCCAATTGTGTGGATCAATGCTCATGATGTCAGTCACTGGATTGTCTGGTCCAGACTCGATTATTTACAGACCTCTGTCATATAGCTGGAATATTGCTGAGTGCGGCGTTAAACAATAAACAAACAAAGTTATCCGAAGTTCGACACAACTGAAAAATAATGAATACAGAAGGAATATGCAAGGATCAAGCTTTTACCTTAGGGCACATCAAAGTTCGACACGACCATGTTTGACTGTATCAACAAATATCTACAACCTGCATCAATTTGAACATACCCCATACATTAATATGTGACATTATTAGATGACTGAAATACCAAATCATTCTTACAGAAGCATCAAGATATTCCCGTCATGTGATGTTTGCCACCCCGACTCCAAAAGACATCTGTTACCTGCCTGAAGTGGAGATTCCCAACGTTGTGACAGACAGGAGACCGACAGCTGCTCCCATCATGAAGGAGACAGTGGTGGATAATCATAAAGACCTATGTTAGTATTATTTGTTGTTTGTTTGTTTGTTGTTTATCGCCGCACTCAGCAATATTCCTGCTATGAGACGGCAGTAGCTTTGTAGCTATCTGCATGCTGTCTACCCACTGTTCCCCATGAAGCTGATGTAGTTCTTGGAACTGTCACGGGGAAGCTGCTTGGAGAGCTTCTTCTTCAGGAAGGATTGCTTGACCTTGAACTTCTTGTCCGTGCTGACGAGTTGTTCTGGGAAGTAGCCGTATGTCCTCCTCTTGACCAGCTTCCCCTTCTTGATGTATCCATAGACCCGGCCGGTAACAGCAGATTCAGTCACATAAATCTTGCGTCCTGAAAGAGTCCAAATATCACATCTGATGAAAATTGGCCCCTCAGTTAGTTATTGACATCCATTTGTCAGTTAGGCCGAGAGGTGTTCACATGACAGTCAACAAAAAAGCAAGCTGACTCCACCCCAGGTCTGATAGTTTTACAATATTTACATGAGTGACTAAAAATAGCAGGAAGACCCAAGGACTAGGGTATCCCTTGATTTTCAGCTTTCCGGGAGACCCCAGCAAGGTTGTTTGTTTGTTGTTTAATGCCACACACTTGGTCCTAGCGTATTCCTTCTTTATTCATTATTTTTCGGTTGTGTCGATCTTTGGATAACTTTGTTTGTTTGTTGTTTAACGCCGCACTCAGTAATATTCCAGCTATATGACAGCGGTCTGTAAATAATCGAGTCTGGACCAGACAATCCAGTGATTGACATCATGAGCATTGATCCACGCAGTTGGGATCGATGACATGCATCAACCAAGTCAGCAAGCCTGACCACCTGATTCTGTTAGTCGCCTTTTACGGCAGAATGTTGCTGAAGACCTATTCTACCACGGATTTTCACGGTCTATTATTTGTTGTATCATGTGTAGAATTTAGAGGTTATCATGTGAGTGTGTGGGGTTTTTTTTATGGTTAATATCCTGTATTAAGAAAAAACATTGTATTTAGTATGCCTTCATTTTTGTCAGTGGGACAGTGACAGCATTCAATATAGTTCCAACAATAACCTGTTTCTTAGTGGCATAACTGGATACAGGCAGAAAGACAATAGCCTTTACATATTGTTTCTACTTGCCTTTCGTGGCAATCCATCGATCTGCCCACTGCCTTTTGTCAAAGGGAAGCTACTCTAATACTAGTCTATGAGATATCACGTCTGCCTCTCCTGTCATAAAGTGCAGAGTCATACATACTCACAGCTACAAAAGAAACAAGGTAGCAATTCTGACATATTTCAACCAAATCCAACTGTTTTAAATTGGGAAAAAGGCCCCAAGCCACAGAGGTCTTTAAGCACAGATATAGAAACTGATCCTGCTAGGCTAGTGTCCTTGCTAAATTGTTTTGCAATTTATGTCTCCAAAGTTGCCCAAACTTGTAAAATGCCTCAGCTACGTTCCAGTTAGACGCTGATTTTCAGTATGATATACTATTGTTTGATCATAGTGACAATTCTCCCTGTAGTTTCTCCAGATTCACGATGGTTAATTCTGACTCGATCGCCGATTGACAAGTACTACTTGTAAGCAGGGGTCCGGAAACCGTCATATGCGCCGGACATGTCCGATTGGGAATCTCAAATGTCCGGTTTAAAATACCGGACATTTTAAAAAGTATTGTCCGTACATTCAATATTTTAGTATTTGTGATTAAATTATCTGTCTTGTTTTTAAAAAAATCTTTAGTTTAAAAAAAAAAAATTCCCGTGAGGTCACGTGATAAACAAATATGGGATAATAGTCTCGATCCAAATGTTACAACGCGTACACTTGAGCAGACTCATGAATATAACTCATGAATATTAATTAGACCGTTCACTACGTTAACAGATCGTTATTATAACAGAAACAAACGTATGTTTTCCATGTATATCTAAAATGATATTATTTGTTATTAATTGTCCAGTGAATTAAACAATTTAAATTGAAACAATTCATAATTCATCATATTATGAATACATAAACTTGTACTGTGTGAAAAGTCGTACTAAAATACGCTATTTGAAGGGGGCGTGGCCTAAACGCAAATGTCCGATTGGGATTTTAAATTTTCCGGACCCCTGCTTGTAAGTGCGACGCCATTTTTGTTTGTAAACACTGAAAGTAGTACCTATCTGACCTTTCAAACTTGCATTTTTATCTGTATATGACTCCAATGGATACCGTTTTTTATCAGTTTGCCGTGGCTTTATCCTGCCAAGAAACCAAACCATTCTATGATAAGTACACTTTGTGTCCGATGAAATGAGTAGAATATACACTGTGTGGCAGAATGATAAAGGCCCCTGCAAGTATTGTTTATTTGCTAGAGGGTTGGTTATGAAAGAGTCCTTCAAACACCGTCGATGTTTTCCAAGCAAAAAAAGGGGCGGTTGGGTAGCCTAGTGGTTGAAGCGCTCGCTCGTCACGCCGAAGACCCAGGTACAATACCCGACATGGGAACAATGTGTGAAGCCAATTTCTGGTGTCCCCTGCCGTGACATTGCTGGAATATTGCTAAAAGTGGCGTAAAACCTCACTCACTCACTCACTCACTCACTCACTCACTCACTCACAGGGTCTTCTCCTATCTCAGGGTTAGTTATTTCACCAGCCTTTTGAAACATTTACTATCCTCAGGCAGGCAGAACAGCGGTAGAAACTAACATTTTTAGTCCACTAGTCCTTATGATGATCACATATAGCGAAACCCTCAATAATGGCATATTACTACTAGTCCCTATGATACCTTAACTGTGGGCAGTTTGGCAAGGACTACAGGACCAGTGCCAATTTCTAATGCTGCAGAACAACTTTTACTTTTGGACATGATGACATCACTAAAGATAAAATGAATCAATTTCTGTTTCAGCGGATTCTGACTCTGATGATGACCAGGCACAAGGACAGCCCAAAGATGCTGATCTTGGAAACATCACACAAGGCCAGAAGGTGAAGGTGTACGCTGTCAAGGCCTTCACTGCCCGCTCTGACGATGAGATCTCATTCAAAGCAGGTATGTTGATGGAATCCACTCTGCCTGTCAAAGCCAACATTCAGGCCCCTCTCTTGATCAGCAAACTATGCTGGTCATAAGAAGCTGGGGGCACGGGTGGCCCAGTCGTCTAAGGCGCCGTGATTTGCAGTGCAGAGTTGCGTCCCTTGGGCACGCCAGAAATCTATGATAGTGGGTTCGAAACCCGGTTCGCCCTAAATTATGTTTCTAGGTTTGTCAGCACCATACCCATGCTCGTGGGTTTCACCAAAGTGGTAAACGTCTGAGACCTGCATCATTACAGGCTTTCCTCCCACATTAAGCTGACATGCCAGTAACTGGAATACTGTTAAAAGTGGTGTTTAACCCAACTCACTCACTCACTCATAAGAAGCTAATTGGTTTTAAGGTAAGGTGAGGTCAAACAGGGTTTACAGCGATAGAAGCTAACATTTTTAGACCACTAGTCCTTATGAGGATAATATATAGCAAGACCCTTACAAATGGCAAATTTGTACTTGTCCTTAGGATGCCTTACTATTGGGCAGTTTTGCAAGGACATATAGGACTATTGCCAGTTTCTGTCGCTGGGTGTAGCATTGTGTTCAAGATTATTGCACTTATGTTGTGACGTGCATGCACATGTGTGACTGGTTGTACTAGTCTGGACTGTGCTAGCCCACTGTGATATCATGCCGCAATTTGGCATCAATACCCCAATCAGACACAGTATACTGACTCCGAGGCAACCAGTCCTTGTTTAAGCCCCTTAATGCCGAGCGCCAGGCAGGATAATAACAAGTACCACCTTCTTTTGGTGTGAAGCAGCCTTGGATCAAACCCCAAACCTTTTGCTCCACAGGCACCTTCTAGTGCCGGACCTTCCGCCCACAAGGACACTAGACCACATACCGGTTGGTCTGAATTTGGATGAAGTCAGCTTGCATTTTTGCTGACTGTCATGTGAACACCTCTCGGCCAAAATCTCCATCATATGATAAAGTCACTTATCTCGGCCTAACTGACAAATGGATGTCAATAACTGACTGAGTGGCCGATTTTCATCAGATGTGATATTTGGACTCTTTCAGGACGCAAGATTTATGTGACTGAATCTGCTGTTGCCGGCCGGGTCTATGGATACATCAAGAAGGGAAAGCTGGTCAAGAGGAGGACATACGGCTACTTCCCAGAACAACTCGTCAGCACGGACAAGAAGTTCAAGGTCAAGCAATCCTTCCTGAAGAAGAAGCTCTCCAAGCAGCTTCCCCGTGACAGTTCCAAGAACTACATCAGCTTCATGGGGAACAGTGGGTAGACAGCATGAAGATAACTACAAAGGATTACCCCTAACGGACTGGCGAGGAACTCGATATTGAATTAGAACTGTGATATGCATTTTTTGTTGTTGATTTGATTGTTACATGGATATACTTTTTACTGTTCTTATATGAACAATGTTTTATTTTACTTGTGTCTTTGATAGTATTTTATGATGTATATTACTGGTGGGAAGATCTTGAAGATGATTTATTGCAAATTTTGTTGCCATGGTCACAAGAATATATTTGGGTTTTTGTGATGAAATGATTGTGTGAAAGATAGATGAAGATATGAATTGTGTCTTAATATGTTTCAATGGATTGTTTAAGTATGAAAGATACCTCAGTGACAATAGAACTTGCCATTCCATATTAAAGCTATTGTTATAATTAATAGTGAAATCAGTTCATAAGTTCACATATTCATCTGGGGTTTTATTGGTCAGCCTATAGAGCTGTGTACCACACGAGATATGCAGTGCGCTAGGATAGAGACTGACGATACCACTGGTATCACGATACACCACAACAAATAGTAAGAAATGATGAAGGGACTGAAATACGCACGATGTCTTCTGAAATGTGTTGACATGTCATTTTTCGGCTGTAAGATATAACAGCTTGACACAATCTGCATACCGTTTTTTCTGTTGGAGGAGTTTTCAAACCCAAACTGGAGACGTAACTGCAGCAGGAGCGTCAACTATTACCACCACATCCTCGTGTTCAACCTTGCTTACAGTGGTGCTATTCTACTTCCAACATTCCAGGAGGTGTCCAGCAGTTTCTATTCTATGTAGGGTATTGCGATCTCACAAACTGACGATTCAATTATCGTCTGTTCCTAGGTACTGATGACACGGTATCGGTGAAACGTTACAGCCCTTTTAGAATGTAAATAGTTAAATGAGTTACGCTTTCAAGAAATTGGTAGTTGACCGAGAATGAGTTCTATTTGATGTAAAGGGGGCTTGGCTCCATGATTAGACACATCAGTCGGAGCTATTAAAGTCTTAGTCTGTGTTCTGCAAGCCGAACCCAGTAGTGTGGAGGCAGTGGAAGCCAAGGAAAGAGGCGCTAGACTGATGAGTCACCCCCCTTGTAGGGAATGGCAGATGCTTCCCATCCCAAGATGATTCAATGAATTCTTACAGCAATAGGATCTTCCAACATGGGAGATCAGTGGGAGACATCATGTTCCTCCTTTGATTTGGCAGGATTGGTGTAGATTGTAGCTTGGTGTAGGAAGGGGCACGACGGACGGTTTTTTTGACAGACGTTTTTTATTCTCCCTTCGACGGTAACTCCCCCCCTCTTCTGAACCTGCTTCAGTTTACTTGAGCGATGGTGAATGGTCACTGGCAGGAACCGGATGTTAATCACAGGTCACCCATGTTCAGAGGATCCTATTGCAGTAAGAATTCAGATTGACCTGTCTTGGTGATGTGAGGTTTCTCATGTTCCCAGGAATTTTTTTTAATTTGCCCCTTTCGGGTTTAATTTGATAAATTGATCAATGTTTAATGTTTACTGAACTGTTAACCAGTATTGTAAACCATAAATTCTTGTTTATTATGGAAATATTTAAGGTCACTCCATCTACCAATTTCTTGAAATCTGCGTCTACCAATTTCTTGAGCATAAGTTAACTTTACACTTGTCCTTGAAAGCAACTTTTGAAATCCTACAACCAATATTCAGGCATCACAAAAAAAATTAATATACTATGTAGCCAAAAATGTTTGTTCTTGATGATATGTAATATTGTATCTTTTATGTCCATGTTTTGCCTGTATTTATCATGATATAGGAAAAAAATTCCTAATGTAGTTTTAAGATATAGGAAAAAAATAATAAGATTGAAATTGATCAAAACATTTTTTTGTTATTGATATGGTGCTTATATGTGTTTGTTAAAGCAATATGTTATTATTTGTATGTTTACTATGTCTTTACAATATTCCAATGCTGGATCCTATTTGATCTTTTGGCGTGATGAGCTTTACTCTTCAGCTGGTGCTGTTTTAGATCTCTTACATGATTGTTGATGCATTCATTGGAGATGGTGATGATGATGATGATGATGACTGGTGCTCTCTTAGATCTCTTAGAAGATTGTTGATGCATGCAGTAGAGATATGGTACTCAGGTTTATATTTATGATGATGATGATGATGATGACTGGTGCTCTCTTAGATCTCTTAGAAGGTTGTTGATGCATGCAGTAGAGATATGGTACTCAGGTTTATGATATTTATGATGATGATGATGACTGGTGCTCTCTTAGAAGATTGTTGATGCATGCAATAGAGATATGGTACTCAGGTTTATATTTATTATGATGATGATGATGATGATGACTGGTGCTCTCTTAGATCCCTTAGAAGATTGTTGATGCATGCAATAGAGATATGGTACTCAGGTTTATATTTATTATGATGATGATGATGACTGGTGCTGCCTAAGATCTCTTAGAAGATTGTTGATGCATGCAGTAGAGATATGGTACTCAGGTTTGTGATATTTATTATGATGATGATGATGATGACTGGTGCCCTCTTAGATCTCTTAGAAGATTGTTGATGCATGCAGTAGAGATATGGTACTCAGGTTTATGATATTTATTATGATGATGATGATGATGATGACTGGTGCTCTCTTAGATCTCTTAGAAGATTGCTGATGCATGCAATGGAGATGAGGTACTCAGCGTTATGATATTCATGATGATGATGATGATGATGAAGTCGAGAGTGATAATAGAATGCATCAAGATGATATGCATGTCATTCTATTTAAAATCATTTTTTACTCTACAATACCCATCTGAATGAAGATCTTGGAGGTCATGTCAGGGGAACTTGCTGATCAGTCAAGCAGCATCAAGGCTTCATATTTCTTGGTACGAGTGTGCTGTCTGTGTTCTGTATCTGTAATACGAACAGTTCCGAATGTCAATGTCAATAATATATGACCTATTTCTGAGTGCCATAAGAAAAGGGAAGTACCACCAAGGGAATGTTTGTGGTCTGTTTGTTAAATTCGAAATTTCTGATAACATGGTAAAGAAATTAAGCTAAATTTTAAAAGCTCACATCCAGTTGGCTCAAGTAGCCTTGCATCCTTCATTTAGATGCGAGCAAATGATCTGATTTGAATGCTCATGTTTGAGAGTGTGGACCATAGGATGTTGCTGACATTATTTGCTGCGTTTTATGTCTTGCAAGGTTGATGACCTTTGTGATGTAAATGGTGTGCAGTTAGGCCTATTGCCCTCTGTTGATGATGTTTGTATTAGACAGATATCTGGGTGACAATAGGGAAAAAATTATCAACTCCATATTGCACAGTCATGGCAGTTTTCATCAATAATAGTGATGATGATGATGACGATAAGGTGCAATTGTGCATATAGAGGGTGATAATATTCATGACCAGATATGCATTGCATGTGCCCATCATAATAACATGCATTATGATGTTTATGATGATGATTATGTTCATGATATGATGGTGATGTGCAGAATGTTTCCTGATGGTGATGAGGATAATACTTGTGGTTATGATAATTATGAAGATATTATTTGCTTATGTCGCAGCCCCACTTCTGTGGAATGCAATTCCTCACTGTCTCACTCAGATGCACTGAAGCTCTTGAAACATTTCAGACATTCAAAAACATACTTACATAATTACTCAGTATCATTGTCTTTCACATTTACACCAATAAAACTCTGAAAATCATATTGTTTTGTTTCATTGAATATATTCTAGCCATCTTAGCTTTACATACACTGAGTGACCCCAAGGCCAGACAATGCTTACAGTTTTACTTTGAGATATCTGAGGGAGAAAAACAATGAGCTTTCAAAAAAGTTTACCAATACAATAAGGAGGAGGCGACAAACGGGATCGAGTGGTCAGGCTCGCAGACTTGGTTGATGCATGTCATCAATCCCAATTGCGTGGATCAATGCTCATGATGTCAATCACTGGATTGATTGTCTGGTCCAGACTCAATTATTTACAGACCACCGTCATATAGCTGGAATATTGCTGAGTGCAGTGTTAAACAACAAACAAACAGTTGCAATCATGTCCAGTTTAAAAAAAGTAAACTGCTTTATGTCACTTCGGTGAAACCCACGAGCACGGGTATGGTGTTGACAAACCTAGAAATATAATCGGGGCGAACCGGGATTCGAACCCACAATCATAGGTTTCTGGCATGTCCAAGGGACGCAACTCTGCACAGCGAATCGCAGCGCCTTAGACGACTGGGCAAACCGGGGGCCCATAGGTCTATATGTTTTATAGTGGCGGTCGGGTAGCCTACTGGTTACAGCGTTCGCTCGTCACTCTGAAGACCCAGGTTCGATTCCTACATCGCTCTCTTGGTTGATGCATGTCATCGATCCCAATTGCGTGGATCGATGCTCATGATGTCAATCACTGGATTGTCTGGTCCAGACTCGATTATTTACAGACCGCAGTCAAATAGCTGGAATATTGCTGAGTGCGGTGTTAAACAACAAACAAACAAGAATATTGTCAAAAGCGGCGCGAAAGCATCCTCACTACACCACTCCGGTGTACCTTACACAAGATGACAACGGAGTTTTAAATAGGACAGGTCACGCACAATGCAATAGAGACTGCGGGTAGCGCCTATAGCTGACACGTACATAATCAGACATGACATACTTCGAGCTGGAAACTGATAGCAGGCGGCAGTGACCTGACTACTGCCCTGTCTACTGTGCTGTGCTCTGCGTAGAAAGTACTGGGCCCTCATCTATACCTCAGCCATGGCGCTCCTGCTTGGAATGGACTTGCCGACGGTGCTAGTATTTCTTATTGTATTTTGCATAGCCTATTATGTTATTTCCAAGCCTAAAAACCTGCCGCCCGGACCTCCTGTTATACCGTTCCTCGGCAGCCTGGATTTCCTGATGAAGGGGAACCGGATGGAGCAGTTCGCCCGCTATCACAAACAATACGGGAAGGTGTTCCGCATGTACGTCGGTGGCTACTTGGTGGTGGTTCTCAGTGGATTTGATGTGGTCCGTGACGCCTTCGTTACACAAGCTGATTGCTTCAGCCATCGGCCTAACTTTATGTGGTGGGTCAGTCAAATCAAAGCGGGTAAGTCGGGAACATTTTATGTGGAAATTAAAGAGGTTACGACATGCACATTTGATGTGGTGGGTCGGTCAAACCAACGAGAGTAAGTTGTGCATATGTCATCCACTGTATACTTAAGTCTTGCACATTTTATGTGGTTGGTCAGTCAAATCAAAGCGGGTAAGTCATCAACAATTTATGTCGAAATTAAAGAGGGTAAGCCGGGAACATTTACATTTTATGTGGAAACTACCCGTGAAGATCCCGGTTAGAATAGGTCTTCAGCAACCCATGATGGCCGTAAACGACGACTATGCTTGTCGTAAGAGGCGACTAACGGGATCGGGTGGTCGGGCTCGCTGACTTGGTTGATGTATGTCATCAATCCCAATTGCGTAGATCGATGCTCATGATGTCAATCACTGGATTGTCTGGTCCAGACTCGATTATTTACAGACCGCCCTCATATAGCTGGTATATAGCAATATAGTGCGGCGTTAAAATCAAACAAACAAAAATTTTTTTTATGGAAATTAGAGTCGTTAAGTCGTTCACATATTATGTGGTGGGTCAGTCGAATTACAGAGGGTATGTCGTGCACAATTTATGTGGAAATTAAAGAGGTTAAGACGTGCACATATTATGTGGTGGGTCAGTCAAATTAAAGAAGGTATGTCGTGCCAAGTTTATGTGGAAATTAAAGAGGTTAAGACGTGCACATTTTATGTGGTGGGTCAGTCAATTTAAAGAGGGTATGTCGTGCACAGTTTATGTGGAAATTAAAGAGGTTAAGACGTGCACATTTTATGTGGTTGGTCAGTCAAATCAAAGCGGGTAAGTCGTCAACATTTAATGTGGAAATTAAAGAGGGTAAGCCGGGAAAATTTACATTTTATGTGGAAACTACCCGTGAAGATCCCGGTAAGAATAGATCTTCAGCAACCCATGGTGGCCGTAAAAGACGACTATGCTTGACGTAAGAGGCGACGAACGGGATCGGGTGGTCAGGCTCGCTGACTTGGTTGATGTATGTCATCGTATCCCAATTGCGTGGATCGATGCTCATGATGTCAATCACTTGATTGTTTGGTCCAGACTCGATTATTTACAGACCGCCGTCATATAGCTGGTATATAGCAATATAGTGCGGCGTTAAAATCAAACAAACAAAAACATTATTTAAATAAGAGTCGTTAAGTCGTTCACATATTATGTGGTGGGCCAGTCAAATTAAAGAGGGTATGTCGTGCACAGTTTATGTGGAAATTAAAGAGGTTAAGACGTGCACATTTAATGTGGTGGGTCAGTCAAATTAAAGAGGGTATGTCGTGCACAGTTTATATGGAAATTAAAGAGGTTAAGACGTGCACATTTAATGTGGTGGGTCAGTCAAATTAAAGAGGGTATGTCGTGCAAAGTTTATGTGGTAATTAAAGAGGTTAAGACGTGCACATTTAATGTGGTGGGTCAGTCAATTTAAAGAGGGTATGTCGTGCACAGTTTATGTGGAAATTAAAGAGGTTGAGACGTGCACATTTTATGTGGTGGGTCAGTCAAATTAAAGAGGGTATGTCGTGCACAGTTTAAGTGGAAATTAAAGAGGTTAAGACGTGCATATTTTATGTGGTGGGTCAGTCAAACCAACGACAGTAAGTTGTACATATGTCATCCACTGTATACTTAAGATTTCCTTTGTTCATTAACGCCGCACTCAGCCCGTAAGTAATCGAGACAATCCAGTGATTGATGTCATGAGCGACGATCCACGCCGTCGGGGTACGATGACGCGCAATGAACCAAGTCACCGAGCCTGACCCCCCGATCTGTAAAGTCGGTGAGACTTCAGACAAACATAACCCAGAATCCCAACGGGACAACCCAAAGGAGCTGACTACTTTTTATCGGGTTGTCATATGTGAACTGACATTTTGTATAGTTGTTCGTGAAGCCAACCACATGATTGCCTGACTCGACAGGCATTCACTACTTGTGTACAACTTAATGTTTACCCAGTGGGTAATACCATAGATATTGCCAATGAAAGGGACTGACCATTTGATAAATCTGGGGGAGAATCCTGGCATTTTTTCTGGAGATTGGATATGTTTTAAGTTACAGCTGCAAAACAAGATATTTTTTAAATTAAAACTATGAGCCTATATATTATTTTGTAATTTTTGAGCCAGACAAGTTCTTTTTTTCCAAGTCTGAAGCATCATTAATTTTTCAAGAATTTTCAGTGCCAAGAATATCGATAAAACCCCAGACCCCCGTCCCAGGATATCAGATGGTCGGTCCCGTAGTTGTCCCTTCCCATCACTTCCGGATAAAACACAGATACGAAAAGAGTCTGTTATTGATAAGCACAGGTGCTCTAAATGGATTATCTACGGTACGTTATATGACCTTGAACAGCGGCTTCATGTGTCCTCAGTAATAGGGGAGTCGTGTGTGTCGGAGTCCAAAGGTACAAAGCGTATCGTAACACACTCAGTGTTCGTTAACAGTTACAACATACGACTGCAGTTTATCAGTGTGAAGATAGTGAGTGAGTGAGTATAGTTTTACGCCGCTTTTAGCAATATTCCAGAAATATCACGGCGAGAGGCACCGGAAATGGTCTTGACACATTGTTTGTTTGTTTGTTTGTTGTTTAACGCCGCACTCAGCAATATTCCAGCTAAATGACGGCGGTCTGTAAATAATCGTGTCTGGACCAGACAATCCAGAGATTGACATCATGAGCATCGATCCACACAATTGGGATACGATAACATGCATCAACCAAGTCAGCGAGCCTGACCACCCGATCCCATTAGTCGCCTCTCCCGACAAGCATAGTCACCTTTACCGGCAAGCATGGGTTGCTGAAGACCTACTCTATTCTACTCTTCACGGGTCCTTCACACATTGTACATTGTGGGGTATCGAAACTGGGTCTTCGGCGTGACGAGCAAACGCTTTATCCAATAGATTACCCTATCCTAGTGCGAAGATAATACACGTCTTGTGCGAGGCAGAAATGAGAACGGGTACGCAAACACACTCACACTCGCATTAATTTCCTTCCAAGGGTAAAAGTCGCATTAATTTCCTTCCAAGGGTAAAAGTGTGGAGATGTGAAATGAGATCTAACATCGCGTTCAAAACTATTGCACTTATATAACGACGTACCTGGATGCTTGGATAACCTGGATGCTTGTACCTGGACTAATGCCGGAGTTACAGTGCTAGCTCACTGAGATACCATGCCGCAGTTTAACCTGAATACCCCACTCAGACACAGTATACTGACTACGAGCCGACCAGTCCTTGTTTTAGCCCCTTAATGTCAAGCGCCAGGCAGGGTAACAACAAGTACCATATTTGAACGTCTTTTGGTATGAATCCCGACCTTCCACTTTCCGGGCCTACGCTTTACCACTAGACCACGGAGGCAGTCCGCCTCAACTAGAAAGACTTGACATGGATACCCCTACCACACACATTACTGACTCCGAGCCGACCAGTCCTTTTTATCTCAATAATACTGAACACCACATACTATGCTTTTAACGTCTTTCCGCAACGGCTTTCCGCAATCATTCACTCACTCAGTCACCATTTCTAGGGTCCCCCGCCGTGATATTATTGGAATACTGCAAAAAGCGGCGTAAAACCTCTCACTCACTCATGTATGATACCCATTTCTGGTGCCCCCCCCCCCCCCGCTGTGATATTGTTGGAATACTGCAAAAAGCGGCGTAAAATCTCATTCACTCACTCACTCACTCACTCATGTATGATACCAATTTCTAGAGCCACCCGCTGTGATATTGTTGGAATACTGCAAAAAGCGGCGTAAAATCATACTCACTCACTCACCATTTCTGGTGTCCCCCCGCTGTGATATTGTTGGAATACTGCAAAAAGCGGCGTAAAATCTCACTCACTCTCACTCACTCATGTATGATACCATTTCTAGAGCCCCCCGCCGTGATATTGTTGGAATACTGCAAAAAGCGCGTAAAATCATACTCACTCACTCACTCACCATTTCTGGTGTCCCAAGCTGTGATAGTGTTGAAAAGCGGCGTAAAATCTCACTCACTCTCACTCACTCATGTATGATACCATTTCTAGAGCCCCCCGCCGTGATATTGTTGGAATACTGCAAAACGCGGCGTAAAATCTCACTCACTCACTCACCATTTCTGGTGTCCCCAGCTGTGATAGTGTTGAAAAGCGGCGTAAAATCATACTCTAAATCATTCACTCACAGGTATCTTCATGAGCAGCGGCCAGGCATGGAAGGACTTAAGGAGGTTCAGCCTTCAGACCATGAGGGACTTTGGGATGGGGAAGAGTAGCGTAGAGGACAAGGTGAAGGACGAGGTCAACGCCATCCTCACCATCCTTTCAGAGAGTGATGGAAAGCGGTTCCATTTCCACGACTTCATGGACGTAGCTACCGGCAACATCATCTGCAGCCTCATCTTCGGCGAGAGGTGAGTTGGAGTCTCCACATTCGGAGTGAATGAATCTTCATCGCAATACCCAACTCACTCACTCACTGATATTGTTGAATATTTCAACAATATCAGTGTGTGAGTGAGTTGGGTTTAACGCCGCTGTTAACATTATTCCAGTTATATCGCGGCGTGTCAGCTTAATGTTGGAGGAAAGCCCCAAGTGATGCAGGTCTTAGATGTTTACCACTTTGGTGAAACCCACGAGCACGGGTATGGTGCTGACAAACCTAGAAACATAATCGGGGCGAACCGGGATTCGAACCCACAATCATAGGTTTCTTGCGTGACCAAGGGACGCAACTCTGCACAGCGAATCGCGGCGCCACCCGTGCCCCCTCAGCAATGTCATGGCTGGGGAGACCAGGGCCCACTTGCACATAGTGATCTTAGCGCCACGACTGTCGTAAGACTACGTTAAAGAATGGGAGTTATGATCGTCTTAGCGCTAAGATCGCTTTGTGCAAGTGAACCCGGAAATGCGCTTCCCACGTTGTACCCATGTGGGGAATCGAATCCGGACATTGGGCGTGACGAGCGGTCGCTTTAACCACAAGGCTACCCCGATGCCCGTCGATATTTGGAACATTGGAAAAGTTTGTTTTTAAGAAATAATGTTTACAGAACCACAGTGGGGGTAAAATTTAACCGTAATTAATTAGAACAAAAACGAACGAGGAACAACGAATACAAGACTATGAATATTAGTGTCGAGCTGCAGATGAGTGGTCCTTTATTCTAAACGTTATTCTGAATTATTTATTACAAGGTGAGGTGAGGTGAGGTGAAATGGGGTTTAACGTCGCGTCTAAGATTATTGCACTTATATAGCGACGTGCATGTACGTGTGTGTGTGTGTGTGGCTGCTTGTACTAGTCCGGACTGATGCCGATTTATAGTGCTGGCTCACTGAGATACCATGCCGCAGTTTAACATGAATACCCCACTCAGACACAGTATACTGACTCCGAGCCGAATAGTCCTTGTTTTAGCCCCTTAATGCCGAGCGCCAGACAGGGTAACAACAAGTACCATCTTTTAACGTCTTGGTATGACACGGCCGGGCATCGAACCCCGGACCTTCCGCTCTCCGGGCGGACGCTCTACCTCTAGACCACGGAGGCAGTTTCTTAATAACTGATTCTGGACCAGACAAAAGAGTGGTGGCGTCACCAATTGGTTAGAATAGCTCCCCACGATCCACTGCTGATCGACCAAGGCAACTAAAATCGACCAGGTTGTCATGCCATGTTTACGTAAAATACGGGTATACGTTTTTCTTGATCTTGGGAACTCGACAGTCTATGACAAAAATCATTATTTTCTTCAAAACAATATTTGTGTGTGCATGTTCATCGAATGATCGAAAAATAAATAAAATACATTTATTGACCAAATCATCTGTGACACGAGAAACCCAATGCTTGCACTGAAGTCCTTGTTGAAATTAATATCCGACTGTAGTGTAACATTCCACTTGACTGAAAATGATGTATAAATAAAACTATAGCATGAGATCGTCACGCTTTTTGAAAACTCAATAGAGGGATGAAAAGATGAGTGAAAAAATATTGGTAACCCAATGAAAAATGCAATAACCTAATAAAAATAGAAACCTTCAATGTGAAAACTCAATTGCTCAAAAAGTTATCTGGAGCTCTGAGTTGAACTATGTATCTGGTGTATTTCTCAAAGTAAAGAAAGAAGCTGAGGATTTCACACCATGATTTTGTCATCTGATGTCAATAATGTGATGTGAGATGGTGTTGTCAGGTCCATGAATAATTATGACAGTGTGAGAGGCACCTACGCTTGTCGTAAGAGGCGACTAACGGGATCGGGTGGTCAGGCTTGCTGACTTGGTTGATGCATGTCATCGTATCCCAATTTTGGATCGATGAACATGAGCTCAATCGTCATAGAGCCGCCGTCATATAGCCGGAATATTTCGGCTAAACAATAAACGAACAAACAAACAAACAAAGAAAACATATTTTGTAATTTCAGTGGGACTGAATAACAAATATGAACCTCTTTCTCCCCCCAGGTACATAACTCGTGAAGACCCGGGTTAGACTAGGTCTTCAGCAACCCCTGCTTGTCCCCTCCCCTTCCTCCTCCCCCCTCCCCCGAAAAATGCCGATTTATGGTGCTAACCCACTGAGATACCATGCCGAAGTTTTAATATTTAATACCCCTCTCAGACACAGTATACTGACTACGAGCCAACCACTCCTTGTTTTAATGCCGAGCGCTAGACAGGGTAACAACAAGTACCATGTTTTCACGTCTTTTAGGGATCGAACCCCCGACCGTCCACCCTCCGGGCCCGGGCCGACGCTCTACCACAAGACCACGGACCAACGCAATTGAAAAACAACAGTGGTTGTAGTTTTAACACACAGACTGTGTTGGCTCCAATGCAACTCTAGCTGGGCCTACTTCACCACCGGTTGTAACCTGTTCCCAATTCGTTCATTATATCCATACAACTATTATTGGGAACTAATATCTCTTACAATTTGGAAATTTTAAGTTATGTGCAAGTATCCCCTATTTTATTTGAAGAGTATATATTTTCCGGAACTCCCCCGGGACTCCACTGATAGGTGTTTCTGTTTTTGACACTGTAGATATGACTACCACGATGAGAAGTTTCATGAACTGATGCGTCTCCTTAACGACGTGGTCAAGTCACCAGGAAGTCTCAACCCTTATTATGCCATACCATTACTGAGGATGCTCCCATCAACGCAACAGGTATTTAGTCGTTATTCGCTTGACTCATTTGATTTGGTCGAACATGGACGCACTTTTGAAATAATTTCCTCTGTGAGGTGAAATTGTTTTGTTTTTTAATATTTAATACCCCTCTCAGACACAGTATACTGACTCCGAGCCGACCAGTCCTTGTTTTAGTCCCTTAATGCCGAGCGCCAGACAGGGTAACAACAAGTACCATTTTTGGTATGACGCGGCCGGGGATCGAACCCCGGACCTTCCGCTCTCCAGGCTCTACCACAAGACCACGGAGGCGGCCAATTTCCTTTGTAGTAATTTGTGATTAATTGGATTGAGATCGACCATGGACTCTCTTTTAAAATAATTTGTTCTTTTAATAATCTGTTTGCTTGTTTGTTGTTTAACGCCGCACTCAGCAATATTCCAGTTGTATGACGGCGGTCTGTAAAAAAAAAATAATCGAGTCTGGACCAGACAATCCAGTGATTGACAACATGAGCATCGATCCACGCAATTGGGATCAATGACATGCATCAATCAAGTCAGCGAGCTCGACCACCCGATCCCGTTAGCCGCCTTTTACGACAAGCATAGTCGCCGTTTATGGCAAGCATGGGTTGCTGAAGACCTATTCTACCCTGTGATTAATTGGATTAGGACCCACCATGGAATGTTTTTAATAAGAAATTGTTATTCATTGGGTTTTTAAAAATAATTTGTTTGTAAATAAATTGTATAATTTCTTATGAATATAGAAAGGGTTTTGTCGCTTTTATTTATGTTACACGTGATCCAGAGTTCACAATTCCCATCAATACAAGACGATTGTGATGAAAACCCTATATCAACAGTTTTAACTCTGACTTGGTTGCTGAAAATATGTTCAGTGTCGTTTGTGCAAACACATCAGTGAGAAAATCATATTACCATGAGTGTTAATAAGATTATTTTGCACATGAACTGTAAATAAAAAGCGACAAAATCTTTCCCAAAATCGTAAGAAATATCTGCCAAAACAGGGTCCATTGTACGATTCCGACTATATCACGAGCAGATGTTTGTGCATCACCCTCAAATAGTGATGACACCAGGGCCCACTTGCACAAAGCGATCTTAGCACTAAGACTATTGTAAGCCTATGTTAAAGTATAGGAGTTAAGATCATCTTAGCGCTAAGATCGGTTTGTGCAAGTGGGTCCTGGTGTTCTCGTCCACGCACGCCAGTTTCTCTTTCCTCCAGTTCCAAGTTGGTCAAGCCATAACGTTCGTTGTACATGTAGCGTTATATACTTAGCAGAAAGGGTTAAATTTTTAACTTGGATGGACTGAATTATTTTAAACAAAAAACAAAAAAAACCTTTTGTGAACAAAGAGTTTTTGCATAATTTTTTTTTATGTTTGTGACGGTTGCCACCGGAGGAGCAGGATACTGTAACATTTTCGCGAACACCTGGTGTCATCACTATGTAACAGTGATTCATTAACACGTGCTAATGATATGGTCGGAATCATACAATCGACTCCTCTTTTAGCAGGGATTTATACGACCATGGTAAGGGTTTTGTCGCCTTTATTCGAAATAAACATACATTGGAATGTATACGTCATGGGTGGCCCAGTCGTCTTAGGCGCCGCGATTCGCTGTGCAGAGTTGCGTCCCTTGTGCACGCCAGAAACCTATGATTATGGGTTCGAATCCCGGTTCGCCCTGATTATGTTTCTAGGTTTGTCAGCACCATACCCGTGCTCGTGGGTTTCACCGAAGTGGTAAACGTCTGAGACCGGCATCACTTGGGGCTTTCCTCCCACATTAAGCTGACACGCCGTGATATGACTGGAACACTGTTAAAAGCGGCATTAAACCCAACTCACTGACTCACTCAATTTTTCATTACGGAAATATTTAAAACTCGAACTCAAATGTACTGCTTTTCTACATGTGTGAAAGTCTTGGACGACAGATCAGTAAACTAATGTAAATGGTAACTGATTTATGTCGTCAATCAATTACAGAAAGCCCGAGTGTCTCTCGGCCACATGAAGCGACTGTGTGAGTTTGTCAAGGGCGTCGTACAAGAGCACGAACAGTCGTATGACCCCAACAACATCCGTGACTTTGTGGATCTGTACATTCAGATGCGTGACGGCGAGGGACAGACCAACAAAGCCTACAGCCGTAAGACATGTATTATGTAGTCTCAAAATACAAATCTTTTACCCTCACACGATGTCTCCACGTGTAGAGCCGACAGGGTCTCTGGGGTGGTCGCTTCAGATGAGAGGTGAGGTGAAAAGGTGTTGAACGTCGCGTCCAATATTATTGCACTTATATAGCGACGTGCATGTTAGTGTGTGTGGCTGCTTGTTCTAGTCAGGACGGATGCCGATTTATAGTGCTAGCCAACTGAGATACCATGCCGCAGTTTAACATGAATACCCCACTCAGACACTCCGAGCCGACCAGTCCTTGTTTTAGCCCCTTAATGCCGAGCGCCAGACAGGGTAACAACAAGTACCATCTTTTAACGTCTTTTGGTACAAATTTGACCTTTGTAAGGGTCTTGCTATATGTTATCATTATAAGGACTAGTGGTCTAAAAATGTTAGTTTCTATCGCTGTAAACCCTGTTTCACCTCACCTCACCTTATGACCAATTAGCTTCTTATGACCAGCATAGTTAGTGACGTGCATGCACGTATGTGTGCGTGTGTGAGGCTGCTTGTACTAGTCTGAACTAATGCCGATTTTATAGTGCTAGCCCACTGAAATACCATGCCGCAGTTTAACATGAAGACCTCACTCAGACACAGTATACTGACTCCGAGCCGCCCACTTTTTAGCCCTTTAATGCCGAGCGCAAGGCAAGGTAACAACAAGTACCTTCTTTTAACATCTTTTGGTATGACGCGGCCGGGGATCGAAGCCCGGACCTTCCGCTCTCCTGGCGGGCACTCTACCACTAGACCACTGAGGCGGTCTTGTCACATGATACTTGGCGAACTGTTCGAATCATGTACCAGACACACCAGATACTGATACAATGGTCCCCGACTTCGTCATACCAAAAGACGTTAAAAGATGGTACTTGTTGTTACCCTGTCTGGCGCTCGGCATTAAGGGGCTAAAACAAAGACTGGTCGGCTCGGAGTTAGTATACTGTGTCTGAGTGGGGTATTCATGTTAAACTGCGGCATGGTATCTCAGTGAGCTAGCACTATAACTCGGCATCAGTCCGGACTAGTACAAGCAGCCACACAAACACACACACGTAGATGCACGTCGCTTTATAAGTGCAATAATCCTGGACGCAACGTTAAACCCCATTTCACCTCACCTACTAATACAATGAGAAACCTGCCACGCCGTCGGTATTCGATGACAGGCAATTAACCAAATCACTAAGACCTACAACCCCGTCCTTTCAGTCGCCTCGTTGCTTCGGACTTATTCTAATCCGGAATCCCAACGTCTTAATCTAATAACTAAAGTGAAAATATATGATTTGGGTAAAATCGTCACTATTGTTCAGATAAAATATATCCGACAAACAAGTCTTGAACTTACGCACTTAGCAGTACGGTTTGTATCCATCGCTTTGTTGAGCGATTGTCCTCCAAATTTTTCCAAATAGCGGGATTTTTTTTTCCAGATTAATATTGTCAAAATTTTCCATTCAATTTCCCTACACTACTCCAAAGAGTTACACACAAAGAGTCATATGGGCCACCTACCACATGCTTGCTCCGTACGGCTGAAGCAATAAGTACAATTTGAAACTGTTGTAATATTAAGAACGTAGCAGTACCACCCCCACCCCCACCCAACCCAATCCCCACCCCCACCCCCACCCCATGCACATACATCCAGCGGAGCTATGTTTCTGTTACGAGAACTATATAAGTCCAACAAAAAAAGGAAATATTTCTCGTGCACCGGCGCGTCACTTTAAATCCTGTTTGTAAGGCATTTGTATTGCTAATAGAAAAATTTAAATTCAAGTTTCTGTTTATAACATAAGTGACATTAAATTAAAAGAGGAAAATTATATGTGATCCATGTGTGCCCAATTGACTTTGTTGGTATTATTGGTGGGTTAAAAATAAAAGAGTTCATCCCAAGTCACTGTTGTTTTCAAGACCTAAATTCTAAATTCTCCCTCCCTTCCCACTTTTTGAGGAAAAATGTCCTGAGGATTATTTTATGCAGCCTGAGCTAAGAACGGAAACCTAATTAACCCACTTTCCTTTAAAGTTACTCGATATATCGACAGTCCGTTTGTCTCGAAATACGGTTAACTCGATATAGTGTAGCTGGTCTTCGAGATGAAGATGTTTTACTGTCATATATATGTTTGTGATAAGAATAGAGTCAACTCTGTTTTTGTTTTTTATTTTCCTCTGCATAAAGTATAATAAAGTATTTAATATTTCTGTTGCACAGTCGAAAACTTTTTGCGTCTCATCGTTGACCTGTTTCTGGCTGGCACGGAAACATCGTCGACATCAGTGAACTGGGCCCTGCTGTACATGATGAAGTACCCAGACATACAGAAAAAATGTCAAGAGGAAATTGATAACGTAAGCGGTTACCCTACCCATAGGTGTTACATGATCGAGTGTCATAGGTGAGGTGAGGTGAAATGGGGATTAACGTCGCTTTTAACAGTGTTCCAGTTATGTCACGGCGTGTCAGCTTAATGTGGGAGGAAAGCCCGATGTGATGCAGGTCTCAGGCGTTTACCACTTCGGTGAAACCCACGAGCACGGGTATGGTGCTGACAAACCTAGAAACATAATCGGGGCGAACCGGGATTCGAACCTACAATCATAGGTCCCAAGGGAAACAACTCAGCACAGCGAATCGCGGCGCCTTAGACGACTGGGCCACCTGTGCCCCCCTGGCATATACGGAACACAGAGACGTATTGATGAAGGCACTAGGCTCTATACCGCCCAAGGGTTGACCATTTGAAAAAATATATAACCCAAGTACGTCCAGAGAACTACGCACTATGCGATTTATGGCATTAAGAGGTGAGGTGGTGAAATGGGGTCTTACTTACATAGCGACGTGCATGCACGGGCGTGTGTGGCTGCTTGTACTAGTTCGGACTAATGACAATGTTATAGTGCTAGCCCACTGAGATACCATGCCGCAGTTTAATCTGAATACCCCACTCAGACACAGTATAATGACTCCGAGCCGACCAGTCCTTGTTTTAGCCCCTTAATGCCGATCGCCAGGCAGGGTAACAACATGTACCATCTTTTAACATCTTGTCGTATGACGCGGCCCGGACCTTCCGCTCTTCGGGCGGACGCACTACCACTAAACCACGGAGGCGTTCTACGGCATCATGACGTTTCTAGCAGTATCCCCTCTGTACGTATCTCAATGCAACAGAAGAGAATCCTGGTTCATTCCTACATAAGGTTAAGACACGTGCATTTGTTACTGCAAGAGTCGCCTTGTTTTATTGGGGACACGGTTGGCCATGTAGTATTTGGCGACTCCATGCATGTGTTGAGATACTTCCCCACCACGTACCAGGATTCGCTGAATATAGGTTCGATTTCCAGATTCGCCCTGTAACGATCATAAGTTCGTGAGGAGTATACTGTCCTCGTTGCAAATGGTTTCGCCAGGCGGCAATATTCTATATCACTTTTCTTTCATGTTGAGCTAGACCCGTGAAGATTCCGGGGAAGAATAGGTCTTCAGCAACCCATGTTGCCGTAAAAGGTGACTATGCTTGTCGTAAAAGGTGACTATGCTTGTCGTAAAAAGGCGACCAACGGGATCGGGTGGTCAGGCTCGCTAACTTGGTTGATGCATGTCATCGATCCCAATTGCGTAGATCGATGCTCATGATATTAATCACTGGAATGTCCGGTCCAGACTCGATTATTTACAGACCGCCTTCATATAGCTGGAATATTGCTGAGTTCGGCGTAAAACAACAAACCAACCAAAAACCAACCGATTGTGTGGGTCGATGCGCATAATATCAATCACAGGATTGTCTGGTCCAGACTTGATTATTTACAGACCGCCGTCACATAGCTGTAATATTGGTGATTGCGGCGTTCAACATCAAGAAAACAAATAAATCAAAAGGGAGACTTACACAAACTATTGTCATATGTTAACCCTCCGTACACTTTCACTTCGCAGAATTGTAGCAAATCGTAGATATCTAGCTGTTGCGTTTTGGTGAGACGGAGATATCGGCCATTGAGTGCGACGTTAAACAACAAACAAACACACAAACAAATCATATTGAGCTGACATATACCATGATATAACTGAACCTTTTATGTGAGTATGGTTTTACGCCGCTTTTAGCAACAGTTCAGCAATATCATGGCGTGAGACACCAGAAATGGACTTCACCAAATGTACCCATGTGGGGAACGAACCTTGGTGTTCGGCGGGACGAGCGAACGCTTTAACCACAGGACCACCCCAGCGCCCCACTTATATACAGACCAAAGCTTTGAAGCATTCGCTTACGTTTCAGAATATCGGCCGAGGGAGAATGATCACGTTCTCTGACAGAGCTAACCTGGCTTATGTGGAAGCAACCATTAATGAAGTATTGAGACTTTCTCCAGTGGGTATGTTGATACATTGCTTACTCTGGTCTTTGGTTCCTTTATTACACTGTAATTCTGTAACACGAATGAGTGAGTGAGTGAGTTGGGTTTAACGCCGCTTTTAACAGTATTCCAGTTATATCGCGGCGTGTCAGCTTCATGTGGGAGGAAAGCCCGAAGTGATGCAGGTCTCAGACGTTTACCACTTCGGTGAAACCTACGAGCACAGGTATGGTGCTGACCAACCTAGAAACATAATCGGGGCGAACAGGGATTCGAACCCACAACCATAGGTTTCTGGCGTGCCCAAGGGACGCAACTCTGCACAGCGAATCGCGGCGCCTTAGACGACTGGGCCACCCGTGCCCCCTAATTATAAGAGGGATACGTGAAATCAAACATTTGAATTCATTTACCGATTTATAACAGCTTTTGCAACATAATGATATTTATGCTGAAAGGTTTTGAAATAATGTTCTTATTACATTACGAACTAACGAGGGGAAAATAAGATATTGTTGTATAGTCCAGTGTGTCTTTCTTGCAGTTCCATTCTTCATCCCACACAGTACAAATGCCGACACCACTCTTGCTGGTTATAACATCCCCAATGAAACCATCGTCCTCGTCAACGTCCTCTCCGTCCACAAAGATCCCAAGTACTGGGACGATGTAGATGAATTCAAACCGGAGAGGTTCTTGGACGAAAAGGGCAAACTCAAGAAAATAGATGCTTTTATTCCATTTTCTATTGGTAAGTTTTCATTTTAACAAATTATTAAGAAATAAACGATGGGTGGGAGTTGTTTATCTTACAATAAAACACCGAAGGGAGAATAAACCATGAGGGGCGAGTTGTTTATCGTACAATAAAACACAGCGTTTTATTGTACGATAAACAACTCCCACGAGTCGATTATTTCTTATATGCTTTGGTTTGGTTTGTTGTTTAACGCCGCGCTCAGCAATATTCCAGCTATATGACGGCGGTCTGTAAATAATCGAGCTATGACGGCGGTCTGTAAATAATCGAGTCTGTACCAGTCAATCCAGTGATTGATATCATGAGCATCGATCCACGCAAAAGGAATATGACATTCATCAACAAAGTCAGCGAGCCAGACCAAAAAATCCCATTAGTCGCCCCTTACGACAAGCATAGTCGCCTTTTACGGCAAGCATTGGTTGCTGAAGACAACTCACTCACTTACTCTTACTAAGTGCGCCGTCATATAGCTGGAGTGCGGCGTTAAACAGCAAACTAAGAAAAACAAACCAAAAAACCAAAACCTGTTTGGAATGCCAAGACAACAAAGAAACTTTCATTAAGTCTCCCCCAACGATGTAGCTACTTCATGGAGTTTTATTTAATGACATTCCACTGTGTATGCAAGTGCTTGTTTCATTAAAGGGCCACGTGTTTGTGCTGGAGAGACCTTGGCGAGGATGGAGGTACTTATGTACTTCGCCAATATGCTACAGAACTTCACCTTCAGAAAGCCAGACGGTGACACACTCAACTTCAAAGGATTCATTGGTGCTACATATTTTCCCCTTCCTTATGAACTTATTGCTGAGAAAAGATGAAGACATCGTGCACTACTCTAAATATTTGTAAGCCCCCAACTATAACCATGGTTGTTTTTGTTTGTTTGTTTGTTTGTTGTTTTACGCCGCACAAAGCAATATTCCAGCTATATGATGGCGGTCTGTAGATAATCGAGTCTGGACCAGACAATCCAGTGATTAATATCATGAGCATCGATCCGCAATTGGGATACGATGACATGCATCAACCAAGTCAGCGAGCATGACCACCGATCCCGTTAGTCGCCTCTTACGACAAGCTTATCACCTTTTACGGCAAGCATGAGTTGCTGAAGACCAATTCTACCCCGGAATCTTCACGGGTCTGTAGCTTGTTTGTTCCCAGAAGAAATATCTACTAAATATAATAATTATCTCAGTTCGTTTGGTACCATATTAAAAACGGGGATTTGGAATCATGACGTTATAGTTGTGGTTTGTTGTTTATCGTCCAAAATTGGCTCCCACAGGAGATATCGCTTGGGTGAGATCAAGCGATATCTACACTGTAGATATCGCTGCAATGAAATTGCATCACAATGCATTGCAAACCATTGTGACGTCATTGGTTACCATGACGTCACAATCAAATGACATCACTAATGGCTCTGCTACTGAAGCTGTAAGCAGTACTTTTTACACTTAAGACACTGCATATTACTGTCTACAAACTAAAAAGTTGGAAGAATGATGTTGGATGATAAATAAAATCTCACCCTCGTGTCTTTTGATATCAAATATATCAACACTCGTTGATAAAAGTGGAAAAAAATCCTCGGCGAGCCTCGGAGTTTTCCCACTTTTATCAACTCGTTATTGATATATTTGATATCAAAAGACACTCGGGTGAGATTCTCTATTTAACGCCGTACTCAGCAATATTACAGCTATATGACGGTGGTCTGTGAATAATCAACATAAGTACAATAATCTTCGACACAATGCTAAACCAGCGATAGAAACTGGCAATAGTCCTATAAGTCCTTGCCAAACTGCCCAATAGTAAGGAATCCTAAGGACAAGTACAAATTTGCCATTTGATTCTTTGTTGTTTAACGCCGCACCCAACAAATATTCCAGGTATATGACGGCGGTCTGTAAAATCCAGTGAGTCTGGACCAGACAATCCAGTGATTGACATCATGAGCATCGATCCACGCAATTTGGATTGATGACATGCATCAACCAAGTCAGCGAGCCTGACCACCCGATCCCGTTAGTCGCCCTTTAAGACAAGCATGGGTTGCTGAAGACCTGTTCTACCCCGGATCTTCATGGTAAGAAGTGTGGAATATATACTCTACAAGAGTTCGAACGTTCTTGGGAGGACACCAAACATCAACATGTGTCGCGCTACATTAACTATTAACATCGTGTATTCCTAAGCATTTAAAAACACACTGGAGGCAGATAATGCTGTCCTTCTAGGTAGTGTATACACATGATGTATTAATTGATGTAGACACATATTGGTCTAACGATCTTCATCAATACTTCTTTGAGCTGCCAAGTAAATTTGTATAGAGTGGAATCAATACTCAAGATAGATCAGTGTACAGTTTATTCCACGGATAAGGGAGACCTTCAAAACCAAAAAAGGAAAACAAATATACAATGAATATACAGATCATCACGATACGGTTTTGTCCTTGCAGCAACAGCATGAACAACAAAATGTTTGTTTGTTTGTTGTTTACTCTCAAGATCGTATACAATATACCCAGACGGAATTAAAAGAGGGATAACATATTAACATTTACATATGGGCGCTACCTTATCAGTTTCTATAGAAGTAATACCGTTGTCAACAATAGTGGTGAAGTATCGTCAATGATGACTTTCTTATAAAAACAACCCAGTTTAACTTTTGTGGGACTTTTCAGTGGACGTCCCTTCCAAATAAGAATTCAGAAAAAGACCAATTATGATGACGTCACGCTATTGTTATTGCAGTCAGGAATTCACTGGCCATTCTGGTAATATCAAACAAGTATATCTGACGCAACTATTGTTTAAATCAGAGAAATCACTCAAATCTTCTGATTCCGGAATTTGAATCAACTGATTCTCATTCATGATTTCTCCATTAAAGATTTGGAAGAGTGTCCTACGACCCTCGCTCTACAGTCCTGTGATCAGTGTTTCAGCATTCAGGTGAAGGTGAGGTGAAATTGGGTTTAACGTCGCGTCCAAGATTATTGCACTTATATAGCGACGTGCATGCACGTGTATGTGTGTGTGTGGCTGCTTGTACTAGTCCGGACTGATGCCGATTTATAGTGCTAGCTCACTGAGATACCATGCCGCAGTTTAACATGAATACCCCACTCAGACACAGTATACTGACTCCGAGCCGACCAGTCCTTGTTTTAGCCCCTTAATGCCGAGCGCCAGACAGGGTAACAACAAGTACAATCTTGTAACGTCTTTTTGTATGACGCGGCCCGGGATCGAACCCTGGACCTTCCGCTCTCCGGGCGGACGCTCTACCACAAGACCACGGAGGCGGTCTTCAGCATTCAGGGCCTCAGTGAATCTTTCTTAGACATGGTGAGGTTATGTTCCCGTGTTGTTTGACCTGCCTATGCATGTGTTTGTGACGGGTGCCACCAGTAGGGCAGGATGCGCTTACCCTCTCGCGAGCAAGTGGTTGATAGTAATTCAAAATGACATGCTGATAAAGTTGGAATACTACAATAGACTCTTATTTTAGCAGAGATTTCTTTTGATTATGGAAAGGGTTTAGTCACTTTTATAAACATTTTTCATAGAGGGCGGTCGGGTAGCCTAGTGGTTAAAGCGTTCGCTCGTAACGCCGAAGACCCGGGTTCGATTCCCGACATGGGTACAATGTGTGAAGTCCATTTCTGGTGTCACCCGCCGTGATATTGCTGGAATATTGCTAAAAGCTGCGTAAAACCATACTCTCACTCACTCACTCATTTCATAGAATATTTAGCAATGGTTGCTTTGAACACACACTGCCGTTTAGAAAGTGGTCAAATGTAACAAATCTTATATTTGGGATAACACTTTCTGAGTAAAGTACAGATTCTCGTTCGTTTTGGTTACTTTTCTGATTATTGGTTTGAAGCTGCTGAAGAGTCGCCCTTTGAATGTCCATAATAATGCCAATTCTGAAGATTTTTTAAAACCAATTTACCATCTATAGTCAGGAAAATAACTACGTATGTGAATAGAGATGTGTGATAAAATCTTCGAATAACAGTCGGGTTTCAGAAAGGACAACAGAGAATGTTTGATGATATATTCAATGCTTTATGCAGTTATCGAGAAATATTTACATAGGGTAATATGAAAAATGTGTGTGGATAGATTTCCGAAAGGCGTATGATACCGTCAGACGAAAGATATGCATGCATGCATACTGACTCGGGTATATTTTCTACTAATGAAGGATACAATAATATTGTTGAAATAAATGATTAAAAACAAAAGATATTGTACTATGTAATGTTATGGGTGCGAAATATGTGGAAGTCAGAAAGGTTACACTTACTTGCCTGCACAACAGATGTGAATAAAAAAATAAAAAACACCAAACAGTGCTGTTCTTGTCGAATGTGGATATTTTCCATTCTACCATGAATTTGGGACAGATTCGATTCAGAGGTGTCATATCTCAATAACGTCTTCTGATTGGTACATCCGATTTGATGGCCGGAAATTAATATTTATAGAAAAGTATTTCTTCTTAGTCATTTTCGGTTGTCATTTGACATCAAATAAAGTGTACAATTTTAAGTATGACAAAAAACGAGATAAAAACTTATCAGTCCAAGATATCAGTATTTAGCTCATAAAGGAATCTATGGAACATTGCACTGTTTGTTTGTTTGTTTGTTTGTTTAACGCCGCACTCAGAAATATACCAGTTATATGACGGCGGTCTGTAAATATATCGAGTTTGGATCAGGCAGTCCTGTGATTGATATCCTGAGCAGCGATCCACGCAATTGGTATACGATCATGCATCAACCAAGTCAGCAAGCCTGACCACCAGATCCGGTTAGTCGCCTCTCACGACAAGCATAGTCGCCTGTAACGGCAAGCATGGGTTGCTGAAGACCTATTCTACCCCGGATCTTCACGGGTGCATTGGCATATTGAGTGAAGGAGAGAGTTGGGTTCAACGCCGCTTTTAGCAATATTTTTAGCAATATAACGGCGGACACACATTGTATGGGGAATTGAACAGGTGCCTTCGGCGGGAAGGGCAAACGCTATATCCACCTGGCTATAGCGCCGCATAGTTAGGGGCCGACCATTTGATAATCTCGGGGGGTATCTTGGATTTTATCGAAAAACATTACTTGTTCCTGCAAATTCTTGAAGAAAATAATTATGCTTCAGATTACGAAAAAGGAACTTGTCTGAAACAATAATGACATTGGGGCAAGATGTTTTTCTTTAGACTCATAGTTTTAATGAAAAAATATCTTGTTTTGCAACTGTAACTGAAAACATATCTAATATCCAGAATAAATCCCCCAAAATATCAAATGGACAGTCCCTGACATTGGCAATAACTATGGTATTACCCACTGGGTAAACATTAAGTTGTACTTAAGGAGTGATTGCCTGTTGTGCAAGGCAAACGTGTGGTTGACTTCACGAGCAACTATGCAAAATGCCAGTTCACATATTTCAACAAATTAATAAAAAATAGTGAGCTCCTTTGGGTTGTCCTGTTGGGATTCTTGGTTATGTTTGTCTTAAGTCTCACCGACTTAACAGATCGGGGGGTCAGGCTCGGTGACTTGGTTCATTGCGCGTCATCGTACCCCGACGGCGTGGATCGTCGCTCATGACATCAATCACTGGTTTGTCTCGATTACTTACGGGCTGAGTGCGGCGTTAAACAACAAACACGAAACACATAACAAGCCAATGAGTCCTAAAAAAATACCTGGTATACAAAATCCAAGGCGCCTCCACGCCCCCTCCCTCAGTCTTCCCAGTCTAACTAATGACACAAGGTTTCCAGCAGGATTTGTACAAATAGAAGTCCCAAGCAGCGTCCACATCAAGAGAAGTCGGATTTGAATCCTGGACTAGCTCGCACGTAACTTCCGGTTTGTACCGGATGTTGAAGCCTGTGCAGGCCCGAACACGTTCACAGGTTGAGGCGCAGGCTGCCGAACTGTCCACTTCTGGTCCTTGAGTCAGGATAGAGGCAGCATCGTAGCGAGCTCCTCGCGTTTGCTGAAATGAGGTACCTGGAATATGAGAATATCACATTCAATGGCAGGCATCAAGGTAATTGTCTAATTATGTCCACACAATTCGGTTGAATCTTGTCATCATTTATAAGTCTTGTACAAGATATTGTTAAACATGAAAACATGTAAGTTTTAATCGTTCTATTTGATGAGTATGAAGAATCTCTCATCGGCCTATCTGGATATTGTCAATGTCAGGTTATAAACAAAATCGCCCCCCTCATGCAGATGTGAAAATATTCTCATTATATGACACATATTGTAAGTTAAATGTATCAACATATACATGGGTGAAACTTTAATACGATTGCAATGACCTTGTAAAAAGAGTCCATTACATACTAGTACATGCCGGCGGTCTTTAAATAATCGTCTTCAGCAACCCATGCTTGCCGTAAAAGGTGACTATGCTTGTCGTAAAAGGCGACTAGCGGGATCTTATGGTCAGGCTCGCTGACTTGGTTGATGCATGTCATCGATCCCGATTATGTTGGACCCGGGAAGATCCGGGGTAGAATAGGTCTTCAGCAACCCATGCTTGCCGTAAAAGGCGACTATGCTTGTCGTAAAAGGCGACTAACGGAATCGGGTGGTCAGGCTCTCTGATTTGGTTGATACATGTCATCGATCCCAATTGCGTGGATCGATGCTCATGATGTCAATCACTGGATTGTCTGGTCCAGACTCGATTATTTACAGACCGCCTTCATATAGCTGGAATATTGCCGAGTGCGGCGTAAAACAACAAACCAACCGATTGTGTCGGTCGATGCGCATGATATCAATCACAGGATTGTCTGGTCCAGACTTGATTATTTACAGACCGCCGTCACATAGCTGTAATATTGGTGATTGCGGCGTTCAACATCAAGAAAACAATATCAAAAGGGAGACTTACACAAACTATTGTCATATGTTAACTCTCCGTACACTTTCACTTCGCAGAATTGTAGCAAATCGTAGATATTTAGCTGTTGCGTTTTGGTGAGACGGAGATATCGGCCATTCACAGGCCTTGTACATGTTACGGTCACTGTTGGCGCCGGGTCCGTCCCCAAGATGAAGTAGCAGGGTTTGGAGGGGGTCAATGATTCCACAGATGGGTTTTGGTCGAAAAGCACCAGAGAAATATGGTGGATTCTCTCAGCTACAATAAAAGATGTAATACACTGTCAAAACATGTGGACCCATGAAGATTCCGGGATAGAATAGGTCTACAGCAATCCATGCTTGCCGTAAAAGGTGACTATGCTTGTCGTAAAAGGCGACTGTACTTGTCGTAAGACGCGACTGACGGGATCGGGTGGTCAGACTCGCTGACTTGGTTGATGCATGTCATCGATCCCAATTGCGTGGATCGATGCTCATGAAGTCAATCACTGGATTGTCTGGTCCAGACTCGATTATTTACAGACCGCCGTCATATAGCTGTAATATTGCTGAGTGGCCGAGAGCTGTCTTATAAAGTTACATATTACAAATGTCAGTGGCGGTCGGGTAGCCTAGTGGTTAAAGCGTTCGCTCGTCACGCCGAAGACCCGGGTTCGAATCCTGACATGGGTACAATGTGTGAAGCCCATTTCTGGTGTCCCCCGCCGTGATATTGCTGGAATATTGCTAAAAGTGGCGTAAAACCTAACTCACTCACTCACTACAAATGTCAATATTGCTGAGTACATAGTATGTATAATACCTCGCTTGAATATGATGTTCATGTATCAATGTACACATATATCTATTCTTCCGAATCTTCACTGTTATTTGATCGCAGTGAACCAAATTCTCATATTACAATATCATTGAAGCAGGGCGTGGAGTCATCCCACAGATGACATCCTTACCTTGTCAGCTTGCTGACGGGGTTAACCTCTTTGGTCATGTGGACAAGGCGTCCGACCTCTGATCAGAAGGTCCGTGGTTCGAATCCCATCACGGGACTCGGGAATTAAATGCCCGCTACATCATCACGAATGTTGAAACGTGAGACAGTGAGATTAAACGTTTGTTTAAACAACTTGAAGTTATTTCATGGCGTGTCAGTGAGTGAGTAGGGTTTAACACCGCTTTGAACAGTTTTCAATTTATAGCATTGCGTGAAATCGTTAAGTCGGAGAAAAACCCGAAGTGATGCAGGTCTTAGACGTTTAACACTTTGGTGAAACCTACGATCACGGGTATGGTGCTACCAAACCTAGAAATATAATTGGGGCGAACTTCGATTCGAACCAACGACCACGGGTTTCTTGTGTGCCAAAAGGGACGCAACTCCGCACAGCAAATGAAGGCGCCTTAAACGACTGGGCCACCCGTGCCCCCAGTTTAAAATGGAGAAAATCTCAAAGTGCCGCAGGCCAGTGATTACAGACCAAAGATCACCGGCTCTTCAACCAGCGGATCTTGCAGGGTAAGTCACTTACTTTTTGGCCGAGAGGGGACATCGTTTTTTCGCGGTATAACAATATTCCCTTTTGGCCAATATAGGGGTCGCATGTGTTACGTGTTTCTATACAATCAAATGTATATACAGAAAACAATATTTTTTCAATTATACATATAGAGTGAATGTTGAACTTTTCTCACTATCTACTTATAATAATTTAACTGTACAGACGTAGGTGATTTCATAAAAATCCACGGATTTCTGCGTAAAATGTAATTGATTGGTTTATGGTCCTATTTAGGAGCTTTATGGTATCCCCCGCCCCCAGGCCTAGTTATCAAAACAAACAGCAAATAACACCGCTTATTAGCGCTGAGTAGTGTACTTCCTCAAAAACAATAATGTTTTCAAAACAAATAACACTTATATCGATGTTTTTTTCTGTTTAAGGAGTAGATGTCATCAAACTGGAAGTCCTCACGCCAGCAATGGTAACACTACCGGATTTCTACTATGGAACTTCTAGTGTTTGAATGACATTGTTCTCAATAAACCGTAATGTGGAAATAGATAGTTGTTTGGTTTTATATTCAAGTTGGTATTTCCGCTATTCAGAGTGTGCAGTGAGGCCGTCAACGGTCATTTCTGAGATTTAAGTGCAAAGTTTAATTAACCACTCTCATTTTTTGCATTTATAATTACCGTATCTCAAGATTTACAGTACATACTATTCAAAAGAAGTTAAAAAACATCCGATTCTTTCATACGACTATTCTTAGTCATGAGAGAAAACGAGAAAGTATAGAGCGATAGAGTGAGAAAGTAATAGAGCGATAGAGCGAGAAAGTGATAGAGCGAGAAAGTAATAGAGCGATAAAGTAATAGAGCGATAAAGCGAGAACGCGAAATTCCCCATAGTGCCGTATACTAAAACGGTTTTTGCTGATATTTAGTGATCCATTCCTATAAATCTCACCGCTATTTTGACTCTTAGAAATTTAACACGTTATGGTCCCAAACCAGGTAACTGACCCATCATTTCTCTCAGCCCATGTCAAAATAGCTGCAATGGAAATTCTAAAATAAACATTTCTAAAACTCCTTAATATCAAATGGCACCAGTTCAGTATATATTTTATATATAGACATGCAATGTTTGTCAAGGAAATATTTAACAGTTTATTTGTTATACTCCACAAGTGAACCCACCCTATATATAAACTTAAATCCAACTTGTTGCCATGGCAACGTAATGTTTGGCTTCTGAATAATAGCAACATTAAAGTCCATTTCATTATAACTTTGATAACTGGAATTAACACAACCTTTAAAACTTGTAAATTCTGAGCTTGAACAACAGCTGAGCTGACAATTCATGCTAGATGCATGAACTGTCCTCATTAAAGTCACAATGTTCAAAGATCAAGTCTTTGACCTGGTTTTCGTGTTCTCTGTGGATAGCGTCTCTGTTCACCATTTGTTGAAGTCACAGGTTTATCAAGAGTTCTCTCCCTTGATTCAAGGTTGCTGGCTGGCTTTAACGCTGGTTGTAGCGTGGGTTGAGTAGTCTCCTCCTCTGTAGGAATGGTATTACCAGTTGTTACCGGTAACAAAGGTAATGCATTTGGTAATGACAGTCTCTGTTCTTCATCTGCATGTCAAACTGAAGGTAGCATCTGATTAACATGCACATATCTGGTTCTTGCTCCAGTTTGAACAAGATAACGTTGTTAACCTAAGCGTTTGACTACTCTTCCAGGAATCCATTTCTCACCTTGTGATTCTCTGTAATTTCTAACTCTGCGGGATTCATTCACTTCAAATTCTCTGAGTATGGTGGAATTGTCGTGAAATTGCTTCTGTTTTTCTTCAGCTGCTTCCGCAGTTTTCCGCAGGTCTGGTTTCAAAAGTTAAAGTCTTGTGCGAACTTGTCTTTAAAGAAAAAGTTCAGCAGGTGTCCGTCCAGTTACGGAATGAGGAGTTGACCTGTAAGTTAATAGGAAATTTGCCAAGTGTTTCTTTGTTGACCTGTCTCCATTGTCGAGTTTGACGGACATCATGTGTTTCTTCAGAGCAGATTTAATAGCTTGAACAGATCTTTCTGCTGCACCGTTTGATGAAGGGTTGTAGGGTGGACTGAGGGAATGTTTGATTCCATTGTTCTTCATAAAATCTTTGAAGATTTCATTTGTGAACTGCGGCCCATTATCCGACACTAACTCTTCGGGTAAGCCATATGAAGAAAATATATTTCTCAATGTCTCTATAGTCTTCTCAGCTGTCGTGGAGGTCATGGGAATAGCTTCAATCCATTTCGTACGACTATCAATCAGCACAAAATAATGCTGACTTTTAAATTCAGCAAAGTCCACATGCACTCTTTCCAATATCCTCTGAGGATACTTCCAAGGGTGAGGAGCCACTGCTGGGTCATTTGTAGACTTTGGCATACAGTACAACTTTTACTGTCATTTCGATGTCATGATCAAGACCTTGGTGCCACACATAGCTACGAGCGCGTGCCTTCATCATCACGATGCCCATATGCTCACTGTGTAGTTCATTCAACACATAGTCTTGATAGCTCTTTGGAATGAGAACCCTGAGTCCCCGTAACAAACAATCTTGATCCACAGACAGTTCATCTTTCCGTCTGAAGAATGGTGCAGGTCCCTCGTCTGCAACATTATTTGGCCAATCACGCATGGTATAGTCCATCACACGAGCCAATACAGGATCTTTCCTAGTTGCTTGTGCTATTTCTGTTGCTGAGACAGGCAAGTTGATCACATTTTAGAAGCAGTTGATCTTGGCTTCAATGGTTTCTGGGTCATCGCTTCCAGGAAGTCTAGAGAGTCCATCTGCGTTAGCATAATCCTCTGATCTTCGATATCGTATATCATAGTCATGTGCCATCAGAATGAGAGCCAATCGTTGTAGACGTGCTGCTGCCAGTGTAGGAATGCAATTCTTGGGACCTAACAGAGTGGTAAGTGGTTTGTGGTCAGTGATTAAGACAAACTTCCTTCCATAGATGTACTTGTGAAACCTGTTGACTTCGTATATGATCGCAAGTGCTTATTTTTCTATTTGGCCATATTTTTTCTCACTAGGTGAGAGGATTATTGAGGCGAATGAAACTGGTCTTTCAGTTCCATCATTCATCACATGAGATAGCACACAGCTGACACCATATGCGGATGCATCACATGCCACAGTTAATGGCTTGTTCAAGTCATAGTGGACAAGAACACTTTCAGTAGACAACATAGTCTTGCACTTTTGGAAAGCTTCTTCTTGTTCTGAATTCCATTTCCAAGGAGTGTCAGCCTTCAAGAGTGAGTAGAGGGGTGCTAGAATCGTGGACATGTTTCCCAAGAATCTGCCATAATAATTGATCATTCCCAAGAAAGCTCTTAGCTGTGTGACGTTTTCTGGATGTGGAGCTTCAGCAATGGCATTTATCTTGTCTTCAAGTTGATGTAGTCCATCCCCATCGATGCAGTGTCCCAGATATTCCACTCTGGGTACCTTGAACTTGCACTTGTCTAAGTTCACTTTAATGCCATAGGTATCAAGACGTTTCGGCACTTCATGAAGCACCGTGTCATGCTGGTCATCTGTCACAGTCCCTATTAATACATCATCCTGCAATGACTCAGCTCTAGGTATGCCTTGTAATACCTGATCCATTATAGACTGAAATATGGAAGGAGCAGTGGCTATTCCAAACGAAAGTCTTTGATATTCGTAGAGGCCTTTATGGGTGTTGATCACTAGTAGTGGTTTTGACCGATCTGTAAGCTCTAGCTGAAGGTATGCATTTGACAAGTCCAACTTCGTGAAGACTTTGGCTCCGCCCATCCTTGCGAATAAATCTTCTGCTGTCGGCAGGGGGTACACATTATCCTCCAGTACCGGATTGACTGTCACCTTATAGTCCCCACATAGTCTTACCATCATATTTGCTTTCGGAACTACCACCACTGGCGTCGCTCAATCAGATTTCTCAACGTTTCTAATGATTCCTTCCCATTCAAGTCTGTCAAGCTCTGTTTCCACTGCTTCCCTTAGGGCGTAAGGTGCAGGACGTGCTTTAAAGAACTTCGGGTTGGCATCTGCTTTAACCTTGATATATGCTTTAAAGGTCTTGATAATACCTCTACCTTGGAATACTGAACTGTACTTGGCTTTCAGTTCTTCTTTCAGTGAGCTACACTGTTCAGTTACTGCACATAACTTTCCCCAGTCTGACTTCATGACTGACATCCAGTTTCTTCCGAATAAAGGAGCCCTGCGTCCCCTTGCAACAAGTAATGGTAGGGTGAATTCTTTCTCATTTGTATACCACGGTCACCTTGGCTTCTCCAAGTAATGGTATTACCTTTTCTGAGTAATCGTCAAAGGTCCCTTTTGTGGAAGATGAGGGTATCTTATCGAAATGTCTCTTGTACATCTCTTCTCCTATGATAGAATGACAAGCAGCCGTGTCAAGGAACAATGCAACATCCTTTCCTTCTATGGTTAGAGGTACCTTGAATCCGTCATTAGATTTCTCATTGTGATCCATAGAAAATATTGCATACAAATTCTCAGCCCCTGTATCTGAATCTGACATCTCTGCAGTTTCTTCTACCAAGTGTGCCTTCCCAGTATTCTTACCATAGCCAGTTCTCTGATTCTTTGCCCCTATACTTCTACCAGCTCTTTCTATATGTCCCAAGTTCTTGCACTTACTGCACTTCTTATTCTTATAGTAACAGTCGTCTGGGTCATGATTTGTGAGATTAAACCTAAAACATGGCTTTCTTTCTGGGTTTCTCTTCCCATGCTTGATCCCATTGTTACCGGTCTTGAGCCTGTTGATCTTACCATCAGTCGAAGTACCAGCTAATCCCTGTGTGTGGAATGATCTAGTATCCTTGCCTGCAATTTCCATTGAGATTGCAATATCACAAGCTTTCTCCCATGTCAACTCTCTGTGTGTTAAAAGCTTCCTCTGTACAGCTTCACTCCGAACACCACCTACGAAACGATCCCTCAACCGTTCACTAAGTGTCTGGCCAAAGTTGCAATGTTTGCTAAGTCTCTTAAGTTCAAGAATATATTCTTGTACTGATTCCCATTGATTCTGTTTCCGTTTCGTGAAAGCTTGCAACATTGCGTACTGGTTTTTAGTAACGTTTCAATGCTTCAGTAAGAGCGTTGTACTGAGCATCGGCAATGTCGGTCGGCGAAAACATAGACACTTACAGTTCAAAGGCACTTGGTCCGATAGCTGCCAAGAATACGTTTGCACGATCTTCTGTCTTGAACTTGTTAGCCTTCATCCATATTTCCAGTCGTTTCTGGTAGCTTTCCCAGTCTTCTTTGACGGGGGTAAACTCGCTCGTCGATCCTACCATGGGCGCGGCCATCTTGGATCACGTGACTTGTCACTTCCGCTTTTATAATCCGGAGAATTCGGGTCAACCCAGTTTGTCGCTTCGATAAACTTGGGTCGTGTTAATTAGCACTGACACTGTTCATTTAACGTGAAATAGGTTACTGTCAAACCTAGGAATGTGATATGTTCCAATATTATCACTGGCTTCACTATTTTCCTTCCGAAAGAACGAATGTCACATGGCGCGCAATCGCGCAAAGCCGTAGCTGATGTGTTCGTTCTGTCACTTTTCCTGAATTACCTCATTAAGTAAACAGTTCCAAAATACTCCCTTAGGTATCCCATCATAGCCCAAACTGTCGTGTATTCACACATTTATACTCGGGAGTATGCACGCTCGTGTGCCATGCCAAACACAACAGAACATGGAAGGAAGCCACCATAGTTTACTCAGACATCGCATCCATAAATGACGTCATCATATGACGTAACGAGATAATGTTTACTTTGGATATTGCGGGAAACTGTATCACACAAGATGTAAACAACTATAAGGAGAATACACTACACCTGTGAAAAAAACCCCTTTCACTAGGGCCTGAAGTCCCAGGAATACACAAAATGCACTAAGCATATTTTGCAAGCAAAGGGAACTCCTTTACATGACTGCGCATGCTCCACCACTCCAATTGGTTACATGTCAGTGGGTAAGAGGTGACTAACGGGATCAGGTGGTCAGGCTAGCTGATTTGGTTGATGCATGTCATCGTATCCCAATTGCGTGGATCGATGCTCATGATATTAAACACTGGATCGTCTGGTCCAGACTCGATTATTTACAGACCGATGTCATATAGCTGGAATACTGCTGAGTGCGGCGTAAAACAACAAACCAAGCAACCGTGCAGAGGTTCTATCCACTAGACGACGGATGCAGTCTTGGCCTTTATATCATTCCCTCTTGTTAAATGTAAATTAATCCATCCTATTTTGGGAAATAAGGGGCGGTCGGGTAGCCTAGTGGTTAAAGCGTTCGCTCGTCACGCCGAATACCCGGGTTCGATTCCAAACATGGGTACAATGTGTGAAGCCCATTTGTGGTGTCCCCTGCCGTGATATTGCTGGAATATATTGAGTAAAACCATATTCACTCACTCACTCTTGGAAATAATGTCCCATTAACGTTGTTGTTTGTGCTAATGTACAATGTATGAAAAGCAACAACATTTAAAAATACTCTAACCTAGTGTACTCACCACAACAATCCTGTCTGTTTGTGATTTCGATCCTCTTCACCATGAAGGTAGCCTGCAAATCAACTTGCCACCAGGGATCGCTGTCCCGGTCCGCAGAGGCAAAACAGCTGCCGCTTGGAAATGATCCGTCAGTATTTCCATCATTTCCGGCCTGTGCACCATTGGTGGAGTACGAGGAACTTGCAGAGGAGGGCCTGGTCAAGGCCAGATTAGTTTCTGAAATTGAGGCGTAGGTTCTTTGGTAATACAGTAGACTACGTTTAAAACGAACACGCTTATAACGAACTGACGGATATAACGAACTTACTTTTTTGTCCCGACTATTTGCTGTAGTTATGCTGTATATATGCTTATAATGAACTACTGTTAGTGGTCCCGTTGAGTTCGTTATAACCGTAGTTTTACTGTATTCAGATACACCAAAAGGGATTTCACACGTTACACTCATGCGAGACCCGTCAAGATCAGGTTTAGAATGGGTCTCCAGCAACTCATGCTTGTCGTAGAGGCAACTATCGGGATTACAGTGTTTCCCAGTTGTTGTTTGACGCCGCGCTCAGCAATATTACAGCTGAGTCTGGAAATCATAGAGTCTGGACCAGACAATCCAGTGATTGACATCATAAGCATCGATCCACGCAATTGGGAAACCATGACATGCATCAACCTAGTCAGCGAGCCTGACCATCCGATCCCGTCAGTCGCGTCTTACGACAAGCACAGTCGCCTTTTTACGGCAAGCATTGCATGGTTGCTTAAGTTGCTGGTTGCGGCGTTCACAAACAAATAAACATTGGTTGGTTGGTTGGTTGGTTGGTTTGTTGTTTAACGCCGCACTCAGCAATATTGCAGCTATATGACGGCGGTCTGTAAATAATCGAGTCTGGACCAGACAATCCAGTGATTGACATCATGAGCATCGATCCGCGCAATTGGGATCGATGACATGCATCAACCAAGTCAGCGAGCATGACCACCCGATTCCGTTAGTCGCCTTTTACGACAAGCATAGTCACCTTTTACGGCAAGCATGGGTTGCTTAAGACCTATTCTACCCTGGAATCTTCACGGGTCCAAATGGAAAATCGAACTCGGAGCATTCCGTCGTGAAGATCCGGGGTAGAATTGGTCTTCAGCAACCCATGCTTGCCGTAAAAGACGGCTATGCTTGTCGTAAAAGGCGACTATTCTATCCCGGAATCTTCACGGGTCCACATGTTATGACAGTGTATTACATGTTTTATTGTAGCCGAGAGAATCCACCATATTTCTCTGGTGCTTTTCGACCAAAACCCATCTGTGGAACCATTGACTCCGGCCAAACCCTGCTACTTCACCTCGGGGACCACCCGATCCCGTTAGTCGCGAGATAATTTAGGAGCATGGTTAAAGTGCAAATATCGCGTATTGAGCCTCACTACAAACATTGTGTTTTATGTAGCGTCCCACTCAGCTATATGTCTCAATACTCACGGCGGACAGGCAGGCCATGACATACGCTTCAGTCCTGCAGTCATCTTTCAGTCAGGTGAGCTTAAAGTAGTCATGGCGATAGACATACGATTTAGTCTTTGTAATTTACTCACACGGCCCAAACGCCCATGACCAATTTCATCAAACCAGAATCGATTACTTTGCATTTAAAATGTGTAGTCTAAAGTTTACCTCGTCCATAGAGATAGATTACCGATTAAAACACACCAAGATGAGGTTGTAAAAATATCTCATAGGATGAAAGAACATCTGAGATTGTATGCAATACTTGTGGTTCAATACACCTTGAAGCTTGATGAAGTGGCGAACAAACAGGAGTCGTTTTCTCTCAGACATCTAACATGACAACCTTTATATTGCCAAATAGAGCCTTTGAAATATACAATAATTCATGCTCAAACGTTACGGATTGTTAAAATAAAAGTGGACTGAAAATGGCCGTTTGAACATTATTATCCCCCGCCACGAAGTGGAAGGGGGATATTGGAATGGGTGCCGTCTGTCAGTCCTTCCGTCCGTCCGTCACATTTCGTTTCCGGAGCAGATCTTGAAAACCGTACCGTATTTCTTCACCACACTTGGCACATAGATAGGCCTAGTGGTGAACAGGTGCCTTTTGATAGTTTGGGCTTTTTACAAATATATATTTTTCGAGTCTCCATGACAACAACTTGGATTTAGACTGAAAATGGCGGTAGTCCTCGTTTCCGGAGCAGATCTTGAAAACCGTACCATATTTCTTCACCAAACCTGGCTCATAGATAGGTCTAGTGGTGAACTGGTGCCTTTTGATAGTTTGGGATTTTTAAAAAAATATATTTTTCGAGTTTCCATGGCAACAACTTTGACTTAGACTGAAAATGGCGGTAGTCCTCGTTTCCGAAGCAGATCTTATAAAACCATACCATATTTCTTCACCAAACGTGGCACATAGAAAGGTCTAGTGGTGAACCGGTGCCTTTTGATAGTTTGGGATTTTTAAAAACGATATTTTTCGAGTTTCAATGGCAACAACTTGGATTTAGACTGAAAATGGCGGTAGTCCTTGTTTTCGGAGCAGATCTTGAAAACCGTACCATATTTCTTCACCAAACTTGGCACATAGATAGATCTAGTGGTGAACTGGTGCCTTTTGATAGTTTGGGATTTTTAAAACAAATATTTTTCGAGTTTCCATGGCAACGACTTTGACTTAGACTGAAAATGGCGGTAGTCCTTGTTTCCGGAGCAGATCTTGAAAACCGTACCATATTTCTTCACCAAACTTGGCACATTATGTCATCTCACAGTATTGAATACATTTCCTTTCTTGTTGGTAAGTTCTTCATTGCTTGTGTGTATGTTCCTCCAAAAGTGTCATGGACACGGTTGTTGCATTCACTGACTAACTTAATGCAGAAACACAACTCATTACAAATACAACAATGTAACTGATCTTAAACCTACTCAACTGTATAAACACTGCCTCCTAACCTGTATATATTCTTGTCAACTATATTCTGAACTTCACTCGCTTGATAAAGGTGTTAGAACCTACACCGAAACCATTGCTCCTAATTGTAATAAAGAAGTTGTTCGTCCAAATGTCTCATCCTTACTCATTACAAATACAGTTACATATTCTATCACAAACTGTAGATGGCAAAACAACACCAGTAATAACTTTTTTTAGTGCTGCAATTAGGCCATTTACTTAAAGGTGAGGTGAAATGGGGTTTAACGTCGCGTCCAAGATTATTGCACTTATATAGCGACGCGCATGCACGTGTGTGTGTGGCTGCTTGTACTTGTCCAGACTGATGCCGATTTATAGTGCTAGCACATTGAGATACCATGCCGCAGTTTAACATGGATACCCAACTCAGACACAGTATACTGACTCCGAGCCGACCAGTCCTTATTTAGCCCCTTAATGCCGAGCACCAGACAGGGTAACAACAAGTACCATCTTTTAACGTCTTTTGGTATGACGCGGCCGGGGATCTAACCCCGGACCTTCCGCTCTCCGGGCGGACGCTCTACCACTAGACCACGGAGGCGGTCCCATTCACTAAAAGGTCCAGTGAATATAGTTCACAGGAGCTCATGCATTGCACACAACCGGATATGTCATATTGGCGGGGGATATGAGTATGTCATGCTTGTTTCAGTGATAACACAGAGAGTCAAAGCTTTATGTGGAAGGAAAGCTCGAATTGATTGATGCCTGTCGTTAACCACCTAAGCGTAACCCAAGAGTACGGTTGTGGAGCTGACAAACCTTGAAAATTAATCATGTCGAACAGTGATTCGAACCCACGGCAAGGCAGCCATATGAAAAACCCATAGGCTTCTGGCGCTCCCATATCTTGGCAGCCAGTGAATACACAGATCGGACCTCTCAATCGAGACTGTCCCATGCGCTCATACTAACTATCAGGATTTGTCAGACGTACTATATCATACATCTGAGGTCACTCGGTGTCTGTGGCTACAGTTTGTGAAATATTGTTTGTTTGTTATTATAACGCCGCATTCAGCAATATTCTAGCCATATGACGGCGGTCTGTAAATAATCAAGTCTGGACCGGACAATCCAGTGATTAATATCATGAGCATCGATCCACGCAATTCGGATCGATGACATGCATCAACTAAGTCAGCGAGCCTGACCACCCGATCCCGTTAGTCGCCTTTTACGACAAGCATAGTCACCTTTTACGGCAAGTATGAGTTGCTGAAGACCTATTCTACCCCGGAATCTTCATGGGTCCAGATGAAAACGTGAAGAGTTCGTCTTATTGTCTTTGTGTTACAATAAATTCAGATGAAAACGTGAAGATTTCGTCTTATGCTGAATTTATTGTAACACAAAGGCAAACATTCATTTTTAGAACTTCAATAAATATTAAACAATACTTACTTAAACGAAATAAGTAAGCAATATAAACCTTTTTGCGCTAAAAATAAAGTTTCGACAGCTTAAACTTAGCACTAGTGAAACTTTGGCGGTCACGTGGGTGACAGTGTCTTCCGTTGCTAGGGTTGCCTTCATTTACCAACGGGGCGTATTGCAGGGTGTGCTTAATGTGGGAGGAAAGCGCAAAGCGTCTCCCAATGATGGAAGATGTCTATTGAGCGACCGAGCTTAAATGAAGTTTAACGCTGCAAGAAACAATATTTCAGTTCTTATCATGTTAGCGTCATATGATAGGAACGTCCATCGTGAACCCGCAGGCACATGTTTTGAGCTGGGCCGTTTCTGTGATTAAATCTCAGACGCCTAGGCTTTACGTTGGTTGTTTGTTTGTTGTTTAACGCCGCACTCCGCAATATTCCAGCTATATGACGGCGGTCTGTAAATAATCGAGTCTGGACCAGACAATCCAGTGATGAATATCATGAGCATCGATCCACGCAATTGGGATACGATGACATGCATCAACCAAGTCAGCGAGCCTGACCACCCTTTACGGCTTTACGTGACCCGTGAAGATCCGTGGTAGAATAGGTCATCGGCAACCCAAGCTTGCCGTAAAAGGCGACTATGCTTGTCGTAAGTGACCAACGGATCGGGTGGTCAGGCTCGCTGACTTGTTTAACGCATGTCATCGTATCCAAATTGCGTGGATCGAAGCTCATGTTGTCAAGCTGGATTGTCTGGTCCAGACTCGATCATAGTAATATAGCTGGAATATTGCTGCGTGCAGTATTTCAGCCATATCGTGACGAGACGTACATTAATAATACATATATTTAGACTGAATAAAAACCTGTCAACGATGGACAGTAAAATAACTAGATTTATCACAGATTATATTTAAAACTAGTAGAGAGCCATAAAAAATATAACATCATACTAAACAATACAAGATAAAAATGAGCTATTGATCGCCATCCACTGAAGATAGATCACCATGCTAGGGTCCATGGGGACTTACAGTACTTTTGCTACCTGCATGGACCCCAGCCGGATTTACATCATCCCTTCAGCTGTTGGCGATTATTGATAAAGTTAGCAAACATTAAAACAACATATATGCTACGATTAAAAGTGTGGTACAAATAAATATATTTTGAAAGACGTGGTCTAACATACCGGTATCTCACAGGGGGACAATAATTTTACACTACTTCAAACCCCTTTGATGATACAGCCACTTACAATCTCAGTTATTAATTTTATTCAACCAATTTTAAAAAACACTGATTATATACAGAATATATCATTCAAAATGTATGTAATAATTCAATTTCCTTTAAAAAACCGATGATTAAATGAGAACTAAGATTAAAAAGATCCTTGAAAAATGAAACATTGAAATAGTTAACCCTTGTGATGGCAAAATCAATACATTCAAGCAGGACATGCTTGACAGTGATTCTCTCATCAAAAGGGATACAAAATGGAGGATCCTCACCTTTCAACAAATATCCAGGTGTATACCTGCTATGGCCAATACGAAATTAACGAAGACATCCAGTGTCTCGGGTCACTGAATTGCAGTACTGAAATAGCAATCAGCTTAAAAGGAGCACCAGATTATTACACATACAGAACAGGCACAGAGAAACAGTGATGTCTCTATATCATACATATTTTCATAAATCCACGTTACAATCATGTTACAGTAAGGTGATATGCTAACAGTGGTCTACCCTTGCTTATTCTCACCTGGTCTCGAAAACTTGAAGAGTAAGGCCCAAAATAATACAGACACCAGGATTCTCCAATCTATACCCATCCTTCCTGTGTCTTGCTGTGCCAAACTGAATCAATATGCCGCATTGACAGACATATGTGATCAATCCCACTGTCAGCAGGCATATTGGAAAATGTAACAAAACGTGAGTCATCCATTATATACTTCTCGTCACCCGTGAAGATTCCGGGGTAGAATAGGTCTTCAGCAACCCATGCTTGCCGTAAAAGGCGACTAACGGGATCGGGTGGTCAGGCTCGCTGACTTGGTTGATGCATGTCATCGATCTCAATTGCGTGGATCGATGCTCATGATATCAATCACTCGATTATTTACAGACCGCCGTCATATAGCTGTAATATTGCTAAGTGCGGCGTTAAACTGTTTTTTAACAAACCAACCAACTACAGCGTGGTAGCACTATTGTTGTGCTTGTAGAAATACTCTGCAATAGTGAGGCTGTATGAGATATTCAAGCTGTGTGACAGTGGCCTTAAGTCGGTATATGGCTGAAATAATACCGATGCGACATTTTAACTCACTCTCTCAGTGGGCGGCGGGGTAGCCTAGTGGTTAAAGCGTTCGCTCGTCACCCCGAAGACCCGGGTTCGATTCCCCGTATAGGAACAATGAGGGAAACCCATTTCTGGTGTCCCCTGTCAAGATAATGCTGGATCATTGCTGAAACCGCAGAAAAACAACACTCAATGGCCTTTAAATTATCGAGTCTGGAGCGTATTTCAACCAGAATTTCCCACAGGGATTGGTATTCGATCTACACATTTGGGATACGATGACATGCATCAGATCCGGGGTAGAATAGGTCTTCAGCAACCCATGCTTGCCGTAAAAGGCGACTTTGCTTGTCGTAAGGGGCGATTAACGGGATCGGGTGGTCAGCCTCGCTAACTTGGTTGATGCATGTCATCGATCCCAATTGCGTCGATCGATGCTTATGATGTCAATCCACCCGATCCCGTTAATCGCCTCTTATAATAATTAAGAGTCAGCCAGTCCAGAGATTTACATCATTAGCATTGATTTACGCAATAGGGATGCGATGCATCAACCAAGTCAGCGCGCCAAATCTCATTTGGATTCCTTCTTCGTGGTATAAGGCTATTGTTGGTTGGTATACTGTTTTGTTTGCTAAATTTGACACGTGAAGATTCAGGGGTAGAATAGGTCTTCAGCAACCCATGCTTGCCGTAAAAGGTGACTATGCTTGTCGTAAAAGGCGACTAACGGGATCGGGTGGTCAGGCTAGCTGACTTGGTTGATGCATGTCATCGATCGCAATTGCGTGGATCGATGCTCATGATATCAATTACTGGATTGTCTGGTCCGGACTCGATTATTTACAGACCGCCGTCATATAGCTAAAATATTGCTGAGTGCGGCGTTAAACAACAAACCAACCAACCAATGTTTGCTTAATATGTCGTTTGACGGTCAAATCATTATGAACGATATCTGCACAATTGGGATAAGATGCCATGCATCAACCTAGTCAGCGACCCCCACCACCCGATCCCATCTCTTACGACAAGCTTGGGTTGCAAAGTCATGCACCTCGGAACAATGTCTTCGGTCGACTGGAAGCGGTAGAATCGCAAACAGCTGCTATGTAGCCAGGAAACTCAATGTGTCCCCCCGCATGACAGCATGACAGCATCAATTAAAGAACTCACTGTTTCCAGCAGCATGGTACGTCAGATGTGCAGAACATTTAATTTGCACACCCAAATCGAAAATTCTCTTTTAAGGAGCATTGATTTTAAGAACTACATCTATATAAGAATTGAAAAAATCTATATTTACAATATATATATATATATATATATATACAACCACCTTTGTTTGGATGCAAAAACTGATGTTTGGTAGGGTCAAAGAGAAGAAAACATGTTTGGGCAGGTCGTGTTTCTAAGTTTTCAACAAGTTTTATTGTTTGTTTGTTGTTCAACGCCGCACTAAGCAGTTTTAATTATATTATTTTAAATAGGTCGTTTATATTGATAGCGACAGAGAATGAATACCTTAAAAAAATGTTTTACTTATTTCTGGTTTGTGGTAAAATATGCTTTTTATTTATGTTTATTTTTTACATTTCAATTTTTGGGGGAGTCGGTGGCCAAACCAAGTTTAAAAAAAAGGTTAGACAAAAACAATAGTGGATGAACATACATGTTTGGTTTGGTTTCTTAAGTTCATCAGCCGTGGTACTGTCCACATGATCCAGAAAAAGAAAACAAAAAAGGTCTGGATGGATCAACAAATCTGTTCGATGAATCAGCTGAATCAACTGAATTCAACGCCTCGGGGGATCTATTTGATTGAGTAAAGAAATATTCTATGAATATTCATATGCATTCATGAATGAACTTAATGTAGTGCGAATTTGAGCAAATCCAACCCACTTTACCCCCCGTTTTTACTTTAACAAGCACGGTGGAGGGGATGTTCATGATGTAAATCATTGGATTGTCTGGTCCAGACTCGATTATTTACAGACCGCCGTCATATAGATGGAATATTGCTGAGTGCGGCGTAAAACACCAAACCAAAATCTTGCTCCTTGAGAAACATCACTAACTGACCACTGCATAGTGGTGTCATATCGGTCTTTTGATGGACATTTACACCACACACAACCGTAGTTGCAAGCACATAATGATATTCCTGAGACCATGTTCAGAAATTTAAGATCACCACCTAGAAAAAAATTCATCTGAAATATTTGTCCAAGAACACCTACATGGTCTTATTCTCTGGCTTTATCAATGATTTCTGTCAGTGCATCTGAAACATTCTGGTACGTTTCTTTCCTGAAAATCCAGCTAGTAAGTAATTGCCATTAATAGATAGACAGTTTTCCTCCTCAAGTATGGTGAACCCAAAGTCTTTTTTCTCCTGCCAAGTTCAGTACCATCACCAGTTAGTTGAACATGCAGATGTTAACTTTCAAGAAGCTTCTCTTTAGCCCCTGTTGTCAAAATGTGTGAAACACATGTACCTAATATATCTTTCAGGGATTGCTGTACACCAAAGCTGGGATCTGGAGTGTCTTGGTAAAAACGGTATTGTCATTGATAACTTTGTTTGAAATATTTTGCGTATCTTTGACATGCAAAAGTCTCTCTTAATTGGTGTCCATATTTTCCTTATAACTGGTTACATCATTTTCAGTTTTAGAAACTAAACACTTTGTCCTTTGTGCCTGTACTGATAATGGTTCTAGTTCATAAATGTTCATGAAAGTCAAGGTTTTTTACAGTCTTTTACCAGCATGTGTTTTCGTTTATAATGCTATGATCTGGACAAAGTGTTTTTGTTGGACGACACTTTCAGTATTCGATACTTCTTCCCATCCAAATTTTGGGGCTTTGTGGACAACTTTCGAATTTTGGTTTTAAGAGTGAGTGAGTAAGTGAGTGAGTTGGGTTTAACACCGCTTTTAACAGTATTCCGGCCAGTTTTATCACGGCGTGTCAGCTTAATGTGGGAGGAACGCCCGAAGTGATGCAGGTCTCAGACGTTTACCACTTCGGTGAAACCCACGAGCACGGGTATGGTGCTGACAAACCTAGATACATAATTAGGGCGAACCGTTGGTTGGTTGGTTGGATTGTTGTTTAACGCCGCACTCAGCAATATTCCAGCTATATGACGGCGGTCTGTAAATATTCGAGTCAGGACCAGACAATCCAGTGATTAATATCATGAGCATCGATCCACGCAATTGGGATCGATGACATGCATCAACAAAGTCAGCGAGCCTGACCATCCGATCCCGTTAGTCGCCTTTTACGACAAGCATAGTCACCTTTTACGACAAGCATGGGTTGCTGAAGACCTATTCTACCCCGGATCTTCACGGGTCCGGAGCGAACCGTGATTCGAACCCACAATCATAGGTTTCTGGCGTTCCTAAGGGACGCAACTCTGCACAGCGAATCGCGGCGCCTTAGACGACTGGACCACCCGTGTCCCCTTGTTTTAAGAGACACAATTTTAGATTGCAGCCTTTAAGCCATTCTGATCACTTATATATATTTGCGAAAATACTCTGTTTTAAGTTTCTCTCTTTTTTCTAATATAGAAAACATTGATGGCAAACAGTGTTCAGAAACAACAACTTTAAGATCATAGAATTCATTTTCCCAGGTTACAAGTAGGTGTTTAAATTGCTTTCCCCCCTCTCTCATAGTCTTATCATGCTTTGATACTAGTTTCTTTAAGTAACACTGTAGGACAGGTGATACTTTGTCAAACAAAACAAATGAGCTATCAAGATGATGTATGTTGCAGACGAAACCAATGACCCTATGACAAATATTTTTACTGAAGCTGTTCCTTGTAGGTGTATTCTTCTATTAATTTTAGTTTTGACACTCTTAAGGTTATAATTAGTATATCCCCTTCATCCCCCCCATGAGTGGACTTCCCTTTGGGAATGAATGAATGAATGAATATTGTTTAACGCCGCATCAGCAATTTTCCAGCTATTCACGGCGAGAACCATTTAAACTGTCAAACATGTACTGATAAAGAACAACCATAAAAGTATGATATCAAAGATCACATAAAATATCAGTCATATATATCACAGACAAATGGAAAAAAACTGACTATGGGGGTTAAAACCTAAATCTTGTCATAAAGATGGATTTCTTTCAAAAATGCTATAATTGTGTGGCTAGGAACTTGAGTAAAAAGTTGTTTCAAAGTAGAAACATATTAAAATATGTTGCACGAATTAAATCAGTATCCACACAGTCTAAAAGTATGTGTTGCATTGTAACTTGACTTTGACAAGGAATACACAGGGGAGCATCTTCTCCCTTTAAAAGGAAAGCATGAGTAAAATGTGAATGTCCTATACGGCATCGGCTTAAAACAACGTCATCTCTACGACAACCAACACTGATATTGTTATGACATATAAGTGGTTGAATATTGAACAGCTTGTTATTGGTTTGAGTATCCCAATGTGACTGCCAACATTTATTAACATATTGCCTAATAACTGGTTTACAATCAGTATAAGGGAATTTAGTCTGTGTTACTCTTCGTTCAATAGCAGCTTTTGCTGCTGCATCAGCTTTGTTGTTACCTTTTATTCCAACATGGCTTGGAAGCCAACAAAAGGTAATATCGTTATCGGCCACTGATAAATTCAGGTTTGTACTAAAATTTCAGCCAAATAAGGATGATCAGATTTCCGACCATTTATCGCCTGCAAGCAGGACAAACTATCAGAAAAAATAATAAATTGTCTGTTCGGCGAGTGCTCAATATACTGCAAAGCTAACAAAATAGCCTTTGCCTCTGCAGTGAAAATGGATCTGTTCGGCGAGTGCTCAATATACTGCAAAGCTAACAAAATAGCCTTTGCCTCTGCAGTGAAAATGGAACTGTCATTAGTCAGTCTCAGCGAAAACGTACCATCAGGTGTTACTGCAGCAGCAGACACTTTCTCCCCTTCTTTTGAGCCATCTGTGTAAATGCATGTGTAAGAGGGGTATTCATCTCTAACTTCAAGAAAACCTTGTTGATATTGTAATGCATTTGTAGTGGCCTTTTTCAGCCTTGTTAGGTCAAGATTGACCACAGGATGTATAGATTGCCATGGAGGGATATCTGACATTTGCAACCTGGCAATAGATGTAAGATTTAAATTAGCATCCAGAATGTGAGGTTTCATGCGAATGCCTAATGGCGGTATTGTATTACACTTTTTGGCATACAGAACCACATACAGAGGTTTTAAAACATTGTCAAAGGCTGGATTAGAAGGATTCGATTTGAGTTTAGTGATATATTGAAGAGCAAGTTTAATCCGTCTTAATTTGAGACACGGTTCTTTGGCTTCAACATACAGACTTTCGATAGGAGAGGTTCTGAAGGCACCTAAGCACAACCTTAGTCCCTGATGGTGAATACTATCTAGTTCCCGTAAATATGATTGACGGGCTGAACCATAAATAAAACAACCATAGTCCAGCTTAGATCGAACTAACGCCCTGTAGAGATGCAAAGTGTTTCTTTATCCCCACCCCAATGAGCATTTGAGACAACTTTAAGAATATCAAGTGCCTTGAGACATTTGGTCTTAAGATTTTTAATATGGGGAATGAACGACAGTTTGCTATCAAATGTAATACCTAAAAACTTTGTCTCTTTAACTACTTTGATCGGTGTAGTATTCAAGAACAATTCAGGATCCTTATGTATTTTCCTCTTATTGCAGAAATGGAGACAACATGTCTTGTTCAGTGAAAACTTAAAACCATTCTCCTGAGACCACCTATGAATTTTGTTGAGTCATATTTGCAGCTGTCTCTCAATAGTATGCATGTTAGTTCCGCGACAAGACACATTAAAGTCGTCAACAAACAAGGAACCATCAGTGTGTTCATTTAGCACTTTGGCGAGACTGTTGATCTTAATGCTAAACAAGGTGACTGAAAGAATACTCCCCTGTGGCACACCCATTTCTTGATAAAAATTATCTGACAGAGTTGATCCAACACGAACCTGGAATTGTCTATTGTCAAGGAATTGAAATATAAAAGCAGGCATGCGCCCACGGAATCCCATATTATAGAGGTCATTCAATATACCATACTTCCAAGTGGTATCATAGGCCTTCTCTAAATCAAAGAATATGGAAACTGCATGTTGTTTATTTACAAAGGCATTACGAACAAATGACTCAAGACGAACAAGATGATCAACTGTACTTCTATGACGTCTGAATCCACATTGGATATCTGTTATTAGGTTATTAGATTCAAGATGCCAAACAAGTCTATTGTTAATCATTCTTTCCAATGTTTTACAAACACAGCTAGTCAAGGCAATTGGGCGGTAATTTGTTGGATTGGTAGTATCTTTGCCTGGCTTAGGAATAGGAATGATGATTGCTTTGTGCCAGGAATCTGGGAATGTACCTTGTTCCCATATGTAATTAAATATACTAAGAAGCACTAACAACGATTTATGAGGGAGGTGCTTCAACAATTGGTAATGTATCTCATCCGGCCCAGTTGCAGTGTCATGGGATTTTTTAAGAGCTGCAGAGAGCTCATCAAGAGAAAATGATTCATTATAATCTTCCGAATTATCGGAGGAAAAATTGATATGCTTCTGCTCCTGCATAGTTTTGTATTTTTGAAATTCAGGAGTGTAATTAGAAGAGGAAGAACTATTTGCTAATGTTTCCCCTAATTTGTATGCGATGTCTAGTTTACTTGTTAAAACAGTATCATGCACCTTTAGATGATGCAGAGTGTGTCGAGATCCCTTACCCTTTCTGGATCATGTTCCACACCTTATTAAGAGGCGTTCGAGTATTTATTTTAGAAACAAATGTTCGCCATGAAGAACGTTCATTCCTTTCATAGTCCGACGAGCTTTTGCTCGTAATATTTTAAGATTGTTTAGATGAGTTGGTGATGGATTAGCATTAAAACGTTTTTCTGCCATTTTTCTTTGTCTTCTAGCTTGTCTGCATTCATCACTGAACCATGGCTTTCTAATACGGGGAACTGTCGAGGATTTAGGAATAGTGTTCGTGGCAATATTAGTGAGATCCTGTGAAAAGGATTCAATAGGATCATCTACGTTCTGATACGATGCAGATTAAAGGTTGTCAGTACATAACTGATGGAATAGAGTCCAGTCAGCTTTATTAAAATTCCATCTAGAAACTGGAATGTCTTTGTTTGGTGTGATGTTTTTAAGGAGCGTTGGAAAGTGATCACTCCCACAAAGATCATCATGTAGATCTTTGTACTGTCCATTTAAAATCATTTAAAAGTGAAGGATCTGCAATTGTAAGATCGAGGGCTGAATATGTCCCAATAGCCGGATGCAGGTATGTATTGGAGTCATCATTGAAAATACACAGATTATTGTTGATAAGTAATTATTCTATTATTTTACCCTCGTTGTTTAACGTAGTGCTGCCTCACAAGGGACTGTGTCCATTCAAATCGCCCATTATAATGAAGAGCCTGGGAAGCTGATCAATTAAATTCTGAAATGTCAGAAGTTGAGGAGACGAAGAAGGGGGCACATATAAAGAACAGAGCGTAATTGCCACATGTAAAGTTATTCATACCGCAACCGCTTGAAGATCAGTATTAAGAGGCACTGGACTTTGTAGTATATTTTGACGAACCATCACGGATACACCACCCGATGCTTTCTCTGTGTTTGAGGAATAACCTTGAATATCATACCTGCGAAAATCAACTCTATCAGTTTCCTTCAGGAATGTTTCCTGGAGACAAAATGCTACGGGATTTAAGTCCTGCTGAAGAAGCCCGAGTTCATTAAAATTAGCCCTAAAACCTCTACAATTCCACTGTATTTTATTTTGTGAGTGAGTCATGATTTGGTTGTATTTATTGGTGATCTACCACGCCTAGACTTTGTAGGCGATAAACTGCCTGTCCGATGATAGATGTGTTCAGACACATCCATATCTTCGAGGGATCCAAACTTATTGTAAAGCTGGATTTGATCTGTTGAACCCTTAGCGAGCCTGTCGCTTTGAGTGATCCTAGTTAACTTTTGGTTCACTTTTACATTTTGCTTGATATGAGTTTCAGGTACACTTTGTGACTGTTGCTTTGGCAAAGAATCTGTTTTGATATGATAGTGAGCAGTGGTATTTTTATGCTTTCCGAGACCAGATTGTATGTGAGATGAGGATTCCTTCTGTGAAAAAGAGGTAGTAGGAGATTGAGATGGCAGTAAACTAGCTGGTAGCAATTCAGCAGTTGGTGTAGCAAACTCTCAATGATGAACCATATCTTCACTTCGGACAAGTTCAGGGTTGGTAGATTTTGTCCATGTAAGGTCTGTCTGACATTCAATAGAAGCTGTTGTCACAGATGGTTTTTTGGTTACAGAGGCATATGATTCATTTTAGTGGGGGTTGAACAAGTTTCTTAGCATCAGTGTAACTAATGTTCTGAGAACATTTTATTTTACTGATTTCCATTTCCCTTTTCCACACAGAGCACTCTTTTGATGAAGATGAATGCTGACCCGCGCAGTTGACACATTTTTTAAAGTTGCTGTTGCAATCTTCAGTCACATGTGATTGTTCTCCACAATGAGCACATGTTATAGGATTTGCGCATGAATTTACCCCATGACCAAATTTATGACATTTATAACATCTTAACGGATTTGGGATATACATTTCAACTTTAAGATTGCAATAACCTGCTTTAATGGTTTTTGGTGCAGTTGGAAAGACAAACGAAAACAGGTATGTGTTGGTTTGACCTATGGGCAGAGACAGAAACAGGAAGTCCAGCCAATGTATCAGCAGATAGTAGGTTAGTTGATTGCTGTCTTCTAGCACATTCTATGAGAAGTGAACCAGATCTCATGCGTTTGATATTCTTTACATCGCCAGCTATTCCATAAACTCCTTTTGAAATAGCAAACGGGTTGAGTTTAATTGGTTCTTTATCAGGAGACTCAACAACCAAAAACCTTGGCCAGTATTCAACTTGTTTTGGAGGTCGATGACTATCAATGGTACTTTGATCATTGTCAAGCTGACGTGTTTTTTTCAAAGGGGTTTCAAGATCCATGGTGGTATGTATAATGTTTCATCATCCAAGCTCCCCACCCTCCACGGAGTGTCATATAGACAGTGCTATAAACAAGTGGAACTCCGACTCGCAGCACCAAGGATACTGGGATGATATACTCAAGCAGAAAAATTAAACAAGTAATCATTCCACCAGATTGGGTCATGAGCCACCGCCTTCTGGGCATACGACTCTAGGCAAAGAACATACTTGTAATTAATACAATTGAAATTCAATGAGTACAACGTTGTGCCAAGACAAAAACAGATTCACAGAAACTGTTGAAATTTTGAAATAACTGAGTAATTTGTGCAATACAAGCCGATTGATAGGACCGGGCCCATCCTACCACCCGTCTAGGCGAAGTAAGGGTCGAAGTGGTGTATTGGGCAAAGGAACGCTATTCCTGGAACCAGTGCCCTCAACCACCAGACTCCCGTCCTCCGCCGACACAGGGACGCAACCTATGGCAAACAGGTTGCCCATTTTAGTCGCCTCATACGACCAGCAATGGGAGGCTGTGGAAATATTCCACACGGGGGAAGAGCTATTAGCGTTAGCCAGCACTCACCACGAGGAGGTTGCTCTTCACAAGTGCCTAATATAGCCGAAGTCACCAGCTGGGTTTATGATCCTGTACCACCAGTCCTGTCCAAAGAGGATGTCTGGTGAGTGTTCATCCAGGACGGCGAATTGACACAGATGTCCAGGTCTTCAGCAACCCATGCTTACCGTAAAAGATGACTAACGGGATCGGGTGGTCAGGCTCGCTGACTTGGTTGATTCATGTCATCGATCCCAATTACGTGGGTCGATGCTCGTGATATTATTCAGTGGATTGTCTGGTCCAGACTCGTTTATTTACAGACCGCCGTCATATAGCTGGAATATTGCTGAGTGCGGCGTTAAACAACCAACCAACCAACCAACCAAAGATTCCAAACGGCCATAAGCCTTCCAACAGCCCGAATGAATTATTGATCCCGGTTTAATCCATCTTTTAATAATTGGGATCAATGTTTCCCAGTTTCACTTCTCGACAGCAGTGATGAACATCTTACTGGCTTAAATTTCAATCCCACCAAACACCATCTACTTTCCTTCCCAAATTTCGACTACATTTCTCCCTCTATCCCAGGTCCTCTATCCCAGTCCTCGTTCCGAAATTTATCAAACAAACCTCCCTGCATTAGTATCGAGTCCATTTAAGAAAATCACATGACCAGACACGTGACGTCTTACGTCATTTAAGTCCCTACTCCAGCTAATGTTCCAGCTAATTATGACAGCAGTCTGTAAATAATCTAGTCTGGACCAGACAATCCAGCGATTGACATCATGAGCATCGATCCACGCAATTGGGGATGAGTGAGTTAAAATCTAACGTCACATCGGCATTATTTCAGCCATATTCAAAAGTGAGTCAGAGATGCAAGATTATATTTTTTACACACATATTTGGGCATGATTTGCCATTCACGTTATACATATGATTATTTATTAAAAGGTGAAGATCCCCAATTCTGTGTCCCTTGTGATGAAAGAATCAAGCAGGACATGCTTGACTGTATTGATTTTTCCATCACAAGGGATAATTATATCCAGGTGTCATCCATCAAGGATTTTTGTATCAGGTAAGTACTCATTTTATTTTATTTTTTTAAAGAAATTGAAATATTAGATAAATTTTGATATGTTTTGTAAAAAGTATGTGATATTAATTTGGTAAAATGACTATATAACTGATTGTTAGTGGCTGTACCTTCAAAGGGGGTTGAAGTAACCTTAAATAAGTGTCACCCTGAGAGGGTACATAAGTCCCATTTCATTCAAAGTAGTTTTCATTTTCAATGGTTTTGATCGCGAAATACTTGTTTGTTTTAAAATGCTTTGGCTTAAACTTACTAACAATCACCAGAGGGATGGTGTAAATCCTGCTGGGGTACCATGCAGATAGCAGATGTACCGTGGTCCTCCCGTGGTCCCTTGTAACTGTTTTACTGGACAGAGCCTAATGTCAGTTGATAATAGTATCACACCAAATTTATAAATAAGCATTTAGTTATTCACATACATATTCAAAATCTATTATGCAGACCAATTCCCTCCAAGTACCTTAAGATGAGATGCTCGGGAAAAGAGATCTTTCAGATTTACGCTTTGATAATGTGAAGACCTGGGGTAGAATATGACCCGTGACCGTGAAGATCCGGGGTAGTATAGGTCTTCAGCAACCCATGCTTGCCGTAAAAGGCGACTATGCTTGTCATAAGGGGCGACTAACGGGATCGGATGGTCAGGCTCGCTGACTTGGTTGATACATGTCATCGATCCCAATTGCGTTGATCGATGCTCATGATGTTAATCACTGGATTGTCTGGTCCAGACTCGGTTATTTAACAGACCGCCGTCATATAGCTGGAATACTGCTGAGTGCGGCGTTAAACAACTAACCAACCAACCAACCAACCAACCCAAATGCATGGGTAGAATAGGTCTTTAGCCACCCATGCTTGCCGTAAAATGGCGACTATGCTTGTCGTTAAAGGCGACTAATGGGATCGGGTGATCAAACTGACTTGGTTGATGCATGGCATCGACCCCAATTGCGTGGATCGATGCTCCTGATATCAATCACTCGATTGTTTGGTCAAGACTCGATTATGTACAGACCGGTGTCATTTACAGCTGGAATATTGCTGTGTGAGGCGTTAAACAACATAGAACAAACTCAAAGCGGTGTAAAGCCCAACTCACTCACTCACTCTAGGACAGTGTAAATTATATAAGAAAAATCGGTGGTAACTTTAAAATTGCATTTGATAAAGGAAGGCTAACACGAGAATATGCAAGTGCAGTTTTAATCACATAACACATATAACAGCCTAAACGTAATATCATCTGCCAGGATTTGTAAGTAAGACCAATTAAAACATAACACACTAAACATTTAGAGTATACTCAAATTTGGACACAAAATTGACATCAGATCGATGTCAAACAACACAGTATGTTACGCCTGGCTTGTTTACATGAATTAAAAAACAAACAAACAAACAAACAAATCTAACTACGAGTAAACAATACATCATATGTCATAAGTTTTACAAAATACCATAACAATGCTTACACACTGTCTGCCGTTTGTTGCAATAATATAGTCTAGCAAAGAATGAACGAGTGATTGGTGACAAAAAATGTGCACAAGTCAAATGTAGTGATCGGTCCACAACAGTATATGAACTTCCCGTGAAGATCCGGGGTAGATTTGGCCTTCAGCAACCTATGAAGGATTGTCTGGTCCATACTCGATTATTTACAGAACGCCGTCATAAAGCTGGAATATTGCTGAGTGCGGCGTTAAACAACATGAAACAAAACAAACTCAAAGCGGTGTTAAACGCAACTCACTCACTCACTCACTCTAGGACAGTGTAAATTATATAAGAAAATTCGGTGGTAACTTTAAAATTGCATTTGATAAATGAAGGCTGACACGAGAATCTTCAGGTGCAGTTTTATCACATAACACATATAACAGCCTAAACGTAATATCAGCTACCAGGACTTGTAAGTAAGACCAATTAGAACATAACATACTAATTCTAATAATAATAACAAACTAATTCTAATAATCATAACATACTAATACTAATACCAATAATGGATTGTCTGGAGTGGACTCGAATAATAATAACATACTAATACTAATAATGGATTGTCTGAAATAGACTCGATTGTTTACAGACCGCCTCTTATAGCTGGAATATTGCATAAGAGGCGGTCTGTAAACAATCGAGTCTATCTCTCTTACAGCTGGTATATTGCTGACCCGTGGAGATTCCGGGTTAGAATAGGTCTTCAGCAACCCATGCATGCCGTATAGGGCGACTAACGGGATCTTCACGGGTCGCTCACTGACTTGGTTGATGCATGTCATAGTATTCCAATTGCCTGGTCAAGACTCGATTATTTATAGACCGCCGTCATATAGCTGGAATATTGCTGAATGCGGCGTTAAACAAGCAAGCAAACAAACACAAGAAAAACCTTTCTTTTGTTCAAATCGGATATGAAAGAAATGTAGCACAAACGCAACCTCACCACAAAAGCATGATCTGATGGCAAAAATTGTCATGCAGCAATCAGGCAATTGATGATGTAAACCAAGAAAAATGCACGCGTGTTGTAGGGATTCGGTATGCATTGTTTCCTCTTGTCTTGATAACTGCAACATGGGGAAACATTAAACTTCAATCATTATTTGAAGTAAGGAAATACTGATTGAAATTTAATGTTTTCCTATGTTGCAGTTATCAAGACAAATTTCAATCATTCTTTGAAGTTTGGAGACCCGTGAAGATTCCGGGGTAGAAGAGGTCTTCAGCAACCTATGCTTGTCGTAAAAGGCGACTAACGGGATCGGGTGGTCAGGCTCGCTGACTTGCTTGATGCATGTCATCGATCCCATTTGCGTGTATCGATTCTCATGATGTCAATCACTGGATTTTCTGGTCCAGACTCGATTATTTTACATACCGACGTCATATAGCTGGAATATTGCTGAGTGCGGCGTTAAACAACAAACAAACAATATTTTAAGTTTGGAGATGACACGCCTATCTGGAAAATACAGCTTAAGAGCCATTGGTATGTGCCAGTCAGCAGCGTCTCAGCGTGAAGTTCCTTCGCGATTGGACGTGCACAGATACACCATTTGGACGTTCTGGTAGCTGTGGCAGAGATTGACCAAGGAGCGGCAAGGCCCCCGTTTTGAGCGTCCGTCAAGATCGTTGGATTCGAACCACCCATCTGCGAAATCGGTCCCAGCCTGCAACAATCACTACGAGAACCATCCCTGGCCTTTATCGAATATCGGCACAGACTGACGTTGCCGTCTTAGACGTTACGGGATTGTTGCGAAGAGACCAGCCGGACGCCCAATTCTGACCAACAATCACCGCCGATTGCGTCTGTAGTGGTGTAGACAGCGAGTGTGTTGAACGGCAGTTCAGTGGAGACAGGTTCTGTTCACCGACGAGTCTCGTTTTCACCTCTCCCACGGCGATTGCCGAATACGAATAAACTCGGAAGAGGCATAGTAATTGAGCGGGGAGGAGTGAGTGAGTGAGTTTGGTTTTACGCCGCTTTTAGCAATATTCCAGCAATATCACGGCGGGGGACACCAGAAATGGGCTTTACACATTGTACCCATGTCGGGATTGGATCCCCGGGTCTTCGGCGTGACGAGCGAACGCTTTAACCACTAGGCTACCCGACCGCCCCTATGAGTGGGGAGGAATCACCGAGAGACAGAGATCTCGTTTGGAAGTGATCAATGGCAATTTGAACCGTGACGAGGTCATCCAACCTATCGTTGTGCCGTTTTTGAATCAACATGGACCTGGCGTGGCTTTTCAGCATGACAACGCCCGACCCTATGTAGCCCGGATCGTTCAAGAAGCACTTGGACAGAACAACGTGAATGTGATTCCGGGGCCTGCTGGCTCTCCAGATCTTTCTCCAACTGAACACATATAGGATGAAATGGAGAGACAGGCTGGTGGAGATATGGATGCCATCCCACAATACAGTGAGTGAGTGAGTGAGTTTGATTTTACGCCGCTTTTAGCATTATTCCAGCAATATCAAGGCGGGGGACACCAGAAATGGGCTTCACACATTGTACCCATGTCGGGAATCGAACCCGGGTCTTCGGCGTGACGAGCGAACGCTTTAACCACTAGGCTACCCGACCGCCCCTCCACAATACAGTGTTAGACGTTTGCTCTGCCAATGCGAAGAAGAAGCATTGCATGCATCCACGCATGTGACACACGCTACTGACGTGTGAATTGATAATTCTGTCCTTGCATATTTCTATTGCCACGACGTCATTACTGTGCCAGACATGTGTCATTAAATGTGTCAACTTGTTTTACTGGTCCATTGTCTGAATTCTTCCAGATGTGTGCGTCTACTTTGATCAGGTTCTTGTTTTATGTCGTGTCACAGGAACATTTGTTGCTGAGTTTATGTAATTTCACATAAGCAGATTTCATGACATTTTGTACAAAAATGACCGAACAATGACCATGGTTTGTTGGTTTGTTGTTTTGCGCCGCACTCGGCAGTTGGTTTGTTGTTTTGCGCCGCACTCGGCAATATTACAGCTATATGACGGCGGTCTGTAAATAATCGAATCTGGACCAGACAATCCAGTGAATAATATCATGACCATTGATCCACACAATTGTGATCGATGACATGCATCAACCAAGTCGGCGAGCCTGACCACCCGATCCCGTTAGTCCCTCTTACGACAAGCATAGTCGCCTTTTACGCCAAGCAGGGGTTGTTGAAGACCGGATCTTCACAGGGCGAAAAGTATATGCAGTTTCATTCGCACACATTGAAGCATGGATGGTATAGGTAACTGTCCCATGTGGGATTGGACTGTAGAGAGTCAATAGTCGCCCCTTGCAGCAGTTCACACGTGGCGTCCGGCAGGTGTCTGATGTTGAACCCCGTGCAGGTCTCCCAGCGCTCGCACTCTGAAGCACACGATGCGGGACTGTCTACGGTGATGGTCTTGGTTGGTGTTGTGTTGAATTGTTTTCGTTTGTACTGAACAAGGGATGCGCCTGGAGAAGAAAGACATTGTTTATCATCGACATCCTAATCAGATGAATCAAAATAGTCGCTATTTTTAACCAACGAATCAAGCCACGGCTTGATTCCAGCAAGTGAGAAACTAGCGAGTGCTCAAAGAAATGTGCGCTCAGATCAGCGGTCGGGCCCCGTGAAGATCCGGGGTAGAATAGGTCTTCACCGCTGCCATGTAGCTGGAATATTACTGAGTGAGGCGTTTGACAACAAACAAACAAACATCGGCGATGATCATCTTACTCTACACTTTACGGATCCGGGGTAGAGTAGGTCTTCAGCAACCTATAGGTCTTCAGCAACCGATGCTTGCCGTAAAAGGTGACTTTGCTTGTCGTAAAAGGCGACTAACGGGATCGGGAGGTCAGGCTCGCTGACTCGGTTGATGCATGTATCCCAATTGCGTGGATCGATGCTCATGATATTAATCACTGGATTGTCTTGTACAGACCGCCGCCATATAGCTGGAATTTTGGGTAAGCATGGGTTGCTGAAGACCTATTCTACCCCGGATGTTCACGGGTCTTTTTCAAAGTTTGATACTATCAGTTACTTACACGAATTGAAATGTGTATTCATTCTCACTCCAAACACTTGTATGTCGCACATTGTCAGCATATCATCATAATTTAACTTGTTTCTCCCACTGATCCTCACAAACCGACCGGTGACGGGTCTTGAGCAGGCAACGGTGGCAGTTGCCCCGGGAGTGGTCACGCTCCCGGAGTAAAAGTAGCACAATTTGGAGGCAGAGAGTGGGTACAACGAAGGGTCTTCATCGTACAGGTCAATTGAAAAATCATGAAGTCTCTCAGCTGCAATTGAAATAGTGACATTGTAGGTTTGAGATTACTCAAAGTCATTATCCTGTACAAAAAGATTCAGTTGAAATGAAAATGTGTCCCTGGCGACTAAATCGGATCGGTTGTCGGTCTCGATGAAATGGTTGATAGCATGTGTTCGTACCGCCACATAAGGTTTGTGTGTCTCTTGTTTAACGCCGCACTCAGCAATAATCGAGTCTGAACCAGACAATCCAGTGATTGATTTTGTGAACAACGATTCAAGCTGTCAGGGTAGGGTACCACACCATCAACCAATTCATCGAGACTTACCAAACAATCCATTTGCTCTATTTTCGAGTCATTGAAATATTCAAATTATTTTTAATCAATATTCCAGAAATAGGACGGCGGGGGTCCCTAGAAATGGGCTTCACATATTGTACCCATGTGGGGAATCGAACCTGGGTCTTCTGTGTGACGAGCGAACGCTGTAACAACTAGGCTATCCCACCGCCTAGCTCAAACTTCAACAGGAATCAGTCCCTTCAAGTTTCAACTTTCAATATTTGATGATATTGGAGTGTGTAAATATATTTTGAACAAAAGTCTAGTTCTGTACTCACAGACCCGTGAAGACGCCGGGGTAGAATAGGTCTTCAGCAACCTATGCTTGCCGTAAAAGGCGACTATGCTTGTCGTAAAAGGCGACTAACCGGATCGGTCGGTCAGGCTCGCTGACTTGGTTGATACATGTCAACGATCCAAATTGCGTGGATCGATGCTCATGATATTAATCACTGGATTGTCTGGTCCAGACTCGATTATTTACAGACCGCCGTCATATAGCTGGAATAATGCTGAGTGCGGCGTGAAACAACAAAACAACCAACCAATCCATAATCACAACACTTTTAACAAACTGTGTTATAGGATTGTCGCACAATGACCAATTATTACGTCGTTGTTTGTTTATTTAGTTGTTGTTTAAAACCGCACTGTTCCAGTTATATGACGGCGGTCTGTAAGTAATGAAGTCTGGACCAGACAAATTAAGTTATTGACATCACGTGCATCGATCTACGCAATTGCGATACGAGTCAGCGAGCCTGACAACCCGATCCCTTTAGTCTCCAAGTCGCTGAAGAGCTAATCTAACCCGGATCTTCACGGGGTCACTTATTACGTTGGTCGATACTGTGAAGACACTGGGTAGAATAGGTCTTCAGCAACCCAAGCTTGCCGTATATAATCGAAGGTCTGATTCCCATAGCATGCTTAGTTTTTGGGTGCCATTGTACCCATCTTACAAACTAAGTTCACCATGTTGTTTAGCTTGCTTAAACCATTACCTAACATTATTTCTTGGTGTGCTCGTAAAAATTTACTGCGGTCACCCCGAAATCCAAAATGGCGTCCAAGATGGCCGCCAAAGTGGGAAAATTTCTCAATGCACTCATTACTCTGTCAAAACAATAACAAGTCAGCTTTTTCAAAATCGGAAATGCATTTATAGGTGCACATATACATTTTTAATGCAAAATAATTCAGAATTCTGCAAAAATAGTACTTTTATAAAGTTAAATAATGAATTTTGTAGAAAAAAATGCAACATATTTACATATCTGAGATTAGACTCAAACTCAAAGGAAAATTGTTTTTAAATCAAAGTCCATTTTCATGATGTCAAAATGTTTCACACTCACTAGTACTGTATTTGATTCAGTAAATGATGTTTGAAGAGCTTTGATGCATTCAGATGCATCATTTCATTGGACAAAGTTGATTCAGATATCACTGTCTGTGTCTGAAGATGAGTTTGACTCCATGTCTGAATCATGGATATCGCCATCAGGTATTTCAACTGAAGAATCTTCTGAAGGAAGTATGTCCACTTCAGCACCAGTGTTTCTTGACTTGTTCTGGCATCCTGAGACACAAGAACACAGTCCTGTAAATTTCAGACTGTTCTTTACACATCCACACCTCTTTGTTTGGCAATCAGTTTTGCAGCTGCAGCAGGTCATTGCTAGGACTGATGACAGTGCTGGTTGTACATCCATCCATTTAATTTCAAACTTTTTATCTGCCACAAACCATCCATGTCCATTTGGAGAAGGTGGTTGCTGGTCCTGTTTCAGACAATTTCTGGAGAGGAATGCTTGGTAATTAGCACGCTGTACTTTCTTTCTCAGAACATTCTGGCATGGAGGTAGTTTCTCTGGATCTGATGTTCCTGATCCAAACATGATTGTCCGCAGTGTATTTACACTGTATGTTAAAACCGGATTCAGATGTTTGGTTCTGGAATTGAAGCTGTAGAAGATGCAAGTTGCTGCTTCACACGATTTCAATAGATCGTCAGTTACTTCTGAGCTTTTTCCAAGTGAAGCCAATGCATTGCAGAAGATTGCATCATTTTCAAGAAGCCAGAGTATGCCCATTTTTCCTCGTCCCTTGAAGGCACTAGTACTGTCGCAACCAGTGAAAGGATGAGCTCCTATAAGACCTTCACATTCATCTACTCCAAGACAAAGTGGTCCTTCACCTTCAAATGGATTGTTCCATTTTGTTATTGTGTTCATGATGTGCTGCACTTTCTCTTCATCTTCTCTGACCCGTATCTTGCCCAGTCAGAGAAGTGCACCGTCTCATAAACTCAGCTCTCTGAGTTGACAGGATTTCCCATTTCCGTGTTGCTGCTGGTTTCATGCTGATATCTGCTACACCTCCTGGAGCCTTAGAATCTCTGTAAACACCCATTTCAGTTTCTTGGTCAGCAGGAACTCTGCCAAATGGGTTATTTTTACTCTTCTGGATGGTGAAGAGGGATCCATTAAGAAGCTGCTCTTGGCAATCTGGGTGTGTGTTTTCAAGGTTCAGCATCATTAGCAAGTAGAGAGGTTTGTATCGTCCATATACATTTCTTCCACAGGCAAAAAACCAGGGGAGCATTTCAATTTCAGAGTGTAGACTTAGTTTCCAGTCACCTGTTCAAGCAGCTCGCACATGCCGCAAGAGTATCCCAACCATTTCGAGATACATTGACCAGAACTTTCCATTTGGTCCAAGAGATTAGATGTATGAGTTGTAGAGTGACAACACAAATCTGAAGGTGTCTGAGGTTGTTAGAGTGGCAAGTCTCTAAGGTGACATATCATGACGAATACCATCAATTTCAGACTTCAAGATTTCAAGACATCTTCCATGATCAAGGTGTTTGACAAACGCTGCAAAACGAAGTCTCTCACAAGCTTCAGCAACAAGCGTGTGGGCATAGAACCCACGCTCCCAGTGCTCTCCTTGAAGGACCTTGTCAACTGATCCTTCTGCCAAAATTCCTGCCTCAATGAAGATGTCACGCAGTCCAGCATTACCAAAGAGGAAACCAGCACATGCCATGAACCGCATACTTGTATGAAATGGCCCCTGATGCAACACAATTCGGTTCATTTTAGGATCAGAATCCTGTTTGCTGTGGATAACTTCTATGGCTTTGGTCCATATTCCCATATCAACTACCACTTGGACAGAACAAGAACCTCTGCCATGATCATCATCCATTGTTTTGTCAGTCATCTCAATGATCTGGTCAGAAACGTATAGATCACACTATGATCAGGGGGTTTGTGGATGGTTTGGCAGTATCCAATTATGTGAGGCTCCATTGGTGTAGAGGGCTGGGTAGCGCTGTTAAATCCCTTCCATCCTGGGACAGCTTGCTCTGATGGTTCCACGTTTTTGCCTAAGTTGAAATCCATTCGGGACAGTTGCCATACCAAATCGACCTGCTTAGCCTTTTTTGCACTTTTTGAATCCAGTGTAGTCAGCAGTTGAGCAGCATTATTATATCGAGGAGGTTCTGGTCTCGAGGAGACAGAGACAGATATGGATTTGCGTCCAGTTCGGGGGTGATTCTCTGATTGACCTGTAGGAGGTTCTCGATTAGCATCATGTCCAGGTAATCTTGCTTGAGCCATGTATCCAGTTGATCATGGCCCTGTAGTGATCCTGAGAAATGACCTCTGTTTTTGTAGTCATTGTTGTCCCAACCAAACAAAGAAGGTACATTGGAGCCACTCCCTGCGGCATATGGTAGCCAAGATCGTTCTGAGATGTCAGAATCTCTGCATTTGCAGTATCCATCTCTTGAAGAAGTGATTTATTTATGCAGTGCTGATGTTTGTTCAACAGAGATACGAAGACTCTTGTCTGTATTTTTGAATGCACAAATCTGTTGTGAACAATAACAAAGCAATGTACTTACCGACACTAAGATAATTTTGCAAAATTTTGTCCTCCAGTGGAGTCTGTTTATCCTTGACAACATTCTTTGAGACAGCACTTCCTGTACTACTTGCAAGACAACTGTTTATAGTAGTGATTATAAGCATAACCACTTTAAATGTTTTTGTTTTTTTATTTGTTTTTTTAACTGTTCAATGATGTTATTCATTGAATATACTGAATGCATGTATTCGTTTACAGTGCAGAAGATAGTTTTATGCTGCTATGCTTTTTAATTTCTCACCCTTATTGACAGATGAATTCCATATTTTTGGTCATTATTTGTAGTTTGATGAAACCTAATATACCTTTAATGAATATTTACTGAACCGAAAGTGGTTAATTTGTATTATCCTATTCCAAATTGCAGTTCTGATTGGTATATCCATACAAAAAATACCCTGTTTTCTATTAAAGAATATAATTAATTTGAACTTGGCATCCATTTTGAACTAGTAATTCCGTTCTAAAATGTTATATTTGGTGCCCAAACAAAATATATATATATATTACACATCAGCTGTTCATGGTCAGAAGTGATTTATGATTAATATTTGATAAACAAATGGGATATATAGTGAAGTTAATAGGTTAGGTAGAAAAGTGGCGGCCATCTTGGCGGCCATCTTGGATTTCAGGGTGACCGCAGTGAAAAAAATTGAGCACACCAAAATATTATTCTTTCCCATCACATAATCTATCAATCTAAATAGGTGAACTTAGTTTGTAAAGCGGGTACAATGGGAGTGTCAGATATGAGAAACAGACCTTCGCTTAATAAGGCGACTATGCTTCTGGTAAGGGGCGACTAACGGGATTAAGGTGGTCAGGCTCGCTGTCTTGGTTGATGCATGTCATCGTATCGTATGTGTGTGGGTGTGTGTGTGTGTGTGTGGGGGGGGGGGGGACGTCATACATTCGCTGTGCTGTATTGCGTCCCTTGGGCATGCCAGAGACCTATGATTGTGGGTCAGCACCATACCCGACCCAACTCACTCACTCACCAGGGGTAGAATAGGTCTTCAGCAACCCATACTTGCCGTAAAGGCGACTATGCTTGTCGTAAAAGGCGACTAACGGGATCGGGTGGTCAGGCTCGCTGACTTGGATGATGAATGTCATCGATCCCAATTGCGTGGATTGATGCTCATGATATCAATCACTTGAATGTCTGGTCCAGACTCGATTATTTACAGACCGCCGTCATATAGCTGGAAATATTGCTAAGTGCGGCGTTAAACAACAAACAAACAAACAATTATTACATTGATAGACATTGATAGATTGTGATTTTAACATCATTCTTCCAATCATAACAAGACACCGCATTCATGTCCCCCTCTATCCTTGTATGCTTACATTTGTAAGAAGTAATTTATGCAAAGCTCGAGGTAAGTGAGTGAATATGGTTTTAGGCCGTTTTTAGCAATATCACGGCGGGTACGTGAGAATGTGAGAATAAGAATGTGAGATTCGAACCTGGGTCTTACGTGTGACGAGCGAACGCTTTAACCACTAGACAACCCAACCACCCCGTCTCTGATAAATGAGTGAAAGAGTGAATATGGTTTTACGCCGCTTTTAGCAATATTCCAGCAATATCACGGCGGGGGACACCAGAAATGGGCTTCACACATTGTACCAATGTCGGGAATCGAACCCTGGTCTTCGGCGTGACGAGCGTACGCTTTAACCACTAGACAACCCAACCACCCCGTTTTCTGATAAAAGTGTCATGGAGTAATATTGAACGGTTTATCAGTTTCGCAGAGAAAACAAACCTGCCCTCGTTAAACATGCCCATGAACGATAAAAATAAAAAGAGCAAACAACGCCTGTTCAGGAACTGCCTCATGTGTAAACAAAGCTTTACAAAGACCTACTGAAAATGTAAAACAGTAGTTCAGTTTTTATAACGGCTAAGTAGGAAATCCGGAAGTGAACGATTTATGTTCTGTTATTGTAACCTCATGATTGGCTGGTTTGTTGTTTAACGCCGCACTCAGCAATATTACAGCTATATGACGGCGGTCTGTAAATAATCGAGTCTGGACTAGACAATCCAGTGATTAATATCATGAGCATCGATCCACGCAATTGGGATCAATGACATGCATCAACCAAGTCAGCGAGCCTGACCACCCGATCCCGTTAGTCGCCTTTTACGACAAGCATAGTCACCTTTTACGACAAGTATGGGTTGCTGAAGACCCGGAATCTTTACAGGTCGAAACCTCATGAAACGTAACCTCATGAAACGTAACCTCATGAAACGTGACGGGAGAAGCTCTTTGCTTTGTCCAGATGAATACATTTTTTTCTTTGCGTAGAATAAAAGTAGGGTTATTATCTATTTTTGTTTTGGACAAGACAATCCACCTGACCACCCTATCCTCTTACGATAAACATCGGTTGCTGAAGACCAACTCTTATCCGAATCTTCAAGGATGGTTATTTTTTAATCAAAGACTCTATAAGTGGGTAAACAAATATTGCGCATAGCTTTACCAGTCGTAAGTTTTACAACAGGAAAGACATTTGAACCATACGCACGGCAGCAGTCACTTCTAGTTGTGGCCTTGACCTTGGTTACTTTGACCGTGACCTGTAGATCCACTTGCCACCAGGGGTCGTTGTCTCCTCGGGCGACTGAAAAGCAGCTTCCACTGGACCATGTTGTTGCAGTATCACCATCATTTACCACACGTGGACCATAATTGTTGATCGAACTTGCAGTGGCCGGCTTGTTCAATGCCAGGTCAGTCTCTGCAACATCAAAAACAAGTAACATGAAAATGTGTGAAGGAGCTGATGGAAACTAGATTTCAATAATATTTGTGTTTTTAACAAAAGCAGACAGGCAGCAACAAACAAACAAACCAACCACGGCGGGGGAAACCAGAAATCGCACATTGTACCAATGTCGGTAATCGAACCCGGGTCTTCGGCGTGGTGAGCGAACGCTTTAACCCCTAGGCTACCCGACCGCCCCTATCCTTTCAGTGGCTTCTTATATATAAAAGACCCGTGAAGATTCCGGGGTAGATAAAGTCTTCAGCAACCCATGCTTGCCGTAAAAGGCGACTAACGGGATCGGGTGGTCAGGCTCGCTGACTTGGTTGATACATGTCATCGATCCCAATTGCGTAGATCGATGCTCATGTCAATCACTGGATTGTCTGGTCCAGACTTAATTATTTTACAGACCGCCGTCATATAGCTGGAATATTGCTGAGTGCGGCGTTAAACAATCAAACAAACAAACAGAACATTAAACATTTTCCCAAGACAACCCTTGATTACAAGTAAATACAATTTGCCTATCCCTAAATCGAAGGCTTTTTAAAATCAACGCAAGCACAGTACAAATGGCCCTTCGATTTACATGCACAATGGCTGTAAAATGTACTTATACTGAACCAAATTAAAAACTTCACAATCCTAAAATTTTAGCATTTTGACCAGTTATCATTGTGGGCCCTTATTGTGTATTTAAACAGTGATGGCCACGTATTGTCTTCAGATAAAACCCGTTTTTGTGCAGGTGAATCGATCAAAATCATGTGCACAGCACTAAAGTGGCAAAAGTGGTTTTTCACGTGCAACTGGTCACGTGGCCATAATACCGCACGTGTTTTCAGTCATACTTGTTAGCAGTCATTAACAAAAAAAGAAAAACACAAGAAAACAAAAGTCTTTACGGCCATTTGTCATGCCACGCCTTTCAAATGTGCAACGTGAACGTGCCATCGGCATGTTGCAGACGGGAACGTCCGTAGCTGAAGTCGCAAGGACGATGGGTTGTAGTCGACGGACTGTTTATGATTTACAGACGCGTCTACAGCAAACGGGTACCACCGCTGATCGCCCTCGGCCAGGTCGACCACGTGTGACGTGACATGCAGAAGATCGTCAGATTGTCTTACGTCACCTCCGTAACCGATTTTTGACGGCTACATCAACCAGAAATGAACTGTTAAGTGGTAGACTGCGGCGCAAACTGTTCGAAACCGTCTGAGAACTGCTCGACTTCAAGCACGACGGCCATACTGCGGGCCGATTCTGACTCAATTACACAGACGTCAACGTCAATTGTGGGCACAGCGACACTTACGATGGACTCAGAGGAATTGGAATCAAGTCGTCCTCAGTGATGAATCCCGATTTAATCTTCGATTTGCTGATGGTTGGGCGAGGGTGTGGAGGCGCCGTCATGAACGTTACGCCCAGTGTTGTGTACAGGAAGTTGACAGATTTCGAGGCGGAAGTGTCATGGTGTGGGGTGCTTTCTGTGGCAATGCACGTTCCAGTCTTCTTGTCATCCGTGGCAACCTCAACGCTGCTGCTTACCGCGACCAGGTACTGGCACCAGAACTTCTGCCTTTTATGGCAGCACATGGACCCGGTTTGATCTTCAAACACGACAATGCCAGACCCCACACAGCAGTTTTGACAAGGAATTTCCTTCAGAATGCGGCAGTCAACGTCATGGACTGGCGTCAAGGTCTCTCGACCTCAATCCCATCGAACACGTCTGGGATGCTCTTGGCAGAAGTCTGCGCACTCTCCAGAGTGAGTGAGTGAGTATGGTTTTACGCCGCTTTTAGCAATATTCCAGCAATGCTGGTGCTGACAAACCTAGAAACATAATCGGGGCGAACCGGGATTTGAAGCCACAATCATAGGTTTCTGGCATGCCCAAGTGACGCAACTCTACGCAGCGAATCGCGGCGCCTTATACGACATGGGCCACCCGTGCCCCCTTGTCATCTGAAGTTTACTGAGAAAATAATATGTGAAACGTTGGACTTCTTCATTGATAACATCTGTGTAAAATTTGGGGTAAGACATTCAGGCAAGTAGTAGGCATCCCCATGGGCACCAGTTGTGCTCCCCTTCTTGCTGATCTGATCCGTGAAGATCCGGGGTAGAATGGGTCTTCAGCAACCCATGCTTGTCGTAAGAGGCGACTAACGGGATCGAGTGGTCAGGCTCGCTGACTTGGTTGATACATGTCATCGATCCCAATTGTGTGGATCGATGCCCATGATGTCAACTCCAGCGAAAACTGGTTTTGAATGATTTTAGACCATTTTAATGGCCTTAGAAAGCATGTATTCTGAAAAATATATTTGTCAAAAATTAAAAGAAAAGATAAAACACATACCTTGAGAAACTGTATTCAATTCAAAGTAATTCATGTCCATCATATATAACAAAACATTGAACAAGATTTGTTGCCAAATAGTCACTTCCAAAAAGACTCAACAATAAATTATTCACAGTTTTGATTCACATAACCATGATAACTCTTTCACTCTATTTAAAGCACATTTATCAAGACATTGCAATCGCGATAAATCGAAAGAGAAAAAAGCGTTTCAAAATATTTTTTATCTACATTTTATATGAATGCGTGAGAATTTCCCAACCTTGCGTGTGAGCGTGACATAGGTGATAAATGCTAAATGCGTGAGAGTTGACAGGTATGTGTCAATCACTGGATTGTCTGGTCCAGATTCGATTATTTACAGACCGCCGTCATATAGCTGGGATATTGCTGAGTGCGGCGTTAAACAACCAACTTGATACTCTCTATATCTCACATACCATATCTATGGTATTAATCAGAGAACTTACCTGTTTTAGTATCACCCACAAGCCACAAAATAAAATATGAGATGGATAGCAGCATGTCCGACTCTGAAATACCAACCGTTTTCCGAGCAGACGTCGACACTGTGTGACCGCCAAACGACTGGCAAGCCACTCTTTTGATATCGATTTCCACCTACATCAGAGATTTTAATACACAATAAATAGTTGAGGTATTTTCTATAGCTTTAAACAATACCAGTACACGTTAGTTCAAGATGGTAAGCACACATGGTATCATGGCTCTATTGTCTGTTTTCGCTGTTCAAAACAGGTTTTGTGTACGCCGGTTTGGCATTTTAACGTGACTATGATCGATGATTTGTCAACTCCGTCTTCGTTGAAACATTTCAAAGAGTGTTTTAGAGTTTCTCAAAGAATACCTTGGGGTGTGAATTTGACCTTTTTTTTCTCCTGGTTTTTAGTTTGTGATTATATTGCAAAGCCTAAAATACTTACATGTACTTTATTGTTCTTATGTAAGTGTACATATATATTTCATGGAAAACTGCAAACTACTGTTTTGTTTAATACAATATTAATCCTGTTAATCTAGACGAGTCCGATCGCCAATATGGCAACTCACATGATATTGTAAGTTCACTTTTTGATGTTTGGTTAAGGTTTACTTTTGAATTTAAATGTTGATTTGAAATAAATGGTAACATTATTACGATGATATATTTTCTTAAGTAATTCAATCATTCCTTACCCATGTGTAAAGCAAATAGATTATTTATTTGGTAATGACAAATACAGTTCATGTGTTGTATTAGTGTTTTCATCTGGCAATTGTAGTCCCTAGCTGTGTAGACTGTAGCATATTATATATTTTTGGCATATTATACATTGCATGCCTTTTTGCCTATTGGTTTCGCATGTCTAGGGTCTGTAATTTTATCCTATAGGTGGAGTTGTATCCCATTTTGTCGACAAAACATGCTCTGTGTGTCCACATATCTAACTCATCCACGGAGACATATGGCATAGTGAAAGTAAACTTTCAAGGTGGACACACTTTAGCATGTTCTGTTGTGTGTCCATATATCTAACTCATCCACAGAGTCATATGGCATAGTGAAAGTAAACTTTCAAGGTGGACACACTTTAGCATGTTCTGTTGTGTGTCCATATATCTAACTCATCCACGGAGTCATATGGCATAGTGAAAGTAAACTTTCAAGGTGGACACATTTTAGCATGTTCTGTTGTGTGTCACATATCTAACTCATCCACGGAGTCATATGGCATAGTGAAAGTAAACTTTCAAGGTGGACACCCTTTAGCATGTTCTGTCTGCAAAAAGGCTCCTTGCAAACACACAGACGCCATCAAATTTACTGGACACTCATCAGCTGAGGTGTTGAAAGACCTTTTGGCAGCAAAACCATCTTTCAGGGCACGATATGTCCCTCACCCAATACTTAAGAACCGATAAGACTTCAGCATGTCTAGTTTTGAAGCAAGGTCTAACGCCATCAAATGTACTGGGCACTCATCAGCTGAGGTGTTGAAAGACCTCTTGGCAGCTGAACCATCTTTCAGGGCACGTTATGTCCCTCACCCAATACTTAAGAACCGATAAGACTTCAGCATGTCTTGTTTTGAAGCAAGGTCTAAAAACAGTTTTATCCCAGACACCTCAGGCTTCTGTGTTTTTGGATGTCCTTGGGGTGAGCTCACAGATGGCCAGGAATCCATGCTGTTTACAACAACCACTTCATCAAGAGTTAGAGGTATGCAACTGTTTCAGTTTATATACCAGTTTTTAAAAAAAATCAATATATACAAATGGAAAAAATAAATGTGCCTTATATAAAGAAAATAAGAACATAATACTTGGTCATTTGTCTGATCAATGTTTTTTTCATGCGAACAAATTCATGAAGAAAACTTGTATAGATGTATATTCTCTGCAATCAAATGTATTGCATAAGCTTTATTCAGGTTAAACAAAAGTGTTTTTATGTGCACCTGATAGCTCCACTATCATTGTATGCTGTTCACCTTAAACAATAAATGAGTATCATGGACCCGTGAAGATTCCGGGGTAGAATAGGTCTTCAGCAACCCATGCTTGCCGTAAAAGGTGACTATGCTTGTCGTAAAAGGCGACTAACGGGATCGGGTGGTCAGGCTCGCTGACTTGGTTGATGCTTGTCATCGATTCCAATTGCTTGGATCGATGCTCATGATATTAATCACTGGATTGTCTGGTCCAGACTCGATTATTTACAGACCGCCGTCATATAGCTGTAATATTGCTGAGTGCGGCATTAAACAACAAACAAATCAATCAATCAAACACAATGAACACACACATACATCCAAAGTGTGCGCTGTGCACGTTCAAATTGTGTATCACAACCTTTTTGTCAAGGAAATTTCTTCATAAATGTGCATAGAAATATGCATTATATGATTTTAGAATAAATGTATTTTTATTGACCTTTATATGAAACATAGCTACTTTTTTCCGTTTGTATATTTTAACTTTGACTTGCTATGTATCCAAATTTGGTTAATTCATGTAGTTAAATAAATAAAACAAGAGGGGTTTTATCTACTGCTTACGTATCTACCTCCTTAAAAGGCTCTGAGTGAGCTACTGTCATGGTGTGATGATTTGCTCTGTCTGTTGTCTTTCCCTGTTCAGACCGTCCTATCAAGCAAGGCTACAGTTATCCCATTTCACATTCAGGTTACTCTAAATGTATCTGGTGAGCAAAGGGGTTGGTTGGTTGTTTAACGCCGCACTCAGCAATATTCCAGCTATATGACGGCGGTCTGTAAATAATCGAGTCTTGACCAGACAATCCAGTGATTGGCATCATAAGCATCGATCCACGCAATTGGGATCGATGACATGCATCAACCAAGCCAGCACGCCTGACCACCCGATCCCGTAAGACGCCTTTTACGACAAGCATAGTCACCTTCTACGGCAAGCATGGGTTGCTGAAGACCTATTCTACCCCGCAATCTTCACGGTTCGGTGAGCAAAAGGGCATTGCTGCTATTGTGTTAATGTTCATCTCTATGCATCTGTTGTAATTGTTGTACTGTTGATGTCCAGTCGTAATTGACAGTCATTTTCTTTTGGTTTTATGTCTATATTTAATAACAGGCTGAACAAGTGCATGTTATATATTGTAAAGTCGAGCCATTTACCTTAACTATAATGTTTACCATGTGATGTTTTATTTGTATAATAAGGAGATATTTATTTCTTTTCCAATTTGTTCAGTTTTTGATAGACAGTGCAGCAATTGTGAAAGGACAAAAGAATTTGATGGTGGGGAGGAACACCTTCTCAAAATTGGAACCTATATGGTTTCCCACCAAGTCTTCCGACAGTATTCAAAACAGTTCCTCACAGACGGGTAATATACGTTTATGTGAATTTTATATTTCATAGGGCATAAACACTATTAATAAGGTTTGAAACTTCCTGAATATCTTCTTGTTTTTTAGAATAAAATTGTCTCTACTATTACAGAAAATAGCAAATAGATACAAGTAAGTGTGTATCATTTGCGAACATTATCAATGAATCCATTTATCGATGAATTGTCATATCCCTTACTTGATTGAAGTTTTCCACCCAAGTAGAAATTCTACTTAAGTCATTATTTAGGTAGTTTGAAGCAATGGCCCGATCTTCCACTATTATTTAATGACGTGTCATCTGCAGTATGTCTGATATATACTGTTAGTACCTTCTAAAAGTATCATTTATATAACTAAGGAATACTGAAGGTCTCGGTATTAATACTTGTGGTACTTCAGCCATCACTGTACTTAGATTACAACAAGTAACCAGGAGCTACCTTTGTAACATTTTAAAACCCCATTTTCATAAGTTCCAATTATTGCCATAAAAGTTAAGTTTGTGTGTCATCCCCTTGTGGCAAACTTTATCCAAAGCTTAACTGATATCACACACAAAAACAAGCCTTAAAGCCTTGTCGTTATCTACAGTATGTGTTATGAAAATAACCTCTAATTATACTGCTCTTGTTATGTAGGATATAAACACTCATCTAAAACCCTCTATTTTACAGAACAACGCTGTCATCATTTTACAAGACATTGGTGTGGCAGCACGCCGAGAAGGGACACTGGGAATTCAGTAACCAACTGTCATACTACAGGTTGATGTTTCAACAACTATTTTTTACTCTACTGTTTGTAGACTAGTAGAGCTTGTACAAAGGTCACTGGCATGCTCATGATAGTATTAAGTACTGGAACTTATTCTTCTAGACAGTTGCAGAATCTGTTCTTACACAGTCCCCTCTAACTTCATGCAACATTCAATATTTTAGTGGTTACACAATATGTTGATGATTTCCCTCATTATTCTTACATGTAATGTTGGTTGGTTGGTTGGTTTGTTGTTTAACGCCGCACTCAGCAATATTACAGCTATATGACGGCGGTCTGTAAATAATCGAGTCTGGACCAGACAATCCAGTTATTGATATCATGAGTGTGAGTGAGTGAGTTAAAATTTAACGTCGCATCGGCATTATTTCAGCCATATAGCGACGAGACCAAGCTAATATATACACAATTTAGTTATTTATACAATGTCATATTTAAAAACAATTGATGACAATTAATGGACAGAGCCTTTAATAATGTCAGTTGCTAATAGCATTACACCAAATTTAAAAACAAGCATTTAATTATTCACATACATATTTAAAATTTATTATACAGACCAATTTCTTTCAAGTAATTTATGATGAGATGCCCGTTGACACGGGAAAAGAGATCTTTTAGATTTACACTTTGATAATGTGAATCCCTTGCGATTGCAAAGTCCACACAGTCAAGCAATATATGCTTGACGGTGAACCTTTCATCGCAAGGGATACACTTAGGAGGTTCGTCCTCATCTGTCTTCAGCAGATATTCGTGTGTAAACCGACTGTGGCCAATACGACACCGTCGTAAAACGATCTCGTCATGTCTTGACTGACAACCCAAGTAGTTATGACCGATTGTTGGTTTCAATTCGTGTAGTTTATTGCTTCCTACTTGGGTGTCCCACCTCTTTTGCATGAGATCCCGAGTATAAGATTTGATGGTTGGTTTGAAATCACTGTACGGGATAAAGAGTGGAGACAACGGTTTTTCAAGAGCTGCTTTAGCTGCATTATCGGCTTTGATATCATGAGCATCGACCCACACAATTGGGATCGATGACATGTATCAACCAAGTCAGCGAGTCTGACCACTTGATCCCGTTAGTCACCTTTTACGGCTCTGGTGAGTCCCCAGAATGGTGTCACCCTGGTTATAAAAAAGACCCACATGAATTGGAAGATGCCACAAGAAGAAACTCAGAATCTTGATGGAAGATACGTTGCTTAACAGCTATACATTGATTATAAGTCTTGACTAGGAAATTGTGACGCCCAGTTGCACAGTAGCTGTAAAATTTATTGATTCATCCAGCTATCAGAAATATTCCAGCCTTATGGGTAACTAGTCATGGACTGGGTAGTCGTGTGTTGGGTCGGGAGCGGTATAAAGTTCCCCTTCTTCGAGTGATGGTACCATGTAGATGTTATTTATGTGCCATAAAAACTTATCCAGTGGTTGGGTCAAAGTTGTGTCCATTTACATACATAATTGGTTATTATTCGTAATTACTGTAAATCATATGATGTGAGCATGAAATTAATGCAAATATGTGAATGTCCTTGTTTGCTTTAATATAGTAAACCCGTGAAGATCCGGGGTAGAATAGGTCTTCAGCAACCCATGCTTGCCGTAAAAGGTGACTATGCTTGTGGTAAAAAGCGACTAACGGGATCGGGTGGTCAGGCTCGGTGACTTGGTTGATGCATGACATCGATCCCATTTGCGTGGATCGATGCTCATATCAATCACTGGATTGTCTGGTCCAGATTCGATTATTTACAGACCGCCGTCATATTTACATTTAATACTAGCGACTAAATGTTTTTATTGCAGGTATATCATCTTATGTTTACAATTTTACTTTCTTCCTGTTGCTCATTGCACGCGCGTGCCCTCGGAAGTTACGTAACCAACTCGTGGTGACGTCATCACTGTTTTTTCAATTACGTAACTGTCTCTACTCATCACTTTCGCACAGCCGTTCATCCCGTTGTACATCGCATTGTCGCTCTCCGATTTCTTTCCGCTTTTACGCTTTTCTCTCGTCCTTCAATCCTACATTCGCTGACGTTTAGTCATACTCTTCGCACAACCGTTGATAGATCTATCCATAGCTCTGCCCGCGAAAAGAAGAGCTGCCATAAACCATCGTTTGGTCAGAGGGGCCAAACAGGCACCAGTTGTCACCCCACCCCCAAGAGAGGTTAACGGGATCCCCATCATGCCAAGTGCTACAGCGGACGATGAGTAACAATATTCCATAAAAAATAATTGTGTGTCAATACCATCTGGCATTTTGGCTTCCACCGCGCCCGTGCCCAAACAAACTGATCAAGTTTTGCATAATCATCAAAACGCATCAGTAGCGCAGCAGCTGCAACAAATTTGGGCGCTCTTGGGGCAATCGGGGGTTTTGCATAATCATCAAAACGCATCAGTAGCGCAGCAGCTGCAACAAATTTGGGCGCTCTTGGGGCAATCGGGGGCCAATAACTTGGGCCAACAACGTAGCATCGACAGTGCTGATATTCCCGCGCATGCTCTCAATGCTTGTGGGCCTGGTGGGTTAACCCGCCTTTTCATAACGAGGCTCTCGTTGACGTGTCAATACTGAACATGTCAACCAATGAAAATCGTCCGTCGGGGGAATCCCTCGTCTTCAACTCCGAGGTTATCGATGCACATGTCAAACAACAAACCAGGGAAAAAGTATGGCGAGATGAGTATGTGGACATCGGGACACTTCTACCAAACGACGCTGGCACCGAGGAGTGCGAAGCTCTTACTATGGTCACCGATACTGCAGGTAAGGTGCTATTTAAACCTGTCAAAGCGCCAACGAGAAAAATAACACTGGGAAGCTGGACATCCGCTTTCCATATTTACATGAACATATATACCTTGTCAAACATTTCAGTCTACTGATAGTGCAAAGCCTATTATCGTACATGGAGACAATCCGTTCAGCGGCACTTAGATCTGGACCGGATACCTGGTGTCTATACGACCAGCAATTCCGACATAGGATGGCTAGAGACCCTCTACGACAATGGGACAAAATTGACGGTGAGCTATGGCTAAAATACCTGATCCCGCAGTCGGGGCGTCAACAGGTAGGTGGTTCATTCGGTCAGCTGACTGATTCAAGTGTTTCAGACCCTGCACTTAACCTATGCTACGCATTCAACAAACCTCATGGGGGTAAAAAGTACAGCTGCGCGTACTCCCACATATGCAGCAAGTGCGGCGAAACATCTCACGGGGCGTCGACCTGCCCCCCCCCCCCCCCCCCCCCCCCCATCAAACAATAGCTCAAGCTCACGCTTTAATGGCCCAAGGCAGTCACCCAGAGGAACTGGTTTTTGGCTCCTATTCCCGTCAAACTAGATAAGTTAACCCCATGGTTGTGTCGTTATTCTCAGTTAAACGCAGAGAATGCGCAATATTTGCTCGATGGTTTTACATTTGGTTTCCAACTCGAGTTTCAAGGTACACGCCATAGTCGGCTAGCAGGCAATTTACAGTCCGCAACCCATAAAGATAGGAGGGACATCGTTAGACAAAAGCTTAAAACAGAACTGGATCTTAACAGAATGGCAGGACCGTTTATCACTATGCCCTTTGTTAACTTGCAAGTATCCCCTGTAGGTCTAATCCCAAAGAAACAGGCAGAATCACAACAATGCCAAGGTGAGAAAGTCGATGATTTCCTGCGACATAATTATTCATGTTAGTTAACAAGAACTAAAAAATAACTACGTGGATCGATGCTGTTGATTTCAATCACTGGATTGTCTGGTCCAGACTCGATTATTTACATACCGCCGTCATATAGCTGGAATATTGCTGAGTGCGGCGTTAAACAACTAAACAACCAACAAACCACAATGTGGCTCTCGAGTCTTAGTGAAAAACCAGATGTGCAGGAAGCTCCTTAGGCAGTTTTCAATCCGCAGCCTCACCCAACAGGAAATGGCAGAGCTCCAGAAACTGCTGACAACATATGCGCCCTTTTTGGAGCCTTTGTTTTCTGAAATTGATTCAAATCTTCATTATGGAAAGTGCCCCCAAATCTTCAGTTCTCTCATTCATACCATTAGCTCGGATTATCCTTTGTTGGCTTTAATTCACATTCAAGAAGAAAATGTTTTAAATATCCTCATGGATGAGTCTAAAGGGGCAAATTTTAGACATAACATCTCTCACATGGCCATTGTGGAAGATAAAGTCTCAACACTCTTTTTCCTTTTAACTAACTTTTCAGAAACTCCTGCTTATGTTCGACCCCTGTTGCTTGCTTTTGTAGAAAATGTAGGTCAGTTTTTGAAGGTTGATGCACATGATTTGGAGGCATGTAGACAAATTTCAGTCTTCATCTTTAATTGTTCAACGGTTGTTGTTGATAGCTGTTATTTTATGGACTATGATAAAGTAGTTTGAGCCTTGAACACATCCCTTTTCCATATTCATGGTATGAGATTTTCACAGTGATGAATGATTAACTACTAAACTATTAATGTGTGTAGCCCACAAATGACATATACTTTTCATTATATTTTCTCCTGGAGTTTTAAGTTAATGTATTCTCTCACTTTATATAGTTATTCATTTTTTCTTAGACATTCTCTAGCAGAGGCACAGGCGGACCTAATGACCCAGTACTTCCCGTCACTAGACATTTGCAACAGAAGAGGATCATATGTTCTTGGATGACAGGACCGCAAGGGGAACCTGCAGGAAAAGTCCTGGGAGTCACACTTCACTGACCCCAGGATTGTTCACATTATCCTGTGAACATGGTGAATGTTTTTTGGCCTTATGTCTCATCAACTGGTTATAATAGATTGTATTGTTGTTTAACGCCGCACTCAGCAATATTGCAGCTATATGACGGCGGTCTGTAAATAATCGAGTCTGGACCAGACAATCCAGTGATTAATATCATGAGAATCGATACACGCAATTGGGATCGATGACATGCATCAACCAAGTCAGCGAGCCTGACCACCCGATCCCGTTAGTCGCCTTTTACGACAAGCATAGTCACCTTTCACGGCAAGCATGGGTTGCTGAAGACCTATTCTACCCCGGAATCTTCACGGGTCGGTTATAATAGAACTCAATATGGAACTTGTGATACTAAGTAGGGTGATTTCATTCAAAACAATGATGTTCGTCATGTCAAGGTCACCAGAGGTAATCATAATGACATACCTTCAATTGTTTTTTCCAGTCCATAACTAATAAAACAATAACTCAAATTATGCAATTGACATGTAGAGGGATAAGTTGGGTTGATTGTATAATTTCAGTTCACAAATACCTGTAATATTTCTTTTGTAGGTGTGTGCTATGGATTTAGCATGACGGAAGATTCTGAGTCACCAAATGTACCTTTCAGCCTTCTGCGTACGCGTTTCAAGAAAGGTGGGTCGATATCCTTCCTTTAGTTTCTAGAGTGCTCATGTCGTTGTATACACGTATTGCACATGTACCGATAATGCTGCTCTTACCAGCCTGAGGTAAATACAGTTCAGTCAGTCATTATTTCAGTATATATTTATTTTTTCTGCCCTGGTATGGCCTTTGTATTTCAGATCTTGACATTCTCTGTTTTCTAGACTGAAACTAACCAACCAAACCAATCATGCAGAAATATTGTGTTTATAATCAAAGAATGCCCTTTTTGAAAGTTGCTCTCAGAATTCTTATCTAAATTGAATCATGGCTTTGCTGTTAAATATGACAAGGAATATTATGGATGACAACTTCGTTATTATACATACACTCTCTTTGCCCATATTTTCTTTGCAATCAAAACAGAGAGAAGTAGCCCTGAAACATGTATTTACAAGAAATAACTTCATATCCAAAATATTCCGTGCAGTTGCATATGCAACCTCTCGATTGCTATTGAGCAAAATATTTTATCAGCACATCTATATCCCCAGCTCCCAAGATGGTCATCTACGATAACCCAATGTCATTTTCATGCATATTGCATGAACCGAGATCCAGGCTTTTTCAAAAAGACATGGTTTGTTGTTGACAGATTCTACTGGCCGAATCACAAAGGTAAAAGTTTTCTTATGAAAACAGTCTCAATTATGATTTAGTGTAAGTCATGAAAATAATGCATCATAAAATGACAATCTCATTAAAATCAGATCTTAGTTCTCGCTACCGCTAAACAAGGATCTGAGGACATCCCGTTCGGGGTCATGTCAGAACGACCTTTCATCCGACCAATCAGAGCATTGCTTACCAGATCATGAAAGTGACAGTCGGAATGTGATTTCTAATCATGCAATCTCGAAAACTTTAAAACGGGGTATTCCGAACGAACGATAGTTACGGGCTTAACGACTGAATCTATACAATCAAGAATGTTCTTTTGTTCAGGTTTCAAATTTGAAATTAGTGCCGTAAAGCACGAGAAAGCTGCCTTCTGACTGGCTAATGTCAAGTTCTTGTCAGTAATTCCATTGGTCGGTCAGAGTTTGCGAAAGGTCGGTCTGACGTGACCCGTAACGGGATGTCTTCTGATCTTTGTTTAGCGGCAGCGAGAACTAAGATCTGATTTTAATGAGATTGCATAAAATGAATACCAATATACAAAAACTTGGAATCATATGGCAAAGTTGTTGTTACAACAACCAATATCCAATATCCTGAAGCAACCAATATCCAGGTGAAATCTTTATTACTTGACTACTGCAACCAGATTGAAATCATTTGGTCGTAAAAGGCGACTATGCTTGTCGTAAAAGGCGACTAACGGGATCGGGTGGTCAGGCTCGCTGACTTGGTTGATACATGTCATCGATCCCAATTGCGTAGATCGATGCTCATTATGTCAATCACTGGATTGTCTGGTCCAGACTCGATTATTTTAGAGACCGCCGTCATAAAGCTGGAATATTGCTGAGTGCGGCGTTAAACAACAACCAACCAACCATTGGGTCAGAGAACTTACAAGTTCTCAGCCACTACACTATGGAATCAGCTGCCACTACAACCGGGACTCCATTTTTCAAGAGTGGACTGAAACTACTACGGGCTGACATGAGCTGTGTACATTATATCATGCCGGTTTTATTAACTCTGTTGCGCTATGAGCATCCACTTGTGAATGGAATTTGGGGCAATACAAATGTAATTATTACTATGATAAAAATGTTGGTTAATATCATCATTTTGTGGTAGCCGATTTTCCCGACGTAAGGGAGTTAACTAATTAGAAAAGTCCAGTTTCCACCCTTGCCGAACTATTTACCCAAGTTGCACAAGTAATTTGATGCACTTCGCGGGTTAAAAACGCTTTATTTCAATATCGATCTTGATAAGCAATCACATCGTCTTGACTGGGTGCCGTCATTTTATTTTAAAGCTGGTGTTGCGTTTCTTTTTTATGCGAGTATGAATGCTGATAGAGATAAGCGTCGTTAGACCAATCACTCCTTGACGAAGCCGAGCCGATGCTGACAAGGGGAGTTGCAAAGCCATGGCTTAACTGACCAGGATGACCAGGAACGGCAATACTTTCAGTAACTGTAGTAGGGTCGCACTTGACGCCCGAAAGCAGTTACGACAATTGCAATTGTTCCATGAGAAACAAGCAACATCAAGAATATCTGTCTGTGTTTTTCTTCTACAGAGCTTTACCTTTTTCAGTTTTCTTTTCAGTGTTGACCTGGTGATAATTATGTGATCCACAACAGCCAAAAAGCAGAGAATTTCCGTGTGAAATAGACCTAAATTGAAATATAAATTTAGTTTTAGAAGATTGTCGACTTCAGATATTCTTTTACCGTAGGCAACCAAAAGTGGAAGAATCATCCTTTTATACTGCCTTTTATAAGTTCATGTACGTTTTTTCTCATAATTACGACTTTTTAAACTTTCGTAACTCGTAATTATGACTTTTTGTCTCGTAATTACGACTTTTTGTCTCGTAATAACGACTTTTAAAAGAGAAAAAAAAAATACCAATATGGTCCTAATGGGCTTTCGTACCTTTCTACTGGCATCGTCTGTTGTTTGTTCTTTTACCCACTTCAGGCTTTTCTGTCTCTTTTCAAGCGAACGAATTCTTGATCGATAGTTATTTCGGTGTTGCAAGACACGCTTCGGTTGAAAACAGAGAAGGTGTTTTTTTCCGGAGCATGGTATAACGTTTATTGTTTCTTCGTCATGTGTATTGACATCATGCTGAACTGATGAATGTTTTTCATTTATTATTTTTGTTGTTCCAAACTAAGGCAACAAGTTTGAGTTTAGGGTTCAAATCAGGTTTGGGTTCTTATGACACTTATAAATCTACATTTACAGATGGTTCCAAAGATGAAGGCGCTGTAGCTGGTACCACTATCATTGGATCCAAAACAATATCTTAACGATTGCCAGATAACAGTTCAATATTCGCAGCAGAAACAAACGCAATTTTAACAGCGCTAAACTATATCAATAACCAATCAAAATATTAATTATGTTTCAGATTCTCTTTCATGCCTTAAGGCAATCAAAAATATGTCATTTATACATCCATTTTTAATCCAAATTCTTGAATTATTTAATGATCTTGCTACTTACCAATATGACATCGTCTCTTGTTGGTTACACAGCCACGTTGGTATCACTGGGAACACATGGCCGATCCTGCTGCAAAAGCAGCACTCAGCAAACCTGTGACACCACTTCTGATCCCCTACACTGATTATGAATTCTTGATTGGATCTTTCATCCGAGATCTTGTCTCGTCCAGACTCGATTCCTTACTGACCGCCGTCATATAGCTGGAATATTGCTGTGTGCGGCGTTAAACAACAAACCATCCATCATCCGAGATCTAATGCAAGAGAAGTGGATACCCAAGTAGGTATAAGTAAATTACATGAAAATAAACCCCACATCGGTTACACCTACTTGGGCTCAGTCCAGATTTGAAGAGGTCATTATGCGACAATGTCGTATTGGCCATAGCTGATATACGCATGCATATTTACTAAAAGGTGAGGATCCTCCGTTTTGTGTCTCTTGTGATGAAAGAATCACACTCAAGCATGTCCTGCTTGACTTGATTTTTCCCATCACAAGGGATAAATATTCTAGAACAGTTTTGGTTTGGTTTGTTGTTTAACGCCGCACTCAGCAATATTCCAGCTATATGACGGCGGTCTGTAAATAATCGAGTCTGGACCAGACAATCCAGTGATTTACATCATGAACATCGATCCACGCAATTGGGATCGATGACATGCATCAACCAAGTCAGCGAGCCTGACCACCAGATCCCGTTAGTCGCCTTTTACAAGGACCTTTTTGATATTATACTTTTTAAAAGAAAGCGAATTAATCCATAAATTTTGATAAACTTAATGTATTATTTTATACATTGCTAGTGCTAATTAATAACTTTATTGTGAGCGGAAGTTGCGTAAAATTATTGTCCCCCAAAGAGGGTATGTAAGTCCCAAATCATTCGAAGTATTTTTATGCATGCCAGACTTTTAAACGTAGTATTTTCGTTATTTTAATCTTAGGCTTAACTGGTAAACTATCGCCAGTGACTGTAGGGTGGTATAAATCCTACCGGGGTCCGTGCAGGAAGCAAAGGTACTGTTAAGTCTCCATGGTCCCCAGTATGGTGATCACCCTTCAGTGACTGACGATCTCTAGCCCATTTTTATATTATGTTGTTAACTAATACTTTCTGCTTTTATATATTCTCAACAAGCTTTAAATCGAGCCTGTGATATTCTTGTTATTGTACTGTCCATCATTGACAGCTTTTTATTCAGTCTACATATATGTATTATTGATGTACCTCTCGTCACGATATGCCTGAAATACTGCCGATGTGACGTTAAATCTTAACTCACTCACTCACTCACTCGTTGACCAAGTATGAAACAGTTTCGAAAATACTGCACTATGTAATATTAAACGTCAATACAAGAATCAATTACAGACCCGTGAAGATCCGGAGTAGAATAGATCTTCGGCATCCCATGCTTGCCGTAAGAGGCGAATAACGGGATTGGGTGGTTAGGCTCGCTGACTTGGTTGATGCATGTCATCGTGTCAACTTTTTTAAATGACTGTAATGATGGGTCAATTTTTATCGACGATTTTGACATTTCGTGTCGTGGCAAATATATGCGCACAATTTAAAGACAATTATAGCTTTGCTTTAATAAAATTCAGAATTGGTGTCTAAAAATGGTTTCAAATTTTCAAAATCCAAGACAAATTGTATTCATTTTTGTCGAAGTTATAAACCCCTTAAAGATGATGATTTCAAGACGTTACTCCCACTAAGGTTGTTGAGGAAGCCAAATTTTGGGGACTAATTTTTTACCACCATTTGACCAATGTGCCACATATAACCTATCTGAAGAATAAATGCCTGAAGGTTTTAGACTTATTGAAAGTCGTATCAAATTTTAAGTAGGATCAGACAACCCCTCTCCACTGTACATGGTGGAGCCTGTAGGAGTAATCTAATACGATGACATGCATCAACGAAGTCAGCGATCCTGACCACCCGATCCCGTTAGTCGCCTCTTACGACAAGCATTGGTTGCTGAAGATTTATTCTACCCGGATCTTCTTGCCGTAAAAGGCGACTATGCTTGTCGTAAGAGGCGACTAACGCGATCGGGTGGTCAGGCATGCTGACTTCGTTGATGCATGTCATCGTATCCCAATTGCGTGGATTGATGCGCATGATTTCAATCACGGGATTGTCTGGACCCGACTAGATTATTTGAAGACCGCCGCCATATAGCTGGATTATAGCAGAGTGCGGCGTTATGCAACAAACAAACACACAAACTGATGACAGCAGGTGTTCGCGAAAACGGTTAGCCTATCCTGTCCTCCTGGACACCTACACTTACACAGTTTGTATTAGGGTTGCGACGGGTACTCGAGTACCCGATAACGGGTCGGGTAGCTTAGGACTCGAGTCAAATTTTCAGGACCCCAGTACCCGTTCAGGGGAGATAACTCTAATCGCCTTTCGTAACTCGTAAGTCACTTCAAAATGGACGACAAACGTTCAAATGTTTTAGGTAAGCCATGCAGGCATTTAATAAAAAACATAATACCTTAGAATAGATCAATAGATGTTTGATGACCTTTTATTCGCAAAAGCATTTACAAACAAGTGGGACAACATTGAACTACGGGTACTCGAGTCCGGTTCGGGTATTGTCTGCCGGGTACTCGGGTTCAGTTTTCGTACCCGGTCGCAACCCTAGTTTGGATAACGTTAAATGTTTGTTTGTTGCCTAGTAAGACGGTTGATAGTTCTACGTATCAACGGTATAGCTTGAATACATTATTTATCAAAGAGTCTAATTACAACTGTTTGCTATTTAGGGTTCGTTCAATGAACCGATGATAGATATTTGACACGTTTCATGCATATGCCAGCAGGTGCGTGCTTTGTTGTTTATGGTACTTGAGCAAGAGAAGGACACCATTTTGAAATGTCGCCCAATGCGTTAACAGGTTTATGTGCGATTGTGCTCCACATTTGCTGTGCTAAGGCAGGTACGTGTCCATCTTTTGTTAATCATGTATATTGTTTGTTTGTTTGTTTGTTTGTTGTTTAACGCCGCACTCAGCAATATTCCACCTATGTATGACGGCGGTCTGTAAATAATCGAGTCATGAGCATCGATCCACGGTAGAATCCGGGATGGAATAGGTCTTCAGCAACCCATGCTTGCCGTTAAACAACAAACAAACAATTGTATGTCCTGTTCATAAGAAGAGTAGTATAAGGTAATTACAGACCAATTGCACTCACGAGTTGCTTAGCCAAAGTATTAGAAAACTGTATTTAATTACTAGTATGTATTCAACTTTTTGAGAGATAATGACATTTTAAGTAATCTCCAGTGGGGTTTTGTTCCTGGTGCTCCAACCACTTACCAGTTAATCTATTTGTATGACTTTATTCAAAAAGCCGTTGATGATGGTAAGGAAGGGTAGTTTTTGTGATATAAGTAAAGCTTTTAATAAGGTCTGGCACCGGGGATGAGTACAAACTAGAGAATTATGGTACTAATGGATCATTATTAAATGGTTTGAGGGCTCTTTGACGGATAGAGAACAAAGAGTAGTTATCAACGGATGTAAATCAAAATTAAACTATGTTCTGGCTGGTGTATCACAAGGGTCTGTACTTGGCCGTTGTTATTCTTGATTTACATTTAATATTATACTTTTTGCTGATGATATGTCCTTGTATATCGTTGTTGAAAACCCAGCCATCCCAGCTTCAGCGCTAAGCAATGATTTGATCGAAATCTCCAAATGGGCGAAAACATGGCAAGTGGGGGCGGTCGGGTAAGCTAGTGGTTAAAGCGTTCGCTCGTCACGCCGAAGACCCGGGTTCGATTCCCGACATGGGTACAATGTGTGAAGCCCATTTCTGGTGTCCCCCGTCGTGATATTGCTGGAATATTGCTAAAAGCGGCGTTAAACCATACTCACTCACCTACTCACTCACATGACAAGTGAAATTTAACCATGAGAAAACTGAAAGTATCTCATTATCCCGTAAATGAATTAAATCATTGTAAAATAAGTTGAAATGCATAAAGATTTAGGTGTAGTTCTCCAGCGTGATACCCACTGGCATTCTCATAGAGATAGCATTGTAAGAAAATTCAGTCCGATAAGTCCTGTTTGAGAAGTTTGAAATACCGCCTCTAAAGGAAAAGTCTCGAAAATTTGTATAAAGCATTCATCTGAACAACATTCGATTACTGTAGTATACTTTGGAATAATTGTACTACAGATCAAGAATTGATACTGGAAAAGTTTAATCTGGATGCCCGAGGAACTATATGTGACGCAACATGGGGTCAAAAAAGATTGTGTAGGGAAACAAATCGGGAACCATTATCGCTAATACGCAAAAAATAATAAATCCCTATCTTTATTCTACTTAATATAAAAAATAATGAAGTACCAGCCTATCTCTGCAACCTGATCCCAGACCAAGGAAACGCTCACAGTGATTTGTCTTAGAAACCCACTCCAAACGATTAGATGTAAGGTGAGGTGAAATGGGGTTTCACGTCGCGTCCAACATTATTGCACTTATACAGCGACGTGCATGCACGAATGTGTGTGGCTGCTTGTACTAGTCCGGACTGATGCCGATTTATAGTGCGTGTACTAGCCCACTGAGTTACCATGTCGCAGTTTAACCTGAATACCCCACTCAGACAGTATACTGATTCCGAGCCGACCAGTCTTTGTTTTAGCCCCTAATACCGAGCGCCAGACAGGGTAACAACAAGTACCATCTTTAAACATCTTTTAGTATGACCCGGCCGGGGATCGAACCCCGGACCTTCCGCTCTCCGGGCGGACGCTCTACCATTAGACCACAGAGGCGGCCGATTAGATGTAAGACTGAACATTATGCAAAATCCTTTGTCCCTAATTGTACAAAATCTATCCGAATTAATTAAATCTACTGACTCATATTAAATTTTCGAAATGTATTATCATACACTAACAATTCCAAACATTTCTTAAATACAATTTTTTAACCAGAATCTGTCAAATTTATCCACTGCAGCCTCAGACTCGGACATAGTGACCAAAACGGACATATATTCGACAGATTCATAACTGGCTGTCCAATGTGTCCTTGTGGTCACAACTATGAAGACCCGCAACACTATTTCTTCATTTCTTGCAATTATGATCAAATTAGAAGCAATTTATTGTATTACATAAAATGATATGATATTAATACTGACCCGTGAAGATCCGGGATAGAACAGGTCTTCAGCAACCCATGCTTGCCATTAAAGGCGACTAAGCTTGCCATTAAAGGCGGCTAACGGGATTGGGTGGTCAGGCTCGCTGACTTGGTTGATGCATGTCATCGATCCCAATTGCGTTGATCGATGCTCATGATACTAATCACTGGATTGCCTGGTCCAGACTCGATTATTTACAGACCGCCGTCATATAGTTGGAATATTGCTGAGTGCGGCGTTAAACAACAAACATACAGTTACGCACAATATTATATATAAAGTATAGTCCCATTACTTTATCAAAACCGGACACTGTTGATTATGCTTGATAACTGACCACCTAGGTATATCTTTTGTAATTATTACATTTTGTATGTATACACCTTGAACATCTTTTGTTACTTAATTTTTATATAGGCTTTGTCTTGTTTACCTATCCCATTTTCAGTTTGAATACAAATGTTTAAACTATATCTATACACACAGGCACTTACTTTTGTTGTGAGCTACGGGTGTAGCGGTTACAGCAGGACATGCTTTCAGTTTTTGCGAACACCTTGTGTCAACTCTGATTCTCAGTGATCCATTCATATAACTGTCGTGGTATTGTCATGGCGATCTATTCACGACAACCTTGGGGCATGGGTGGCCCAGTCGTCTAAGGCGCCGCGATTCGCTTTTGCAGAGTTGCGTCCCTTGGGCATGCCAGAAACCTATAATTGTGGGTTCGAATCCCGGTTCGCCCCGATTATGTTTCTAGGTTTGTCAGCACCATAACCGTGCTCGTGGGTTTCACCGAAATGGTAAACGTCTGAGACCTGCATCATTTTGGGCTTTCCTCCCACATTAAGCTGACACGCCGCGTTATAACTGGAATACTGTTAAAAGCGGCGTTAAACCAAACTCACTCACTCACTCACTCACTCACTCACTCACTCACTCACGACAACCTTAGTTTGAATTATCATTTAATTCAAAAAGCTAATTACCAAGCAGCCATGACTTCAGCTCTCATAACAAAATAACAACAAAATAGTATATTCTGTGTGTCAAAACTGATTTTCAGTGATCAATTCATATTATTTCCACCCTTATTTTGCCTTTGACGCCCAGTAGAGCCTGTTTCGGCAGATAATGAAGACATCCTTGGTGTTGACGTTTTGTATATTAGACCCGTGAAGATCCGGGGTAGAATAGGTCTTCAGTAAGCCATGCTTGCCGTGAAGATCCGGGGTAGAATAGGTCTTCAGCAACCCATGCTTGCCCTGAAGATCCGGGGTAGAATAGGTCTTCAGCAACCCATGCTTGCCGTGAAGATCCGGGGTAGAATAGGTCTTCATCAACCCATGCTTGCCGTGAAGATCCGGGGTAGAATAGGTCTTCAGCAACCCATGCTTGCCGTGAAGATCCGTGGTAGAATAGGTCTGCAGCAACCCATGCTTGCCGTGAAGATCCGTGGTAGAATAGGTCTTCAGCAACTCATGCTTGCCGTAAAAGGCGACTTAGACTAGGCTTGCCGTAAAAGGCGACTAACGGGATTGGGTGGTCAGGCCCGCTGACTTAGTTGATGCATGTCATCGATCCCAATTGCGTAGATCGATGCGCATGATATTAATCACTGGATTGTCTGGTCGAGACTCGATTATTTTACAGACCGCCGTCATTAAGCTGGAATATTGCCGAGTGCGGCGTTAAACAACAAACCAACAAACCAACCAATTTTGTATATTAGCGTGGGACTGGCTGGAGTATTGTTCTAAAAAGGGGTATTTTCATTGTTTAAATGGTCAGGAATTTGCATGGTTTTGGGCCAAAAGCATCTCTGTGAATATCCTCGTTTTTTGTACTTTCCCTAGAGTCTAACCTTGCCGAAGGAAAGCCATCAGACGCATCATATTTAGAGAGTAGACCACCTAGTGTATTGAACGATGGAAAGCCAACTGCGACAACATGGGGCAGTGGTAGTTGTTTAGCCCTATCAGACAGCGACCCCTGGTGGCAAGTTGATTTGCAAGGCAAGGTCATAGTGACGAAGATCAAGGTCACAAGTAGAAGTGATTGCTGTCGTGAGTATGATACAAATCTGTTTTCAAATTTTAATGTCGCCGGAGTATGTAACATATTATTGAACCAAATGAACTACTAAACCAGTGTGTGCGTGCGTGCGTGGAAATATGTAGACTCCGAGAAGACCTTGTTTTATGCCGAGTGCCAGGCAGGGTAACAAGAAGTACCATTATAATGTATTTTGGTATGACGCGGCCAGGAGAACAAACATCCTCTCTCGAAGTAAGCGCACTATCTCAATTGCTTGGATCGATGTTCATGATATCAATCACTGGATTGTCTAGTCCAGACTCGATTATTTACAGACCGCCGTCATATAGCTGGAATATTGCTGAGTGCGGCGTTAAACAACAAACCAACCAACCAACCAATCAAATCATGATATTAATCACTGGATTGTCTGGTCCAGACTCGATTATTTACAGACCGCCGTCATATAGCTGGAATATTGCTGAGTGCGGCGTAAAACAACAAACCATAAACCAATGCACCATAGAGGCGGTCCACCTACTTTATAGATGGAGTGATATCACTGCCCAGTTTCAATGTTAACTGCTGTATGCTCAGGGCTGGGTGTGAAATTTAGAAATTTTCTCAACTGATATAGATGACACGGTTAATACTCGATCTACTTAGATTCTCAAAGGGGCGGTGGATGCTTATTGGTGCGAAGGCCCAGGTTCGATTCCCTAAATGAGTACAATGTGTGAAGCTTATTTCTGGTGTCACCCGCCGTGAAATTGCTGGAATATTGCTAAAAGCGGCGTAATACCATACTGACTGACTCAGTCGATTCTCAAACTTGATGTTATGAAGAAGCAGCCTGAACGCTGACATTATCTATTGAAAACTGGAACAATACCATTCGGCTGATGTTTTCGGCTTTATAATATAAAATCCATAACGGTGATATTCAGATCTGCATCTCCTTGTTGATTCTATCAAGATTAGATTACAAACGCAGTCAAGTTTCAATTTTTTGTAGCTTAGTGGTTTGTTTAAGCGTTCGCTCGTAACACCGAAAACCGGGTTCGATTCCCGACATGGGTACAATGTGTGAAGCCCATCTCTGGTGTCCCCCGCCGTCATATTGCTGGAATATTTCTAAAAGCGGCGTAAAACCATACTCACTCACTCAGAAATTGCCCTGACTTGACAGTGACAGGTATTCAAGATAGTTTGTAATGACGCAATTGCATCTTCATTGATCAAATCTAAAACCACGTGGGGCCCCCGGTTTGGATCGGGTGGTCAGGCTCGCTGACTTGACTGATGCGTGTCTTCGTATTCCAATTGGGTAGATCGATGCCCATGATGTCAATCACTGGAACGTCTGGTCCGGACTCGATTATTTACAGACCGCCGTCATATAGTTTGAATATTCCTGAGCGCGGCGTCAACAACAACAACAACAAAAAAACTTCGGTAGGCCTGTAAATAGTTACCCCATCAAGAGCATAATCCATAGAGCTACGGTTTGCTTGGTCGGTGGTTGGTGAGGTGAGGTGAAATGGAGTTAAACGTCGCGTCCAAGATTATTACACTTATACAGCGACGTGCATGCATCTGTGGCTGACCGGACTGATGCTAGCTCACTGAGATACCATGCCATAGTTTAACATTAAAACCCCACTCAGACACAGTATACTGACTCCGAGCCGACCAGTCCTTGTTTTAACACCTTAATGCCGAGCGCCAGACAGGGTAACAACAAGTCCCATCTTTTAACGTCTTTTGATATGACGCGGCCGGGGATCGAAATCCGGACCTTCCGCTCTCCGGGCGGACGCTCTACCACTGGACCACGGAGGTGGTCCCGGTGGTTGGTAGTACGAGACAGGGGTAACTAAACTAATTTTACTTTCAGCTTGGAGACTTCGCGACTTTTCGATTGATGTGTACGAGATGAACCCTTCTCTACACCCGAACACGGTTGGCGACCATTGCCACTACTACGCAGGGATTATCGCTGTCGGTGGGGCCACCATCACTGTCCCCTGCGACAATGCAGTCACTGGACGCTTTCTACGTGTCTCTGGAAAGATATCGAAAAGTCATAACAATCCCTTCCAGCTTTGCGAAGTACAAGTGTTCGGAGTGGCAATTTCTAGACTAACGACATGTAAGTGTGTAATCTAGTTTCAGCATAGAATTCTTGAAATGTATTATCATACACTAACAATTCCAAACATTTCTTTAATACAATTTTTTAACCAGAATCTGTCAAATTTATCCACTGCCGCCTCAGACTCGGAACCCGTGAAGATCCGGGGTAGAATAGGTCTTCAGCAACCCATGCTTGCCGTAAAAGGCGACTATGCTTGTAGTTAGATGCGACTAACGGGATCGGGTGGTCAGGTTCGCTGACTTGGTTGATGCATGTCATCGATCCCAATTACCTGGATCGATGCTCATGATACTAATCACTGGATTGCCTGGTCCAGACTCGATTATTTACAGACCGCCGTCTTATAGCTGGAATATTGCTGTGTGCAGTGTTAAACAACAAACCAACCAACCAATCAGCATAGATGTTGGTTATCAGCCCATGAAGGTAACTTTCAATTGGTTGCTGGTGATCTATAACCCATTTTTATATTGTATTGTTGATTATAAATGTATTGTTTTAACTGTTTTTAACTAGTTTTACAATTGAAACTGTGATATTCTAGTTATCTTACAGCCCATCGTTGACAGCTTTTTATTAAATCAAAATGTAATTATTATAACTGTTTCGTCGCGATATGGCTGAAATATTGCCGATGTGACGATAAATTTCACTCACTCACTCACTATCGGCCCATGGTTCAGCAATTTACAGCAGTCACATTAGTCGTGCATGTATAAGGCCACCGGGTGGTCAGGGTACGCTCACCTTTTCGAACACCTGGTATCATCACTGTTTGACAGTGATTCATAAACACATACTCATGATATACAGTAAACTACGGTTATAACGAACACGCTTATAACGAACTGACGGATATAACGAACTAACTTTTTAGTCCCGACTATTTGCTGTAGTTATGCTGTATATATGCTTATAACGAATTACGGTTATAACGAACTAAAATAAGTAGTCCCTTTGAGTTCGTTATAACCGTAGTTTACTGTAGTAGGAATCGTAGAATCGACTGTTTTTGTCAGAGATTTCATATCAATATGGAAAGGGGTTTGTCAGATCGGTTTACTACATCCTTTGAAAAATGAACAAATAAAGCATACACTTTATCTTTCATTTACACCCCAAAGGAGACCAACATCGGACCGCAAGATAATAACACTATCCATAGTCGATGGGACTAAGACGACGATTCTGATTTATTGCATACACGTCATGCCAACACTGTAATCTATGATTCTCAACAGAAATATATACTTTACTGTAAATGCTCAGGACTGTAAAACCTATACAATTAGATTTACAGTTTAAAACCCCTTTTGTCTAGTGGTACGAGTCATTAAACAGTCCACTTAGTTAAGGCCGCGAGGAAATGCAGTAAAATGTCAGTAGAATATACAAGACATCAGCGATTATCCTATCACACAATGGTTTGGCGGTGTGTGTTTTAACATCTACAGTAAACTACGGTTATAACGAACACGCTTATAACGAACTGACGGATATAACGAACTTACTTTTTTGTTCCAGACTATTTGCTGAACGTTTTAGTTATGCTGTATATATGCTGTATAACTGCGGTTATAACGAACTTATATTAGCAGACCCTTTAAGTTCGTTATAACCGTAGTTCACTGCAACTTTACATATCACAGGTGTAAACTTTTCTTTTGCAACATTTGTAAGCACATGGTTCACACATTCCCGGGCATTGTTTTGCATTTATTTGTTGTAATACAGTAAACTACGGTTATAACGAACACGCTTATAACGAACTGATGGATATAACGAACTAACTTTTTAGTCCTGAATATTTGCTGTAGTTATGCTGTATATATGCTTATAACGAAATACGGTTATAACGAACTAATATAAGTAGTCCCTTTGAGTTCGTTATAACCGTAGTTTACTGTAATAATAACCAACGAACCAACAGCTCCCATCCACGCAATGGCTTCAAAAGGACCACGAATGAAGGACGTGTGAACTTTTATGAAGGTACTTTACATGAAATGCTTTGAGATATTTCCAACAATCCTCGATGAGTCCACTGCTCACTTCATCAAACTCGTTTGTTTCTATCTGTAATTACCGTATTCGACGTAATAAGCGCCCAGGGCGCTCTCAAAATTAGAAATAGGGGGCTCTTATTAGAATATTATTTTGGTGAAAAAAAACAGACTTGAAAGATAAATTTCGTGGTTTATGCTGACAGCCAGAAATGTTTATGTACGACAGATATATTTTTCTAGAATTTAAGGGGACATATAACACACGAGTGCGTATTGTACGCATATAATTAAGTCTTGTGAACATTGATCAAACGGAAGAGGTCCTAATTGGGATTGTTCACCAGCCAATATATTAGCAAATACCGCCGTGGGCGCTTGTTAGAGTGGGGCGCTTGTTAGAGCGGGGCGCTTATTACGTCGAATACGGTACCCGTATCTTTGGAACACGACAGAAGTCTGAAAGTATAAGTGAGACTCTGTGAATAGCGTTTAAGAATATACAACAATAAGAAAGTCTTTTGATCGCTTTCTTTCCTTTCCAGGTGCATCATTTGTCCAATATAAAGGCAAACGTTTCAACAAAACACCAAGCAAAACCATCAGGGTGGACAACAACAACAGAGCGACCTGTGCTTCTGAGTGTGAACATCAATTCACATGCGCAGGATTCAACATCCGGTACGAGCCGGAAGTCACGTGTGAGCTTATTGATGCTGCGGCCATATCAGCCCAGGTATCTGATGCTGCCTGGGATTGTTATTTGTACGAACCATGTCCAATAACGTGTGTGTGACTTCACTGTAATAACCAACACAAATATGAGATTTATTAGTGTAAAAAAACACGATTATCAAAATTCACTAGAAAAGCCTGATCGTTCCACTATATCACCAATCAGGAAGATCCGGGGTGGATCGGTCTTCAGCCATAAAAGGCGACTAGGCTTGTCGTAAGAGGCGACTAACGGGATCGGGTTGCCAGACTCGCTGACTTGGTTGATGCATGTCATCGATCCTAATTGCGTGGATCGATGCTCATGATATTAATCACTTAATTGTCATCAATCTATTCTGTGGTGAATCCCAGAATACTAAATGGTCATGAATTACGTTTTATTGTAATCCTTTTACATCGTAAAAGTAGACTGGTTCTCCCATGGAAAAAGGGAGAAGCAGGACGATATGCTCGTGTGTCGTATTACTTGTGACCTTCTCCTGCATTTTCGTTGAAGTGAGTGTGAGTGAGTGAGTATGGTTTTACGCCGCTTTTAGCAATATTCCAGCAATATCACGGCGGGGGAAATCCAGAAATGGGCTTCACACATTGTACCCATGTCGGAAATCGAACCCGGGTCTTATCCATTCCATTCAAATAATTTTCACCACTATTTATCCCATTACATCTAAGTGGAATCTGTTTCGGCAGAAGATCGAGACTGATTACTCTCTGGCGTTGACATTTTATATTTGATATTAGTTCCCTGCAAGGTCTGGTTATGAATCAGTGTAGTTCACTCTGACATCTTCAGTCGTAGAAGCGATGTCGGGCACACGATGCAACCTAAGTTCCCCTTACTAATATATGATCATCATAATAAATAAATACATTGCAAGTGATTTCGTTGCATTTGATTGGCTAAGTAGGCAGTTTCTTTTCACTGTGCTTCCATCAACCGGAAAAACTTAGGTCACGCCCACCAACGGTCCACTGTTTCCTGATTGGCTGATAACAGGGTGGGCGGGGCTTAGGTTGCTTTATTGGGCGGAACGATGTCTGTGATTTCGTATTGTTGTCCACAATTGATTTGTCTTAATGATTACATAAGGCGTCTGTGAAGTTTTATTATTGACGGATTTATTAATAAGAATTGGCTTCGATATGTTTATGCGTTTACGAAGTCAATTCTTCAATACATATTTAACAAATGACATGACTAAACACTGTGATTTGCTTTAATTGTCTGGCATCGCTCCCGACCGGAGATGAGCGTTGCTCATAATATCAATATACCCGTGAAGATCCGGGTTAGAAAAGGTTTCAGCAACCCATCGTAAAGGGCGACTATGCTTGTCGTAAGAGGCGATTAACGCCATCGGGTTGTCAGACTCGCTGACTTGGTTGATGCATGTCATCGTATCCCAATTGCGTAGATCAATGCTCATGATGTCAATTGCCTTGTCGAGACTTGATTATTTACAGACCGCCGTCATATAGCTGAAGTATTGCTTAGTGCGGCGTTAAACAACAAACAAAAGCAGACAAAACGTAATATAAGTCACTGGTCATTTACCGGCTGCCGCCTTACAGATTGAATGTTGCTTTTTGTCACTTTACATATAAAAAGACAAAGACAATACATTAATCCTTTCAGCATGAAATGACAACTATGGGCATAGTATCAAATGATTCCAAACTTGGTTTTCCAAATAGAGCACATTAATGCAAATAGACCATTTCGTGTAGTGTAACACGATCTGATCCAACGCACTGAGTGTTAACATTCGGGTGATAAACTCTCTTTTATTGGCAGCAAATAGCCTTCCATTGTTTGACACCGATTGTTTGACACCAATTTGATTGTTTCAAATTTCCATGAAATACGTTAATCACCACTTGGCACAATATATGACTATGTACAGGCAATTAGGTCCCAATTGCGTGGATCGATGCTCATGATGTCAGTCACTGGATTGTCTGGTGCCACCTTATTCTCCACTCGCGGCTTATTTCTTAAATAGTAGACAAATTGCAAGTGATTCTGTGGCATTTGATTGGCTGAGCAAACAGATTTCTTTTGCGAGTAGATAGTCTTCCAGTACATTAGGCGATTGTTTTATCATCTATGTGTTTCTTTCACATTTACATGAAATTTGTTATGACTATGCACACGCAAATATAGCACAAGATTCATTCCTTATTCGGTAGAAATACTTTGACACTTTCGTCTTTCAAATACAGTGTTAAAACAAATACATTAATTGCATCTCCTTGTTACTTTTTATCTGGGGATAAAAGACCAGATATTCTTTGAACTCGTTTAAGATATTCCTTTAATTTCTCAGAAAACGTATCATGCTTACGTAGAAATCGGTGTGGAAATGTCTATCAATGTCCTAATTATGTCTTCAGAACTCTCATTGGAATATTATATTGTCAGTTGGAGTTATATTTCGATCTAAACTATTCCGAGGTTAATGCTCATTATAACATAACATTTTATGTTTAGAAGTGTGCATTATGATTAACATTTTCTTCAAATTTTACTTATCAAGTTATGTATATATATAATTTATCTCGTTTACATGTATTTTACATTTGTTGTTTTTTGATTTCCAGATCATTATTAAAAAATGTATTGATCATAACAATATGTAAATATCACTATTTTACTATTCTCGCTATTAATAATACTGTCCACTGTCTGAGTATATGTTTATGAAGAGGGCGTCGTAAATTTAAATTTGTTGCCTTATCCGCTTGATCTTTTATGTTAATAAAATATGTTTAAGCAATGACACTGCATTTGTTCGGAGTTTTAACGTTCAACAAGGTATTGGGCCCCCGAGTATTTTTAAAGTATTTTGTACAATACTTTGAAGACATGCTTGTTTTTAAATTTGGTGTGATGCTATTATCAACTGACATTATTGAAGGCTCTGTCCAGGGGGTTAAGTATCGTAAAAATATTGTCCCCATGTGTGACACGTAATCCTATCATAATCGATGTAACTATCATTAACCAGTGTTTTTAAGCAAATTGCAAACTCACTGATGAGTATTTTTTTAATATTGGCTAGTATTGTGCACAAACACCAGTAGCTAAAGTGATGACATAAATCCTGCTGGGGTATCATGCAGGAAGCAGAGGTACTGTAAGTCACCTAGCGAGGTGGCCTATAGGTTTGGTTACTGGTGACCTATAGCTCGTGTTTTAAAACTGTAGATATAAAATTGTAATGCTCAAATATGTTTCATAAATTGTTTCTAAAAGGTGGCCTGTAGCTCGTGTTTTAATACTGTATATATAAAATTGTCATGCTCAAATATGTTTCATAAATTGTTTCTAAATATAGTATGCACAAATATGTTTCACAACTTGTTTTTAAATAAAACTTTGCATAAAAAACTAAATTGTAAATATTTTAACTTGGCTGAAATAATGCCGATGCGACGTTAAATTTTAACTTTGAAGGCTGATATTGGCAAAATCGAAACAAGGAAATTTGGCCAAGATGTTTAACTTAATTTTTAGATATATCTATGATCTAATGTTTAATAATAGTGAAATAGCCAATTGTCTTACACCGAGTTATCAACCTGAACTTGAAATAGAAGAGACCAGTGAAACCGCCTCATATGTTTGATATTTATATCTATGCATAAAGATTCAGAGTGACAAGAAGCTATCCACAAACCTGATTCACCAAGGGGGGTTGACTTCAACTTTCCAAAAGACAACTGCCCTTTTTTCCGTTGGTCTCTACAGTTCACAATTCTTTCCACGAAGAACTCAAAGTGCGTGATACGACTCTTCTTCAGAAGTTCTCTGATCAGGGTTACACCATTTAAAGCCATAGGAAAGCTTTCAAAAACTTTTAAGGTAGAAATGTAGAAAACATTTTCAAATTTAACGCATCATTTACAAAAGCCTCTTCCCGAGGAAAGGTAGACAGGGCTGGAAATCCATGCTCGATCTTAGCGCCACAAGTGGCTATCACAAGCTATGTCCCTTCTGTGGCCCTTCTATTGACCAATCAGATTCCACCTCTCATATCACTTGCATTTCCTTCAAACAAAATTGCGGCGCCCAGTCAAGACGATCTGATCGATAACCAAGATCTATGTCTTACCCGCGGAGTGCATCAGATTACTTCAGCACCTTGATTAAAAGCATGAAAAGATTTGCAAATTATCTGTCGACGCCCAGTTGGCGGTTCACGTGCTGAAATCTGCACGTTGAAATCCATGTAGTTTACGAACCGGATGTCTAGTTGGTTGCGCGACTTTGATTGGACTATACTCGTTAGTCCATACAAAATGCAACTCCGGAATTCCAGCCTAGTTCGGCAAGGGTGGAAACTGGACTTTTATCGTCAAATAAGGCCCTTGCCTCGGGAAGATGATGCAGTTCTCTGTGTTGCCTATCCAAATGTTCCTGTGTCTTTTCAGGGAACAATTTCCCTTGCATGTGATTGTGACACGTGTCAACCGTTGATGCAGGATACACTCGCCTTTTCGCGAACACCTGGTATCATCACTATTTGATAGTGATTTACAAACAGATACATGTACTCGTGACATAATAGGAATCGTGCAATTGACTCTGCTTATTTTTCTTGTGATTATGGAAATGTTTTTGTCAGAAAAACCCCATTACTGGATTTGCACCCACAAATATCGACGAAGCTGTTCCAATGTGGTGAGTCCATTATGTATGGTACAAACTGCATACGATCTTAAATTCTAATGCAATTCTTTAATGAACGGGGCGGTCGGGTAGCCTAGTGGTTAAAGCGTTCGCTCGTCACGCCGAAGACCCGGGCTCGAATCCCGACATGGGTACAATGTGTGAAGCCCATTTCTGGTGTCCCCCGCCGTGATACTGCTGGAATATTGCTAAAAGCGGCGCAAAACCAAACTCACTCACTCACTCACTTTAATGAACGGTTATCATGGGAGGGAGGTGTTGTCATGATCACACTGCCGAGAGGATCGATCAATTAAATATTAGGTGCGGACGTTAGAGTTAGGTTGGGCTGTATGTAAGCTTTACTGTCTGAATGGGTGGATATTATGCAAGTTGCATGGAGTGAATAGCGTTGTTGTATGTATGGCGTTGAGTGATTGAGTGGGCCATAAAAGAGACAATGGCAAGTGCAGTCGTTTGATAATCTAACACAGGTTTGTGTGAGTCTTTGTTAAGTTACTTGGTTTTGCGTAAATCGATAAGGTTAGTTAATGACTTATTTATTAACTAAAAAATGGCTTTGTTGTTATTCCCTACCGTGACAGTCTAGTCAAAACCATTTCTGAAAATGATACATCAATATCCAGGGCCCAGTTGCACAAAGCGATCTTAGCGCTAAGATGGTCGTAACTCCTATACTTTCACATTAGGCTTAAGGTAATCTTAACGCTAAGATGGTTATGTGCATGTGGGCCCAGATCAATAACATTGTGTCAGTTTGAGTTTTGCTGATTATAAGTTGATGCTATGTAAATACCTTAATATTTATTCATCATACGTTAGGCTTGCTTGACAACGGTATAAGGATATACGCCGAAACAGTAAGATATAGAAGTAGTTATCCATAAATTGTGTTTACGTTGTCATGGTGTATTGTCGTTTTTGTGTAGTTGTTCCAACGCGTTTGTGATTACGTTTCAAGGGGTGTCAGCACCAAGTCCGTGGTCGTGGGTAAGTGAAAAACAAAGTGCATGATCTACTCCACTCTGGGCTTGTATGCCACATCAAGCCGACACGCCGTGATATTACCGAAATACGGCGTTAAACTCACCCCAACACGTTCAATCAAATAACACAAACCAGATATTATATCTGGTTAATAGTTAATTACGAACAAATGAATGAAGACATATCCCAGTTGATGTATTTTAAAAATACAAACAGTAGCCAAACTGTAGTAGTTCCAATTCATTTGTGGTAAATATAGGTCTACCCTATTATATAAGATCCCTGCTGAAAATGAAACATTTTTCGATGAATCATTAAAAGTGGAGCAGCACTTAAGAATTGTTTCTAAAATTTCTCCCAGTTCCTTTTCGGAATCGGAAGCGAAGTCTCCTTGTTTAAGTTTTAAAGAGGTTTAGTTGAAAACTGAACGCATCGATCGTCTTTAGGCTGAGCCATGTTTTACCGCTATGACCGCGGTGGGGCTCGTGAGAGGGGAAGGCGATTGTTGATGTTGTAATAATTGAATAAAAAAACGAAAAGTAAGCGTTTTTGTATTATATTTGAACATTTCCATCCAATTTTTAAAAAAATATGGATCTTTTACGAGTGGCTTCAAAATATCGATCTCATTCCTGAAGGGAATTCCCGACAGCAAGCTATTTATAGATGTAAACACGGTCGACGTCATTTGGAAAATCTGGGAAAAAACGTGCATTTATACATAGCTTTGTGCATTTATTGAATATAAAGGGAAGTTTTAGGGAACTATCGGCCAATCAGAATTGCGTAAATTTGTGTCGATCACTTACTAAAAGTCGCTGAATATTCATAGAAATATTCATATAATCTTTTTTTTCAAAAATCTTACCTGTAAACTTGTTTATTTATGACAAATATTTCCGGAATGCAGGTATTTTCACTGAAATTGACACTCGCGGCGTGGCCGCCCTCTCGCTGTCAACTGAAGTGACCCAGAAAGCTACGTCACATTTAAGTTCGATCATTTGATTGGCTGGCTTATCGCATAACCGGGATGGATGATCTCTTGTGTCAAAATCCGAATTAGAACAGTCCACAGTTGTTTTATGATATCTTTGTCCATGAAACTTTCATTTTATGTTTTAATATTGAAAAAACGATAAAAAGTCACAAATATCCACTTATTTACAAGGTTGATGCAGGGAGTTATTCTCCAGGCTCATCGTGACAGGGGCACCAAAACTCAGAATGTCGACGCACAACACGAACTGGCGTGCAGAAACGTAAACGTGTCCAGTGCTGACATGCAGGGTGGGTACACTGTGCGCGGCATGTAATGATCAATGAGACACTAGCTCAGCCTCATGTCTTTTTAACTTCATTCTCAACCCTGTTTTCACTCCAGGCCTTTTTAAATCATAACTCGAAGACATGAATATTGCGGTTACTGGAGGGACAAGTGGAGCTTAGCCGTTTTACGAACACCTGTTATGACCAGTCAAGCTCAGATCCATTGCGCGTGCGCGTGCGTGCGGCCATCAAATTTCCGTGTCCCGTGATGGGATTCGGACCACGGACCTTCTGATCAGAGGTCGGACGCCTTGTCCAGATGACCAAAGAGGTTAACCCCGTCAGCAAGCTGACAAGGTAAGGGATGTCATCTGTGGGACGACTCCACGCCCTGCTGCACGTGCGGGCTTGTACAAGTGATGATTTGCCGATTTTATAGTGCAAGCACAGAGAAACCATGCCACAGTTTAACATGAATACCCCACTCAGAAACAGCATACTAACTCCGAGCCGACCAGTCCTTGTTTTTTACCCCCTTAATGCCGAGAAACCAGACAGGGTAACAACAAGTACCATCTTTCAACGTCTTTTGGTATGAGTGAGTGAGTGAGTTGGGTTTCACGCCGATTTTTACAGTATTACAGTTATATCACGGCGTGTCAGCTTAATGTAGGGAAAGCCCGAAGTGATGCAGGTCTCAGACGTTGACCACTTCGGTGAAACCCACGAGCACGGGTATGGTGCTGTCAAACCTAGAAACATAATCGTGGCGAACCGGGATTCGAACCCACAATCATAGGATCCTGGCGTTCCCAAGGGACGCAACTCTGCAAAAGCGAATCGCGGCGCCTTAGCCGACTGGGCCACCCGTGCCCCCTCACAACACACACGAAGTATTTACACAATGTATTTGAGGTACATGCATTATAACACCAGGTGGTAATATATATGATGTGTAAACTGAGTCAAAAGGCTTGAAACAGTAAAGCATTGTATTGGACATTTTTATTACAGCCTAATAGTTTGAATTTTTTTAAAGGGATTTCTAAGAAGTTGACGGGTGACAAAGTAGACAGAATTTATGGATAATAACTTCTTTAATGTCCTATTATAGCGACGTTTTAGTATAGATTCTTATAGCGTTTTCATTAAGATGTGAACCTTTACCTACTTAAATGTAGTCGTGTGTATGAGCATCACTGAACAATCAATGACATTGTTGAAACGGCAGTCAAGTAATTGACTCCTACTAAAAATGTATGCTTAATTTGTTTATAGATTATGCATATTTAATGATGTATCAACTCGTTTAATCTCGAGAAAGGTCGTCAACAATACCAGTTTACAATACAATTCAAGTCCGTTGAACATCCTAGGTATATTAATTAGGACTACAAAGTATAAGCCAGTGGAGTGTATCGGTGTATCGGTGTATCGGTATCCGGTGTATGGGTGTGTCGGTGTATCGGTATATCGGTGTATCGGTGTATCGGTATATCGGTGTATCGGTGTATCGGTATCCGGTGGAGGTGGAGAGGTCGGCAATCAATACCAGCAATACAAGAGTACATGGGATTGTTGGTTAGAATAGGTACCCAGAACAGTACAGACCAGGCATATTGTTTCAAACACCATTTTGTTTGCATGTACATTTCCCTGGCCGCGTCATACCAAAAGACGTTAAAAGATGTCAATTGTTATTACCCTGCCTGGCGCTCGGCATTAAGACAAGGACTGGGCGGCTTGGTGAGTGAGTGAGTGAGTATGGTTTTACGCCGCTTTAGCAATATTCCAGCAATATCACGGCGGGGGACACCAGAAATGGGCTTCACACATTGTACCCATGTCGGGAATCGAACCCGGGTCTTCGGCGTGACGAGCGAACGCTTTAACCACTAGGCTACCCGACCGCCCCTGGGCGGCTTGGAGTCAGTATACTGTGTCTGAGTGGGGTATTCATGTTAACTGCGGCACCGTTTCTCAATAGGCTAACAATATAAAATCGACAGTAGTTCAGACTAGTACAAGCAGCCACACACATGCACGTCGCTAAGTTCAATAATCTTAAACCCCATTTCATATTACCTTGTATGCACATTAAAAGTTCATAAATTTGGACATTTAGTAGTAAATGAATACTCCTATCACACAGAGTGGCATCCTTGGGAATTCCGGATAATATGGGTCCCCAGCAACCTATGCTGGTTGTAAGAGGCGATTAAATGGATCGGATGGTCAGGCTCAGTGATTTGCTTGACGGCTGCGTGGGACGATGCTCATAATATCCGTCACTGGTTTGTCTGGCCCAGATTATTTTCAGGCATGAGTATCGGGCGTGTTATACCTCAATTCTACTACAATAAATTCCAATGACTTGGAATTCGAATGGTACGAAGAATGGTATAAATTACTCTCATTAAAGTGAGAGACATGATGTGCTCAGTTAGCGATAGAATCGAAGATACTGATGTCACTCACGAAAGGAGTATCTGATAGCGAATAAGTTCATGGTATTTTTTTTGTTATAGAATGTAGATATATTACAGACCGGTGAAGATCCGGGTAGAGAATAGGTCTTCAGCAACCCATGCATGTCGTAAGAGGCGACTAACGGGATCGGGTGGTCGGGCTCGCTGACTTGATTGATGCATGTCATCGTATCCCAATTGTGTAGATCGATGCTCATGATGTGAATCACTGGATTGTCTGGTCCAGACTTGATTATTTACAGACCGCCGTCATATAGCTGGAATCTTTCCGAGTGCGGCGTAAAACAACAAACAAGTACACACAAAGATGAAACAGTACATGAAATACTCGAGGATGACTGAAACTGCCCACTGAGATACCATGCCGCAGTTTAACATGGATACCCCACTCGGACACAGTATACTGACTCCGAACCGACCAGTCAGGTTAAGAAAAAGTACAATTTATTAACGTCTTTTGGTATGATGCGTCCTGAGATCGAACCAGTTAACATTAATTTGAACAGTATCTCAGGTATGTCCCAGCTTTCAGATTGACGTAAGATAGGTGAGGTGAAAAGGGGTTAAAAGAGTATTGCACTTATATACATTGATGCACGTTTGTGTGGCTGCTTGTAAGAGTCCGGACTAATGCCGATTTATAGTGCTAGCCCACTGAGATACCATGCCGCATATTAAAACGGATACCCCACTCAGACACAGTATACTGACCCTGAGCCGACCAGTCCTTGTATTATCCCATTATCGCCAAGCACTAAGAAGGGTAACAACAAGCACCATTTTTTAACGTCTTTTGGTATGACGAGGCCGGGGATCGAACCACCGACATTCCGCTCACCGGGCGGACGCTTTACCCACTAGACCACGGTGGCGGTCATTTTACAAAGTGCCATGTCAACGCTTCAGCAATATATGGAGCACGACTGGAGCTTGAGGCTTGTCTTTTTCGTTGTGAGAACTATGGTCTGTTAAAGGAGGTAAAGACTAAATGATAATAATATGAATATTAATTAGTGTAGTATAACTTAAATGATGGTTACACATACAATGCTTTACAACTCGAGTCGGGGACGACACAGGGTTGGTTGTTTTTATACAAAGTCGCGTTCAAGTAGGACATCCATTAAAAGATTGCGATGACATCGAATTTGCATTGACGCAGACACTAAAAACAGAACGGTGAGTACCCCGTGATGATCCGGGTTAGAATTGGTCTTCAGCAGCCTATGTTTGTCGTAACAGGCGACTAACAGGATCGGATGATCAGACTCGTTGACTTGGTTGATGCATGTCATCGTATCCCCATTGCGGTAATCATTGCTCGTGAGGTCAATCATTGGATTGTCTGGTGCAGATTCGTATATGTACAGACACCCATCATTAGCTGGAATATTGATGAGTGTTAAACAACGTTGTGTGTCCCTTTTCACAAAGTAATGGTTACCCTACGATAACGTTACAGCCGTACTTTAACATAGACTTACGACAGTCGTAACGCTTTAAATAGATGGTCGTTACTCCCATAATTCAACACAGACCTACGGCAGTCGTAACACTAAAGTAGTCGTAACTGCAACTTCAACATAGACTTACGACAGTCGTAGCGCTTGGATCATCGTAACTCCCATATTTTAACACAGACATACGAAAGTCGTAGCGCTAAGATGATCGTAACTCCCAAACTTTAACACAGACTTACGACAATCGTAGCGCTAAGGTCGCTTACTGAAAGTCCTGGTGGCCACCTATTACCGACAGCCAATCCTGACTGAAACCATCCTCGATTACTCTATGTTTTGTATCTGTATCCAATTACGCGAAGTACACTAAATCAAACCATGCATTATTTACATTGTGTTTGTTTGTTTGTTATTTAACGCCGGGACATTGTTTACAGTTGCATGTGAGAACAACACACCTGAGTTGCTCTCCCCTTCCCATGAGATTATACACACCTCCACTGCCTTTCGCCCTTTGGTAAAAATGCATTATTGAGTATATTCTTTTCTATGACAAAAGAAAATTAATCAATATGAAGACGTTTCGATGTTGATTAAATAAGTACTTAACTGAACTGACTGCACGCTTGTACAAAACATATGTGGTGTAGAGTTCCCTTTGATCCATAGTAGAAACAGGATTGATTTATCGATTCCAACTTCTTCCAAGACGGCGTTCCGGATCGGTTGTTAATAACTCATAGGGGGCACTGGTGGCCCAGTCGGCAAAGGCGCCGCGATTCGCTGTGCAGAGTTGCGTCCCTTGGGCACGCCAGTAACCTATTTTTTGTGGATTCGTATCTCGGTTCGCCCCGATTATGTTTCTAGGTTTGTCAGCACCATACCCGTGCTCGTGGGTTTCACCGAAGTGGTAAACGTCTGAGACCTGCATCACTTCGGGCTTTCCTCCCACATTAAGCTGACACGCCGTGATATAACTGCAATACTGTTAAAAGCGGTGTTAAACCCAACTCACTCACTCACTCACTCACTCACTCACTCACTCACTCACTCATAAAGCAAGCTATCCGGACACGGCATAAATACTGTGCAAAAAAAAGTAGGGAATATTTTGTTTTGAGGTGAAAGTACGGGAAAATACACCAATGTCTGGCAATGACAGTAAGTAATTTATGTGGCAAGAACATTTCCGAAGAAATCAAGCTCCCAAACACAACATTGTAACAGTCATGAAGCACGTGACCTCGTACAGCACGTGCAAGGGATGGTATGCCCATCTATTGGGCATACTATTGTCATTATTGAATACTATTGGACATTCAGACTCCGTACGCGTTGTGAGCAGACGCATAGTTGTTGTTTTTTGTAATTTAAACGTTGAAAGACACTTTATTAAACACATTTCAACATTGAGAAAGCAACAGTGTTAATCATGAGACGTTTGCAAACGTGCTGAACGTCTACGCGCCATAGTGAGTGAGTGAGTTGGGTTTCACGCCGATTTTAACAGAATTACAGTTATATCGCGGCGTGTCAGCTTAATGTGGGAGGAAAGCCCGAAGTGATGCAGGTCTCAGACGTTTACCACTTCGGCTGACAAACCTAGAAAAATAATCGGGGTGAACCGGGATTCGAACCCACAAGCATAGGTTTCTGGCGTGCCTAAGGGACGCAACTCTGCACAGCGAATCGCGACGCCTTAGACGACTGGGCCACCCGTGCCCTTCTTACGCGTCATAGACCTGTTGCAGGTGGGCACACGTCAGAATATTGTTCCCAAACGTTGCATGTTTCTCAATCTGTCATCAGCAGATTGTGGGTCCGACAGGAATAAATACATAACGTCGATGATCGACGCCGCTCTGGACGCCCAATGCAACAACTCCAGCCAAGGACAGATTAGTGAGAGCGATGACATTAAGGAATCGGTGCATCAGGCAACTGGAGTAGGATTACATGCACGGACGATGGGAAATCGTCAGCACAGATGGCATTTGCGTGCAACTTACTGCACGTCATTTGATTGGTTGGTTTGTTGTTTAACGCCGAACACAGCAATATTCCAGCAATTATATGACGGCGGTCTGTAAATAATCGAGTCTGGACCAGACAATCCAGTGATTGATATCATGAGCATCGATCCACGCAATTGGGATTGGTGACATGCATCAACCAAGTCAGCGAATCTGACCACCCGATCCCGTTAGTTGCCTTATATTTCGTCAAGCATGGGTAGCTGAAGACCTATTCCACCCCGGAATCTTCACGGGCATCTAATATGCTGATATACATGTACCTAACATATATGCACACAGCGTGATTTAATATAAATTCCGTGCCATGTCTAAGTTAGATGACAGGAAATACTAAAGGTTCTTGATTGGCATCTGCAACAGAGTAGTGGTATATTTGAACTTTTACAATGGCATGTCTATCTCTGTTGTTTTCCAGTGATCCATTCATATAATTTTAGTACTTGTTTTCAGCAACCCATACTTGTAGTCAGGCGACTAACGGGATGCATGTCATCGTATCCCATTTGCGTGATCGATGCTCACAATGTCAAGCACAGAGTTGTCTACGGCGTTGAAAAACAAACAAAAATGTTTCAATGGCCTTAAATATTGATGTCACCCTATTGGGAGTCCGAAGTTTGTTTGTTTGTTTTGTTTGTTGTTTAACGCCGCACTCAGCAATATTCCAGAGGCTGGACCAGACAATCCAATGATTGATTTCATGAGCATCGATCCACGCAATTGGGATCAATGACAAGCATCACCCAACTCAGCGAGCCTGACCACCCGATCCCGGGGAGTCTGAAGTAGGCGTTGTCTCCTGTGTAACCTGTGCTTGTCGTAAGAGGCGACTTACTTGGATTGGTTGGTCGGACTCGGTGGCTTGGTTTATTGCGTGTACCAGTACCCCGAGTGTGTTAATATTTGCTGGTGCCGTGGCACCCGAGAGCAAGTGTACCCAAAACACCTTTTTAATTACAATTGATATATAATATGTGTTTATTATTCTGTTATCAAATAAATGTCTTTGTTAATATGTACCTCATAGTTTGAGTTCTGTGTGTGCACTAAATGCATGGGTATGGTGTTAGACGCTTCGCGGCGGAGGACTGCAGGAATGGGCTTCATACGAAACATTAGCCAGATGTAAGGAATCAAACTCGGCCGTTTAGGCGTGACGTGTCAACACTTAATGAGACACTGGGCTACCTTACTGCTATTATGGACATATTTCCTTCACACATAAAATATTACCGTGCACGGTAAAATCTGTCGAGACATGACAATACTTCTTTGAATCTTGTTAGGGATTCGTGCCTGCAAGGCAGAAGACCTATTGTAATTGCTGGGAGTATTATTATTTATTATTCCGCCGTTTTTTGTACCAGATCTACAAAAACTACCACTGGCAAGAATCGCTCCAATATCAACAGCAACATGGACACCAATGTGAAGCAGATACCAGCAAAAACCCAAGGCCAAAGGCCCAATGGCTAAGGGCAGATAACTCATCAAAGTTTCAACTTCAGCAGCAATAATCTTCGACACTAATTGTCCAATGACTTCCAGATTTGCCATGCGGCAGCGCAATCAGATGCCCATCATTTTGTACAGCATGACCATGGTAGCTACAACGCACCGTTTGGGAGCCACATTGGATTGAAGCTTTTCGACATGCATTTTAGCATCTAAGCAATGCGACAGGTCCCTGAGATCCTGACAAACTCAGAACACTAATCCGTTTGATTCTAGCGCCAGGGACAACGAAGGGACAGCGTGTTAAAGAGGGAACTCTTTGGCCCCTGTCATAAACTTGACATATAGCAGAATTCCAAACACGTGTAACTCCGAAACAACTGGTCCGATTTCGCCCAGATTTCGTGTGTGTTTGTAGACTATAGGCTTGTCCATAGTCATGCCTAATTGTAGCCACATCGCCTTGAAGGCAGCGAAGAGAAAAATGAAACAGAATTCATCTATAACAACATATTTTAACCTATTGTACCTCACCAGATCATCCAATAACTGTCAGACTAGGCACTCTTTAGTAATATGCAACTCGATATTGAAATGCATTCACAAAATCCCAAGTAACACATACACCAAACTGTGATTTGACTGTGAAAATGTCATTTTGTGGGAAAAACAATGAGATTTTACGACACTTCAAACTTGTTCAGTTCAGACACTGAAAGAAGTGTATCTCTCTTCTCTACACGCAACAGCATTGCCCGTAGGCCTGTGGTATATGTGCGATTGTGTTAATCCGCTATGGACTACAGAAATCAGTTGTCAGGGTCAGTGAGATGCAGCGTATATACAGCTGATGGACAACGCAGGAAGAAACGGACTATAGAAATAGGTTTACGAGTGGGTTTGTATCTTCAACGGTTCTGCATAGAAAACAGTGCAACTTGGTATAATATATCGACATCGCACTTTGTGTTAGCGGTGCATGTGGAAGCTCATATCGGCATTGGCGCGAATTCACAATACACACTGTCAATAGAGTTAAGCAAACGAATAATTGCCCATGCATGTTTATTGACCTTTCAGCGTGTCAGCTGGCCTTAGTCCCATGAGAATGTGTCAGTCGAGTGCATATTGGAACGTTAGCCACGGTAAAGGTATAGCGAGACAGCGGTAGCGCAGAATTTTATTCTCCAACAAACTGCTCGAACCGTAACACACACACGCACCCCACCCCCACTCCACCCCCCATATACGAGAGCAACACAGTTCCACCTTCGGATATGAACGGCACATAGTAACGAATTTATTATTATGTTTTCGATACAACCAAACTAAATCCAAACATATTCTCAACTTATTAAACTTATATTACACTTGCTAGAATGGTACGTAATGCCTGAGAATGTATATGCATTTCGCGACTCTGTCAGACCTGGCGTACATTCAAAGCAGGCATCTATTCAAGAATTTACGGTAGGCGAGTCTCTGGGCCAACTAAATGTGATCTGACTTTCACTCAATACGGGTGCAGGGGGTAAGGCGCTGGACACTCTTACCCTGCACCGAGTGTGATCACTGCATGTTTAAAGTGTTTCGTGAGTGTAGCGGCTGTGGATAGGTTAAATGTTCGTTTTTTTAGTTTGTTTGTCGTTTAACGGCGCACTCAGAAATGTTCCAGCTATATGACGGCGGTCTGTAAATAATCGAATCTGGACCAGACAATCCAATGATTGACATCATGAACATTGATCCACTTAATTGGGATACAATGACATGCATCAACCAAGTCAGAGAGTCTGACCACCCGATCCCGTTAGCCGCCTCTTAAGGGTTAAGATTTTGTTGTTGTTGTTTAACGCCGCACTCAGCAATATTCCAGCTATATTATGGCGGTCTGTAAATAATCGAATCTGGACCAAATATTCCAGTGATTGGAAACATGAGCATCGATCCAAGCAATTGGGATAGGATGATCTGCATCAACCATGTCAGCGAGCCTAACCACCCGTAACGGTTAAGAGTGCTGGCTCGTCGCTCTGACGACAAGGGGTCAATTCTCCATGAAAACCATGTGTAAAACCCTTTTGCTAGTTTTACCGACCGTGTTAAGTGAGGCTGGAATTCTTCTAAAAGCGACGTAAAACTTACTACTTACTCCTGAGTATGGATTCTTTTTTAGCGGTTCCTCTATAATTACACGGTTTAAAACAGATACGCAGTTTTATGATGTTATCAGACAGTTATTGGATGCGGGGCTCCTTGTAAGGGTGCGGACCGCCTCCATGGTCTAATGGTAATGCGTCCGCCCGGAGAGCGGAAGGTCCGGGGTTCTATCCCCAGCCGCGTAATACCAAAAGACGTTAAAAGATGGTACTTGTTGTTACCCTGTCTGGCGCTCGACATTTAGGGGCTAAAACAAGGACTGGTCGGCTCGGAGTCAGTAAACTGTGTCAGAGTTGGGTATTCATGTTAAACTGCGGCATGGTATCTCAGTGTGTTAGCACTATAAATCGGCATCAGTCCGGACTAGTACAAGCAGCCACACACACACACACACACACACACACGTGCATGCTCGTCGCTATATAAGTGCAATAATCTTGGACGCGACGTTAAACCCAATTTCACCTCACCTCACCTCACCTCACCTCACCTTGTAAGGGTGCAGTGACTTTGCTTAAACTTAAACTTAATCTAAGTGTTGGGCTCAGTCTGCTCACTTCAAATGCGAAGCCGCCATATGTGACGTAGATGTAACTAAATGCCAATAAGCATTATGGAATCAACCACATAACCAAATCTTTAGCCGGAGGAAGACTTCTATGAAGTGTCACTTGTCTCCTTTCGTAAATAAATTGTGTTTAAAAAAGAACGCTTTTCATTGGCTCTGAGAACTTTTCAGTGAAAAGCGATAGGCCAACATAGCTGTTATCAAAATGCCTTAACTGTACGTGATTAACACAACTGCAAACGAGCAGGTTGTTCTACGTCTTAACAATTAAAGTTTACGCCCACTCGCTCATTCAATGCTCATGTAAATTTATGTACGAGACACTGTTGGTTGGTTGGTTGGTTTGTTGTTTTACGCCGCACTCAGCAATATTCCAGCTATATGACGGCGGTCTGTAAATAATCGAGTCTGGACCAGACAATTCAGTGATTTATATCATGTGCATTGATCCACGCAATTGGGATACGATGACATGCATCAACCAAGTCAGCGAGGCTGACCACCCGATCCCGTTAGTTGCCTTTTGCGACAAGCATAGTCACCTTTTACGGCAAGCATGGGTCGCTGAAGACCTATTCTACCCCGGAATCCTCACGGGTCACGAGACACCGTAGGCTGGGGCGATATTTTATGAGAAAATGCAAACACAAACACAGAAAGTAATGTGCATGTTTTTTTATTCAGGTTACAGATTCAAGAACACGAATTCAAGAACTTGACTTGGTATCCTGCAAAATAAAGAGAGAGAGAGTTTATTCAGTATTGAAGGCCTCGTGGCTAAGAGTACAATTTCTTTCATATAACATGAGTACGATAGTGGCATGTGGATGTATTACGTAATTTCTAAATATAAAAGTGTATATCTCTAAATAAAACTATATCTTTAATACAGATTAACACTTCTGTTTAACGGTAAACTGGCAAATTTCTCTTTAGATAAAGGGCAAAACCTCTTATAACATTAACATTTTTTTAGACATCAAGGAGGCAAATTTCTGTCTTGATGGACAATGATGACAAATAACGAGAATTAAACTATCTCTGCTTTTCTCGTAATATGGGCAAACAAGTGCAAAATGATATTCATCATCTAATTCTAATAAATCACAATTATCACAGAACATTAATTCAGGTTGTATTTACTGTTTGCTAAAGCGCTGTTTTTGTACTTTTAAACCATGTGCTAAACATCGGAATTTCGCTCCAACTCTTATAAGATCCTTATCGAAGCATGAGGTTATATAGAGTTCAGTTTCCAATGGTGATTTATATGACGCATAATGGTTCAAGAACACAGAATTGTTAATCTTTTGACTCCAGTTTTGTACAACAATATCAATACATCTTCTCTTGAATAATTCCATGAAACAATGTATATGCCCACAGTCCTGCGATATCCACGCATAACCAAAACCAGATTCAAACAAAAGCATTCTCACATGAGATGCCCATTTAACACTACCATTAACAGCTTGTACTTTCAGCATTTTATAACAAGCACGTGGAAGTCGATTTGACTTCATGCGTATCAGTCTACACCAATATCTTATACATCGACTGAAATAAATAACACTTAGATGATAACGGCAAACTTCACTAAGAACCGCATTAGATGATGCTTTATTACTGATTGACAAATATCTCTTTAAAAAAAAACTTTGGACTTTTTCTATACTTTCTCTAAATGTAAATCCCCAACGCTTCTTAACTACCATTCACTAAATGCTCCCAAACTTCTAACATGCCATGTACTTCCTATCCGAACACATTATTTCCAGATCGTGATCTTATTAAGACAACTTCGTGAGCGCAACAGAAACTGGAACGGAAGCAACCGTGTTTCGTAATAGCATCAAAGATGACCTTGACCTTGGAAAGATACATGGTCGTTATGACTTGACCTGTAATGGAATGTCCTCAGATCTTTGGGCAGCTTTAATTAGAGTGGGTTGCCTGGGAGCTATTCAAATCTGGACTCCCAAGGGGGCCGCCAGCAAGTACCAATGTGGACACTCCTTTTGCCATGCCAGAAACCCAACGAGGTGGGTTCTATTCTCTGAAGGTCCTCGTTGTGCTTCTGGGTGTCACAACACCATGCCCATGAACGTGTTGTTTTCACTAATGTGGTAAATGTCGGAGACCTGTATCACCTCGGGCTAATATGTCGCGATATAACTGACACAGTATTCGAAACAGCAGTAAAAGAAAACTCACTTACTCGGGTTTACACTGAAGAGCATGCCTGTCCTAGTTCCCCTCCTTCGCGGCTTCCAATTCGTTGCAGTATTTAATGTGACTAGCTGCCAACTGCAAAAGGGTCAAAGACAAATATTAATCTGGAATATTCCCAGGATCGGGTCATATTAAAAACAATAATTTTATTTCCTTTGTTTGTTGTTTAACTTCACAATCAGCAATATTCCCGCTGCAAGTCTTGCCTGATTGTTGGGCGCGGTATTAATAAAATAATGAATAAATTAATTAACCAGTAAATATAAATACTATTTATAGACTTTTATTACCCAATATTATGGACCTTCGGTTCAGGTAAACTGCCACCCAAGGCATTTTACCCCTAAAAGGCGCTAACAGACATTAGACGAGTGCACAACCTTGACGTGAACCTACTATTTGCAGAACAGTTTCCATTGCTGCTTCGGTGTTTGTCTCGTCCTGAAAAGGAAAAGAAGAGGGGTGTAATGAAAATCCAATTCCCATCTAGTATAACCTACTAACATATGATAGGCTTTACATTAATGTTTCTGTTCTGTTGGAATAAATAGTTAGGACATAAAAACAAAAAACAAATCCATACATAATATTCTTCCCATAAATGTCCCTACAGCTTTCTTCAAAATTTAATATAATACTTCTTTGTGTTTCTTTGTTGTCTATTTGAACGTGGCACCCAGTAAGATATAGCGATCACTTTCAGAGAGCGGCCTGATGAGTTCTACAACCTATTGCTAGAGTCCCATCTGATAGGTACCCGGAGAAAGGAGTTTAGGAAATTGTTAGTTTATTAATTGTTGTGCGACACACTCACCAACATTCCAACCACAAAGATTTGAAAAATTAGCAGCTACAATATATATAGCCAATACCAGTACCATAGTACAAGGGATGTACTGAGGTCAACATACCAAGTTATGCGAGGACGAATTCATCAATGTTCACTATATATACCTGTGTAAAACTATACACTAATCTCAAGTCAATCTCAAGCATGTGTTTACCATTTTTTTCTTAAACCCATCCTCATGGGAAATACAAATGCAATTTTCAAAACGCGTAATTAAGCTCAAACCGTTCAGTTTAATGAAGTCCTGTTGCAAGGTAGTCCAGAAAGTATCAACGTGTTGGCAGACATGCTAAAAGCTTGTGTACTCACGTATTCTAAAAAAAAAGATACAACAATTACATAAATATGTGTATATTTAGACATTTTCTAAGTATAAACACTGAAATCAGTGATGGGTAAGGTGAGGTGAGGTGACTTATACTCCGAGCCGACCAGTCCTTGTTTTAGCCCCTTAATGCCGAGCGTCAGACAGGGTAACAACAAGTACCATCTTTTAACGTCTTTTGGTATGACGCGGCCGGGATCGAACCTCGGACCTTCCGCTCTCCGGGCGGACGCTCTACCACTAGACCACGGATAATAACAAACACACCCGCAGACGAGGACGAGTTTGTTCATTTTATTTTTTTTATTACACGGTCCTGTGGTTCAAGGTGAGGTGAAATTGGGTTTAACGTCCCGCCCAAGACTATTGCACTTCAATAGCGGCGTGCATGCACCTGTGTGTATGGCTACTTGTACTACTCCGGACTGATGCCGATTTATAGTGCTAGCCCACTGAGATAACATGCCGCGGTTTAACATGAATACCCTACTCAGACACAGTATACTGACTCCGAGCCGACCAGTCCTTGTTTTAGCCACTTAATGCCTAGCGCCAGACAGGGTAACAACAAGTACCTTCCGCTCTCCGCGAGGACGCTCTACCCCTAGACCACGGAGTCGGTCTTGTTATAAGAGAGTATATTCGCTATTTATTAAAGTCTGAATTATATGTTTATCAGTGGTTATAGTAAATCTTTACGTCCGTATATAAAGCATTCAAATATAAAAATCGAATCTTGACCAGACAATCCAGTGAATGTTTTTTGTAAGCAACGATCAGTTCGTTTTACTATAACGATCAACCAAGTCCCAGAGTCTGACCAACCTATCCATTCAGCCGCCTCGTACGACCTGTATATGTTGCTATAACAATTCTAACACCGAATTGGTGGTTATATCATCCAATACAGAAAACACGTTACAAACAAGTGCATTTATATACCCCTGGGAAAAGGTTAGGCACAGCTTTGTAGATTTTACCAAATAATATAGTACTTTTTGAAATCGTATCCTTTTTAAATATTAAGACAAAACACATTTACTTTTGTTTACAAGGTTACATACCAATACTGAAATGCAGAAACCAAAATCGATTCTCTGACAACATGTATTGTAAATGATCCACGACAATAGTTATTTAACGACTCTTTCATTTGCTTATTGTCTGTCTTTGTTTCCTATGATATGATCCCAATATTAATTTTCGCATGTCCAGAGACATACATTCTCCTACCAACTGCACCAGGTATCCATGGTACGGATCAAAATGAGATCAATGTGACATGTAGATATATCCCAAATATATATGGAAGTTCTGGGTAAATGAAAATAAAAGATCGGTGGCGCTTAATTTAATTTGTTTCCAGACGTAAAATATATAATGTATAATCCTTACTTCCGAGTGCGTTCACTGCATCCGCCAGTGTCTCTTCTGCCTTGGAATACTGCAACAGAGTGGGGTCGTTTAAATCATTGATGTATCGACGTTGACGACCCAACACTACTTTTGTCATCGACAATTTCAAAAGAGAAGTTTAAATAATCATGCGATGTAATTCTGAATCAAAACTTATAAAACAATGCCAACGCCTTTAAATTATCGTCAAGTGATATTGTTTAGGGCTTAGCAAAGTGTAGTAAAATAACCCAAATGTCATTATAAAATTAAACTGATACGTTTCCATCTACAAGAGATGTTTTGTTTGTTTGTTTGTTTGTGTGTTGTTTAACGCCGCCCTCAGCAATATTCCAGCTATATGACAGCTGTCTGTAAATAATCGAGTCTGGACCAGACAATCCAGTGATTGACATCATGAGTACTGATCCATGCAATTGGGATACGATGACATGCATCAAGCAAGTCAGCGAGCGTGACCTCCCGATCCCGTTAGTCGCCTCTTACGACAAGCATAGCTGCCCTTTTAACGCCACACTGAAATTTAGCAATATTCTAGCTATATGACGGTTGCTTGTGAATGAACAAGACACACTTGTAGTTGCTACCATGAACAACGACCCACAGCGTTGAGTATATTATTGACTCACAACAAACAATTCACCAAACCTGGTCAATTGAAAGGCCTCGTACCGACCAGTATACGATGTTTGGGACATATTCTAACCCAGAATACCATCTAGGGTTCAAATGTAAACGCAGTCTGTTTTAAGTTAAGAGTAAGATTGCACTATTATGGTTACTTTTGCATGTATTGACGGAAAACATAGAACACGACTACGAATCGAGCAATGAGTGAGTGAGTGAGTATGAATTTACGCCGTTTTTAGCAATATTTCAGCAATATCACTGCGGGGGACACCAGAAATTGGCTTCACACATTGTACCCATGTCGTGAATCGAACCCGGGTCTTCAGCGTGACGAGCGAACGCTTTAACCACTAGGCTACCCGCTCGAGCAAAGCGTGTACATGGCGTATGCATACAATGTGCATGTATAGGGACGAATAGTAATACGTATATTTCCTGAAGGATAAACATATAAAATTAACAGCCTTAAAACTAATCTGAACTATAAGACACACGTGTACTGGCAAAATAATATCACGTGTACTTACGCCCATGTCAAGAACTGTTGTGCAAAAGTGGTCGAGAGCAAACGCCGACTGAAAAATAGTGCATAAATCTTATTAATGTGAAACTACTGCAATGCTTTCACATATACATTTTAATCGGAAAGACAAATACCAGGTTTCATTAAACTCGGTCCGATATGTTGTCAAAAAAGATGAATCTAGTAAACATGTAATTTGCATCCTAAACTCGCGGAAGGGCAATTGCCTTGATTTTGTTTGTTTTTTGTTTGGTTTGTTGTTTTACGCCACACTCAGCAATATTCCAGCTATATGACGGCGGTCTGTAAATAATCGAGTCTGGACAAGACAATCCAGTGATTAATATCATGAGCATCGATCCCCACAAGTGGGATTGATGACATGCATCAACCAAGTCAGCGAGCCTGACCACCCGATCCCGTTAGTTGCCTTTTACGACAAGCATAGTCACCTTTTACGGCAAGCATGGGTTGCTAAAGACCCATTCTACCCCGGAATCTTCACGGGTCGCAAATGCCTTGATCCTACCTTGCCCGTCTTGGCCTGTAAAGCATCTTCCTCCCCAGATGGCGCCTACAAACACAGAGGGAATTGTTTGCAGCTACACCGTTTACAGTCAATTTATGGAAAATAATAGAATATAAGTTCTACATTTTTTGGTAAAGATTAAGCTATATAATTAAAAGATCCGAATGTTCTGAAAAACTGTCAGATTTACATGCGAGTAAGCAAATTTAAATGTAAAAAAAACGACCAGAGTGAGTTGTTTATCTTACAATAAAACACTACAGGGAGAATAAACCACGAGGGGTGTTTTTGTATACGATAACTAACGACGACGAGTCGTGTATTTCGCATATCAGATGTTAACATTATGGACAGCCTCTTTGAGGATGTTGATAAATTTTACAAGCTTTAAAAAATATTTTCCCGTATTTAATGATGGTGATTCCCCGAATACAATCCGATGGCGGCAATGTCGGACAAGTCAGGATGGTTAAGTTTAGTATTTTCTGAATATTCTCACGAACCCAAAACAATTGACGACCACTATGGGTACATTTTCTCCCATTACAGATTGCCATACCTCGCATACTTTTTGATTCGATTGTTAGGTCATTACGTTTATCTGCCTTGTCCAACTACCTCTAAGGGGAACAATTCACTACCCTCTACAAAATAGCGTCGTCCAATTTTCGACGTCATCGAGTTGCGACCGTATGATCGAAGCTCCAGATATGACGTCAATCGTGAAATAAACCACGCCTCCTTCTTCATTGTTTTTTGCGATTAATGGCGTTGCTAGCTTTTAAACTGACGTCCAAAAGAAACTTTACCAACTGAAAATATAAATTTCTGACAAAGTATACATTATTTTTCGATGAAGTCTATCTATAACTCATGACCTAAATACAACAATGGTGTATGCAGAAAATGTTAATCGTCTGTTACATGTTTGCGAGATAACACGCGAAAAAGTGAAAAACACGTGCACCACGGACAACTGCAAATGCACGTGCGGGTAAGGGTATAAAACGATTGCAACGGCAAGTCAGACATTCCGGAGTGATAAAAAACACAAAAGAAATGCCACGACTGACAGTCGAACAACGTGAACGAGCCTTGGGTGTTGTACAGATGGGAGCCACCCACGCCCATATTGCACGAACCTTCAGTTGCTCCCGTGTTGCCGTTACCAACTTGATGCAACGTTACAGACAGACAGGGCGGACCGCTGACAGGCCAAGAACAGGCAGACCCAGGGTGACCACGCCCTATGATGACCGGTACTTGCGTACCATGCACCTCCGAAATCGCTTACTGACAGTGACGTCATCGGCGACAAATGCCTTAGGTCACAGGGTTTGTCGACAAACAGTGGAGACTCAGGGCTCAGGGAATCAGGGCTTTTAGACCATACAGAGGACAGCTATTGACAGCGCAACATCGTCGTCTGCGATTGAGATGGGCCCGGACTGTACGACGTTGGCAACGACGTGACTGGCAGAGGGTTGTCTTCACTGACGAAAGTCTATTCTGTATGTTTAGGGCTGATGGAAGACAACGTGTTTACCGCCGAAAGGGTGAACGAACGGCGGCGTGTTACGTGCAGGAGGTCGTACCATATGGTGGAGGGAGTGTCATGGTGTGGGGAGGGATCTGTGGGCAGGAGAGGACACCGCTGGTCATCGTTGACGGAAACTTGACAGCTCAGTGTTACATGGATAACATTCTTCGTCCAATTGTCCTACCATTTTTCAAACAGCAGCCACGTGGTGTCATTTATCAGCATGACAACGCTAGAGCCCATACAGCCAGAATTGTCACTAACTTCCTCGCAGCCAACAACGTCAACGACCTGCCGTGGCCTGCACGCTCACCCGACATGTCCCCCATAGAACACCTCTGGGACTTGATGGATCGTCGTGTTCGACAACGACCACACTCTCCAGCCAACCGGCAAAAACTGATCTTGGCCCTCCAAGAAGAATGGCGTCAAATCCCAAATCGACTTTTTCGGTGCGTCGAAGAGTTTTTGTGTGTATTGAGGCATTTGGTGGTCACACACGCTACTAATGACTTGTTATTGAACGTGAGCGATTGTTTATGTACTCTGCCTATTGTCCATGATTCTGAAAGCTCGAGTTTTGTACCACACCCAATTTTGGGGGGCTCTGACGTCATTCTCGGTCGCGGTATGATTGTCATTTTCAGTGTTGATTATGTTGATATATTGATCTTCTCAATACACTTTACTTCATGCATGTATGTTTTGTTCTTTTGGAACAAGAGTGATTTCAAACTCTGGTAAAGTTTCTTTTGGACGTCAGTTTATTAAGAAAATAAAAGAAATAAAATGTATCATAATATAAATAGAACAGGCGATGACAGTCAGTTACATTTTGCTACAAACCATTGTTGCTTCTCCGATGAGAAAGGCGAACGCCACAGCCATATAAATTGCACTGAAATTCATTGTTCACGGTCTTGATTTTGGTCACTGAAAAAAAAACACTCACATTTTATGTCCAGGTTTACGCAGTATGATAAGTGCAGTTCATTATTACATAATTTTAAAAACATAACATGTTATTCACAACATTCTATTCTAATTACACGAATTTAATGTTATGCAGGCAGCAGTGTTTCAGCTAGATTGTTAAACTGTTTCAATGTTTTTTATACAACAGGCGATGCAATACCAACAGTAAAAGGGCAAAATATTGTTTATATGTGCAAATAAAGGGTTTCACGAACCTGAATAAACAAACAAAGAAACACACACACAACAAAAGCATGAAGAGCACGGCGTATAACATGAATTAGATTTATAGATACGCACGTTCTGTTGTACTTATATTGATTACATCTACTACCTACAAACCTGCACATGCAACCATTCCTTGCACTAAACAGTGCTGTGCCCATGTGTGTCGTATGCTTTAGGTGCTTGACATTATTTGTTCTTTGACTTTGGTCATTGGTCACGTGGTTTGGCAGCCATATTGGATTCAAGGTTTACACAGTGTCTTTTGGGTAGTCTTCAAATGCAAACAACTTTGAGTCCACTGCATGAAATGCTTTCAAACTTTCTGAGAATTGTCTCCATACAGAACACAACAAATTGTAATAGCCGTTTTTTGGATATCCTTTAGTTGCGTCAATATTTGATTTTGATTTTGATCATTTTTTTTCACCGAAATTATACTTTAAAGATCATGTCTTGTCAGGTTCTCCACAGAAACTATTGATAGTTTTACATGAAGCTTGTGTGCCATATGTACCTCTTTTTTTGTTCTTTGACTTTGGTCATTAGTCACGTGGTTTGGCAGCCATATTGGATTCAAGTTTTTTTCAGTGTCTTTTGGGCACCTGTCTTCAAACGCAAACAACTCCGTGTCAACTGCATGAAATGCTTCCACACTTTCTGGGAATTGTCTCCACACACAACACGGCAAACTCTAATAGCCGTTTTTTGGATATCTGTTTTAGTTGCGGTTGTATTGGATTTTGATTTTGATCATTTTTTCACCGAAATTTTACTTTATAGATCATATCTTGTTAGTTTGTTGACAGAAACTATTGCAAGTTTATATGAGTCAGTGAGTTGGGTTTAACGCCGCTTTTAACAGTATTCCAGTTATATCACGGTGAGTCAGCTTAATGTGGGAGGAAAGCCCGAAGTGATGCAGGTCTCAGACGTTTATCGCTTCGGTGAAACCCACGAGCACGGGTATGGTGCTGACAAACCTAGAAACATAATCGGGGCGAACCGGGATTCAAACCCAAAATTATAGGTTTCTGGCGTGCCCAAGGGACGACTGGGCCACCCGTGCCCCCGCAAGTTTACATGAAGTTAGTATGTCATATGGATCTTATTTTCTGTTCTTGGGTGCACAGAAAAAGTAACAACACTTGGTGGTAATATTTGATAAATATTTGGGACACCCCTGGAACACGTCAATTTCGTAGCGGTGATGTCCTGCAAACGGTGACTATGTTTTGACAGAGTTGGTACAAACAAACCCTTTGAGGATTCGAACATGTTCAATGTCGGAAATAGGTTTTGAACAGACTAAGCACACGTCAATTTCGTAGCGGCGATACCCTGCAAGTTGTGCCTACATATGACGGATTAGGTACAAGGAAACCCTTTGAGGATTCGAACATGGAAAAGCCACGCCCTTACAAATGCGTGGGACCAAGGGGTGGTGATAGAAATATACATACATAATATATCTAATCTATATACAGGGAAATTACTGACACGCACATATATAAATGATGTCAAGAACGTTCTGACGCGCATGTAGAAATAAATCAAACGTCATTTATAGTTTAATACCCAGTTAAACACAAAAGAAAGAATACAAATGACGTTTGATATATTTCTACATGCGCGTCAGTATTTCTTCACATCAGACTTTTGAAGAATCTTTGATTTGATAAACGTTATAGCATCTATAAAACGCATCTTCAAGAGATTCGTATTCATCATTGCATACAGTACAGTGATCGTTTTCTCTTTTTTTTCCAATTTAATATAAACATTACCACAATGGCTACAATTCGGTGTAACATTATATGAGGGAGATTTTATGTATTACTATCTACGGAACATTTACGATTTATGTCGAAGCATTTTTGAAGATACTTGTGTATTACCATGGTGTTTAATTTAAGTATTTAGGGACTTCACAAGGTCAGAAAGTAACTTACAAATGGTAATTTCTTTGTTCTTCCGTTTTATTGTACCACTGTATTATGAAGTGAGTGAGTGAGTTGGGTTTAACGCGTGTATATATATATCACGGCGTGTCAGCTTAATGTGGGAGGAAAGCCCGAAGTGATGCAGGTCTCAGACGTTTACCACTTCGGTGAAACCCACGAGCACGGGTATGGTGCTGACAAACCTAGAAAAATAATCGGGGCGAACCGGGATTCGAACCCACAATCATAGGTTTCTGGCGTGCCTAAGGGACGCAACTCTGCACAGCGAATCGCGGCGCCTTAGACGACTGGGACACCCGTGCACCCTGTATTATGAAGATTTATCCAATAATTTGGAATGGAATGAATAAGTTTCAAATAGAGTTTGAAATTGAGACGACATGTTCCAGTTAGGCTAAACTCGTCTTTAAAACATCAAATTACTTTAAATATCAATATCAAAAGACGAATTATGTGTTGGTAATGCTGTTATCTCTACATTAACAATCACGAAAGAAAACTAACCCATGTATTACACCACTGTGCCCTAGCTTGTTCTATTATTCCAACAGTCCAAACTCGAGACTCAACAACATGTCCGATTACACTGGTCCTGACTGACCCTAGCGGAATTCCGCCAGGCCTCCACGCGACACTCATACCGTAGTCTGTACCCTAGTCCTGCGTCATGACTGTGGAATTTATATTTTTTAGATATTCACTTTGACTAAAAGCCTAGGCAAGTCTAGATCAAACTCGCCATGTCTAGTTTAGTTGATTCCAACACAGCTGAAGAGCAAAGGTTCTTTCACAAAAAGATATAATTATTTTAAATAAATCTTCTCATTGATTAGGTGTTAGTCTATCTGTCTAGATTGCCTAAGTTCTGGTCCTGAAATCAAGGGCTCCATTTTGATTTAGTTGAGTAGATTTATAATTCTAACTACAAAAGATGTATTTCTGGGATATTGATTGATTTTCGATGTGGGTATTTAAAGATCACAAAATAATATTAAATATATGAAATTTATGATGTAGTTAAGGTATATGCACTTGTAAAAACCTGTATTTTGTAGTCAATCAAAGAAGACATTCAACACCTTACATTATATATTGTTTTAAAATGTCTCGCTTCATGAACACGTTCCTGATTTCAATATTGTATTCAATTCCACACATGACTACACAACTTTTATATATTTTACATGTATAAGACGGCTACATGGGCAAGTATAACCGCAAACACAAACTTGTGGTTGTTGAAGATTTTTGTGTGTTAAAACACGTGTTATTGTAAAGGGAAATATAAACATTTAGTCTGTTCAGGTAACGAATTCTAACTATTGTTTCCTGAATTAAATATTATTTAAAACACATTAGCCTACCTCTTGCTGCAATGTGTGGCCCAATCAGTCAAATAGTCATGTCAACGAAAACCCAGACACTTCAGGCATACACATCTTATTGAATGTAATGTGACAACAGATGTTGTTATCAACCAATAGTTACATTTTCCTTGTGTTCATTGAAATTCCTGCATTCTGATTAGCTGAATTGGTCACGTCTTATTGCATTCATTCCCCAATGAATGTTAAAACGTAAGCCGTGCCCACCGAAGCGGACTGCTTTTATTACTTCGGAATGTCGGGGAATCCTAATATTACATGCGAGGGAATTCCCTTTCTGCTCACGTGTATCGCCATGCAGTGGGCATTTAGCGAAATTCATTCATATTCCTTGTCCATACAACCCGTGAGACCGAAGGCCGAGAAGGAATGAAACATCATATGTGCAGACTCGCTCGCCTGTTTTTGTCCCACTCGCCTCGGTGCCACAACTTTCATTTCTTCGGGTTTCATTTCTAACTGGCATTTTTCCAACTAGGACTTCCCGTTCTCAGGGAACTAATGTTCGAATCTGGCGGTAACTGACTATGTCATTTGAAACAGCCGCCTTCTCCCGGACCTATTTGTTCCGGCTCGTTGCAGTCTGACTGTTGCAGTTCTTCTCACCTCTTTCCTTGATTGACAGGTCCTATGAACTTTGTTTTAATCCTACTCTCCGTTGATTGGCTACTCACTGTGTGGGCGTGTCATGATATGTGCATAAATTAAACAATCACCTGATTTATGTCACAGCACAGTATGTATTCCTCCCCCGGGAATGTTTATCAATCTCGTCATTTTTGTCTGCTTTTACAAAAACAACTGTTTTTGGTTAAACTGTTATATGTTTTCGTTGTCGAATTTAATTAAAGGCATTGACTATGTATTATTTTCGGTTCATTGAGGTATGCAAACTTTTGTAAAAATCCGCTACGCGGATGAACCGAAAAAAATACACAGTCAATCCTTAAATACTCATGTTGTATACAACAAAAGACATATGAAACATCAATATCTGGTAATAACCATTTTCGATTTTCTTGTCGCAGGTGAATATATGAAGTTAAATAAGCTATTAGAACTCTTGTATGCCAGCTGGGACCATTCAATATACCATGTAATGAATTCTATTTACACGTTGAACGCATTGACAGAGAGCATTGTTATCTTGAAGTGGTGCGTCACAACTGGAGCTGAAAGGTAAGAGACCAACTAATTGTATGAAGTGACGCATCACAACTGGATCTGAAACATATGAGACCAACTCATTATATGAAGTGGTGCATCACAACTGGAGCTGAAGGTAAGAGACCAACTAATTGTATGAAGTGGCACATCACAACTGGAGCTGAAACCTGAGGGACCAACTCATTACATGAAGAGGTGCATCGCAACTGGATCTGAAACATATGAGACCAACTCATTATATGAAATGGTGCATCACAACTGGAGCTGAAAGGTAAGAGACCAACTAATTGTATGAAGTGGCACATCACAACTGGAGCTTAAACATATGAGACCAACTCATTATATGAAGTGGTGCATCACAACTGGAGCTGAAAGGTAAGAGACCAACTAATTGTATGAAGTGGCACATCACAACTGGAGCTTAAACATATGAGACCAACTCATTATATGAAATGGTGCATCACAACTGGAGCTGAAAGGTAAGAGACCAACTAATTGTATGAAGTGGCACATCACAACTGGATCTGAAACATATGAGACCAACTCATTATATGAAGTGGTGCATCACAACTGGAACTGAAAGGTAAGAGACCAACTAATTGTATGAAGTGGCACATCACAACTGGATCTGAAACATATGAGACCAACTCATTATATGAAGTGGTGCATCACAACTGGAGCTGAAAGGTAAGAGACCAACTAATTGTATGAAGTGGCACATCACAACTGGAGCTGAAACATATGAGACCAACTCATTATATGAAATGGTGCATCACAACTGGAGCTGAAAGGTAAGAGACCAACTAATTGTATGAAGTGGCACATCACAACTGGAGCTTAAACATATGAGACCAACTCATTATCTGAAGTGGTGCATCACAACTGGAGCTGAAAGGTAAGAGACCAACTAATTGTATGGAGTGGCACATCACAACTGGATCTGAAACATATGAGACCAACTCATTATATGAAGTGGTGCATCACAACTGGAGCTGAAAGGTAAGAGACCAACTAATTGTATGAAGTGACGCATCACAACTGGAGCTGAAACCTGAGGGACCAACTCATTACATGAAGAGGTGCATCACAACTGGAGCTACACCACTAGAGACCAACTCATCATATGAAGTGGCGCGTTACAACTGGATCTGAAACATAAGAGACCAAATCATCATATGAAGTAGCGCATCACAACTGGAGCTGAAACCTGAGGGACCAACTCATTACATGAAGAGGCGCATCACAACTGGAGCTACACCACTAGAGACCAGCTCATTATACCAGGAAGTGGCGCTTCCTGGAAACATTAAAAGACTTAATCATCGTTACTAGAGGTGGTACATATCAGTATAGACTATTGTCTTGATTTTGTTTTGGAAATGATCTTTTGGTAGTGATAAGCAAATTGTTATAAAACTCAACAAAAGTTATTTGCCAGAACGGGTATGCACAACAGAGGTCCATAACACGAAATCTTTGCTTTGACTATTGTGCTAAATAATGACCAAACGGAGTCAAGGTATCTGTTCATTTGAACCTGAACCTTTTTAAGATCTATCAGTATATGTGCTCCAGAGATCAGACTTCCAGACGACCTCAGCTGACACTACAACTGCCTTTCTACGGTAACTGGGGTATCATTGGGTGTGGACAGCACCCGCAACTCATTCTTACACTTCATCATGAATGCGGAAGGTTATACTTTCCCTACTACTCGGAACATTCGGACCAGCAAAATACACCCCTATATCTACTGACCACATTCTTCACAGGGAAAGTCCAGCATAACATGGCTTTCTCAGAATGGAGCCCATATGACCACGGACAGTTGCAATGTGTAACCCATGTCCAGGCACCTTGGTCGTCTAGGTATAACCTACAATTGTAGGACATGCTTACATGCAGTCTAAGTCACCGTGACTATAGAAACTATATGGAGTTAAAGGAGCACCTAATTACACCATAATATTGAAAAAAATGATTCTGTCTGGAAAAATAATCGGCTTCGTCTAAGTGATGCGTCTCAACTGGATATAAATCATAAAAAAGAAGCTCATACTAGGAGGGGTGGCGCGTCTGAAACATATGAGACCAACTCATTATTTGAAGTGGTGCGTCACAACTGGAGCTGAACCTGGACTGGACTGGACTGGATTCTGGGGTTTAACGTCTACTTCACAGTTAATGTATTTCGTAGACAGGGTAGACTTTGAGAAGGCATTTGATTCCATTGCTTGGTCATTTATAGACAAATCTTTATCCTGTTCGGGATTTGGTGAAAATTTAAGAAAATATATACTCACGCAAAAGAAACGCAAGTGGTTTTTTAAGCAGATAGGTAACAAACACGGAACCATAAATTGATACGAGTTTTAGCATGTAGTGAAGCCTGATGGTGTTATCAATATTTTTGGTTGCATTTTGGAAGCCCCGATAGAAAAACGCAACATAAAAAACGAATCGCCAAAACGCACCATTTCAATGAATATGTGGGTATCATGGGCCGGTATCATGCACCCATTTCACCCATATATATAAAGTATAGCATAATGGGTTATATATGTATTACAGATAAGCTGCAATTAGGTATGGAGCCTACTAAAGAAAGAAAAAGGGAATAAGAGCCTAGCCTAAGTCTATAATCGCTGCGGTGGGGAGTCATGGTGGCGAGGTAGGGAGACGATTGATGACAGTGAGCGGTGTTATTGTGTCCTTGACATTGACAGTTGGCTGAGTAATTGATGTTCTACGTTAGTGTGGAAGACAGTTCGCGCTTGATTTTTCTATCCCGATCCTGAATGGGAACAAGTTTGCTTACATTATGAGATTTTAAAGCAGAGTTTGTTTGGGATGTTCTAAAATTTGTCCCAGAGTTTATCATTAAGAATGAAATTGATAATGGAGTTGTATTTTGCTGGAGGGTTGAATGGACTGAAAAGTAAGTAAATATTGTGCTGATAGTGAGATGGGATAGAGTGATATAGTTGAGAGTGGAAAGTGCTATAAAGTGGACAGTGGTTAAACATGTGATCTAGATCTTCGGGAATAAGGCAGTTTGTACAGTTACCATTTAGATGTTTTTTTGCTTAAATAAATTATAGTTAAAGATTTGTATTGCCACTGATAATACGGGATATTATTTTATCAAAAAGGTCGAATTGTTATAATTGTGGCATTTATAGATAGGTTTATGAAATAAAGTCTTAATCCAGGTTAATCCAGCAGAAATTTTGAATTTTGATGGATTGTTATATTTTAGATTTCAGCTCGGTTTTGGAAGTGTGAAAATCAATGGATGGGGATGTATGAGTTATGGCTATATTAGCTGTTATGTCTGCAATGTTGTTACCAGGTGTGTTGGATATGCCAGGTAACCTTATTATTATAAGGCTATTTCATGTAATTTATTAGTTGGATTTCTGTTACATGTGTCTATATTTGTGTCATGTATTTGGTCTATGTCTGTTTGTTTACATAGTTTTGTAAACAGTTGCCAGTTATCTTTTTTAAAATTAAATTTTATTTGCTGGGGAGAGTCCGAGGGGGGTTCAGTTGGGGTGGGTGGGTGTGTGGCTTTTATTTAATGAATTTTTTATGGGGCAGTGGTCGCTGCCCAAGGTGTCATCATGAACTTCGGCAGGATAATTGATGGGGCGGGGTCTGTCTTTCCGAATGATTTGAAAGCCTGGAATTTTGTAGGCCATTTTAGGGGACAGTCGTGTTTCCTGTAAAGCTACTAGTGGATTTTATTTTAGGCAATGAGGGCCTCAAGTTCATGCCCAATGGCTCGGAGACCATTGCAGTTCCAGTGTATAATCACCATGACTGATAGGGTAAGAAGTGTACTTATTAATAACATGGTGGGGGACGATTGTGACTAATATTTGATTTTTTTGGGGGTGGGGGTGGGGGGGTGGGGGGGGGGGGGGGGGTGGGGGGTGGGGGGGGGGGTGGGGGGGTGGGGGGGGGGGGTGATTGTGTTGGTTTGTGGTGTTGGGAGTAGTGCTTGGTGGTGGGGAGGTGTGTGTGTGTGTGTGTGTGTGTGTGTGCGTGCGTGCGTCTGTATGTGTATGTGTATGTGTAGTTGGGGGATGGGGGTGAATATCGGCTGAGACTAGTGTGTGTGTGACTGAGGTTGAGTGTGTTTGGGGTCGATGGCGAGTTTTGTGTGGAGGTCTTTTTGGTTTGAGTTGGGGTAGAGTAGGAGTGTGTGTGTGTGTATGTGGTGGGGGGTGGGGGGGGGGGGGGGGTGGGGGGGTGTGAAATGAGCTGAATGATGAGTCTAGGGTTTGGTCCGTAAGTGGGTAAAAGTTGTCCTCTTGATCATCAGTTGTGTAATTGTATGAGGGGATAGTTGCTGGTTTGGGGAGGTCTGATAGTTTAAGATTTTTGTTGAGTTTTAGGATATGTTGTTGTTTGATGAGACATGTATTTTGGTTGGATGTGTGGCCTTCGGTTTGGCAATTTATGCAGTAGGGGGCCCAAGTGCATTCTTGAATGGCATGATTTTGGGACCCACACTTTGAATATAGGGGGAGGTTTTTGCAGTTGATAAATGTATGGACGAAAGAGAGACAGTTTTGACATTGTGTGGGTTTTTTGTTCTTGTTTTTTCTGATAGGGTGGACTTTATCAGTGCTGTGAGTTGGGAGTGTTGTTATTTTGAAGGTGATAACAACTGTTTGTGTGACTGTTCTACCTGGTGATGATTGTTTGTTGTTGTTTGTTTTAAAGTCTGTAATTTGGGGTTGTGTGTGGATTTGGTTAGCTATTTGTATACATTCCTGGATGTTTTGTGTGGTGTCTTTGCTGTCTAGATATGTAACTCCCTGTATTTGTGATTGCCAGCATGGGGTTTGCCAATTTATGTTTAACCCGTCGATGATAGGGGATCTGGAAGCTGTATTTAGTTAGGTTTGATCAGGAAAAGTAATTTTAAAGCCTCGGCCGCATATGTTGACATATTTAAGGTTGATATAAGATTCTTTGAGGCAAAGAGCAAATTTATTTGTTGAGAAGGGTTCATTTAGTTGGGTGGCTGACTAAGCTAAAAAGGCAAGAAGGATTAGTATTTTGTTAGCATGATGTTTTGGTGTTTGGTTGAATGTCAGTATTATCGGGGGTGGAGAAAATGGATGTGAATAATAGGGGGAGGTCATATTTACCCCTGCAGGTAAAAATGAATCCATCAGAAAAAAGAGTCGTTTGAAAAAGCCGAGTTGAGGGGGGGGGGGGGGGGGGGGGGGGGTCCCTGGTCGCTGAGTAACAATGGCGGCTGATCTCTAGGGACGCTTGAGCTGGGAGCCGGCAGTGGTAGGGGTGTAGGCAGGGGGTCGGGCAGAATAAGGAACTTTAGTGGTGTTGGATAGTGATTAGATGATGTTTGATGATTATGATAAGCGCTCACAGGCTGAATATATGTCCGAAGACCATGATGGACAGAATATGAATGGGGAGCTGAAACATTATAGACCAACTCATTATATGAAGCGGTGCATTGCAACTGCAGCTGAAACATTACAGACCAACTCATTATATGAAGCGGTGCATTGCAACTGCAGCTGAAACATTACAGACCAACTCATTATATGAAGCGGTGTATTGCAACTGCAGCTGAAACATTACAGACCAACTCATTATATGAAGCGGTGCATTGCAACTGCAGCTGAAACATTACAGACCAACTCTTAATATAAAGTGGTGCATCGCAACTGCAGCTGAAACATTACAGACCAACTCTTAATATAAAGCGGTGCATCGCAACTGCAGCTGAAACATTACAGACCAACTCTTAATATAAAGCGGTGCATCGCAACTGCAGCTGAAACATTACAGACCAACTCTTAATATAAGCGGTGCATCGCAACTGCAGCTGAAACATTACAGACCAACTCTTAATATAAAGTGGTGCATCGCAACTGCAGCTGAAACATTACAGACCAACTCTTAATATAAGCGGTGCATCGCAACTGCAGCTGAAACATTACAGACCAACTCTTAATATAAAGTGGTGCATCGCAACTGCAGCTGAAACATTACAGACCAACTCTTAATATAAAGTGGTGCATCGCAACTGCAGCTGAAACATTACAGACCAACTCTTAATATAAAGTGGTGCATCGCAACTGCAGCTGAAACATTACAGACCAACTCTTAATATAAGCGGTGCATCGCAACTGCAGCTGAAACATTACAGACCAACTCTTAATATAAAGTGGTGCATCGCAACTGCAGCTGAAACATTACAGACCAACTCTTAATATAAAGTGGTGCATCGCAACTGCAGCTGAAACATTACAGACCAACTCTTAATATAAAGCGGTGCGTCGCAACTGCAGCTGAAACATTACAGACCAACTCTTAATATAAAGTGGTGCATCGCAACTGCAGCTGAAACATTACAGACCAACTCTTAATATAAAGCGGTGCATCGCAACTGCAGCTGAAACATTACAGACCAACTCTTAATATAAAGCGGTGCATCGCAACTGGTGGTGAAACATATGAGACCAACTCGTCATATGTAGTGTTTGTTTGTTTGTTGTTTAACGCCGCACTCAGCAACTCATTATATGAAATGGTGCTCACAATAGGAACTGAAACATTACAGACCAACTCATTATATAAAGTGGCGTGTCACAACTGGAGCTAAAACATTAGAGACCAACTCATTATATAAAGTGGCGTGTCACAACTGGAGCTGAAACATTACAGACCAACTCTTAATATAAGCGGTGCATTGCAACTGCAGCTGAAACATTACAGACCAACTCTTAATATAAGCGGTGCATCGCAACTGCAGCTGAAACATTACAGACCAACTCTTAATATAAAGCGGTGCATCGCAACTGCAGCTGAAACATTACAGACCAACTCTTAATATAAAGCGGTGCATCGCAACTGCAGCTGAAACATTACAGACCAACTCTTAATATAAGCGGTGCATCGCAACTGCAGCTGAAACATTACAGACCAACTCTTAATATAAAGTGGTGCACCGCAACTGCAGCTGAAACATTACAGACCAACTCTTAATATAAGCGGTGCATCGCAACTGCAGCTGAAACATTACAGACCAACTCTTAATATAAAGTGGTGCATCGCAACTGCAGCTGAAACATTACTTCGATCAGTGACATACGTATTTAGTAATAATTACTTTGTTTTGCATCCTTATTAAGAAAGAGAATTTGTAAAAGAAAAATCTTTCTAAGAGCAAAATGAATGCGTTCTTGTGGTTCTTTTTTCACAATTTTAAATTGTGTATGTTTCCTCCAAGCTGTAGTTTTGCTGGACCAAAAGAAAAAAGGATAGACATAATAACTGAAAAGCATTAATATTAAAGATTGTGTTAGTTATTTTTTTGAAGTTCAATACCAAGAATATATGACACGAAATTCCATTACTTTCATTCACCAACGATCATTATCTATTTCAAACCTTTCCTTTTGTAGAATGGGATGAAATGGAAAACTGTACTGGAAAAACATTATCACGAATGTCTTTGAATGGGCCAGGCACCATGAGACTACAGCGTTGTGAGACCGAGGAGGTCGCGCGGTAGCCACGCCAAAATTGCATTATGCGCTGAATGTAGTGGGCTGTTGTCAAATTGAGCAGAATTGCTGTGAGTAAGCAGAGACCATATAATATTATAATCTATTATATGGTCTCTGGAGTAAGCAAGGAACAAGGCGCTAAGGGAATTTGGTGTCGATTGCTACCCGAATGCGAGCCGCGAACTGTGATAAAACAGCTAACGCGCGCTGTACCTCATTATTTGTTCAAATTAGGGTGCGTACTGGTTGATTGAACCGGTGGTAAGCTTGATACAAGTAAGTCTGGATTAATATTTACTGTGGCATCCACACCTGCGCCTAGCGACAACATACCCGTACCGAGTAGCTCCAACAGACAATTGTTTAATCACTTGTCAAATTTGTCTTTCAGTAATATAGAAACCTAGGTGTTGTTTTGAAAACGAAACCAAACACAATTACTTTTGCTAGAAAAACATTAAATATACTCTTTATACAAACATACTATACGCATTTTTGATCACATGTATTTCTTTGTTAAATCAATAAGATTAGCTGCCCATGAGTTATCAATAAGGTCATTACTATAGAGCCTGCCGACACCTTCCGTTTTAATCCTTTCCAAATTATCGAAAAGGTATGTTGTTTCACACTTCTTCAGCATGGACTTGGATAGAAATATATTGTAAGCTATCGACGCCATAGTGATGTGGATCGCTGTCGCGATTAAGAACATTTCTAACGTGATATCTTCGATCTGTTCTTCGTGTTTTTTCGAAGTGTCAATTTGAATCGCACAGTTTAACAAAATGAAATGTCAATGTTTGAACGTAAAGCAGATTATTTGTTTGTAAAATATCTATGGCAAAGTATGCCGCCATTTTGGTTGAAGATAACATAAATGATATTTACGATATCTTAGGGCTACGATAGTTTCGAAAATAGGCTACGATAGCTTACAATTTCCTTACAATAACTTGACGATAATTTTAGGGCTACGATCGTTTCGCAAAAGAATCTAGCTCATTTTTATAGAAGTAATGCGTCTTAGCTGGAGCTAAAAAAGATACACTCATCTTAATAAAAAATGGGGCGCCTCAACTGATACTGACACATTCAAAGACCAATTGATTTCAATAACCATAAAATTGAAAACGATAATGTCTGTATCTGCATCGTCAAAGATATCTAGATGGATCTCAACTTGAGCTAAAACATTAAAATTATAACTCATTTTAATAGGAAGTGGCGCGTCTTAAATGGAACTAATACATTAAAAGACTAACTCGTTATTGTAGGAAGTGGGATGTCACAACTGAAACTAAAACATACGAGACGAACTGATCATGATATGGTTTCGCGCATCTGAGCTGGAGCCAAAACATTAAAAGACTCACTCATTATGATTCATTCATTCACATTATTTCATGGTATAATCGGCCGTAGCAAGTAACATCCCAGCATCAACATCAGCCTCCGACCCAACCACAATCCAACAAAGTCCTGCCCCCATTCTTCTTCAAGTAAATAAAAGCGACAATACCCTTACCACATTCAATAGAAATCTCTGCTGAAAGCTGACTCGATTGTACGATTCCAGCTGTGTCATGAGCACGCGTTTATGAATCACTCGAGAGTAGTGATGATACCAGGTGCTCGCGAAAAGGTGAGCGTATCCTGCACCACCGGTGGCACCCGTCACAAACACATGTCAAGGCAAGTTTATTGTTCACCTGAAACAACACGTGAACACACTCCATGCAGCCATCATACCAGTCGCCATTGCTGGAGCCAATCAAGCCCCGAAGTTCATTCAGTTTGGGCCACACTCTATGAAGGTTCATACTTCAGTGAACTCACACAAAGTGAAAGTTCATTCTTAAGTAATCCCTAAAGGTAGCCCTGAGGGCAAGAACTGAAACCTTCCTAAACACATTACTTATATTAGCTGATCTATTATTTACCCCCGCCAACTCTAAAACTCTTAAACTGGGCAAAAACATTAATATAAAATAGCATCTAATTTTAAAATTTCAAAATTTATATTCCAAATTGTAAATCTATATGGACATAAATCCCTTCATATGAAAACAATCTAGCTTTACTCTTCAAGCCATTTAGTGCAGCGACAGTATTCTCGGCAATTTCAAATTTCCTTATAACATACAGTAAATATTTTAGATTAATCTTTGACAAAACAAAATTTTAAACAAACCGATTGCCATATATATTGAATCTAGGCCCTGGACAAGATAGAGCTGCAATGAATGGTTAAACGGTCATTTCACAGCAAATGCTCTGCATGTATGCATATAGTGTTGTTGGCCAATGTGTGGAGGCGTTGGACAAAATTCTCCTAGTGAAAATGTATTGACAAAAATAATTCTGGTGTCCCCGCGTGATATTACTGGAATATTGCTAAAAGCGGCGTAAAAACCATACTCATTCATTCATTCTTTATCTAAAACATACTGATAAGTAATATACCACTTGTTCGTACGGGTGGAGTTTTAAAATCGTATATTACCACTGCATAAGTGTGTTGAGGAAGCTGTTATGACGGCAACGAAAGTGTTTTCTCTTGTTTACATCACTGGTGGAATGGAGATACCATGTTGAAACGTTCGCTCCTGTGACGAAAATCCGGGTCTTGTACCCAAATAGGAATTTAGAATTTAGAGTCAATATGTTTTATGTACATACTGCATTCTTACATTAAATAATATACTTCATTCATTGACGACATGGGACAATGTCTTCCCCCCCCCCCCCCCCCCCTCCCCCACACACACACACAGAGTGACAGAGAAACGCTCTTACCGGCCTGGTGCTCTGGTGCTGTTTTGTATCGACAGGGCAGGAAAGCAAGCTGAAAAATGTTTTTTCGTGAAAAGTCTTCATAATGCACATGACATACCAAAGGTTTAAACGCAGCGTTCAAAGTAGCGCGTGAATAATTTAAACATCAGAAATAGGGGTCTAAGCCCACCGCTGCATTTGATACAGTGAGCGTCGTCTGCTTCGATCCATTGAGTCTGGATTACGCGCAGGAAAAACTCGTGCAACGGAAGTGTTTCCCGATTGGCTAAACTCGTAACCATGACATCACGTGACTATTCTGGTGAACACCTGCATGAAATATACAACATTTCTAACCTGATTTGACCTTTGTTTATATAAATAATCTTAACCGACAAAGCCATTGGCGGTGGGGTTTGTCTAGCGAGGCTAAAGCCTTGACTCGTCATACCAGTTCACCACATGGGTACACCATGTAGAGCCGATTTTGACGCCCCTCTCCGTAATATGGCTTGGACTTTGTTCCAAATATCGCAAATGATTTAGCAATTATAAATGGTAATTTTTAGCGGTATTCATCCTAATAGAATGGAAATGTAATACATTGGATGGTCGACCATGAGTTGCCAAGCGCCTTAACATTTTAATGCATTTTTATCATAATGATGATTATGAAAAAAAAATTTAAAAAAATTATGAACAATATGTATAAAGTACCACCCGAGTGAAAACGTATTAACTGAGGGTCAAAGGTCAGTATACCGAGTTTTTTTATGTAATAGAAATTATTGAAAGAACTGTTGTTAAATTTGATAATGTCTATTTAACCATTACTCATTCCTGCAACAGTTTGTGAAATGTAATCTGTGGCTGAATAATTTTGTGCAAAAATATATTGGTTCGATGAAGACTAGGGTAGGAAATGAACTTGCAACCACATGACCCCTAACATGTTTGAGATGTTATTAATTCATGCCGAAAAGAGCAAATGTATTGATTTTCAAGATAAGATATCAAAGACACCCATCAACGAAATTAATATAGTCGGTCCCTTAGAAATGCCTTGTCGTGGTTAAAGCGTTTGGTCGTCACGCCGATTGCCCGGGTTCGATTCCCCACATGGGCACAACCCGTGAATTGCCGTAAAAGGCGACTATGCTTTCGTAAGAGATGACTAACGGGATCGGGTGGTCAGGCTCGTTGACTTGGTTGATGCATGTCATGATCGCATCACAATTGGGTGGACCCGTGAAGATCCGGGGTAGAATGGGTCTTCAGCAACCCATGCTTGCCGTAAAAGGCGACTAGGCTTGTCGTAAGAGGCGACTAACGGGATCGGGTGGTCAGACTCGCTGACTTGGTTGATGCATGTCATCGATCCCAATTGTGTGGATCCGTGAAGATCCGGGGTACAATAGGTCTTCAGCAACCAATGCTGGCTCACTGACTTGGTTGACGCATGTCATCGATCCCAATTGCGTGGATCGATGCTCATGATGTCAATCACTGGTTTGTCTGGTCCAGACTCGATTATTTACAGACCACGGTCATATAGGTGGAACATTGCTGAGTGCGGCGTTATACAAAAAACACCAAACAAACAAACAAATCTTAGGCGCCGCAATTCGCTGTGCAGAGTTGCGTCCATTGGGCAGCCAGAAACCTATGATCGTGGGTTCAAATCTCGGTTCGACCCGATTATGTTTCTTGGTTTGTCAGCTCCATACTCGTGGGTTTCACCAAAGTGGTAAACATCTGAGTCCTGCAACGCTGGCGTGACAAAGGGACGCTACTTTGCTCAGCGAATTGCGGCGTCTTAGACGACTGGGCTACCCGTGCCCTCTCATGAAATAGAAGAAGAAAATATATTATATATGATGTGAATTATATACAATATAGAGCAGAATATGGAAACAGTTTTTAGTTTAACTATAAAGGTGTTACAAGATATTCTGGAAAACTCAAAAATGCACGAGGTGGTGATATGTCTCCTCGATATCTCCAACGCTCGCATTTCGGTACACATGTACCTACGATCACTGACATGAGATATAGAGGATGTGATATGTGTCAATTATATTGATACCTTTTCTCTTAAAAAATAGCAACCTGGGCCACTTCTGGACACAGTGGTATATGTAATAATATAGTAAATCTTCTTTTAAAAAAGCAAGAAATAAAGGAAATCAAATTATTTTCTATTTTTTTTATTTTTTTAAATGGATATATGGTATTCATTCGTAAAGATTCGTATAGTGTATATAAAATCTTATAATGTTTGTGTTATGCTTTTTGCGAGAGTTAATAAAAGTAAAAGTAAGATATGTGTCGTATGCATGTTTATACATTACAGAGAAAAATTCTGATATTCGGGAGTAAAATACATAGGAATATATTCATAGTGAAAGTACAAGAGCTTTTTGTAAACATTTTACATATATCTGGTCCACTCAATTAAACAACCCACTGTTTTTAATAATTAATAGTATATTAAACCTTTCGTATTTTTTTAAATTTGTAAACATTCTTCTTCTTTTTTAAATCTGGCCTCATAATGGATGATAAATAGTTTCCCTACAAAGTTGCAATGCATTTTCTATGATTGGTTGTCCCAACAAATCAAAAAACAATTATCTATTAAATAGATATAGGCCTACCGCAGTAACTGGTTTCAAACACGTAAACTCATCAATGGAGTGATCTATCGTTTCACTTTCAAATGGGGCGGTTTTGCTGGACTTCCGCTGGTGTGACATACAGAATTCAGTTACTTATCCATAAAATATATTTTGAATTCGGATGGGAAAAAATCTTGTTTCACGGGTGCTTACAGAACTCACGATTTTCTAGCAATTTGCTCTCAATAACTTTATTGTGTTGCACATTTATGGTGTGTGATTAATGTTACGTGTGTGTTTTGCATCGAAGTATTGACTTCGCTTATGAGTATTTGGCCAAGGAGAACTTTTCATAGCCAAGGACTGGGTAAGCTGGGCCCCGTCTCCAATATCAAGTTGACGACGCGCATAGGGAGCCGGGAACCAGCTTACTATCTACCTAAACTAAATCGCGCTAAGCTTGCGTCGCGTTCCAACTGTGGAACCAGTTTATCATAGCCAGTCCGACTTTTAGTCTATCCCGAGATTAGAGTTACCTACCCGTGGATATCACGAAAACTGTGTACAAAACCTCGGAAAACTTCGACGATGGGAAAACGGTATTATTGTGATTATTGCGATAAATCTTTTGCAGATAACGCAACCAACAGGAAGAATCATTTGATGGGTGTATATCATCAAAAGCAAAAGAAAGCCCATTACGATTCTTTCATAAAAAGAGGTAATTTAATAATTTGATAACTTCGAAATTAGATTTATCATGTCTGAGACATTGTCTCTTCACCCCTTATTCTGAGTTCATGACAAGATAGGTTCTGTTTAGACTTTGGCTCTCAACTGTTCGACATTTCACTTATCATTGCTTAAGTTACGATTCAAGAGGTATGTGGTAGGCTAATGACAGGACACACATAATCATTTACTCTAATTCTTAGCTTCATATTCTAACAGATTCTTGTTCTAGTTCTTGTTCAGCGAGCCTGACCACCCGATCCCATTAGTCGCCTCTTACGGCAAGCATAGTCGCCTTTTACGGCAAGCATGGGTTGCTGAAGACCTATTCTGGATTTGTAGTCCAGTTGTATAAAGGTGTGTCAGCTATATGTGTGAGGAAAGTTCAAAGTGCTACAGGTCTCAGATGTTTATCACTTTGTTGAAACCCACAAGCTGACAAACCTAGAAACATTATAAGGCAAACCAGGATTACAACTCATTATCATAGGATCCTGACAAGACTAAGGGACACAACTCTGCGGAATAAACATAAAATATAGTAGTAGTGGGCCGATACACTGACGCATCTGTGAAACGTGATGTTTTACTGCTCGATACAAGTATCGATCACAGTTGCACACTAAGTAAAACAATTTTGATTCTTACTCTAATTGTTTTCTTTAATAACTGTTTCACCAAACACTAATTAGTAATGAAAATTATATGGAAAAAGTAAATATTTTCATCCATTGCGGCATTCTTGACACTATCAACTGTAAATTGTCAGTGTGCCAGGTATTTGGCCATACTGTCTATGAACAAGATGACTTACGCACCACAGATGAGAGCACATGCAAGCATCGTGATACATATCAGATCGTGACCAAGATATCGTGAAACATATCGGATCGCACAGTTGGTGTATCGTCCCAGCCCTAATAACCAGTGTGCATATTTTGTGTAGATCTGCTACACGGAGTTACACAGAGTACACACTGATTTTTATGTTTATACTCAATAAATGCAAAATAGCCGTGAAGATCCAGGTTAAAAAAAGTCTTCAGCAACCCATTCTTGCCGTAAAAGGTGACTATGCTTGAGGCAACTAACAGAATCGGGTGGTCAGGCTCGCTGACTTGGCTGAAGCATGTCATCGTATTCCAATTGCGTGGATCGATGCTCATGATGTCAATCACTGGATTGTCTGGTCTAGACGCTATAAGTTACAGACCGCCTTAACAAACAACAAACAAACTATAAATGCAAATATATTGATTTCAATTCTTAACAGACATGACCAAATTTGATTTTACGGATGGTCTCTAGAAGGTCAGAGTGACAACAGTTAATATCAGCATGATCAGAGAGTGGCAGCTGGCTTCACACGTAATATACCTGTTGGGAATTGCCCTGGGCTTTTAGGGTGACGAACAAAGCTACCACTAACCACTCCACTACCCCACCGACCCCAATATCAAAGATGCCTCAAGCTATACGACAGTGGCCCGTAAATAATCAAGTCTGGACCAGACAATGCAGTGATTGATATCGTCAGCAAGATGGCAAGATGACGTGTAATCAGCCGAGCCTCACCATCCCATCCACTTAGCCATCTCTAATGAGTAGCACAGGCTACTGGGGACGTTTTCTAACCTTGAATCCCCATCTCTCGCATTGATTTTCTATAATGGCGGTCATTTTCTTAAAATTATTTCAGGCGACTATGCTTGTCGTAAGAGGCGACTAACGGGATTGGGAGGTCAGGCTCACTGACTTGGTTGATGCATGTTATTGTATCCCAATTGAGTGAATCGATGCTCATGACATCTATCCTTGGATTGTTTGGTCCAGGCTCGATTATTTACAGACCGCCGTCATATAGCTGGAATATTGCTGATTTTCGCGTTAAACAACAAACAAACAAACAACTGGAATACTGTTCAAAGCAGCACAAAGCCCAACTCACCCACCCACCCACTCACTCACACACTCACGTTTCAAGCATGTTTTCTCTGTTCCAGATCCGGCCAAGGTCTTAGCGGAGTCTTCCAAACTACCATTGTGCCACAACTTCAAAACTACAGGTACTGTGTCCTTGTTAGACTAACATCTAGTCTCTGAAATGAACATATCGTACATAAAAAAACAGTTGTTCAGTTATCTTAATAAAAATATAATAAAAAGGAGCCCAGTGACTCTCTTCATTTTCCTGATACTGCAGTGATCTAGACTTGCCAAACATTATAGACTTGCATGGGCTGTATTTGATATATATTTTTATCAGGGTCTGTAAGACAGACTATGTCCTTGTTAGTTACTTCAACCAGTATACAGTAATTTCCTTGCTTAATGCTCGGCAAATACCAATTAACAAAGACTCGGTTGATATTTTCAATATTGAGAAACACTTGTGATAAATGATCTATTTAAATTAAACGTAAAGTAATGACTTATAATGATTTCTTCTTTCATGTCTATATGACAAATACATGCCATCTGTGAGGTGATATGCAGTGTCAAGGTCATACACACATTGAGTGAGTGAGTGAGTTGGGTTTAACGCCGCTTTTAACAGTATTCCAGTCATATCACAGCGTGTCAGCTTAATGAGGGAGGAAAGCCTGAAGTGATGCCGGTCTCAGATGTTTACCACTTCGGTGAAACCCACGAGTATGGTGCTGACAAACCTAGAAACATAATCGGGGCGAACCGGGATTCGAACCCACAATCATAGGTTTCTGGCGTGCCCAAGGGACACAACTCTGCACAGCGAATCGCGGCGCCTTAGGCGACTGGGCCACCCGTGTCCCCCATACACACACTGAGACAATTAAAGTGTGCTACAGTCGGTGAGGTGAGATGAGATGGGTTTAACATCGTGTTGAAGATTATATAGTGAATTGTGTGTGTGTCTCTGTGTGTGTCTCTGTGTACCATGGGTATGTGAAGTCTGACCTTCATTCTCAACACTGTCACATGCAGTTCTCGCAGGCCACTTAGGAGACATAAGGGAAAAACTTGTGGTCAGTTTGAAGCATATTTACAAACACTGCATCAGTAACATTGATAGTGTTCCAGAAGCGAGGTGAAATGGGGTTTAACGTTCGGTTCAAGATTGTTGCACTTATATAGCGACGTGCATGGATGCACGTGTATGTGTGTGTGTGGCTGTTTGTGCTAGTCCGGACTGATGCTGGTTTTATAGTGCTAGCTCACTGAGATACCATCCAGCAGTTTAACATGAATACCCCACTCAGACACAGTATACTGACTCCGAGCCGACCAGTCCTTGTTTTAGCCCCTTAATGCCAAGCACCAGGCAGGGTAACAACAAGTACCATCTTTTACTTTTGGTACGACACGGATAGGTTCCGAACACCCAACCTTCCTCTCCCTGGGCAGGCACTCTATCCACTAGGAGGCGGTCCTGTGCTTACAGTAACTTTGTTTTCAATTTGAAATTTCCTGACAGGTCGTTGCTGAAATAGAGGGTCATGTCATTTGAACATGTTGAATGAAAGTGCTGCTAGCTTTGTTATGATGGTAACTAGAGGCAAGGGACTTTCTGTTTCATAGTTGAACTGCATCGGGCGTGTATTTTTATGTGACACAAGGACTCGTCAGCTCGGAGTCAGTATCCTGCGTCTGAGTGGGGTATCATTGTTAAACTGTGGCGGGTATCTCAGTGGGCTAGCACTATAAAATCGGCATTAGTCCGGACTAGTTCAAGCAGCCAGACTCATGTGAATAATGTTAAACACCACCTCACCCAACCCACATTAAGCTGACAAGGTGTGATGTATGCCTAGCTGAGATACTGTTCAAATTGGGGGCATGGGTGGCCCAGTCGTCTAAGGCGCCCCGATTCGCTGTGCAGAGTTGCGTTCCTTGGGCACGCCAGAAACCTATGATTGTTGGTTCGAAACCCGGTTCGCCCCGATTATGTTTCTAGGTTTGTCAGCACCATACCCGTGGTCGTGGGTTTCACCGAGGTGACCTGCATCACTTTGGGCTTTCCTCCCACATTAAGCGGACATGCCGTGATATGACTGGAATACTTTTTTGAAAGCGGCGTTAAACCCAACTCACTCACTCACTACTGTTCAAATTAGTGGTAACTGACACCTCATTTACTCACGCACTCAAATTGAACCCAGACAGCAGTATGCATTCTTGCAGCTGAGATGACATCCTCAATATTCCCAACTTCCTGAGACAAGGGAGTTAACTGACTGTGAAAGTCCAGTTTCCACCCTTACTGAACTAGGCAGGAATTATGGAGTTATATTTTCTATGCATAGTCCAATCAAAATCGACATCCAGTTCTTAAGCTTCTTTGCAGATTTCAGTTGATTGCAGGATTTGCAAAGCATGTGCACCTCCAACTCGGCGTCAACAGATATTTTCCAAATCTTTTCATGTTTTTAATCAAGGTGTTCACATGATTTGATGCATTTCGCGAGGTGAGACCTGTTTTATCACAATATAGATCTTGATTGTCGATCAGATCGTCTTGACTAGGGGCCGCCATTTTGTTTGAAGCAAATGCAATTGATATTAGAGGTGGAACCTGATTGGCACTGAAGGGACATAACTGGTAATAGCCACTGGTGGTGCTACAATTGAGCCCCGAAATTCCGGCCTAGTTTGGCAAGGGTGGAAACTTGACTTTCATAGTCAGGTAACTCACTTGCCTCGGGAAGATGCAATATTCCAAAGTGTTAAATCTAAAAACAATTCATAAATACCCTAGACCCATTTACCTTTTATAGCTTCATTTCAGAAGTGGCATCACTACCTCAATATCTCCTCTTACTTAGCAGAGAATTTCTCTTGCTCGTGAGAGTAATTTGATTGGATGGCTTTTTTAGCATCAGCCTATTTGAATCAGGCTCCATGCAAAGCTTTGGCAGCAAATGGGTCGGGGTATTTTTTCGTAATAGAATGGAGAGTCAAGGATGCTGAGGTGATAAAACATGGATGTCAGTCTTAGATGTTGTTTTATGTTTAGAGTATCACTAGATATATAAATGCTATTGTTTTTCCAGGGGAATGTCATTATGGTGTCAACTGCCGGTGGTCACATGTGACGGACAAGGTCAGGGAAGAACTAGAGAATGAAAGTGAGTAGACAGACACACAGATTTATTTCGTATATGTGGCCAGGAGGCGAATAGTACGACATTTTGTTGGAGGATAATTTGTCATGGAGCACCATTTGTATATTGGGTCTGAAAAGATGTACACATTTCAGATTTATTAGTTATCAATGTATCATCTTTCTTTCATATATCTCATTAACAAAAACTACAAGTCTGAGAGACGGTAGCTATTTTTGCCGTTCATTACTTGTACAAATATTCTTTGTGTTGGATACGTATAATAATAGCAGGCATTCTCATATTAATAACACATGTGAAAGTAGGGGAGTTGTCATCAACTTCGCATTAAGACTGTCATAAGTCCAAGGGAAAGTAAGGGTGTTGTGATCATCTTAGCACTACGACTGTCGTAAGTCTAGGTTAAAGTCGGGTAGTTGTGATCTTTTTTGCGCTACGACTGTTGAAAGTCCAAGTGAAAGTAGGAGTGTTGTGATCATCTTAGCGCTATGACTGTCGTAAGTCTAGGTGAAAGTAGGGTAGTTGTGATCATCTTAGCGCTACGACTGTCGTAAGTCTAGGTGAAAGTAGGGGAGTTGTGATCATCTTAACGCCATTACTGTCGTAAGTCTAGGTGAAAGTAGGGGAGTTGTGATCATCTTAGCGCCATGACTGTCGTAAGTCTAGGTGAAAGTAGGGTAGTTGTGATCATCTTAGTGCTACAACTGTCGTAAGTCTAGGTGAAAGTAAAGGTGTTGTGATCATCTTAGCACTACAACTGTTGAAAGTCCAAGTGAAAGTAGGGTAGTTGTGATCATCTTAGCGCTACGACTGTCATAAGTCTAGGTGACAGTATGGAGGTTGTGATGATCTTGGCGCGAAGATCCATTTGTGGACTACAGCCTGCTTTCTTAAGTGGATAGTGGCATGAAATATCAAATGTTTTTCAAATTTGTCATCCTTCAGACATTCACCTGTCGGGTTTACGGGTAAGAATATGTCTGCAGAAACCGATGCTGGTCGAAAGAGGCGACTTAATGTATTGGGTGGTCAGGCTCGGTGACTTGGTTGATGGCGTGTCATCATTCCCTGACGACGTGGATCGTTGCTCACAATATCAATCACTGGATTGTCTGGTCCTGGTTATATATTTAGCTGGAATATTACACATTTCATTCATTCTGCTGTTCTGTAGGTTTATGCATGAAGTTCTTATGTTAATTGAATATATACTTTCACTGCACTTGTATAACAAGTTTTTACAATCCTTTAACAGAAAGGGTAGGAGAAAGGTCTAAATCAGCCTGTGATATTGTAATAATTTGTCTTGCTTCTTCAGTCAGGAGTAGGAGAGAGGCCACACAGAAGCAGCGGCAAGAGGAGGAGAAGGTGCCCACACTTGAGGAATGGCTGGACAAACGGTCCAAGAAACTGAAGACTGAAGAAGATGTGAAGAGTGGCATCACAGAACCATCGGATGAAGCAGCAGTGTTCCAGCTGCCGGTGTGTTCACTACCTCCAGTCCTTGCCAACATCCCCAACCTGCCCCCCTCGCTCCTGCCCCCACCCCCAGATGCTTACAAGTATCTGCCCTTGGAGGAGTGGGGATGAGAGGGGAACTAGAGGTACATGGGAAGGAGCTTGGCCCTGTTCCATACAGTGATCATAGTGCAAGATATCATCAATCTATGTCACAATGTTGTAGTCATGACTGCCATCGTAGACCAAAATCCCAATTTGGACCGAGGTCCACAGGGCGGTGATCACATTGCCATCTTAGCACAACTGACGTGACTGTCTTTTCAGTAACATTAAAACTTTCAGTGGTCACAGTGCTAAGGTCTTTGTTGTATGAGGCTCCAGGCAGTGATATTAGAGATATGTAAGCAATATATTTCAATGTATGATTCCTGACCAACATGACTGAACTTAATCATGCAAGTAGTACTTTGTCGTATCACAGGTTGATTTTGAAAAGGGTGGTTGGGTGCACACAACCCAAGCCACTAAATGAATAGATGTGATATATAGACCCTGACATTGGCTGAAGCATGTGTCTGAAAAAGAGGGTTGTGCCCCTCTGGTAACCCCTTGTCATGTTGTTCAGAATAGATCCCCAGTACCTCATGTGGGGATCCCTTCAAAAGTCAAGTTTCCACCCTTGCCGAACTACGCTGGAATTACGTGGTTCGATTGTAGCACCGCCCCTATTGATAATAGTTACGAGTCAGTTATATTCCCCTTCTACACTGCTGATTTCTATAAATAATCTGTGAGATACACAAGAAATTTTGGACTCGTGTAATTTTCGGTCTCAGCAGGTAACTTACAGATCATACCCAGAAACATCTGGTTTAGAATAGGTCTTCAGCTACCCATGCTTGCTGTAAAAGGCGACTAACGGGATCGGGTGGTCAGGCTCCCTGACTTGGTTGATGCATGTCATCGATCCCAATTGCCTGGATGGATGCTCATGATGTCAATCACTGGGTTGTCTAGTCCAGAACGACATCATATAGCTGGAATAATGCTGAGTGCGGTGTTAAATGCAAACAAAAGTTACAGATTGGTCGAGTTGGTCAGGGGATGCTTAATATGGAGAATATGGTAGCTAGGATTGAACATTCACTCCCTTCCTCATTGTGTCCATCTGACTTACACTTGTGACGGGCTTAGAAAAAAAGGGGGCACTGCAACTCCTGTGCAAAGTTGTGTCCATTAGGCGTGGAAGAAAACTATGATCATGGGTTCGAAATCCTGGTTCATCCCAATAATGATGGACCCGTGAAGATTCCGGGGTAGAATAGGTCTTCAGCAACCCATGCTTGCCGAAAAAGGTGACTATGCTTGTTGTAAAAGGCGACAAACAGGATCGGGTGGTCAGGCACGCTGACTTGGTTGACGCATGTCATCAATCCCAATTGCGTGGATCGATGCTCATGATATCAATCACTGGATTGTCTGGTCCAGACTCAATTATTTACAGACCGCCGTCATATAGCTGGAATATTGCTGAGTGCGGTGTTCAACAACAAACCAACCAACCAACCAATTATGATGCTAGGTTGGTCAGCACTTTTCCCGTGCTTGTAGGTTTCACCTGCATCACTTTGGGCTTTCTTCCACATCAAGAAGACACACCGTGATATAACTGGAACACTGTTCAAAGCAGTGTAAATCCCAACTCACTCACTCAAGTATGACTCGACACAACACGACAGTGATTATAAGATTTATTACATGTCATATATTATGGGAATCATTTCACAATTTCCTGTATGTACAGAAATTCATTGTCAATAAATGGACAGAAAACCTATCAACTTCTGTTTTAATCTTGCCATCTTGTTCATGTCAATATTGGACCAACACCCAAGTGGGTGCTGGTTAACTCTGTGACATTTTGATATTTGTCGAGGTGGGGGTTGATATGAACATGGTGATGAAAACTAGGAATGAAACAAAATTGTAATTGAAAATCAAATCATTTTTCACTGAAATAAACTCAGACTTCCTATTCTACTACCACTAGTAATGACACTCGTCTTGACCTTACAAACAGTACTGTCAAAATGGAATCGTGAAACATCGGAGATTTCTCAAGAAACTAAACACATGACTATTCATGCCCAAGGTCAGAAAACCAAGGTTTGACTATATTTCAGCAGAAAAGCCTATTTCAGCTCCACTGCAACGAAATCAGCTCCACAGCAACGCCTTCAGCTGTAACAACCTAGCAACAACAACAGCATGTCTTTAATCAACAGGAACTAGGAGATATGCTGTGCACAGTAAAAACATGCCAACAATGGACATAACAGATGTAAAATTGGAAACAATTTACAGCTTACTTTTGGCGGAAGAGCAATGTAAAAACTTGCCTCAATATTAACATCTTAACAATTTACAACACCTATGCATAATACGTGTAACAAGGCACCATTTGTTACAATTCTAAATTTCCGTTATATTTTTAGTCATTCTTTATTTCAGTGCAGATAGCTGATTCAGGTTTTAATCTGAAATTAAATGAGGAAGAATTTGTGGATGTCCCTTTCTATATTATGAAACACGTTGTGGAGAATATGCTTTCTCCTTCATCTGGTGAATAATAAATCCCCTGATGAAGGAGTAAGTATATACTCTGAAACGTGTTCCTCATAATAAAGAAGTTGACATCCATAAATTCTCTTCCTTATGTGTATCACTTCTAAATGCCATTCAAAAACTTGAAATTTAATATTATGAAAATCATTCAACCTTGACAAATAATTTTGAATGTATTATCGAGCATTACGTTAGGTGTAATTTGCGCAAAAACAAAGCTGCAGAGGACATGATGACTTTTCACCATAAAGCTTTGCAGGTGTATTAAGGCTTGGATACAAGCCACAAAAATTCTGGCCTGATTAAATTACCAAAGACTGACTGCTTGTCCTACAAGTATGAATAAACCAATCTCAATTAAATCAGATTTCCACTCCAATGCAATAGATCTCTGCGTAAAGATCTGAAAACATCATTGAAGGTTTCTTTGGAAGTTTGTTTTGGAGATAGAGAGTTCAGACACTGGTCGAAAGCTTTGCTACCTCGTACCAAGTTAGCTACCTCGTACCAAGTTAGCTACCTCGTACCAAGTTAGAAACCAGCCTTGAGGCTGATTACAAAGTTCGCCTGTCATGACCTTCTTTGGAAAGTTTGGATCTTCACACAGAGAGGTATCAGAGTTAGGCATCTGTGTCAATTAGATTGGACTAAAATACACTTTGACATGAATTAGTAAATTATTTACAGAACAAATTATCCAAGATTTAGCCATTCCTATTTTCAAGCTAATGATGGCAGTCTACTGGCATACATTCAATATCAGATTCTCTTGATCAGTTCTTAAATATTGATATTGAATATCTGTGAACAATAAGTAAGATATTATGATAAGTCATATGCATAACGTCTTTATTATTCATACCCAACATTTAAGGGCAACTTGTGATAAATTTATAGGACCAGGGTGCAACCTGGTTTTGTCTGGTGTAACCTGGTTTTGTCTGGTGTAACCAGGTTTTCATGTCAACATCCACTCACCGCAGGTTAAATCAAGTTCGTAAATCAAGCCCTGTGTACAATAAAGACCTTATCTATAATATTCCTTGACATAATTATTACAACTTCTAAATGCCTATAAAGACTTGGTAATAAAGATACTTTAGCTAAAACTTAAAATAGAAACTTTCTTTAATCTTTTTGTCAATCTGGTTAAACTAAACGTATGATTGTGGCAGCTTAAGTTGATATTATAAGGGTATGGCTATTTTTCAGGGCATTATCATTTACAGAAGCCCAAGCTCGTCCATTAACTGCCCGACGAAGGAGGGCGGTTGAAAAGACCGAGGGCTTCTGCAAATGATAATGCCCTGAAAAATAGCGTTACCGTTATTATAGCTAGAATGGATGGAATTTGCCATAAGATAAAAAGAAACAACAATATCGGTTTGGAAACATTTACTGCAATCGACACCAATGTCACTGACCAACTTTTACAAATATGGTAACGCCAGAGAACAAACCAAACGACGTCACTATTGACCGTGATGCACCTATCCCTATCCTATGACGTTGCCTAACAACGGGCGTGATAATGGCCCGTCGTCAAGCAGTATGAGGGCATTATCAAGTCACAGTGGCCCGCTCATTTCTGATAACATGCGGGCGGCTTAATGATAATTCTATCCATTTTAGCTATAATTTCTTACAATTAAGTACGTATGTGGTCTCCTGTGCCCTTATTGCAATACCCCAGTCGCACCACGAGGGGAAGTCAGGATTGTATCACAGAGATGCAAACCCAGGTTCTCTGCAACCGAAATCAACATCCTAACCCTTCGCTTTTCTACTCCATCAACCTGCTCTCAGCCTTCAGTGGACTCGTTTATTTAATTTAATTTAATATAGACATATTAAAAGACATTTATGTCAATAACATTTGAATGACATGTATGTCCGAAATACGAGATTTAAACATTCAAGTCTTAATACAAAGACTACCGAAAGCTAAATATTTATGAAAAGATCATAAAGAGCCAATGAACACATTTTTATTTGAAAAAAAAAGAAGTAAATAAGAAGTAGAAAATGTTTAAAAATATAGTGAGTAGTACACTGACGAGGGACGTAAAAGGACGTAAAAGGTCTGGAATGTATCTACGAAACTGAGACATGAGTATGATATGGATACATTTGGACCGAGTATGGCTTAACTAGAATGCTTATACTGAACATATCCTGCCCAACAGGTGCAGCATTCGTGATCACTCGTGTCATTCCAAGAGTAGACGCATGGCGACTTAAGCCCTTTCTTGGCCATCTTATCTTATCTTCACGCAAGTAGGCAGAGCCAAAAAGATAATCAGCTTGATGTATCACGTCCGCCTTTGTTTCGTAAGTTTATGTTTATATTTTAACATACATGGATGTTGTTTTCAACCAGTTGTTATGGATGGGTAAAACAGCTCTCACTTCAGCATGTTCAATATATGTATATTTAGCGAGTGAGTGAGTGAGTGTGGTTTTACGCCGCTTTTAGCAATATTCCAGCAATATCACGGCGGGGACACCAGAAATGGGCTTCACACTTTGTACCCATGTCGGGAATCGAACCCAGGTCTTCGGCGTGACAAGCGAACGCTTTAACCATTCCAGCTGTATTCCAGCTATATGACGGCGGTCTGTAAATAATCGAGTCTGGACCAGACAATCCAGTGATTGATATCATGAGCATCGATCCACGCAACTGGGATAGATGACATATACGACCAAGTCAGCGAACCTGACCACCCGATCCCGTTAGTCACCTCTTATGACAAGGATAGTCGATTTTACGGCAAGCATAGGTTTGTGATGACCTATTCTACTCCGGATCTTCATGGGGCGAAAGAGACGAGTGGTGACGAATGCCAATGTAGGTTGAGCTGTAACAACATTGTTTATGTTACAGCAAGATACAAGGATAATACTGTATACCTATAGCATACTTTACAACACGATATTAGGATCGTTGGCAATTACAAAGTCGGCTAACTCTCCATGTTTTTGGTCCACGAAATATTAGAAATTGATAAGATAATTTAGCATATTCATTGATAATATTTCTCTCTGTCCAAATATGAGTCAAATTGATCATAATGAAAAAACAAAAATTGTACTGGTTGTAACAGAAAGGATATGTTAAAATACATGACAAGATCCTGGTAAGATAATCATATGATATTGTATCTCTTGGGAATAAACCAAAGAAGGAAGCATGAAATTGCTTTACCAATGAAAAAAAAGATATCGTTTATTAAGATTTTAAATCTTTTCATATTTGAAGTGAAAATTATTTAACACTTCCAGCAAAACAAATATGAATATTTTGGACTTTTCTGGAACAACTGGTCAGGCAAACATGGTACAGTGATCAATAAACAATGAAGTCACCTACACCTAGTGCCTTTCATTGTTTATTAGTTAATTAACAAAAGAATTGGCTTAAAATGAAGGTGGTCGGGGGGAAAAATCCAACCCAAATATGCTACTAATGAATGTAAACAAACTTGTACGTCATACCTGTGATTGTGAAATGACACAGAAGGATAATTGATTGTTTGTTTTTGTTAGAATAAAAGATATTTATACATAATTCACCATTTCTAACAAACAGTGTTGACAAAATCTTGAAGTTTTTAATCTCATCTAACTGTAAAACAGTCAGCCAAAAACGTTATCGTCCACTTCTTTTTCATAATTTCAGGTTTTTTTGTCAGTCAGTCCCGTAAACCAATAACAAAATTAAGGCCTAAGTCCAACCAAAACAGCCATTGATCGACATTCAGATAATTGTTTATACCCAAGAGATCTGATCAAGTACATATACAGCAAACACAATATGAGGAACTGGTTACCATGGTTACACAGACTTCAACATAAATAGTAAGCATTGACTATAAGACGATGAGTAATACTGAAAGATGGGCTGAATCACAGTTACATGAAACGATAAGGTTTTTTTTCACAGGTAACAGTGTGAAAGAGTCTCTAAGAATGCTGAAAAAGTCACAAAGTTTGAGAAAAAGATTCACAAAAACAGCGTACATGTGCCACGGTTATATTCATATTGAACTAAAAACATAATAATCACAGTTATGTTATTTTTCAAATTGATACGTATATTCAATTCAAATTTTGTTTTCCAAAAAACAATTGAGCTTTGTGTGAACAGTATAAGATTTGTGTCTACAGGATAATCATAGGTTTGAGCTAAAGTGTAATAAATTTACATTTGAGAGAGTATCATGAATGTCAGGGAGGTTACGAACATACTAATCTGATTTCATAATGATGATTATAACGGGAGTACTAGTTAATTATATCAAGTGAAATCATTAACTAAGTGCTGTGGTACATAAAGTTGGCACACGAAATTCACTTATCAATACACTGCTGTTAGTAAAATAATCATATTTATAATATGTCTGATTTTTGTCATAAATTATTACACCAAGTCACTGAATTCATGAAGGGATACCATTCGATTCACCGAATATGCGAGTGAATCATTGCAGCCCTACTGATTACAGTACGATTATCAACCTTCTTTCGAATTCAGGGAATTTATCCAATTGAATATTAATCAGTGAGATACATTAAATATTCTTAAAGATACGAATACAAGACGTACAAATTTGCTGAGTTACTGGATGAATTCCAATTGTTTCTTGAATAACGTAAGGAATGTTCTAAACACACCTGTCTGTCTTTAACGAATGCTTCAGCCCAGGTGTTCAAACATTATCAAATTACAGGTAAAACATCCACATCAGATATCTCATGGTGGAACCTAACACACCTGGACTTGTCTTGGTGCCAGTATAGTGTGGTTTAAATGACCTTGCTAGAATATGAACTAGACCACTCAGACTTATATGGCTGTAGAGAAAAACGTAAGTCTCCAGCCAATATTGGAGAAGTAATGTGACATACAGCTGTTATTTTGAGTAAAGTTTGTTTGTTTGTTGTTTAACGCCTCACTCGGCAATATTCCAGCTATATGACGGCGGTCTGTAAATAAATCACGTTTGGACCAGACAGTCCAGTGATTGACAACATGAGCATCAATCCATGCAATTGGGATCGATGACGTATATCTACCAAGTCAGCGAGCCTGACCACCCAATCCCATTAGTCGCCTCTTACGACAAGCATAGTCTGTAGAATTCATATAATATATTCAGTACTTATAACCAAAGAAATTGAACCCATGTGCAGGCTAACACAGACATGACACAACCAGAAGAAGAATCTTCACCTGCAAGATATGTGCTGTGACAAGATTCTGACCCTTACTGTAAGCTGAAATTACCATATCAGAAAACATTAAGCAATGGAATCTATTCAAATAAATTTCTAAAGAAATTCTGTTATCTACACTATGATGCAAGATCTCATTCTAGGATACAAATTCCAATCTTCACAGTGACCATTTGTCATCCTTTGTTTTGTCGAAGTCAGGCAATCCTTTTCCCCGCTTACTTCAGGTGACCTGTTATTTGTATAATCCAAGCGGTCATTTGCATGACATATTTAAGGTGTCTCTGCTTTGAAAAAGATACATCTTTAAAGAAACATGTTTTGTTTTTTTCGATAAGGAATCCTTTGATGACAAGCAGCCCTGCATCTTTGCTTCAGTGATAGGAGTTGAGTTCAGTGCAGCGTGAAAGCAATCCATTTACGTATTCAGTTGCAGCCCTCAAGTGCTAGAGTGTGAGTGAGTTTTTGTTTTACGCCGCTTTTAGCAATATTCCAGCAATATCACAGCGGGAGACACCAGAAATGGGCTTCACACATTGTACCCATGTCGGGATTCGAACCCGGGTCTTCGGCGTGACGAGCAAACGCTTTAACCACTAGGCTACCCGACCGCCACTCCAGTGCTAGAGGTTCATGTATGGTGTCACTGCCTACTTCCCAGTGCTGCTAGAATTTGGATTGGTACCTGTGTGTTGACAGACAACCACTTTATCTGCATCACATGGAACCATGGTTGCACTCTTGAATGACATAGCACTTGAACTCTAGACCACTATGTAAGCCTTGTAATATCTACATGTGAGTCGTCACCATATATCCTTGGAATTTTTTAATCTATCATCATCCACAGCACAGCTGAATCTATCAATATTACTGAAGTTGAATCATTCAGTATCCACAGCGCCTCACTCCTAGTGCAGTGAAATCCTTCAGTTGTTCACAGTGCCTTGCTACTTGTACAGTAAAATCCTTTAATTGTACAGAGAAATTCCATCAATTGTACAGCACTGAAATCCTTCCATTGTACAGTGAAATCCTTCAATTGTACAGCACTGAAATCCTTCAAATGTACAGCACTGAAATCCTTCAATTGTACAGTGAAATCCTTCAATTGTACAGTGAAATCCTTCAAATGTACAGCACTGAAATCCTTTCAATTGTACAGCACTGAAATCCATCCATTGTACAGTGAAATCCTTCAATTGTACTGCAGCTGAATACTCAGTATCCATAGTGCCTCACTACTTGTGCAGTGAAATCCTTCAATTTTTCCACAGCAACTGAATCCTAATGTACCAACCATCAATATGACTTCTCTGCATCTTTCTATCAACCATCCTTCATGTCAACAGAGGGTCATCCGCCTTTCTCTGAAGCCTTTCAACCACTGAATCCTTTCATGCCTGTATCTTTCAGCAGAAATCAGGAACTCAAAGAATTGCATTTGGATCCTTCAAATCAGGTACCCAACAAAACTGCAGCAGAATCGGCAACATCCGGAATCCTAAAGAAGTGCAGCTAAATCCTACGAAATCAGGAATCTGTTGAAATCCTCATTCAACACTTGAATTCCATCACATCCTCAATCCTTTGACTCAACTGAATCTCTCATCCTCTCATTTAACCACAATCCAATCCTTCGATTTCAGCAATTGCCGCCATGTTTTCCCAGGAGATAAATTCCTCAGATATGTATCCAAGATTTTTCATTACGGAAGAAGGTTTCACTGCAACTCAACGTTCTGTCCAAGAGGAAAACGAAAACAGTAACAGGGGGTTGATGAAGTAACTACATCAGCGATGAAATATGACATCGAAATGTACGACACAATGCTGACACGTATAGCGGACGGCCGATGTGGATAGCTCCGTACTGCAAGATATGACGACACACACACAATCTGTTGCACTTGGCCCAAAGGTATCCTGAAGAGTTGTACCAGGCTCACAAGCCTCACATCTAGTGCTATGCTTCACCTGAAATTGACAACAACAGTGTCATGTCTATTTCATAGTACATGTTGCAGAAACAAAACATTATTTACAGAGGTTAAACTTTACATTAGTGTAAGTATTGCTATGTTTGTTTGTTTGTTTGTTTGTTTGTTTGTTTGTTTGTTGTTTAACACCTCACACAGCAATATTCCAGCTATATGACGGCGATCTGTAAATAATCGAGTCTGGACCAGACAATCCAGTGATTGATATCATGAGCATCGATCCATGCAATTGGGATACGATGACATGCATCAACCAAGTCAGCGAGCCTGACCACCCGATCCCGTTAGTCGCCTCTTATGACAAGGATAGTCGCCTATTACGACAAGCATGGGTTGCTGAAGACCTATTCTACCCCGGATCTTCACGGGTCTCTACAGAATGAAAAGCAAACCCCAAGTATTTGTCACAGACTGCTGAGTCATCATCTAACAGACTAAATGTCTGTAAACTTGACATGGATTGCAAACTCAGCTAGAACGACACAAAGCAGAAGGCATCTAATTAACCCAGTGATACAAGGAGCCTTTATGTGAGAGTTAGACATGAATCTTACAGTTTGGGTGATTACACCGATACATTTGAGCAAAGATAAAGGGATTAAACAGGGGCTTCAACAGAGGCAGTGTTAATAGTGATATTTGTTACCATAAGATATATACACAGTCTGCATCTTTTGCCACTCTAGTCTAGTAAAATTCTATTCCATCTCTGCCAATAATAGTCTGTATGATTGCACTAAACGCTAGGGGTGAAACAATACATGATGTATCACGATACATGGGTCAATATCACGATACACATGTTTACGTTACTAGCATGGAAGCTTCCGGTGAATGAGTGAGTGAGTATGGTTTTACGCCGCTTTTAGCAATATTCCAGCAATATCACGGCGGGCGACACCAGAAATGGGCTTCACACATTGTTTCCCATGTCGGGAATCGAACCCGGTTCTTCAGCATGACAAGCGAACGATTTAACCACTAGGCTACCCGACCGCCCCTGGAAACGTCCGGACAAAACATATTTCAGCTGTAGACATGTTCATAGTGGCAATTTTTAGTAGCGAACTTGAAACCCTTATTACAACACACTTTGCGATATTTGACTGACAAAAACGCCAGGGTTCATTAAACGAGTAATAAGTCATTTATTTCAGCAAGTGTATCATCTTGTATCGATACAGAAAAAAAACATGTATCGTATCGTATCATCGTATCATCACATGAAAACTGTATTGTTTCACCCCACTAAACTCTCCTGAAAATGTGTCTTGTACACTCGAATGTTTTAGGCACAGATTGCACACATACACTTGGGATATTACAGATCAATCACAAATGACATTAAATAGAAATGTGTAACAAGATTATTAGTTCTTTTGTCAGAAAATACAAAGTGATGTATTCCAAGCAATGTGTAAGCATTAGAATATTACCAAACCAAATATTTGGTAATGCAAGCAGAAATTGCTTTTTTTGTTGTAAATTTAGAATTTAAGTTTTCCCATTTGAAAATAGTGTTGTTATTGAAACAGATAATCACATTCCCTTCTTTAAAGAAGCAAGGAAAGTCTAACAGATAGGGAAGCTGAGGTGTTAGATGACGTATTTGCTGATACATATATTACTGAATGTGTAGATTACCATGTCGTAAAGCACACGTCTTCCACTATTGAAAGTATTACTATGCTGAAAATTGAAATAGCTGAATTAATTGAAAGTCCACAGCAGACTAGTTTATTCTTTAACAAATGATAATACCTTATATTTCGCAAATGTGTTTTCATAAAAAATAATTATCTTTGATTATGCAATTTTGTTAAAACTTCAAACTGAATTACAACACTTGTCATATTAATGATATTTAGTATTGATGACAAAAACATGTGCACATATCTCCATATTCTGTGTTGACAGATTATCCTAAAGAGTGAGTGAGTTTAAAGTAACGCCGCAAACAGTATTTCAGTTTGTCACATCTTGTCAGCTTGATGTTGGAGGTAGCCCGAAGTGATGTGCTTCATATGTTTACCCATGTGATGAAACCCAATTGTACTGTTATGGTGCTGACAACCTACAACCATGAGGTGGAATCTGGGATTCGAACCTTCGATCATAGATTTCTGGCAAACTAAAGTCGCAAGTCTGAACAGCTAAATGAAGTACCTCAAACAGCTGGGCCCACTTGCACAAAGCCATCTTAGCGCTAAGATGATCGTAACTCCCATACTTTAACATAGGCTTACGATAGTCTTAGCGCTGAGATGATCGTAACCCCCATACTTAAACATAGGCTTATGACTGTCTTAGTGCTAAGATGATCGTAACTCCCATACTTTAACATAGGCTTACGACTGTCTTAGCGCTAATATGATTGTAACTTCCATACTTTAACTTAGGCTTACGACTGTCTTAGTGCTAAGATGATTGTAACTCACATACTTTAACATAGGCTTACGACTGTCTTAGTGCTAAGATGATTGTAACTCACATACTTTAACATAGGCTTACGATAGTCTTCGCACTAAGATGATCGTAACTCCCATACTTTAACATAGGCTTACGACTGTCTTAGCGCTAAGATGATTGTAACTCACATACTTTAACATAGGCTTACGATAGTCTTAGCGCAAAGATGATTGTAACTCCCATACCTTAACATAGGCTTACGATAGTCCTCGCACTAAGATGATCGTAACTCCCATACTTTAACATAGGCTTACGATAGTCTTAGCGCTAAGATCATTTGTGCAAGTGGGCCCAGCTGGACCACCCGTGACCCCATTATCCCAGAGATGAAATTGTACCAAGTGACTTACTACAATCTATATCATTGAACCTAGGACTGTGAAGTGCATCTTCGTGGGAGCCACTGGTCACTGATGTTGACCGGCTCCCCCGCTGTCCCAGTGGAGCCTGATTATGACTGGCCAAGAAGCTGTCAATGTCCTCATCCGACAGATCATCAAGGTCATCACTGAAACGAGGAAAACAAATACTGCATCAAGTTGTCATATTAACCTTTTGGGACAAGAAAGTACCTGGACCACATTCCACAAAGCGATCATAGTGCTATGGTAAGTGTATGTTTAGGTATGTGAGTTACGATTGCTTTGTGGAATGTGGTGTGTGTGGTTGTTTGTACTAGTCCAGACTAATGCCGATTTTATAGTGCTAGCCCACTGAGAAACCATGCTGCAGTTTAACATGAATACCCCACTCAGACATAGTATACAGACTCCGAGCCGACCAGTCCCTGTTTTAGCCTTGTATTACACTTACATAGCGATGTGCATGCACGTGTGTGTGTGGCTGCTTGTACTAGTCCAGACATGCCGATCTTATAGTGCTAGCCCACTGAGATATCATGCCGCAGTTTAACATGAATACCCCACTCAGACACAGTATACTGACTCTGAGCCGACCAGTCCTTGTTTTAGCTCCTTAATGCCAAGCGCCAGGCAGGGTAATAACAAGTACAATATTTTAACATCTTTTGGTATGACTCAGCCAGGGATCGAACCCCCGACTGTCTGCTCTCCGGGTGGACGCTCTACCACTAGGCCACAGAGGCGGTCCAACCTGTGTCATAACCGAAGCAGGAAATTAATGTAGTATGTTCAACACAAAGTGCATCAAGTATTGTGTGTCAGTGCAGCAGGAAGTGGTACCGACCTGTCCGACAGGAGACTGTCATCGCTGTCCAGGTCCTCCTCCAGGGCAGCCTGCAGGTCATTGATCCTCTTGAAGGCCAGCTTCAGGTCAGACTGGTTCTGTATGGCGTCAACCTCCAGTTCCTCCACTCTGTTGTCCTGTAACACAACATGGAGGACATGAAGACAAACATTGAATGGGCAGCAACTCAGGCTGTGTATTACAATATATAAGATAGCTTTGCGATAAATCGCAAAGAACATTAAAGAATTGACCTTCACTTAGTGTGAGTTCATTGGAGTATGAACCTTCATAGAGTGAGGGCCAAACTGTGTGAATGTCGGAGCATTCCCCAGGAATGTGGAAGTAGTCCGTCAGTGTTTACGTCATTTCAAGAACACGGTCTCGTGAAAAAAGTATGAACGTCAAATTGTGTTGTTCATACACTTATGAACGTCAATTTCGCAGTCATGTTACCGACCTCTCGTCTAAAGGAAAAGCCGTATATCGTGTAAACTTCAAATTAAAAAACTATTAAAGAATGAAGTGTGGTTTATTTCACGATATCATGACATCGTATCTGGAGATTCCCAACTTGATGACGTCATATATTGGATTATTATTTAGAGAAGTGCCCTTACGCAGCCATTGACAGCAGATGCCAAAATTATCTCCCCTTGACCAGTAAGTTTCATAACTGCCCGTACCATATTTACAACGCACACTGGTATTAAATAAACTTTATGGTGATCAAGTAGACCAATTCTTACCAGTTCCTGTTTCTTATTGGTGGCATCGAATTCCTTCTTCTGGGAGTCTGTCAACTCTTCTCGGAGATCCCGCAATTGTTTCTGGAGACGCTTCATCGACTCCTCCATCTGCATTTTCGACATTCCCATGTCTCCTTTCTCCGTCTTCTCCTTCTCCAGCTGCTCCTTCAACCTGGATACCTGGACCTGCACATCAACAGACATCGGTAACTCTCGCACGGTCACGCTGGCTACAGGAACCAAATAATGACATACTGTAATGCCGACATATAGCTGCAATATTGCTGAAAACTGCTGACATATAGCTGCAATATTGCTGAAAACTGCTGACATATCGCTGCAATATTGCTGAAAACTGACGACATATAGCTGCAATATTGCTGAAAACTGACGACATATAGCTGCAATATTGCTGAGAACTGACGACATATAGTTGCAATAATGCTGAAAACTGCTGATATATAGCTGCAATATTGCTGAAAACTGATGACATATAGCTGCAATATTGCTGAGAACTGCTGACATATAGCTGCAATATTGCTGAGAACTGACGACATATAGCTGCAATATTGCTGAAAACTGCCAACATATAGCTGCAATATTGCTGAAAACTGCCAACATATAGCTGCAATATTGCTGAAAACTGCTGACATATAGCAGCAATATTACTAAGAATTGCGGACATATAGCAGCAATATTACTGAGAATTGCCGACATACAGCTGCAGTATTGCTGAAAACTGCCGACATACAGCAGCAATATTGCTGAGAGCAGTGTAAATGAATTGAAAATCATTTACTTCTAGCCAAACAATGTATTTTGGCATTATTTTCAGTATATTTAGTTTATGGACGAGTATTTTTTTCATCTTACAATACCAGAAGAAATTTGACTGAGACACAAGCTTCGGGCTAGTCACAGACTGAGACTCTGGAGATGTGTTGATCCTCAGTCCTGAATCTCACCTCTATTCTCTGCCTAGTTGTCTGTTCCAGATCCAGTTTTCCTTCTAGCTCTCGGATCTTGTTCTCTAGCCGGGTGACGGAGTGCTTGTCCACGCTTGTGTCCTCATACGACATGACCCTGGATGAGAGATTCTCCACCTACAGGGGAAAACAGCTGGTCAGTCAGTGGTCAGTCAACACAAAGACAAAGAATGATTCTATATGATATATATTACCAGTTATCTTGATCATGGGTAGGTCAACCGGTCACCTTTGACAAAAGCAGTGCTATTAGAGAGTTGCAGGTCGCGCACCTGATGATAGCTAGCTGATTTCTATCTGTAATTGCGTATGATGTCATGAAATCTCAGATCTTACCTCTTGCTGGAGGTTACATCTCTCTGTCGATAATTCTTCTATCTGCTGAAGCTGTGATGAAAGTGTTATGTGATCAACAGATTGCTGAAAAGAGAAATTGACATCAGTAAAATAACAGAATGAAAATGAAAAGCTGAAAGTACCCGTTCTTGTGGTGTGAAGGGATATATTCTCTCAAGAGTCTCTGAAAGTTTTACACATTTTGTTTTTTTATATATTTTTTGGTCTTCGATGTTCTAATTTGTCTCTTAGGAATTTTACTCTACATGTTTAAAAAACACTACATGAGCTCTTTTTTTTTTAATAACATGTACTGTTTGTTTGGTTGTTTAATGCCACACTCAGCTTTATTCCAGCTACATGACGGTGGTCTGTAAATAATCGAGTCTGGACCAGACAATCCAGTGATTGGCATCATGAGCATCGATCCACGCAACTGGGATAAGATGACATGCATCAACCACGTCAGCGAGCCTGACCACCCGATCCTGTTAGTCGCCTTTCACGACAAGCATAGTCCCCTTTTACAGCAAGCACGGGTTGCTGAAGACCTGTTCTAACCCGGATCTTCACGGGTCCTAACATGTACTGATGTGTATACCATGACATAAAGTCAGGTGAGCTAAAAATATATACACAACATACGATAAGCACCGGGTACCCCGACCCGAGTACCCGAGTTACCCATCCCAGCCCTAGTATCCCCTCCCTGTGCCCATACACACAGGCAACTGTGAGTGAGTGAGTGAGTGAGTGAGTGAGTGAGTGAGTGAGTTATGCTCAATGCTGCTTTGAATAGTATTTCAGTTTTGTCACACATGTCAGAATAATGTCGGAGGAATTTCAAAAGTGATGCTGGAACCCATTTCACAAAGAGATTGTAGCACTACGATTATCACAACTCTCATAGTTAAACAAAAACCTATGACAGTCATAGAGATAAGATTGCTACGTGAAACACTTAGACATTTACAACTTCGGTGAAACCTACAGTTTTTAGTAAGGTGCTGACAAACCATGAATCACCATAGGGGCAAAAATTGGAATGGAAATCACAATCACAGTATTTTGGCATGCCTAAGGGAGACAACTCTGACAGGGAATTGAGAAGCCTTAGACGAGTGGACCCCTCAGAGCCCCTCATAACAGTGAGTGAGTGAGCGAGTTGGGTTTAACATCGCTTTTAACAGTATTCCAGTTATATCACGACGTGTCAGCTTAATGTGGGAGGAAAGCCCGAAAGTAATGCAGGTCTCAGACGTTACTACTTCGGTGAAACCCACGAGCACGGGTATGGTCCTGACAAACCTAGAAACATAATTGGGGCGAACCGGGATTCGAACCCACAATCATAGGTTTCTGGCGTGCGCAAGGGACGCAACTCTGCACAGCGAATCGTGGCGCTTTAGACGACTGGGCCATCCGTGCCCCCTCATAACACAGTATGATTGACAGAGTGTATTACCTGTTGTACAGCAGCCTTGTACTTCTTCATGATCTCGGTCAGGTCCTCCTCGTTCTCCTCCAGCTTGTTCTGGAGGTCAGATTTCTCCCTCAAAAGCGACATACAGCGGTCCTCAGCCTGAAGAACACCATATACACATATGCAGTAAGTCAGTGAAATGGATTTGAAGAAATTATTATCATCATCATCATCATCATCATCATCATCACCACCACCACCATTATAAATATTATCATCGTCGTTGTCATCACCACCACCACCACCACCACCACTACCATCATCATGATCACTATCATGAATAATACTATCATCATCATCATGAATAATACTATCATCATCATCATGAATAATACTGTCATCATCATCATGAATAATACTGTCATCATCATCATCATCGTCATCATCATCATCATTACCTCCTGTTTGCTGCGGGAGAAGTCCTCTATCTGCTGCTGAAGGTCCTGTATCTCCAGCTCCATGCGTTTCTTGCCCTTCACCGCTGCCTGAGAGGAGAACAAGGCATCATCCAGCTGAAATACAGAAACAGATGATAACAGCAGTCCCTATTTCACAACGGAAGATGTCGGACTCCTGGCTCAAAGCAGAAATGGAAAGTCATTGCCAGTGGTTCCCATGGCAGTCGTCAGCAATGCTATTGTCACCAAACTATAGGTTACCAGGTCATTGAAGTGTCAATTTCACTTTACCTGTTCAGACTGGACTTCAAGACAGATCAATATTCTCCAAGGTTTAAAACAACTGATTTGGTTGGTTTGTTGTTTAACGCCGGACTCAGCAATGTTCCAGCTATATGACGGCGGTCTGTAAATAATCGAGGCTGGACCAGACAATCCAGTGATTAATATCATGAGCATCGATCCATGCAATTGTGATCGATGACATGCATCAACCAAGTGAGCGAGCCTGACCACCTGATCCCGTTAGTCGCCTTTTACGGCAAGCATGGGTTGCTGAAGACCTATTCTACCCCGAAATTTCACGGGTCTTAAAACAACTGAAATTTTGTTGCATCTTAGTTACTGCCAAAGAGTATGGTCCTCAATGGTACTGATGCCAAGGCACCCACAATGAATCTCACTGTGTTTTTTTCAAACATCAATGACCCAGACCTACTAATCTGGAACACTCTTGTTCTTTGTAGATGACAGTTGTTCTGTGATACTGATTCCAAGGGCCCCCCAATGAAGCTCACAGGTTTTTCTTTCAAATATGACCCAGACCTCCTGATCTGAGACACTGGTTATTTGCAGAAGACACTGCTGTAGTAAAAGGTGTCACCAGGTCTCCTCACCTGGTTCTTGAGCTGGTGTATCTGCACCTTGGCTCCCTCTACGGTCTTCTGTTTCTGAAGTGTGTTGCCAGCATCCTTCAACAAAGCCTTCGTCTTCTTCAAAGTCTTTCTGAGCCTCTTCTCAGTGTCTGAAACAGTTGTATAAATCATGTTCCTCAATACATCTGAAACAGTTGCATGAATCATGTTTCCTGAATACATCTGAAACAGTTGTATAAATCATGTTCCTCAATACATCTGAAACAGTTGTATGAATCATGTTTCCTCAATACGTCTGAAACAGTTGTATAAATCATGTTTCCTCAATACGTCTGAAACAGTTATATAAATCATGTTTCCGCAATACGTCTGAAACAGCTGTACAAATCATGTTTCCTCAATACGTCTAAAACAGTTGTATAAATCATGTTTCCTCAATACGTCTGAAACAGTTGTATAAATCATGTTTCGTCAATACGTCTGAAACAGCTGTACAAATCATGTTTCCTCAATACATCTGAAGCAGTTGTACAAATCATGTTTCCTCAATACATCTGAAACAGTTGTACAAATCAAGTTTCCTCAATACGTCTGAAACAGTTGTACAAATCATGTTCCTCAATACGTCAATGTGCCATGTCTGCCAGCAAATCACCTCCTACAAATTGTAGCAGGATCACGAGGGATACATGGGGTTTTATGCGACAAAGAATTTATCTTACATCTTGACATGCATCAACCAAGTCAGCGAACCTGACCACCCGATCCTGTTAGTCGCCTCTTATGACAAGCATAGTCACATTTTATTGCAAAGATGGCCTGCTGAAGATCTTTTCTACCACAGATCTTCACGGGTCTAATATGACATTGTAAAAGAAGTAAAACAAATTCAAAATTGAAGAAAAACAACCGTTCGATTAAGCTGAGGTTAACTTGTGCTGTCACATGACTTTCATCGACTCTAAGAAATCCACGTGCAGCCTGACTTGTTGTGGCGGGGTATGAGAGATTTATTCACCTTGTGAGAAGTTTATTTCCCTCCTAGGCTGGAGACATAGTATTTTATCGAGATCACATGGACCAATCAGATCTCATCATTCTGACATGGAGGTATGATAAGAAGTATTATACGTGAGGTGTTTAATGCAGCGTTCAAGATTATTGTACTTCTATAGTGACCTGCATGTACATGTGTGTGTGTGTGGCTGCTTAATTGCCTGTTTTATAGTGCTAGCCCACTGAAGTACCATGCCGCAGTTTAACATGGATACCCCACTCAGACACAGTCTACTGGCTGTGTGCCTGTTTAAATGGTAATATACCATCGAGGTAAGGTAAGACTCAACAAATGATACTTTTTTATATCTCGACCATATCTTAAACTAATGTCCCAATCAGGGGTCCGGAAACCGTCATATGCGCCAGACATGTCCGATTGGGAATCTCAAATGTCCGTTTTAAAATATTGCTTACCGGACATTTTAAAAAGTATTGTCCGGACATTCTTAAATTTTGACCGGACATGATCAACAGTTAGGACTGAGCAGTTTCTGTCTGCAGTTGCAACACAATGAAGATTAACTACACTGATAAGCTTTGTTTGTTTTGATTGCTGTAAATACATCGTACCTACATGATAGTCCAATCGGTCAATCACTGTAATAGGCAATAAACTGAGTTGACACTGATTAATCCAGGATTCATTACTGAGAACATCTTGTTAATTTGAGTGAAAGGTGTTTACAACTGTACATTAATACCTTGCATCATCGATGTACCTCATTATCCTCACAATGCTACGATACGTAACCTCAGACAAGAAGCGAAAGCGTGACGACAGCCAGTCGACCGATGCAGATCAGTCGAGCGGATCTGCCAAACCCTCAAAGTCTGGACGATCATTTTGTAAGTCGTGGCTAACGACTTTCACTTGGTTGACATACAATGAGGATTTGCAGATTTTATTTTTTTCAGTAGCTAGTCGTATATTGAATCTTGATTGACCGCCATTTTGCTTTCTCGGACGATCGATATCCAATTTTTTTATGGTCAATAATTAAGTACAGATGAAAAAAGTATTCAAATAACTATTGCTATCAACGATATTTTAGTATTTGTGATTAAATTATCTGTCTTGTTTTTAAAAAAATCTTTAGTTTAAAAAAAAACTTTTCCCGTGAGGTCACGTGATAACCAAATATGGGATAATAGTCTCGATCCAAATGTTACAACGCGTACACTTGAGCAGACTCATGAATATAACTCATGAATATTAATTAGACCGTTCACTACGTTAATAGATCGTTATTATAACAGAAACAAACGTATGTTTTCCATGTAAATCTAAAATGATATTATTTGTTATTAATTGTCCGGTGAATAAAACAATTTAAATTGAAACAATTCATAATTCATCATATTATGAATACGTAAACTTGTAATGTGTGTGAAAAGTCGTACTAAAATACGCTATTTGAAGGGGGCGTGGCCTAAATGCAAATGTCCGATTGGGATTTTAAATTTTCCGGACCCCTGGTCCCAATGCTACTTTTTCACATTCCTCAGACTTCTACATACCCTTATCCCTGGCTGGGGCATGTGCTCCCATATTCTCCATCTGCCTCTCCAGGTTGTTCTTCTCCTCCATAATTCGCCGCTTCTCCTCGTACTCTTCCTCCACCTGGGACTCCATCTGCCTCAACTGTAACAACACAACGTTGGTTACAGGGAGCACACAGGGAGACACAACGTTGGTTACAGTAAACATAAAGCAGATACGCCATTGGTTACAGGGAACGTACAGCAGAAGGTTATCCCGAGTCTACAGCGAACTTCAAGTGACAATGTGGAACTGTGGATCACCGTGAACATTACTGTTGTCGCGAATCACAGGTTTGTCTGGCCCAAACTTTGTCCTTTATAGGCTGTCATGATTAATTGGAATATTTCTGACTACAGAGTATAGCAAAGTTAATTCACGAGACCAACCCCTGATAAATGCTCATACAAAACGCACTTCTAATGAAAAAAGCATTATACCTTAGTCACCAAAACTCACTAGCCATGAACTGTAGCTCTGTCACTGACTCCCTCTACAATCCCGTCTCCTCCTTACCTTCTTCTGGGTCTTGAACCTCATCTCCTCCATCTCCTCATCCTTCTCCTCCAGATCCTTCAGGTGCTGCTGACGACTGCGCTCCAGGTTCATCTCCAGACGTAGTTTACCCTAGAAACATGGAGGAACACAATTCATGTATCTGTCAACAGAAGGGAGAGCTGACCTACTTCTTCAGATAAAATCTTAGCCCCAGGTTAGTGCTAACCTGGATCCTGAATGTTTCATTACAGTTCTATATCTATCTCCACCTGCCCTATCTGATGCTGGCTGAAACTCTGGCCCTCAGCGTCAACCGGCTCCAGCTATTGCCCCTGTCGAACTTGGTCATCCTCTATCCTACCCCTTCTCTTTTCTTCCTCTCGTTTCCCTACCAGAGCCTGGCTGAAACCCCCTACCCCAGCACTAGGCTACCTAGCATCCACCTGCCATGCCAGCTCCCCCTTCCTTAGCCGTTAGCCTCAATCTGGTCCAGGTGCTGTATCAACCCAGCTTGGTCATCCTCTACCTGACTCTTGCTCCCATCTCTACCAGAGCCTGGCTGAAACCCCTTATCCCAGGCCCCAACATCCACCTACTTCATCTGCCCAGCTTTGGTTATCCTCTACCGCACCCATTCCTCGATTTCTATCCCTACCAGCCCTGCCAGTTGCTGTATCTGCCTGGCCTGATCATCCAGCTCCTCCTCCTCCCTACCAGACCCTGACTGAAATCCCCTACCCCAGCACTTAGCTACCTTGGTTCAAGCATCCACCTGCCATGCCAGCTCCCCCTTTCCCCAGCCCAAAGCCTCAACCTGGTCCAGCTGCTGTATCAACCCAGCTTGGTCATCCTCTACCGTACCCCTTCCTCCGTTTCTATCCCTACCTGCCATGAAACCCCCTACCCCAGATCCCTGCACCCACCTGCTCCAGTTGCTGTATCTGCCCGGCCTGGTCGTCCAGCTCCTCCTCCTGTTCCCGCAGCTTGGACTCCAACGTGTGCTTGGCCCGCTTCAGCACCACCACCTGCAGGAGAACAGACACTGTCCATATACATGTCCCCTCCAACACACCTTGTTGCACTTATATAGCGACGTGCATGCACGTGCGTGTGGCTGCTTGTACTAGTCTGGACCGATGCCAATCTTATAGTAGCCCACTGAGAAACCATGCTGCAGTTTAACATGAATACCCCACTCAGACACAGTATACTGACTCCGAGCCGACCAGTCCTTGTTTTAGCTCCTTAATGCCAAGTGCCAGGCAAGTTAACAACAAGTACCATAGTTTTACATCATTAGGTATGATGCGGCCGGGGATCAAACCCCGGACCTTCCACTCCCCGGGCTGATGCTCCATCACTAGACCATGAAGGCGGTTTGCATCCAAGAAGCACTGACTGCACATATAGCTTCTTTGGTCACCAAATTTCAACATTAATGTCAAATTCCACTCATGCAACATTCAACATAGAGGCCCGTGTTATAACATCACTACTGGATTTAACACAGCAAAAGGTTCATTAAGCTATCTGAATTTTCTTTCCTTTATTTGTTCAGACTGTTACAATTGTACTGGAAGATTACAATAATTCATTTTGAACATTAATTTCTGTAACAACATATTCCATTTTCAAAAGATATAAGATGAAAATATTCAACTATTTCATAAATTTCATAAATTTCAGACCCAAACATCTCATTACTTCTTACATTGAAACTTTAAGCTTCAAGATGTACTTATTAATAATTGCCCCAATATATTGCTACATTTACAAACATAACGCAATACGTATTGCTGAGGATTAGAACAACAATATACCGGTGTACCAGTAATACTACACACCCTTAATTGCCTAGCGAGTTCAACCTGCTGAGAAATAGAACTCTTTTATCTGTAATGGACACTTATTTGAGTTAAGTAAGACTCACATTCTAAAAGGTACTTAAAGAGGCAGAGAATTGAGGAACTGTTTTATCGGTAACTAAAGGATGCCAATCTTGTGATGAACAATCTTCAAAAAACCTTATGATCACTAACTTCTTGTGATAACACACAATGCCAAAGCCATGCCAAAAAAGTAATTTCTTGACATGAGTACACCAGTTGGGTTATTTAAAACTTTAACTGCTTGTAACTCCTCTTAACTAAAACAATACCTCATTGTTGTCTTTCCCTGAAGACAGGAGATCAGTAAGTTCTTTCTCAAGCCTCTCATTCTTCTCCACCTGGGACTCGTAGTCCATCTTGTAGCGCTGTGAAATAGACACTCGTACATTTCAGTGCATGTCACAACACATCCAGCTGTGACAGTGGGCCAGGTGTCAAGCCCTGCTCCTACATTACACTAAGACAAGGAGCTACACTGCAGGGGGAACCACACAGACCACTGAACCAGGATCAGGTTCATCCTTGAGCTTGACACCATAGCAGTACTGATTTCACTTGATGTCAAACTTGAAGTTACACAACCGATAGCATTTTTGAACACACAATGCCATTTAGAAAGTGGTCAAATGTAATGAATGTTATATTTTGGATACCACTTTCTTTGTAAAGTACAGATTCTCGGACTTTTTTTTGGACTCAAACCCCCACCCCCCAAAAAAGCACGAGAATCTGTACTTTACAAAGAAAGTGGTATCCAAAATATAACATTTGTTACGATAGCAGTTTGCAGGAGAAAATCAACTTCAGCCAGATGCAATAGGTATCCTTCCAGGGGGGACATTTCTTACTTGATAATTTGCTGATATCATGTACATCATTATCATCATTATCATTATTATCATATATTAGTAATTGTTTGTTTGTTTTGTTTGTTGTTTAACACCCCACTTAGCAATATTCCAGTCTCTAAATGATCGTGTAGGGACCAGACAATCCAGTGATTGACATCATGAGCATCAATCTATGCTATTGGGATACGATACATGCATCAACCAATTCAGCGAGCCTGACCACCCGATCCCGTTGGTCGCCTCTTACAACAAGCATAGTAGCCTATTACAGCAAGCATGGGTCGCTGAAGACCTATTCTACCCCAGATCATATTCGTAATGGAATTGGTGAGTGTGTTCGACAGCATTACTCCTGAGAGTTCCTAGGGCTTCGGCCTCCCACACTAAAGCACATGTAGCACATGTGGTGTCTCCTTTGGCACGAGAGTATGTTCAATATATGACTGTTCACCCAGGCAGCTATGCGAATGGGTACCCGGTAGGATAAGATGGCAAAGTGACTGTTAAACCTAGCGCCTCACAAGCAGCTTGGGTTGTATACTCCCCAGGGAGCTGAGAATGAAAATCGATTGACCAGGGTAATAATAAAGTATTGTTTTGAGCATATCCCTGTGTGATGTGGAAATATAGTGCAACATAAATGGCCTTATTGTTATCATTATTAGAGCTAGGGGACAAAATCGGAGTAAGACTTTATTGTCTTGTTCATGGTTGAATGCATCGTCAACCGAGCCTGACTGACTGTCCTGCTAGTTTTACAAAGCTCTGTGACATGAGAGGGCAGTATAGAGGGAATCTGATGACATGATGTCCAGTACAGATAACCAGATTGTCTCAATTACAAACTGTACACAAGACTAAGACATGCAACATTCAGGAATTGTGCATAATGCCCATGATAGTTCATTAAGCTTCCATAGATTATATAAAATATCATAAGGTCAGGTTAATGTATTTTCTTGTTTAACATAAATTTTGAGAAGTAAAACAGACAATTAGTTAACATACTTTGCATGATAGCAGTTTCATGAAAAAAATGTTGTCGCCTGCCTTTCATAAAAAAATCTGATAAAAAGGAAATGTATCATAGGTTTCTGGCATGCCCAACTCTATGCACCAAATTGCAGCGTCTTTGACGAATGGGCTTCCTACGACTGAGTGAGTGGGTGAGTTGGGTTTTACGCCGCTTTTAACTTTATTCCAGTTATATCACGGCGTGTCAGCTTAATGTGGGAGGAAAGCCTGAAGTGATGCAGGTCTCAGACGTTTAACACTTCGGTGAAACCCACGAGCATGGGTATGGTGCTGACAAACCTAGAAACATAATCGGGGCGAACCATGATTCGAACCCACAATCATAGGTTTCTGGTGTGCAACTCTGCGAATCGTATTGCCTTGGACAACTGGGCCACCCTTGTCCCGTCGCTTCCTACGACCAGCATAGGGTGCTTTAGACCAATTCTAATCCGGAATCCCCACAGGGGTATGAAGGATGTCGTGACACCTCACCTGCACATCTTGTTCCAGAGTGTATTTCTCGGACATCAGACTGTCTCTCTCCTTCTGAAGCTTCTCTCGCAGCGTGTGTTCGTCTCTCACGTCCTCCTGGGCCATGTTCAACTCCGTGTCAAACCTACAATGGCAGATACACATAACTACCTAGCATATAGTCAACTAATGCAAAGTCCTACATAGAAAACATTCAGTGAAATTAACACAGCTTCACTGTATCTCATTTTTAAGGATTTATTATAATTATGGAAAAACATCAAGTTAAATCATAAAAAACTTCTTTGCTTCTTTGTATGGCAGAGAGAGCCAAAATGGGTTCCTGGTAGAATGTTTTAATGCTCATCAGCTATCCTTTTGTTAAATACAAATTTATCATTCTGTTATAAATCCATATTATTTCTTCTAAATTGTTTTGGAGCGGTGGGGTAGCCTAGTGGTTAAAGCGTTTGCTTGTCAACCATAGACACGGATTCAATTTCCAACATGGGTACAATGTGTGAAGTCCCCTGCTGTGAATACTGCTTGAATGTTTCGAAACGCGGCGTAAAATTCAACTCACTGTGAATTGTTTGTATAGCATTTCCAGTGTTTGAGTCAGTGTTTGAGTCAGTGTTTGAGTTAGTGTTTGAGTCAGTGATTGCGTACCTGCGCTGTTTCCGCTCCAGCTCGTTGTTGCGCGTCATCTGCTCCTCCAGGTGCAGCTTGGTGTCCTGCATCTCCTGCGTGATGCGCTGCACCTTCTTCTTGGTCAGCTGCACCAGACGGCGCTGTTCCTCCGCCTCCTCTACTGCATCGTGCAACTACATCAACACACAAAGCAATGGCAAAGTCTTAGCATGAAGGTGAGGTGAGGTGAAAAGGGCTTTAAAGTTGCGTCCTGAGATGGAGTGAGTTCTCAACAAACGCAATGTCCCAAGTCAACAATCAGGCAGGGGTAGAAACTAACAGTTATAGTCCACTAGTGCTTACAATGATAACATATAGAAAACATTGGCAAATTTCTACTAGTCCTTATGAAACCTTAATTATTGGACAGATTGACAAGGACTATAGGACTAGTGCCAATTTCTAACACTGACAGGGACCTACCCTCTTCTCGAGGAGTCGCCGGGACTGCAGCTCCTGCTCCATCTCCTCCTCATGTTGCTGATGCAGCCTCTTCTTGGTCATTGCCAGCTCCTTGGACAGCCGCTCATAACGTTCCTTGTAGATGGAATCTGAACACCAGATGTAGCAGAGTGAGTGAGTGAATGAGTGAGTGAGTGAGTGAGTGAGTGAGTGAGTGAGTGAGTGAGTGAGTGAGTGAGTGAGTGAGTGAGTGAGTGAGAGTGAGTGAGAGTGAGTGAGTTGGTTTAACACCTCCTTGTCAGCAGTTGTAGAAGAGAGTAAGTTGGGTTTAACACCTTATCAGCAGTTGTAGGAACGTACAGCACCTTCACAGGTAGTTCCAGTTCTTATGTAATGCAATTGACTAAATGAAGCAAGTCTAGATTTTTCACAGGGCAACTCCCATCTCCCTGTGGCTCCTTTTCAATGTCAATGGTGTTGTTTGTTTGTGTCAAAATTATATATTTTCAAAGACTGAGTGTTAGTCTTCTTCACACAATGGAATGGTGCAGATATTCAAACCCTATATTTTGTAACATTAATGCACACACTTCTCCATGACCCTCATAGCTTTGGGCGGATAAGGGACACAACTCTGTACAAGTAGTCGTGAACTGCTGCCAAACCGATGCCCTCCCTTTATCACCTAGTCATTGTAAACAGGTGGTCGGCTATGACTAGGTGACCAAACTCTTGTAAACCACTAATTTTCTGTGCAAATTACACTTCATGAGAACATGCACTGAACGCGCAAACGCTTTATCCACTAGGCTACCCAACCGCTCCCATATATGACAGATGCTGATGACCTCTTTCGACACTGTATCCTTGCATCACATCACTAGAAAGACATCCACGTGACACACTCACATTGGTCTTCGGCAACCCATGCTTGTCATAAGAGGCGACAAACAGGATCTGGTGGTCAGGCTCGTTGACTTGGTTGATGCATGTCATCACATCCCAATTGTGTAAATCAATGTGGATTGTCTGGTCCAGACTGGATTATTTACAGACCACCGTGATATAGCTAGAATATTGCTGAGTGAGGCGTTAAACAACAAACAAACAAACAAACAAACAAGGGAGAAACCTCTCACCATCTGCATCGTCATCCAGCTCCCCCTCGAGTGTCTGTGCCTGCCAGATCCTTGACTGCATCACCTCCTGCTCAAGTCTCTCATTCTGTCTTTTGATCGCGTTATACTTGGACTGTGGAATTGCAAAGCACAAATCTGACTGTATAATAGATCCATTGACAGACTTCAAAATTCATGCTAGTCTGCTATCCCGAGCCTACTTAAATGTACTGAGGACAAGCTATCAAATGATGGTCGTCCTCATTGACTAATAGCTGTTGAGGGTTATAATTCTGAACCAGTTCTGAATACTTCAACTCTGCTACAACTTGGAACTGAATAAAATTTAAGACAATAAACAGTTAGGACAGCAGGACTAGCTAGAACTCCAAGGGCCAGGAAAATAAGGTTATACTCGTCCTAAGGACTTGCCTTAAAACAACAATGAATTAAACACTCATTCACTCAAACCTTACACTCACTCAAACCTTACACTCACTCAAACCTTACACTCACTCAAACCTTACACTCACTTAAACCTTACACTCACTCAAACCTTACACTCACTCAAACCTTACACTCACTTAAACCTTACACTCACTCAAACCTTACACTCACTCAAACCTTACACTCACTCAAACCTTACTCATTCACTCAAACCTTACACTCACTCAAACCTTACACTCACTTAAACCTTACACTCACTCAAACCTTACACTCACTCAAACCTTACTCATTCACTCAAACCTTACACTCACTCAAACCTTACACTCACTCATACCTTGCACTCACTCAAACCTTACACTCACTCAAACCTTACACTCACTTAAACCTTACACTCACTCAAACCTTACTCATTCACTCAAACCTTACACTCACTCAAACATTACTCACTCAAACATTACACTCACTCAAACCTTACTCATTCACTCAAACCTTACACTCACTCAAACCTTACACTCACTCAAACCTTACACTCACTCAAACATTACACTCACTCAAACCTTACACTCACTCAAACCTTGCGCTCACTCAAACATTGCACTCACTCAAACCTTACACTCACTCAAACATTACACTCACTCAAACCTTACACTCACTCAAACATTACACTCACTCAAACCTTACGCTCACTCAAACATTGCACTCACTCAAACCTTACACACACTCAAACCTTACACTCACTCAAACCTTACACTCACTCAAACATTGCACTCACTCAAACCTTACACTCAGTCAAACCTTACACTCACTCAAACCTTACACTCACTCAAACATTACACTCACTCAAACCTTACACTCACTCAAACATTACACTCACTCAAACCTTACGCTCACTCAAACATTGCACTCACTCAAACCTTGCACTCACTTAAACCTTCCACTCACTCAAACATTACACTCACTCAAACATTGCACTCACTCAAACCTTACACTCACTCCCAAGCCCTGCTCTACACATGGCGGTTTGCCTTGGGCTCACCTGCACATCCTTGAGATCCTTCTCCAGCCTCATCCTGTCAGCAGTCTCCGCCTCCAGCAGCTCAGTGGCATTGTGGGAGGTCGTGTTCTCCTCCATGAAGTCGGCCGTCATCTCCGACAACTACACACACAACACGACTCACATTTCATCGGATTTCAGTACACACAACACAGTTGGCAAGTCAAAGGTTTTACTTGAAATCTACACAACTCACATTTCATAGGATGACATCAATGACTTAAGGATAACAACATCTTACCACTAAGGAAAGAAGAGGCCACAAATTTAGTACAGGAAATTCACAGACAAAGCCCAGTGTGTGCAAATGATAATAATCATGAAATACTGTTACATTTACATCGGAAAATGTTTTTGGGGATAGAAGACCATGCAGGTATTAGTCAACAATATATGATGACAAATGTTGACAGAAAATGTCCTGTTGCTATTAATAATTAACACAAATCCTTACAGTGTAGTAACTCCGACATGACTATTTCAATGTGTAGTAAAGTAACAGTAAATACAAACTTCAGTAAGGCAGACATCATCTTGAGGTGAGGTGAGGTGAGGTGAGGTGAGGTGAGGTGAAATGGGGTTAACGTCTCGTCAAAGATTATTGCACTTACATAGCGACGTCCATGCACATATGTGTTTGTGTGTTTGTGTGGCTGCTTGTACTAGTCCGGACTGATGCCAATTTATAGTGCAAGCTCACAAGGATACTATGCCGCAGTTTAACATGAATACCCCACCCAGACACAGTATACTGACTCCAAGCTGACCAGTCTTTGTTTTAGCCCTTTAATGCCGAGCGCCAGACAGGGTAACAACATGTACCATCTTTTAACGTCTGTTGGTATGACACGGCCGGGGATCGAACCCCCGATCTTCCGCTCTCTTGGTGGATGCTCTACCACTAGACCACAGAGGCGGTCATCTTGAGGTAGGAATCATCACATATTGTTTGAGGTTTGTACATCGTGACTGTACCACACACGTCACATACCCTGTTTTCCAGTTTGTCACATTGCAGCTTGTAGTCCGCCCGGTCCTTCTCAACCTTCTCCAGCTTCGTCTTCATCTGTTCTAGTTCCGCCTGAAGCAAACACGCATCACTGGTGTCAATCTGGAGTTTTTGTTTATTGTTTGTCAATTATTTATATGTCAATGCGCAATATCATAGCCATATCATGGTTGTCCATAAATTATTATCTCGGCCAGACATACCAGTGGTTGATATCATGAGCAGTATCGCAAGCTGTTGAGATACGATGACATTCAACAAAGTCATCCGATCCATTTTAGTAAGGTATCTGGGGACAATGCTGATGAGTTGTGTTTAAACAGTATTTAAGTCATATCATGCTACATCAGGTAAAATCTGTGAAGATCCAGGTTAGAATTGGTCTACAGCAACCCATGCTTGTCATAAGAGGCAACTAACGGGGTTGGGTGGTCAGGGTCCCTGACTTGGTTGATGCATGTCATCGTATCTTTCAGTGAAATTTACAGATTGATTTGCTTAATGCTTAGATTGACAGTGAGCAGTATGACAATGTCTCTTTAATATCAAAATGACCACATAGCTATCTATCTAAAGGGGTTCAATACATGAACATGGGACCGTACAACCTTTGTAAACTAAGGATAAATATTCAAATTCAAATAGATTTTCATGTTTAAAGGTATTTTCTCTATGAAAGTTAACCATGCCAAATGTGTAGACTATTTTAGAATGTAAAGGGACATAAACAAATATAATTCGTTGAAAGGACATGCAAGGTGTGACGAATCATGCTGGTGTGAGGGAGAAGTACAATGTTGGTTTGTTTGTTTGTTGTTTAACGCCGCACTCAGCAATATTCCAGCTATATGACGGCGGTCTGTAAATAATTGAGTCTGGACCAGACAATCCAGTGATTGACATCATGAGCATTGATCCACCCAATTGGGATACAATGACATGCATCATCCAAGTCAGCGAGCCTGACCACCCGATCCCATTAACCGCCTTTTACGACAAGCATAGTCGCCTTTTACGGCAAGCATGGGTTGCTGAAGACCTACTCTACCCCGTTCTTCACGGTTCCGTACAACCTTTGTAAACAAAGGATAAATATTCAAATTCAAATAGATTTTCATGTTTAAAGGTATTTTCTCTATGAAAGTTAACCATGTCAAATGTGTAGACTATTTTAGAATGTAAAGGGACATAAACAAATATAATTTGTTGAATGGACATGCAAGGTGTGATGAATCATCACATCTTGCTGGTCTGAGGGAGAGGTGCAAGGAACTCTGGTAGGAGACAGGAAGCAGTACCTCAGCGTTACGGAGTTCCTCTTCTGTGCGGTGGACGTTCAGGAGGGGTTGGACCTTGGTGTAGAGTCTCCACCACTCCCAGTCTCTGATGAACATGTACTTCCTCACATTCTTCTGGATGCAGTTGACAGCCAGATGCTGGACCTGGGACAAGACGACAAGGTCAAGGACGCTCAGAATATATACACATTCCGGGAAAGTGATAGACACTTGATGCACGTCTGAGTGATCAACTCTCAGACGAAGACACGTACCCCATGTTACAGGAATTGTTCAAACGAGAAAACTTTACTATTTTTAGGTCTCACATATTATTACGTCCAATACGATATTATCCTTATTTTGGTGAGTGCTCAGAAAAACAAGGCATTTTGCCAGAGTTTGAACAACATGTCACTATCAGTCTTCGCTATCACTCCCTCTTCCATCAGTATACAATCTGGAACCATTCTGATTTAACAAACTAACATAAATTAGTCTACGAAATAGTAAGTGGTAAACAGTAAGACTATAAAGGCATTCCCAAAGACATACACACAAAAATAAATACCACTACATTTAGCGTTTGAGAAAAGATGTTCAAGATTCTTGTAATGGCCACCTGGACACAAGTAGCAGCGATGAGTGAGTGAGTGATTTGGGTTTAACGCCGCTTTTAACAGTATTCCAGTTATATCACGGCGTGTCAGCTTAATGTGGGATGAAAGCCTGAAGTGAAACCCATGAGCATGGGTACGGTGCTGACAAACCTAGAAACATAATCAGGGCGAACCGGGATTCGAACCCAGAATCATAGGTTTCTGGCTTGCCCAAGGGACGCAACTCTGCACAGCGAATCGCGGCGCCTTAGACGACTGGGCCACCCGTGCCCCCATCAGTGATGATACGGGGAGGGTTATGAGGGCTTCACAATGGAAAAAAGTTTGACCCTTACCCTGAGTTTCTCCAGGTATTTGCGACCGAGGAACCCTCTGCAGAAGGACTGGAAGGCTGTCACAGTGCCCGTAATCTTCTCATCTCTCGTTACCTCCAACTGTGCTAGCGCTCCAGGCCGAAAAAATACCTGCAAGTACAAAAACTTGGTTAAAGACATTGTACAACAGTGACTGTACATACAGGTCACAGAAGCTTGTCAATGATTAAAACTGGACTGGACAAACCAATGGTCGATAGCATGAGCAACAAGTCATGTTGCAGGTCAGGTTAACACAGCCAACAACCAATCCGCAATCCAGTCGTGTCACAACAGACAGGGATAATTCGGAACCTGCTTAGCATCCCCTAAGCAACACTACCTCTTGGGTCTTCATTTTGGGTGCATGGCAATTATTCAATGACTGCCGACACAACATACATAAGGCTGGCAAAACGGTAAGATAAATTGTGCATTACATGTATATACACAGTTGTTAAACTGCTTAATTGCAGACTCTGTATACACAGAGACAGGTGAGCAACTTGATAACACATAAACACTACGAAAAACCCTGGTATTTATAGAACATCTGCTTATAATCTTGTTAGTATCCTCAGAATTGTGATACCTCGATCTGTGTTTATGATGATAGTCTCTTCTAAAACAAAAATAATATGAATTTCAACCTCGAGATTAATAAAAGCAGCATCCAGTTTTAACACTTAACACTTTTTTCAGAAGCAGCCATATTTTCCTGATGTAGCCAAGGTATCTGTTATATCTAATTTTTTTCCATCTGAACTGAAAATTCCTTCCAGGATCTTGCTTTAACAATTTCTAATATTTGCGAACTCTGTAACCTAGCAACTATACAGTTTTTTATTTCAACATCAGATGAATTACAAAATTCCCGAAAAAAACTGCTTACTCAGCAGTAAACAATACTTATGCACACAAGGAATTCAATATCAGCAACAGCTGTTGAATGATTTGTTGGAATTTTGCTACATGCATATAATTAAAATAATGGTATTATGAAGAATGCCTTGTATATATTTTTATATTCACACTCCCTTAACCTCCAATACATATATATTTGTTTGTATTACAATACATAATTTCTTATAATTTTTCATTTTGTGTTACTCAAAATTATAATATTCTATTACAGCTTAAACATAAATAATTCTTCATAAGGTTTAATCTGACAAAAATAATATAAACAGGGATTATCCATCTATTAATCTGTAAGAATACTCAAATCCCAAGTCATGTTTCAAAATTCAACCATGATGGCATGCAGTCCTTCAAGATCAAACATGCATTTAGTACATAAACCAGTCCCCTGACGTGACTTTGATCGTTTGTGATTACTGAGTGAGTGAATCTGTGGGTTTAAAGGTGCTTAAAAGCATTTCAGTGATATTAGAGAGTGTCAGCTTAATGTCAAAGAACGTCCAAAAGTTACAATTCTGGTGAGGCCCATTAACACAGCAAGGAGATGGCACTCCAAGGATCATAATTAGGGCAAATTTGTAGTAGTATCTAAACCAGCAGATCCTGGCACAGTTAAGAGAGGCAAATCTGCCCAGCAACCTGTGACCCCTTTGTCGTTATTACACAAGTGGTAGCTATAAACTTGAGGGTGAATTTGAAAATACAGCCTTAAAGTTTGAAATTGAGTATTTAATTGAAATGCCTCCATCGGTCCTGGGCCCTGACGCCTGTTTGTGCTCAGCATAACATTTAACACATGGGTAAAGGAATTTGAAGTGACCAACATCAACATATCAACTTGGAAGAGGAATTCCTGTCTTTTGTCACACAGACTGAGATCAATACTCCCCTAGACTAATGCTTTAGTCTCTGAAAGTATAATATTATGATAGAAACAGGCAATTCCATGTGAACTGAGAAGGAGCCTCAGTGAGATTCAAAACCTGTGGGACCTGTGAAGATTGCTGTTACCGGCGACTATGCTTGTCGTAAGAGGCGACTAACGGGATCGGGTGGTCAGGCTCGCTGACTTGGTTGATGCATGTCATCATATCCCAATTGTGTGGATCGATGCTCATGATGTCAATCACTGGATTGTCTGGTCCAGAATCGATTATTTACAGACCGCTGTCATATAGATGGAATATTGCTGAGTGCAGCGTTAAACAACAAACAAACAAACAAACAGAACCTGTGGAAACTCTAGACACGGTAAGCGCTGGGTAAAAGGGAAAATAAAATGGTTCAAGGCCTGTGAGACAGACTAACACTCCTCCATAAGGCAAGTGACTCTATAACAGGAAAACTGTCACATCAAAAAAAAAAAAATTAAAATAAGCAAACCGAAACCTAACATTAAAGACCACTTTAAGCTCCTTAGATCTGGCCTAGCATCATATGTACTTTGTATTTTCATTTGTATGTAGTTGCTAACTGATTTTGTGACTTAACTATTACACTTGGGGCAGGCACAGTCAGCTCTGGGGCCGAGCCAGCAGTTGTTAGTCAACCTATTACAGATAATGAGGAAGCCGACTTCCCCGGAAGTAACAAGTGTTTTACCAGTTGCGTGAGATCATGATGGGCTCTGCTTCTCAGTTCCCACTCTCATCACATAAACCTCACAATATGTCACACAAAGACACACATAGGCTCTGACACACCAACAAGCTCTTGACACACCAACAAACTCTGACACACCAACAAGCTCTTGACACACCAACAAACTCTGACACACCAACAAGCTCTGACAAACCAACAAACTCTGACACACCAACAAACTCTGACAAACCAACAAACTCTGACACACCAACAAACTCTGACACACATAGGCTCTGACACACCAACAGGCTCTGACACACCAACAAACTCTGACACACCAACAAACTCTGACACACCAACAAACTCTGACAAACCAACAAACTCTGACACACCAACAAGCTCTGACACACCAACAAACTCTGACAAACCAACAAACTCTGACACACATAGGCTCTGACACACCAACAGGCTCTGACACACCAACAAACTCTGACACACCAACAAACTCTGACACACATAGGCTCTGACACACCAACAGGCTCTGACACACCAACAAGCTCTGACACACCAACAGGCTCTGACACACCAACAAACTCTGACACACCAACAAACTCTGACACACCAACAAACTCTGACACACCAAGACATGACCCTGACACATCGATAAACCCTGACCAACATGCCTTGATACATCAACATGTTCTGTCTCTGTCTCCTACTCATTCATTCAGTCACTCTACCCCTCTCTCTCACATGCACACTCTCTCTCACACACACTCTCTCACACACACACATTATCTCTCTCCCTCACACACACATTCTCTCACACTCTCTCATTCACACACTCACTCACACACACACACACACTCTCTCTCTCTCTCTCACACACTTTCACACACACACATTATCTCTCTCCCTCACACACACATTCTCTCACACTCTCTCATTCACACACTCACTCACACACACACACACTCTCTCTCTCTCTCAGACACTTTCACACACACACATTATCTCTCTCCCTCACACACACATTCTCTCACACTCTCTCATTCACACACTCACTCACACACACACACACACACTCTCTCTCTCTCTCTCACACACTCTCACACACACATTATCTCTCTCCCTCACACACACATTCTCTCTCACACTCTCTCATTCACACACATACACATTCTCTCTCACACATACACACACACTCTCTATCACTCACTCACACATACACAAGCTATGACACACATGCCTTGATACACCAACATGTCCTCTCACACACTTTCTCTCTCTCACACACACACACTCTCTCTATCACTCTCTCTCACTCACACATACACAAGCTATGACACACATATGCCTTGATACACCAACATGTCCTCTCTCACACACACACTCTCTCTCACACGTACACAAGCTCTGACACATGTCTTGATACACCCATATCCTCTCACACACAAGCTCTGACATGTCTTGATACACCCATATGCTCTGACACACACAAGTTCTGACACACACACAAGCTCCGACACACACACAAGCTCTGACACACATACGCCTTGATACACCTCTCTCTCTCTCTCTCTCTCACATTGACATTTTGCCAGACCGACCCCACCCCTTACACACCACACACACACACCAGACAACATTCTCAAAAATAATTACCCAAACCTTTCTTACCTGAAAACATGCTCACACACCCCACTCTTCAATCAATTCCAAACTGCTAACATGTATCCTCGCACCTACACCCTAAAACATTTGACTCAAACCAGGTGCTAGGTAATTCTAGACTGAGGCTTATCATAAACCCACCTCTAATCTTATTGCTAGAAATTTCTTAATTAATGGCTTTGAAAACAGTCTACAGGAGGTAAACAAACTGAGCACATGTAACAGTAAACCCAACACAGCTGAGTCAGTTACAGCAGATGCGCGAGTGGAGTGGCCACTCAGGTGAGTCAACATACGCTGGAGCGGTTTTATGAGCGAGTGAGGGAGTAGGGTTATATGCCACTATTAGCAACAAAAAGAAAACATTTAGTCTGACTGAGTAGGGTTTTCACCACTTTGAACCTAACTTCAGTTCTGTAACAGCATGTCAGTTTAATGTGGATCGTGAACCAAATCATGAGATGAAGATAAAATGGAAAATGAGGAAGTACGAGTGACTCATCCTGTAGTAAAAAGGTCCATTCCACAAGCGATCTTAGCGCTGCAGTGATTGTAAGTCTATGCTAGAGTATGGGAATTATGATCATCGTACGATCTTAGCGCTGCAGTGATTGTAAATATATGTTACAGTATGGGAATTATGATCATCATAGCGATCTTAGCGCTGCAGTGATTGTAAGTCTATGTTACAGTATGGGAATTATGATCATCGTACGATCTTAGCGCTGCAATGATTGTAAGTCTATGTTACAGTATGGGAATTATGATCATCATAGCGATCTTAGCGCTGCAGTGATTGTAAGTCTATGTTACAGTATGGGAATTATGATCATCATAGCGATCTTAGCGCTGCAGTGATTGTAAGTCTATGTTACAGTATGGGAATTATGATCATCATAGCCCTAAGATTACTTTGTGGGACAGAACTTAGGATCCCATTTCACAAACGTTCTTAGGGCTACAACTGTCGTAAGTCCTATTCGTTAACATAAACTTACGTTAGTCGTAGCACTATGATTACTTTGCCGACCATGTCCCAGGATCCCATTCCATAAGAGGTCTTAGGGTTAGGACTGTTGTAAGTCCTATTCTTTAACATTGACTTATGAAAGCTGTATCACTTAGGATCGCTTTGTGGAACAGGACAACAACAGTTACTGGAGCCAGTTTCTCCCCAGCAAACCCTTTCATCCATCTCTCTCCCACAGCCACCATGTGTCAGAGCCATACAACATCTCACATCCCAAATTGGCACAATCATGTCGTCAGCACCTGGCTGCTGGGTAAGTAGTCCACATCCTCTGTGGTGTCTGGCTGGCAGCAGCTGCAGCCACTGATGCACTACTTCATCACCAGATGTGCAATTTCAAACAGGTTGTCCGCTAGTGTGAATACAGAAAGGAGCAAACCAACACCAAAACATATCATTACACCATGTTGTGGCTGTGTAACGCAACAATGTTCCCACTCTATGATTGATGATGGAATATAACCAAGGCTGGATCAAACAATCCAGTGATTGATATCATGAGCATTGACTGATCCTTGGGGTACATGGGTATGATGTTCCACCAGTTTGTTTGTTTTGTTGGTTAACGCCGCACTCAGCAACATTTGAGCCATATGACGGCGGTCTCTAAATAATAAAGTCTGGACCAGACAATCTAGTGATTAATATCATGAGCATCGATCCACACAATTGGGATCGATGACATGCATCAACCAAGTCAGTGAGCCTGACCAACCGATCCCGTTAGTCGCCCCTTTCGACAAGCATAGTCACCTTTTACGGCAGGCATGGGTTGCTGAAGACCTATTCTACACCGGATCTTCACGAGTCTACTACTTTATCAGATGAAGCTGACATCCATATGTTCCTTATTCTCCTTATGTGTATCACTTCCAAATGCCATTCAAAGATCTGTATACATGATTTGATAATCTGGAGACTGTTTATTCAGGCCAGTTAAAAAGGAACCATTGTTAGCATGGTCTCTCTATATTTGGCTGTCTCTGACAACTTGACTGGATGCATGTTGGCAGAATATGATCATTAAAAGTGATGACAGTCACTTATACTTATACACAAGGTTAACATATTTCATTTTCTTAGTTTCTTAGGCTTGGACTTTTCATATCATTTTAAAACAACTTGTGAAGTATAACAGTGAGTGAGTGAGTATGCTTTTACGCGGCTTTTAGCAATATTCCAGCAATATCATGGCGGGGGACACCAGAAATGGGTTTCACACATTGTACCCATGTCGGGAATGGAACCCGGGGCTTTGGCGTGACGAGTGAACGCTTTAACCACTAGGCTACCCGACCGCCCCGAAGCATAACAAGCCTTTGAACAGTGTCATGTCACAGCATGTTGATATGAATGTCGAAATCCCAACATAATGCAGGTTAAAGACAGAGCTAGAAACTAACAATTTTTCTCCACATGTCCTTATAATGATAACATATAGCAAAACCATTAAAAAAGGCAAATTTCTACTAGTCCTTATGATACCTTAACTATTGGCCAGTTTGGCAAGGACCACAGACTAGTGCCAATTTCTAACGCTGGTATACAACAAGCAGAGTCATGGTGCAGACAAACCAGCATCATAATCAGGAAGAATCTGGGATTCAAACCCATGACCTTCAGTTTGTAGGAGGGATACACAGTGAGCTAGATGCGGACTTCAGACCATGGGACCACCCACACTCCCAAAACACTCAAACTGCTGACACGACAAGTTTCTCGAATGATGCAAAAACACACTGAAACTAATGAATCAATTATGGCAGACACAAAATTAAACCGAAGCATAAAAATTGACGTTTGATTATAGCAGCAATCACCATGTATACGCTTACACTTAAGTCGGCAGATGGTTTTATGCCTGCCGGGAGACATGATGTCTACAACAGAGTCCTACCACTGGATTCTGGGAATGGCATGCACATTGTGTGATCTAAGAATAATACTGTGAACTCGTATACCCCAGTTGGGTGACACCAACCATATTAGATGAGGCTTCTCAAGGATAATAGCTCCTATAATTACCATAGCAACATGCAGGCTTGCTGTACAGGAGCTCATTCTTGGGTTTATGGCAACATGTGGGACTGGGATTTGTCTGATTTTTTTTTGTCAGCTTCACATGAGCTGACACATTCTGGATGTTTTTTTAGGTTCTACAGGAGCCTTAAGTCAGTGTTAGAATTCACCACTCATCTCATTTACCAATGTTGTAGGAGTTTGGGTTAATCATTCCAGTTACATCACATCATGATGTTTGTTTGTTGTTTAAAGCTGCACTCAGCAATATTACAGCTGTATGACCGCAGACTGTAAATAATCGAGTCTGGGCCAGCCAATCAAGTGATTAATATCATGAGCATCGATCTACGCAACTTGGATCGATGACATGCATGAACCAAGTCAGCGAGCCTGACCACCTGATCCCGTTAGTCCCCTTTTACGACAAGCGTAGTCACCTTTTACGGCAAGCATGGGTTGCTGAAGACCTATTCTATCCCGGAATCTTCACGGGTCTTCAGCTGTATGACCGCGGACTGTAAATAATCGAGTCTGGACCACACAATACAGTGATTTCTGTTTTTTACTCGCTTCTAGCAATATCATGGCGGGGGACACCAGAAATGAGCTTCAGAACATTACACCTATGTTCGGAATCGAACCTGGGTCTTCAGTGTGACCAGCGGACGCTCTACCACTAGACCACAGAGGCGGTCTTCAATACAAGGAACACGGCTAACAGCAGACAGTTGGGAGATGCTTGAGGTTGGGAGACAGGCAGCAGAAGCAAGCTCCCACTGTGTATAAACAAACAGGTCATTCCAGCCATCATAGTCCCCTCGCCCTTATCAGTAGATTCAAAATCTCATGTCCGCCTGTCACTTACATTTTGATAAACTATTAGCAACAACTTGAAGCAAATTCCACCGTTCTCAGTCTTTAAGTAAATTGTCTTTGTCATCAGTCAACTTGTAAGTCATGCCTATCAAACAAATTCCATTCATTTTTTACAAATTCCCTTTTACATGTTTCAGAACACCATAGGAAAAAACATCTGTCAATATCTCATCCAGAACAACCCCACCACCATTTGGGAAACTAAGCTTATCTGATTTACATTAGCCATCCCCCTCAAGCATGTCAAGACTTCCTGGCTGGTGAGAAGCATTATGAACAAGTGTGTGGTCAGTGACAGGTCATAACAAACTGCCCCATCACTCATCACACTGATCAGTGGGCAATCACAAGACAATCCCATAGGGCTGGCTATCGATATAGATTACAACTAAATATCAATCAATTATCGAAATAACCTTTAAGCAAATATGCAAGTAAGTCCCGAAAGAAATCAATATATTTCACGGCACTGGTGAGCAGTGGCACATTTATGTATAGAACACTTTGTGGACATTTGAGATGTAACAAAAACAGCTGCTCTCCGTCTTCGACAATTGACATGATTGACAATAACAAGTCTGTTTTGGTATTTCTTACCTTAATTTCATCACAATAGTTTATGTAAGTTATTATTGATGACAATTTCATATTGATAATTGTTAATATTTCTTCCCATCAACGATAATTCCGATTATCCATCTTTTTAGCCAGCCCCCACAATCCCACACATACTACCTCAACCACGGCTGACCATGCAAGTTAGAGGGTTACCATCTGGCTGTCTATTCATTAACTGACAGTTCTCCTGTGTACTTGGTGGGATGTTTGTTTTGTTTTTTTGTTGATTTAGACATCCAAGATGCATAAAAGATATCTGTTTTCAGTGTTTATGCCAGTAAACATCCATCATTAGTTTCTACCATAATGGAAGGTTGCAATGGGTTTATTTGTCTTTAGGAAGTTCTAGGTTTCTACAACTGTGGCAGATCAGGCTTTCTACAATTGTGACATATCATGGTTTCAAACTGGGACAGATCAGGGTTTCTACAACTGTGGCAGATCAGGCTTTCTACAACTGTGGCAGATCAGGCTTTCTACAACTGTGGCAGATCAGGCTTTCTACAATTGCGACAGATCATGGTTTCAAACTGGGACAGATCAGGGTTTCTACAACTGTGACAGATCAGGGTTTCTACAACTGTGGCAGATCAGGGTTTCTACAACTGTGGCAGATCAAGGTTGCTACAAGTGGCAGATCAGGGTTTCTACAACTGTGGCAGATAAGGGTTGCTACAAGTGGCAGATCAAGGTTGCTACAACTGTGGCAGATAAGGGTTGCTACAACTGTGGCAGATAAGGGTTGCTACAACTGGAAGTACATGGAAGGTACCTGAACCACAAGAAAGGCCAACAACAGATTCCAGCCTCAAGCTTATAAACAAATCCTAGCAATCATTCCTGATTCCAGACTTAATGTCTTAAGAAGTGGTCAACATCAGCGGTCACCTATGGTCATTAGGGGATACCATAGGCTACTGACCACACACAGAGTGGCAGTTATGAATGTGTCCAGATACATGCAACCTGGCTTTAGGAGGGCTGGGTCTACTATAAAGAAGGAAGTGATCACTCAAATGGAACTACAGATCATGTCATCGAGTTGTCTTCAAAATAGGTTTAACTTAAAACACTATCCACTTTCAAACTAATTGTACAGAAATGTAGATATACAATGAACTCAATGAGTGCTGATGTAATGCATTTAATCACACATTTTGTATTGCCAATGTTTTACTTCAGCAAACAATGTTATTAAATAGTATGAACATTTTTACTGTGAAAACCTGTAAAACAAACAGTGAAAGCAATCCTGATAACAGTTTAAATACTGCACATACAACAAATCAACATCAAGTCTTATTGAAATATGTCCTATAACACAATGCAGAGATTTATCACAATAACACGTTTTTTGTTCAAAATTGGGATTTAAAAAAACCCAACCTTTTATTTTTTTTTCAGGGTCAACGATGTAACACAGCATTCAATACATTAATGTTATTGTCTTAATCCTCTCCCTCTGTAAAAGTTAAAGGTTCCAGTTAACATTAACATCCAGTTAAGGACTAACCTCAAGATCCTCAAACTATAACTTGGGATTTATCTAGGATTTCAAACACCTACACAAAATTTTCAAAACTGGGATTTTTGGTTAATTCTCATTTTCTCATTTTGATGCAATTGTGTAAAACAAATCACTAAAGCCTTTCGATTCTCTTTATAGACGATGTTGTCAGTGAAATACAAGTCACCTCAACAAAGTTGGTTGGTTTGTTGTTAAACGCCGCACTCAACAATATTCCAGGTATATGACGGCAGTCTGTAAATAATCGAGTCTGGACCAGACAATCCAGTGATTGACATCATGAGCATCGATCAACGCAATTGGGATCAATGACATGCGTCAACCAAGTCAGCGAGCCTGACCACCCAATCCCGTTAGTCGCCTTTTACGACAAGCATAGTCGCCTTTTACGGCAAGCATGGGTTGCTGAAGACCTATTCTACCCCGGATATTCACGGGTCAACTCTACAAAGCCATAACATTGGTTCTCATGATTGGTTAAAACTAGAACTACAAGAATTAGGAAATTTGTAATTCTATTTGGGGAATTACTACTGACATTGGCTGCAGACCTGGGGACTAACATCCACCTCTGAGCAGGTCCTGATAAACCCCTGACAGCCCTACAATCCCATCATAAACCTGTAGGGGGCACTGGTGGCCCAGTCGTCTAAGGCACCGCAATTGGCTGTGCAGAGTTGCGTCCCTTGGGCACGCCAGAAACCTATGATTGTGGGTTCGAATCCTGGTTCGGCCCGATTATGTTTCTAGGTTTGTCAGCACCATACCCATGCTTGTGGGTTTCACCGAAGTGGTAAACGTCTGAGACCTGCATTACTTCGGGCTTTCCTCCCTCATTAAGCTGACTCGCCACGATATAACTGGAATACTGTTAAAAGCGGCGTTAACCCAACTCACTCACTCACTCATAAACCTGTACATAACTCAGAAGGTACACACTGAGTCCGATTCCATCAACAACATTAAATCAACTGACAGGCTGTCTTGCCATGGTCATTGACATACACACTACTGCCGTCTTCAGTTCCCAAACATCCTCAGATCAGATTCCATGTCAAAGATACCATTTACAACTCCCAAACAAACAGGCTTCATCAGCGCCTAGGGTATGGCATTAATGGGTTAACACATGTACCAACTTTGCAGAGTGCATCTAGGATTTCCTCTATCAATATATTAAGGTTAAAACATAAATTGTTTTATTGACATTCTCACCCTTATTGTCTGTCATACAGACCCTGAAACAATATATCCAATACAGACCATGCAAGTCTATAATGTTTGGCAAGTCTAGATTTCTGAAAATGAAGAAAATCTCTGGGCTAGTTTTTATTATATTCTTTTACCATAAGTTAACAACTGTTTCTTTTCTGTAAAATATGTTCAGTACAGAGACAAGATGTTAGTCACCCTTATTGTTAAAAACAATCGTTACAACGTCCGTTACTAAATGATACATCTGGACAGTCATACACTTGAACAATGGCACTCCTGAACTAAATCACTCCAAAACAATCATACCCCTAACAATGGAATGTTTGACAACCATACACTTGAACAATGGCACTCCTGAACTAAATCACTCCAAAACAATCATACCCCTAACAATGGAATGTTTGACAACCATACACTTGAACAATGGCACTCCTGAACTAAATCACTCCAAAACAATCATACCCCTAACAATGGAATGTTTGACAACCATACACTTGAACAATGGCTCTCCTGAACCAAATCACTCCAAAACAATCATACCCCTAACAATGGATTATTTGACAATCATACACTTGAACAATGGCACTCCCGAACCAAAACACTCCAAAACAATCATACCCCTAACAATGGAATATTTGACAATCATACTCTTGAACAATGGCACTCCAGAACTAAAAGACTCCAAAACAATCATACCCCTAACAATGGAATGTTAGACAATCATACACTTGAACAATGGCACTCCAGAACCAAAACACTCCAAAACAATCATAACCCTAACAATGGAATATTTGACAATCATACTCTTGAACAATGGTATTGTGTAACAATCATGCCCCTGAACATTTGAACAGTTCTTTAACTGAACAATCATTCCTGAACAATGATTGATAATCATACTCTGATCAATGAATTATCATTCTTCTAAACACATTTTCCATAACAGTCATACTTCTGATCAAAGCAAAAGCTGAACAACCATTCTCCAGAACAATTAACAAGAACAGGCAAGAGTTGACAGAGCAGAGCAACAGATGAACATAAAAGTCTCTAACAATTATCACATAATGTCTTTAAAAGCGTTTAGAAGTAGGACTGTGATTATGTTTGTTTGTTTGTTGTTTAATGCTGCACTTAGCAATATTCCAGCTTTATGAGGGCGGTCTGTAAATAATCAAATCTGGAGCAGACAATCCAGTGATTGACACCATGAGCATTGATCTACGCAAATGGGATACGATGACATGCATGAACCAAGTCAGCTAGTCCAACCACCTGATCCCGTTAGTTCTTGAAGGCTGACTTCATCTGATGAATGAAGGGGCAAGAAGTAGTCTAGAAACATTGTATATGAATAATAAAGTTGTTATCCACAATATTCCTTGGCATAACAGCATTATTTATTGGCACTACCTATAGTCCTTGCCAAACTGCACAATTTGCCATTTCTAAGGGTTTTGCTATATGTTATCATTATAAATGAAAATGTTAGTTTCTACCACTGCATAATTATCACACAAGACTTGTTTTCCACCAAAAATACTCACTTAATCTCCAAAGATGACACACAATCATAACACTATTACTTACCAACACCACAAAGATCAAACCAATTCTCAGACCCTCCACCACTCCATTGATCCAATTCACAAGAATGCAAAGAACCTGACCGAAGCCCACAGAACCTAACCATGCATAGCCAAGTTCACAAGGTAGAGTCCATGTCCCCTCGCCTCCAGCCAGCATGTTTGCCGTAGATGCATATCTGCGTGAATGGCCTGAACTTGTTAAACACAGATTGGCCCTCGGAGAAAACAACAACCATGTGTGGAAAACAAATGAAATGCATTTAAAAGCCTTGTGGATGTCACACATGAACTGGGCATGGCTCAGGATGATATCAACAAATTCTTGCCTCAGCCGATGAGGTGTGAGCAAAGACTGCTTCACGTTTTGCTATGTGCTGAGCTGTGGAAGTTATTGAGGATTTCACATTTTTGTTACGGTGGCTTATGTTTTTTCAATTTGGTACGAGCGTATGTGTTCTCCTCAAACTGTCACACGGTGACCCAATTCGTAACTTGTCTGTGTTGCATAATTCAGAAGGGTCAAAGGACAGCTGAAACGATCTGGTATTTGTTGATCTACAATTTAGCCATGGTCGGAAATACTTGTTCTTCATTTTTACTGCCATCTTATGTGATACTCAAAACATTAAACTAAGTTATAGCTAAAATGGTGACGTGACGTCATCTGGTTTGTTCTATGACGTTTCCATATTTGTAAAAGTGGGTCAGTGACATTTGTGTTGTTTGCAGTAAATGTTTCAAAACCGATATTGTTGTTTCTTTATATTGGATCACAAAATTCCATCATTTTAGCTATAATAACGGTAACGCTATTTTTCAGGGCATTATCATTTGCAGAAGCCCTGGGTCTTTTCATGGGCCCTCCTTCGTCGTGCAGTTAATGGAAGACCTCAGGCTTCTGCAAATGATACTGCCCTGAAACATAGCGTTACCCTTATATTAATCCCCCTGAAATATAAGTAAGTGAATGTTGTTTTATGCATGGTTCAGCAATATTCCAGTCGTAGCACAGCCACTTGTGTCTTTACCAGACTAAACACCATCTGTTGTTTGATGCCACTCTCAGTAATTTTCTAGCTGTATGAAGGTGGCCAATAAATACCAGAAACTCTAGTGATTGATATTATGAGCAGCGATCCACATCATCGGGACATCTTGACCGCCTCATCCACTAAGTCACATCTTACGACCAGCATTGGTTGCTGGAGACTAGCATAGGTTGCATTGGTCAAATGTATAAATATTTCAAATGTTTCAGGAACAGTATTATTTATTCTTGTGGCCTGAAACCTATGTCCTTAAAAGGAACATTCTGTAGTTCACTACCGTAGTCGACATAATAAACACCAAGGGCGCTCTCAAAATTAGAAATAGGGGGCTCTTATTAGAATATTATTTTGATGAAAAACAACAGAGTTGAAAGATCGTAAATTTCGTGGTTTATGTTGACAGCCTGAAATGTTTATACATGACAGATATATTTCTTCCAGAATTTAATGTCCCATAATTAAGGGTGCATATAACACACGTATTACATTGATCAATGTGATACATTGATCAGTCGAAAGGGGTGCTAATTGGGATTGTTCTCTAGCCAATTGTTTAGCAAATATCACTGTGGGCGCTTGTTAGAACGGGGCGCTAATTACGTCGAATACTGTATTTGAAATAATTGAAAACCCCAACAAGACAGTCAGGCAGGTGACCCATAACTGTTGCCTGCCCATCTTCAAAGTTACCTGCCCGCATTCAGACATTATGAATACTGAAAAATCATGAAAAATATGAGACAAATCACATCTTGATTCGGCTGAAATAATGCAAACAATTACTTGAAAATCTGGAAGAAGTTATAATAAAACTGAATACGAAAGTAGTCTTAAAATAATCTGCCAGACATGTGGGTAGGTGGAAGAAAATTTCAGACAGCCCGACAGAAAAGTTACCAGCCACGGGCAGGCGGGCAAGCTGTTATTTCAGACACTGCTGTAGTTCACTTAGAGTAACATCTAGTCTCTGAAATGAACATACCGTACAGAAAAAAACAGCTGTTCAATTATCTTAATAAAAATATAATAAAAAGGAGCCCAGAGAATATCTTCATTTTCAGATACTGCAGTAATCTAGACTTGCCACACGTTATAGACTTGCATGGGCTGTTTTCGATATATTTGTATTAGGTCTGTAAGACAGACTACAGCTCACTATAAACTGGAATATCACTGAGTGCAAACAAACAAGCAGATCTTTCTAAGATCATAAGACATTTTACAAGACATGGCTTCGGACGAGTGGATAAGTTGCAGGCAGCATCTGTGGGACAGATATGATATTCCTACCATGCTCTCTTAACAAACTGATGTTCTTTCCTCACAATAACAGAACCCACGGAACATGACCCCTCATTAGTGAATACGCTTCTTCCATCTGAAATACACATCCATGTGGACCCAACAGCTGATATGAGTGACATGCTATCACAGACTATTTCAAGCCATAACTATCTGAAACCTACATGCTGCTGGGGAGATACTCTAATCACCCAAGAACAGCAGCTACTGTGAGTGACTGGGAGAAGGTCCTAGGTGTGATTCCTCTTATTGGATGCCCAACAGGCAACACAGATTTATCATATTGCTGCAGGAAGCATGATGGCACAATATCACCTTGCTCGTTTTTAGATTAAACCCCCTTATCTCATGACCATGGAACATAAATATGTTTAAAAAATATATATTTATTGACATACAGCAAAACCATTAGAACTCTAGAGTGTGTACTGCTGTTTAAGACTTAATGCTTTTTGTTATAATTTACCTTTTTTATGTCAGTGCCAAAACTCTACCAGCCAAAATATGTCTTGTGAAATTTATTTATGTGTATGATTACATGAGCATATGGGCTTCTATTAACTAATATCTTTGTAGTCCGAAATATATTATATAATATTATACCTTTTATTTTTAGTTTAAAAACAATTGGCCTAAAATTCAATGAAAGTGTTGGAAAAATAATACAATAATTTGAAACTTCCAGATTAATCCTGGTACTTATGAACGATAACACCATTATTGAAGTATGATTGTGAAATGAAACTGAAACATAACTGTTTTCTGTTACAATAAAGGTTTTTATACATAGCATACACCATTGGGTGAGTCAGCCCCCAAAATACTGTCAACAAGTCATTATATTTTTCTTCGAATTTCAGTTTTTAGGGGGTCGGTTGGTCTCGTAAACCAACAAATATGTATAAGGCCTAACATTAACTTATCCAAAGGGTTTTGAACACTTTATATCAAGGAAATTCACAGGAATGCCAACTAGTCATGATGATAATCCACAGGGGTGGACACAACTAGTCCAAGTGAGTCCAAACCTCACTTGACCGCCTCCGTGGCCTAGTGGTAGAGCGTCCGCCCGGAGAGCGGAAGGTCCGGGGTTCGATCCCCGACCGCGTCATACCAAAAGACGTTAAAAGATGGTACTTGTTGCTACCCTGCCTGGCGCCTGGCATGAAGGGGCTAAAACAAGGACTGGTCGGCTCGGAGTCAGTATACTGTGTCTGAGTGGGGTATTCATGTTAAACTGTGGCATGGTATCTCAGTGTGCTAGCACTATAAATCGGCATCAGTCCGGACTAGTACAAGCAGCCACACAAACACACACACGTACATGCACGTCGCTATATAAGTGCAATAATCTTGGACGCGACGTTAAACCCCATTTCACCTCACCTCACCAAACCTCACTGCAGACGAGTCGTCTAAGCACCATGACAAGGCCCTCACAGTTTTAACTAGACTCAGACCAGCAGGCTGTTTGCCATGCTTAGTATCCTAGCCCTTTGCCATGGTTGTGGAATTTACATTTTTTAGGTATTTATGTTTTACTTAAAGCCTAGGCAAGCCTAGATCAAACTAAACCAAGTCTAGTTTGCTTGATTCCGCAGAAGGAAAGGTTCTTTTGAAGAAAAAAATAATAGAATTATTTCAAAGAAATGTTTTCATTGACTAAGTGCTCGTCTATTATTATCCCAACATGCTGAAATAATCTAAGCCTAACCAGGTGACCGTTATGACAACACATACGCCCCACCTTAGCAACACAAATCATAGCAAGCCACCTCAAACAGTCGAATAAGATTGTAATAACCTCACAGGTTCATTTAAGAACTGACGTCAACAATTTTAACGTTTTAGCAGAATTACCTTTCATGCCCCCATAAACAAAAAAATTATACTGAAGTAAATTTTCATAAATCGACAATAATGATTTCACATACTGCTTATTTAAAATTTACACACAAAACTGTTGACGATACAAAATTAGTGACATTATTCAGCGAAATAATGCAAAACAAGCCCAACCCACTCTTATCAGCCAATCAGGAAACAGTCGTCCGGTAGTGAGCATGGTCTAAAGTATTTTTGGTTGATGGAAACACAAATGCAAATATTCTAAATTGGTGAGCCAATAAAATGTCTTGAAATCACATAGAATTTGTATAGAAACAATTACCTGTCAAATTCTGTACTTGATCCTACTCAAAGTTGCACTAATATCATATTCAGGTTGACTTACCTGGGCATTCTAAAATCCTCCATTAAATCCTGTATTGGTCCACAGCCAAGTAGCAACATGGTTAGAATGATCAATTAACATCAACTTTCATGCTACCAATCCTTCCAATTACAGCAAAACTACCCAAAGTCATGACAGCCGAACCAAGGTTTCATTTCTGTACCCCAATTTCTCTAGCGTATCAATTACTTTCAAAGATTATAGAACACTGTGAAAGTATTAACCACCACCACTCACATACTGATTGTGTATGAAATAGCTTGAACAACTGTCACAGCCTTGCCTGGTACAGCTATAAAAGATATCATCTATTACCTCTGATCACCTTTAATTAATTGAAGGTAATCAAGAATGTCCACATCCTGAGTTGGCCATCCCTCCAGGCCAATACACCAATTAACAGTATCAGACGTCTGACAAGGAATTTCACCAACAACATAATCTGACACTTACATTTGACAGAGAGATAAGCCAGACGTATCGGTATGTGAATGCCACAGGGTTGGGAGCCAGTAATCTTCGTTAGTATCAGACCCTATCACTTCAATTAGATTAAATTAACTTAATTTCCAATTTTTTGGCTTGGGCTGAAAAGATACCGGAAATCATGGAACATGTTAACTGGTGCTTGATGTAAGACAAACATGAAACAAAACAAACATGTCCGTCTGTGATTTAAACCTCTAGTCCTAAGCCCGAGTCTATTAAAAAGGATTTCTGTCTAGTAAGCTTTGCTTTTAAAATATATAAACATCAACACCAGAGAATAACCTCGAATATCAAGGAAACAGATTCCATTGGACGTAAAAAGCCTAATTGGGGTGAAAATTATATGAATGGATCCCTGAAAATCAGTGATGACACAGGTGTTCTAAAAAATTGTAAACCTGTCTAGTCATGTCCAAACATGACCAATAATCTTTTGAAAATTATGTCAAGTATCAGGGTCGGCCTAGTAGATTCAAACATTTTAGTGTCTGAATAGAACAGTAGTCGATATTACGAGCCCAAAAATAATTCCATAATACATTTTCTCCTCTCAATTATTGAAAATAAAAGGAAAACGATAAAATATCTTTAAAAAATTCACTCGCCAAGGGGCACCAATAAGATTGGGCAGATAACTGAGGCTTGAGGATTCAATATTCTCAATCCACTGAGAAATTGAAAATTCCTCTTCAACTCTGGTCAATAAAAGCCAAGCTTTCACAGCATATTCCTGTGTGTGACATGAGATATCATTGTATCAGCTACAAAACATTCAGTCCACACCCACTTGGTGTTTTCTGAACAAACAGGTACTGAACATGATAATCTTGGCTCCTGACTCCTGGCTGGTGTCAGGCCAGAGATGCAACAGTGACGGTGGCGCCTACGCTGTCAGGGAAACTTCAGACAAAACACTGGGACAGTCTTTGGCATGAATGTGATCACCAACACAAAAATAGTCTGAGATATGCTACTCAACTCTTGACAGGGATAGGGTGAGGTGAGGTGAGGTGAGGTGAGGTGAGGTGAGGTGAGGTGAGGTGAGGTGAAATTGGGTTTAACATCACGTCCAAGATTATTGCATTTATACAGCTACGAGCATGCATGTGTGTGTGTGTGGCTGCTTGTACAATCCGGACTAATGCTGATTTTATAGTGCTAGCCTACTGAGATACCATGCTGCAGTTGACATGAATACCCCACTCAGACACAGTATACTGACACCGAGCAGACCAGTCCTTGTTTTAGTCCCTGAATGCTGAGAGCCAGGCAGGGTAACAACAAGTACCATCTTTTAACGGCTTTTGGTATGACACGCCTGACACCTTCCGCTCTCTGTGAGGACGTTCTACCACTAGACAATGTACTCAGCAATATTCCAGCTTTATGACGGTGGTCTCTAAATAATCGAGCCTGGACCAGACAATCCAGTGATTGACATCATGAGCATCGATCCACGCAATTTGGATACAATGACATGCATCAACCAAGTCAGCGAGCCTGACCATCCAATGCCCTTAGTCGCCTCTTACGACAAGCATAGTCTCCTTTTACGGCAAGCATGGGTTGCTGAAGACCTATTCTACCCCGGATCTTCACGGGTCTGTGCAGTGAGATGCGTAGTCCTGCAACTGAAGGCTAGGGTCACTGGGCTCCGGGTTTTTGGAAAGGGACAGGCTTTTATGTTTTTGTAAGAACCCTTTCGACAAATGTCATGTCATTTAAAGACTGTGTAGGAATTTGAAACAGAAATTGAAACAAAAATTAATTTTTCATTCAATATTTACTCAGGAAACAATCATAAAATACATCCCCCACTATGGGTGCTTTCACATCCACGTGCAGAAAAAAGTTTGTTAGATCATCTGAATAGGGTCCATCTGAGCTTATAAAATGACTGATAAAAGCTGGGGTGTATGTAACCAAGAATTATTCATTATTAATCAAGCTAAGCATGAGCGAGTTGGGTTTCACTCTGCTTTTAACAGTATTCCAGTGATATCACAGCATGTCAGTTTTTTGGGAGGAAAGTGATGCAGGTCTCAGATGTTTACCACTTTGGTGAAACCCATGAGCATGGGTATGATGCTGACAAACCTAGAAACATAGTAAGGGCGAACTGGGATTCGAACTCACAATCATAGGCTTCTGGCTGCCCAAGGGATGCAACTCTGCACAGCAAATTGCAGCCCCGTAGACAACTGGGCTACCCGTTCCCCACTGACTCAACAAATACAAAGAAATCCTAACTCCTAACATGTTCCAAACCATCACCATCCTCTCATTTCTTCACAAAAGGAGACAGAAGATAAACATGTCTTTAAGATCCAATCTCAGAGACTCGAGAAAACCTAATCACAAAAACAAAATACCCAATTTTACACCTGACAGGAACTAGACACATCTACAAACTCAACACTGAAATGTACAAGATAATTGACAACAAAGCACTGACAAACCTTCCCACAGAGGCGAAATCCAAACCAGCATGTAAGTTGCAACGCTTCTACATGTCTGTCAGCATCAACGAGAGAACGCTCATTTCGGGGCAGTCTATTTGGAGAAGAGGGGTGTGCAGTATGTGTAACCCAACCACCAGATGCATAAATACAGAGGTCGGTAAACAGTTCTAAATTTAACTTATTTGCAGTATTTGAATGAAATTGCTGGAATTTTGGAAGGGCTCATCTTGAAGTGAATGGAAGTCATATGATACGCTTGTTCATTCAGGTAACGCAAACATACAAATTTGTTGTTACAATGAAGGCTATGATTCTTAACTCTAGATTTCTACTGGAGCTGTCTCTGCCCCTGACATACCCATGTATAAAATGCTTCATTATGTCAAATACATGACTCTTCACACATTATTTCCTGGTTAAATTAATTTCTTTAAGTGGCATTTCAGAAACTGGAGAAATATGAAGCCAGAATTAACCCACTGATATCAACTTCTTGATACAATGTTGCTGTATTGAGGCTGGTACTGTTATCAAGAAATATTTGTTTGTTTGTTTGTTTGTTGTTTAATGCCACACTCAGCAATATTCTAGCTACGAGGACAGTGTGTAAATAATCGAGTCTGGATCAGACAATCCAGTGATTGACATCAGATTGCCTGGTGTCACAAGTGAAACAAGAATAACTTTATTGAAGAACATTTCATAAATTAATTCAATATTCCGAATATTCAACATCCCACTAACTCTAGACTAACATTCAGTCTCTGAAATCTTATATTACACAATATCCTTCTTGACTCTAAAAATAATAAAAATTCCCTAAGCTGATTTCAGATAGAGCTAGCTTGAGCTGGCTAGACTTACTTTTGTATGCATTTCTAGATTATTATTTTTTCATAAAATAAATATATTCCACGGTCATGGTGCAGGACTACACTAACTCATGCACTCTTAGCTCAATGGCAGATCAGTCCATTCCTAACAACAGGGGGTACATGACAGAATGTCTCTTTCACCCTCAATCACCTCCCCGCAGAGCTTAATGACCTGTGCCAACAGACATGACCTCTGCTCTTGGGGTCACAGCTAATGATGAGGAAACTTGTTAGCTAAACTAATATCTTGATGACGGAGGTAAACAGATCTGGAATTAAAATATTTTCATCATCTCCAAGTCAACCCTGACAGCGATCCCTACACAACCCAACAGCTGTCACTAAGTGTCACGTTACGCCTGCATTAAACTTTCATTCAGCGGTGCTGTAATATTTATTACATTGGGATTTGTTGTACAGAAAGTAGCAGTTACATTTACAATAAAAGGCATGTAGTTTGACTTCCAATTAACCTATTTATTATGAAATAATTCAATATTTACTGAATATTCTTTTATTATTTAAGTCAATTTCAGATGTGCTTGATTCAAGAATACAAATTGTTTAGTTCCAGTGATAATGTTATAATATGGATCAAGTTAGGACAAGTGTGTTTTCATTATATGAACTATTTTCATCTAAATTTAATGGTGAAAAAAATGTATTTCACATTTGTTATTTTTTTAATTTTAATTGTTTAATTTCTCGTTCATACAAATTTCTCTCCTCTTGTTCTTCCCTTTTTTCAAAAACCTTGTGTCATCACTATGTGATAGTGATTCATAAACACATGCTCATGATGTAGTCGGAATCATGATATGTTTATTTGCTGTTTACTCAGCAATATTCCAGCTATATGACGGCAGTCTGTAAATAATCAAGTCTGGATCAGACAATCCAGTGACTGACATCACAAGCATCGATCCACGCAATTGGAATCATAATAGACTGCTCTTAGCAGAAACATCTTATGATAAAGGAAAGGGTTTTGTCACTTATATTAACATATTCAAATACAATTTTAATTTTAAAATACACATTTTTCTTTAAAACAAGAATCCTCTAAATAGCCAAATCGACACCACCTCTGGAAATATAATCCTCATCCCTCAATAAACAAAACATGGCAATAACCGCGATCCCAACAAACAATCTCTTGTCCCATCTTGGAAAAGGAACAATCTGATTTAGGGGGGCCACAAGCAACCAGACATAATAAAACAAGCACTTCCTGCCAGAAGAACTACAGGGAACACACCTGGCTCACTCCTGGCTTGTCCAGATGGCTCCGAACTAGGGGGGCGGTCGGGTAGCCTAGTGGTTAAAGCGTTCGCTCGTCACGCCGAAGACCCGGGTTCGATTCCCGACATGGGTACAATGTGTGAAGCCCATTTCTGGTGTCCCCCGCCGTGATATTGCTGGAATATTGCTAAAAGTGGCGTAAAACCATACTCACTCACTCACTCACTCCGAACTAGGGAGGAAGATCTGTCTTGGTGATCAGCACTGACAGCTACTGCTCGAAGGAGGTGTGTGTGACAGTGAACGGGAAATAAAGTTGTCAAATACGCTACAGACTAAATAAACAGGAAGTTACATACAGGATCTAACACCAAGAAACTCTACTGCTTGATCAATCGCAACAACAGGAAATATCTTAGTATCCCTATCACTTGTTGAGTAGTTTAGAATTGTAAAAGATAACAGGTATATATGTTTAGATATCAGTGGAAACAGTTACTGCTGGTGGAGGGGTGTATGAGAATGGAATAGGGTTATTAAGATGTCTTTTGTTTGTTTGTTGTTTTACGCCGCACTCAGCAATATTCCAGGTATAGGGCGGCGGTCTCTAAATAATCGAGTTTGGAGCAGACAATCCAGTGATTGACATCATGAGCATCAATCCACGTAATTGGGACCGATGACATGCATCAACCAAGTCAGCGAGCCTGACCACCCGATCCCGTTAGTCGTCTCTTACGACAAGCATAGTCACCTTTTACGACAAGCATGGGCTGCTGAAGACCTATTCTACCCCGGATCTTCACGGGTCTATGAAGATGTCTACTTCACTTTAGATGTATTTTGAAGGTCATAGCAGCTCTGGAGGTTCTAACTTGGTGAAACAAGCATCCCGTTGTATATAACGATATGTGTGTGTGTGTGTGCATCCATTTGCACGTGTGTGTAGTGTGTCTGTCTGTCCCTGAATGAATGTATTGCAAGATGCAGCAACACCCGTTCTAACACTGGATTGGTCCAGATCCGGGGTAGAATAGGTCTTCAGCAACCCATGCTTGTCGTAAAAGGTGACTATGCTTGTCATAAAAGGTGACTATGCTTGTCGTAAAAGGTGACTATGCTTGTCGTCAGTCCCATTCAGACCCTGCCTGGATACTCCCTATCCCTATCAAAATTTGAGTAGTATATATCAGACTATTTTTGTGTTGGTGATCTGATTCATCCCAAAGACACAGTTTTGTCCAAGGGATCTCTTACAGCGTAGGCCCCAACATCAGTGATTGCATCTCTTGAATAGACCCCTGAATATCCGGGTTAGAATACATCTTCAGCAACCCTTGCTTGCCGTAAATGGAGACTATGCTTGTCGTAAGAGGCGACTAATGGGGTCAGGTTCGCTGACTTGGTTGATGCATGTCATCGTATCCCAATTGCGTAGATTGATGCTCATGATGTCAATCACTGGATCTTGAGAGAATTGCTGACAGCCAAACAGGTAGTCAGTTGTCTATTTCGCTATAGACATGTGCACATTACAAGATGGCACACCACACAACAAGGAGGACATATTGTCTAGAAGTGATGTGGAGCTATATGTCTAGAATGAAAGAACTGAGTAAGGCACACATATTTTATTTTTCATTTCACCCCTACTGAAAAGCATCTGGGTAAATGTTTTTGAACAATATTTATTTTTATTATGTCTCCCACTTGTAATATAGACCCACCATAAAAGATGTCCATGTCTACATCACCATCAGGGATTTAAGAAGGAAGAATGATTTTTTTTAAAATAAAAAATAAATGATTGACATAGCTATTTACTTTTATTTATTTTTGACCAACCTTTTGTGGAAAAGCTGCAATAAATCTGTAAAACATAAAATTTAAAAAGTGTGGCATAAATAGTACTTGCAGTTACCTTTTTAGAAACCATTTAATGACCAAAAAAACGCTAGAAAGTTGTCTATTTCACGATACATGTGAATATATCGCAGGAGGTAAGACTAAGAAGCTGTGTTGTTAATGATAATAAATCTACCATGTATGAAGTGAACCACTTAGTTCTGGGTAATTAGTACTGTTTCTCCTTGAGTGGCAGTTATTGGCATGTTGTCTATTTCGCTATAGACATGAGTGCACATTGCAGGAAGTTGCATGCTTCAAGTTCAACACTGAGAACTTCGACCCTCCGTGAAGGGGCTATTTGTTTTGGGTGAAAGAACTGAAACACTTTGTCTGGGGTAATTTACTAAGTACTGACAGTTCCTTCTGAAAAAAACCTTTGACGACAGATGGAAAATTGACTTTTTTGCTATGGACATGATGAATTTGAAATGCATGATACAGCACTGAGAAAATAGAATTGCAGTCAGTGACTAACCACTAATCCAAAGCCAAAGTCTAGTAAAATTTTGTTTGTTTGTTTTGTTTGTTTGTTGTTTAACGCCACACTCAGCAATATTCTAGCTATATGACGGTGGTCTGTAAATAATCGAGTATAGACCAGACAATCCAGTGATTGATAACATGAGCACCGATCTACACAATTGGGATACGATGACAGCTCAGCTAATAATAGTTCATATGATAACGCTAAAATCTACAGTTTTTGGCAGAGACCGGAATCACAATCATATGAATTATGGGAAGGATCTGTGTTCAGACTGAATAAACGGAAATGCCTGGTGCAGAAACTGGTGTCAAGTTGTCTATTTCGCTATTGACATGAATGCATATTTCAGAAAACAAGGCTCATGTTATACTGAGACGGAAAGTACTTGTTAAGACTAAGGGTCTATTAAGTATATTATGGATAACTATTATTAACAATTTTTTCTTTAGAAATGTTTGACAGCCAGACAGGTGGAAAGCAGTGTATTTCAAAAAGTAAACAAATATCACTGACAACCATGAAAAAAATACAACACAAAATTAGCGAACATCCAAACATCGCTCAGCTGACATTCAAACATATTTCTTCAACATATTTGAAGCATTCTAAATGATAAATTAAAACATCCCATCTCGTTCACTTCAAAAACTTGCGTGATAGCAATAACGTACCGAAAGAGGTTTAATCTGATACAAACGTTTCCTGTGCCTGTCAACTGTCAGATAAAGCCGCTATGGTTATGTGTGTAAATCTACATCCCACCCTATCAAGCTTTGAAATCTACATCCTATCACACTGTTTCCTGCTGTATAGATAATACGTTTCAATTATTCCTACATCCTGCAAATGCACTTTGCTTGATGCGATGGACCCACAGTGCCTCTCATCACGACAGAGATCAATTATTGTCATCATATACAAATCTACTGGACACTTATCTTATCAATTGACATGAAACCTAGTAACGGCTATATCAAACAAAACTGTTGAACTTTAAAAGCTCTGAGATTTATTAAATGTCATAAAAATAACACAACCGTTGAACTCACACGATTTCAGAATTTACATCTTTGGTCATAAGAAATTGAGATTAAGCAAAACGTCCAGTTACAATTATAAATTTAACTCTTATACTTAAACTACTGCTAATAATTTTTATGTGAATAGTTAAATTAAGCGGATAAAGTTGAAATGTCACATCACAGTTCCAATACAGCGTTAGAAATTGGCACTAGTCCTCTGGTCCTTGCCAAACTGCCCAATAGTTAAGGACAAATAGAAATTTGCCATTTTTAAGGGTTTTACTACACGTTATCATCATAAGGACAAGTAGAATAAAAGTGTTCTACCGCTGCAATGGTGCATCCAAATTCTTTAACGATAGAGTTGAAGGCCTTAGAATATTATTGAGTAAAGTTTTGACGACAGATGAGAATTTCGCTCCTTTCAAGTTCTGTACCTTTTCCAAGCACACATCCCAGAAATAAAAACCCTTTGGAAGGTACAATGAAGAGAAAGAGAAGTCCTAATCATTGTTTCTAATATTTACAAACACAAAACTTAGCTCCTAATATAAGGAGATGAAAGCTTATCCATTTCGCAAAACACTCATCTTTGGTCACAGATGAACTTCGGTACTGTTTTCTCCAGAAATTGAAAAATCATTCGTAGATGTTATCATAACAGTGTACATAATGCTGTTTTAACCCTATAACTCCTCATGTAATATAATCATCCATCCATCCATCCATCCCTCCCTCCATCCCATCCCATCCCATCCCATCCCATCCCATCCATCCATCCATCCATCCATCCATCCATCCATCCATACATAATAATTTCATCACTACATAAAATAAAACGTTTCCAACCTTGCAGAGCTATTAATATTAAACCTTCATACTGATGTGTGTTTGTCTTGTAGATACAAATACGAAATGTAGGGTTCAAAGGTCACACCAATGTTCATTGACAGTCCACTTCCTGTTCAGACAAGTGCTTGACAAGATCATCTTGAAGCACTTTTAACACATTCCCATGTTAGGCCTTTCAAATTTTATTAATTCGTTTCCAAACATGTTGACCTAAAATTCAAATTAGGTGGATCAAAACAAATAAATATACTTTTACACTTCCAGATTAGTGCTGCTAATGAATGAAAACAACCTCATAGGTAACACACACCATCATGGAGTGAGTGAGTGAGTTTGATTTTCTGCCGCTTTTTTAGCAATATTCCAGCAATATCACGGCGGGAGACACCAGAAATGGGCTTCACACATTGTACCCATGTCGGGAATCGAACCCGGGTTTTCGGCATGACGAGCGAACGTTTTAACCACCAGGCTACCCGACCGTCCCACGCCATCATGGTACTGTGATTGCAAAACAATACTGAAAGATAACGGTTGTTTCTTCTTTGTTGGAATAAAGATTTTTATACTTATTATTCACCATTCCTTACAAACACCAGTGATAAGATGTAATTCTTCTTTTTTTTTATTTCACCTAATTGTAAAACAGTTGGACACACAAAAGATTAAATTCTTTGAGAGGCATTTAGAAGTTGAAGTACTAAGTAAGGATAAGATCTACTGATGAAGAACGACTTTATTACAATTGTAATAAGGAAGTTGTTCATCCATATATTTTATCCTTATTGCACAAAAGACTGTCAAAAGTCTTCTTTTTTTTCCTTCTTATTCCAAATATCTTTTTGTCAGTTGGTCTCACAAACCAACTAAAAGATATACGCCCTGAATATCAGTGAGTGAGTATGGTTTTACGGAGCTTTTAGCAATATTCCAGCAATATCACAGCAGGGGACACTAGAAATGGGCTTCACACATTGTACCATTGTGGCAATCGAACCCAGATCTTCGGCATGACGAGCAAACACTCTATACATTAGGCTACCCCACCGCCCCCCTAGAATATCAAAGTCCATGAGGTACTTCAAAAAGTGAGGTCAGAATTGTACACATCATCTGCATCAGGTTAAAGCGAGAGGAAAGACCAAACTCCCACAGGTTGCAAATCTTTACCCTTTCTGTGAGTTTGGTTTAACACTGCTTTGAGCGGTACTACAGTTAGCCTATGGTATATGAGCTTGAGGTGGGAGAAAAGTCCAGTGAAATCCAGATAACACAGACATGGTTATGACAAATCAGGGATCACAATCAGTGCAAATACATAGGATCATAGGATACTGACACTTCTAAAGGAAGGCAACTCTGCATAGTCAATTACTGAAACCTCTAAATCCCAGAGGTCATTGTAAAGCCAGGGTAACTGACTGACCACACAAAAAAAGTCTAACAACATTCCATGAATTTATACTTTACCTTCACATAGCATAGGTTGACTATGACTAAATCTCCAGGGTCAGTTAATTATATGATTAACTTGTAACAATTTATGTAATTCATACGATTACAACACAATATCAAACTCACATTGCTTTCCTAAATCTATAGGGAGCAATAACCACAGGGGAAGTCAGTGCGGATATTATAATTGTGAATAAAACGTGAAATAAAATTAATTAGTGATGATACTGTGCAAAGTTATAAACAAAACGCATGAATAAAACAAAGATTCAAAATCATAAACTGAAAAATGGTTTCATGACAAAAAAAAGACAAAATTCACTGAAAAAAAATAAATTAAATGTCCAACCCAAAATTTTAGGATAAGCCATCCAACAGTGTGCACGGGTTAAACCTCAACCTATGGGTTAGCATCAACTGGATTCATAAACAAAGTAAATTGTTCCAAATCAAAATTGAACAAGTAACATCACCAACACAACAGAATACCTACTAGAGAACTTTGTGAAGTATGTCCATTCTGCCAAATGCAATGGAAGACATCAAAATCAGAGAAAAATACTTGAACTAAATTTAAACACAACACTGGAATCTGAAATTCTAAATCAAATAACAAATTTTATGTCTCTCTTACTATCAAACACCCCTCTCTCCATACTGCCCTCTCTCCATACTTGATCCGACCCATGAACATCCGGGTTAGGATAGGTCTTCAGCAACCCATCCGCATTGTAAAAGGCGACTATGCTTGTCGAAAGAGGCAACTAACGGGATTGGGCTCACTGACTTGATTGATGCATGTCATCGTATCCCAATTTCGAGAAAAGATGCTCATGATCTCAATCACTGGATTGTCTGGTGCAGCTTCGATTTTGTAAAAATCGCCATAATATAGCTGGAATATTGCCTAGTGTGGCGTTAAACAACAAACAAATAAACCAAACTTGATCCATACAAATCACTATATATAATTCCTGACTTGACTTGGCAGACAACACTGGAAATGCGAGCCAGCTGCATACTTTTTGTTCCTTGATCTTATATGAGGGGTCTTCATAGTCAAAAAGACATAAAATTTCATTATTTAATCAGAGTTTCAAATTTCTGTGACTACATAAGGAAATTAGTTCAAAGTAAAAATGTTTAGCTCTGAATCTTTCAAAGCATTTTAAGAAAACAGGAAATAATGAAATCATGAAATACAACAAATATAATGTAAGTGGGATCTCTTCTTCAGAAATCAGGGGTTGACAGACCTGCTGGTCCTCCGGTCCATGGACAGTAGAAATAGCAGTGGACCAGACATATTTTCTCACTGGCCCATGGCTAGTTGATGTCCTATACTATCATATCCCTCAAAAGAGGTCAAATAACAACTGATTCTTTCATATTAGTTTTGTTAACTACCATGACAGATTAATTATAGTTATATGAAAGAATCACGTGTTCTTTAACTCATCTGGAGTAGTATGATTATATACCAACACTAGCCAGATGGCCAGTTCATTCAATAGGGATTTAATAGGGATGAAATGATACAGTTAGGTCCCGATACGATGCGTATCATGATACATAGGTCCTGATACGATATGTTTCACGATACACATTTTTACATCAAATCACGTCGAAACTTCTTGACAATAAATATTTCAGAGCAAGTTCTGAAGGAAAAGCTAGCTGTACACAGATATTCGTAGCGGCTATTTGTAGTTGTGAACTTTGAATATACTTTGCGAAAAAATTGCTGGTGGGGATGGTGTCGTTAAATAAGTAATAAGTAATATATTTTAGCAAGTGTATCGCTTGTGCCGACACAGAAATAACGTATCGTGTATCTTATCGTCGCTTGAAAAATTATGATGCACTGGTATATCGTCTCACCCGTATCTTTTAATCTTAACCTGAGAAATCATTCTACATTTTTTGCATTGAGTTTATGCCATGTGATTTATTTAGATATTGTTTAAATGTTGCAGTTGTGCAGAGGAGTGAGTGAGTGAGTGAGTGAGTATGGTTTTATGTCGCTTTTAGCAATATTCCAGCAATATCATGGTGGGGGACACCAGAAATGGGCTTCACACATTGTACCCATGTCGGGAATCGAACCCGGGTCTTCGGTGTGACAAGCAAACACTTTAACCACTAGGCTACCCGACCGCCCGCTGTGCAGAGGACAATATGACACATTGGTCCTCCTCTTGTTATTGTAACAATAAAGTAGACTAAAGATCAACTCACATTTCTACAGTGTTAAAGCAATAGGTTATTGCCTGTGCCTTCAATACAGCACAAAGTTCAAATAGAAGTGTGTGACTAAGCTGAAGGCTAGTACTCAATAGTATCCTAGCAATGTGATAGCATGTCATGTTAAGAGTGGAAAACAAAACACAATCTTGGTTGGTTGGTTTGTTGTTTAACGCCGCACTCAGCAATATTCCAGCTATATGACGGCAGTCTGAAAATGATCGAGTCTGGACCAGACAATCCAGTGATTAGTATTATGAGCATCGATCCACGTAATTGGAATCGATGATATGCATCAACCAAGTCAGCGAGCCTGACCACCCGATCCCGTTAGTGGCCTTTTACGACAAGCAAAGTCGCCTTTTACAGCAAGCATGGGTTGCTGAAGACCTATTCTACCCCGGGACAATCGGTATTGTAAATATTTTCAATGTGGGAAACCACCAACACTGCAATGGTGCTGACGGACCAATCAAATTCAAAAACGTTTAATCAACAGGAACAGAAATTTACATATGTAAAACAGCTTGTTCAGAATTGCGCTCTAAACACAGGTGGATTTAATCATAGACGGAGCAATATGCATTTGAATCAGGATGTTTTCTGCAGTGCACTTTGAGATTGAAGTAATTTCTTACTCAAATGAAATAGCATACCACAGATCCTGTTTTGAATCAAAATATACAAACCAGTCAGACGAAATTAATAACATGTGTGAGGTAATCTGTATTTGTTTAAGTTCGAAAAATTGCACTTGGTAGCACATTTCGTACTGAATGAAATTCCTGTCTAGCACAACCTGACACAATTTGATATCATTCCGCCATGAAGACACAATGCAGCATATTGTAATTTTTTCCATGAAATTAATTACTTAGATCAAAATATCTGACTTGGCATTTATGCATTTTGATATATTCTTGTTTGGAAGTAACACTACAACAGTCATAAGCCCATGTTAAAGTATAGGAGTTACAATCACCTTAGCGCTAAGATCGCTTTGTGGGATGGGGTCCGGATCAACATCACAAAAATAAATTGCATTTTTTTTATCTATCATTAGCATTATTATTGTGGGAATTTCTGGTCAACATGACCTGAGTCATGAATGTCATAGCGACCTAGCTTAGTCATGAAATGTCACAACGAATCAGCTCTATGATGTATTCTTGTAAGACTTCTAAAAATATTTATATACTCTAGAACCAGGTGAAGGTAAATAGGGGGTTGACATCGCATCCAAGATTAATGTGTGTGTGTGTGTGTGTGTGTGTGTGTGTGTGTGTGTGTGTGTGTGTGTGTGTGTGTGTGTGTGTGACATTGCATCCAAGATTAATGTGTGTGTGTGTGAGAGAGAGAGCGTCTCTCTCTCTCTCTCTCTCTCTCTCTCTCTCTCTTTCTCTCTCTCTCTCTCTCTCTCTACAGCAAATGTCAGCATGACCTAACAACAGGTAATGTCAATGAAGTGAATAAATGTTGTTTTATGCCACAATCAGCAATCTGGCATTGTCAAGGCAGCCCGTAAATAATCCTATCTAGGCCATGCCAGCAAACATGGGCCTGGTAATAAGACACACAATCCTCAGTCGTGTCTCACACCAAGCATGCAGTACAGGGGACCGGGGTCTTCATCCACACAAGGGGGACAACTCTTGAAACAATGTCCTTGCTGGATAGACTACAGGGGTTACTTAATGACTACTGATACATGTTCTAATAGGACCGCTGACTTACCTGGCTGAGCCCAATCCTGTAGCTAAGCTTGTCAATATCCAGATTGTCCATCACCTGTAGCACTGCCTGAAATACACAACACACAAATCAGCCAATAATCAAAGTCCTACCCTTAACACTGACTTATGAGTGTCGAAGCGATAAGAGTGAGTGAGTATGGATTTACAACGCTTTTAGCAATATTCCAGCAATAGCACAGTGTGGGACACCAGAAATGGGCTTCACACATTGTACTCATTTGGGGAATCAAACCCGGGTCTTTGGCGTGACGAGCGAACACTTTTACCACTAGGCTACCCGACCGCCCTATGACAGTCGAAGCGATAAGAGTGAGTGAGTATGGTTTTACAACGCTTTTAGCAATATTCCAGCAATAGCACAGTGTGGGACACCAGAAATGGGCTTAGCACATTGTACCCATTTGGGGAATCAATCCCGGATCTTTGGCGTGACGAGCGAACGCTTTTACCACTAGGCTACCCGACCGCCCTATGACAGTCGAAGCGATAAGAGTGAGTGAGTATGGTTTTACAACGCTTTTAGCAATATTCCAGCAATAGCACAGTGTGGGACACCAGAAATGGGCTTCACACATTGTACCCATTTGGGGAATCAAACCCGGGCCTTCAGCTCGACGAGCAATGCTTTAGCCACGAGGCTACCCCACCATCCCTAGAGCTAAGATCGCTTTGTGGATCTCCTGGTGCAGTTCCATGGCTTCCTTCTACACAACCTTGTAATGTCTATGTTGCAATGCAGGATGTACCAACAGTAATTTTGTATTACAGATGGAGTTAGATGTAGTTCAATTTGTTGCCATGGTTTCTCCTGGCTGAGCATCAGTCCTCAGACAGCCTGGGACTCCTCGCCGCATATGTTTTGGTTCGCGTGATGCTTAATGCCACACTCAGCAATATTCAAGCTATATGATTTGTTTGTTTGTTTGTTGTTTAAAGCCGCACTCAGCAATATTCCAGCTATATGACAGCGGTCTGCAAATAATCGTGTCTGGACCAATAATCCAGTGATTGACATCATGAGCATCGATCCATGCAATTGGGATACAACATGCATCAACTAAGTCAGCAATTCTGACCACCCAATCCCATTAGTCAGCTCTTACGACAAGCAAAGTCGCTTTTTAAGGAAAGCATGGGTTGCTGAAGACCTATTTTACTCCAGATCTTCACGGGTCTCAAGCTATATGACAGCAGCCTGTATATATTTGAGTCTGGACCAGACATTCCAGTGACTGATATTCCAAGCAACAATCAATAATGTTGGGGAACGATGACACACAATCAACCAGACACAGAGTCTGACCACTCAATCCAGTTAGTCATCTCTTAGGTTGGTTGGTTGGTTTGTTGTTTAACGCCACACTCAGCAATATTCCAGCTATATGACGGTGGTCTGTAAATAATTGAGTCTGGACCAGACAATCCAGTGATTAATATCATGAGCATCGATCCACGCAATTGGGATCGATGACATGCATCAACCAAGTCAGCGAGCCTGACCACCCGATCCCGTTAGTCGCCTTTTACGACAAGCATAATCACCTTTTACAGCTTTTATGGGTTGCTGAAGACCTATTCTACCCCGGAATCTTCATGGGTTTCATCTCTAAGGACCAGCATAGATTGCCGGGGATCAATTTGTTACCTGCTTGTGCCAAACTTGCATCCCTACAGTTCTAACAAGACATCAATTTCAACAGTGTCATCAAGCATACTTCTGATTATCTGTACTCTCTAGTCATGAGTTATCCACACTGCATTCTCAGTAACGCTTTCAATAGCCCGGGTTACCTGCTTCAGGCCTTCAATACTGACTGTTGATTAACTTCAGTTACCTTTTTCTCATCCATATCCTTATCTGGGCGAGCATTGGGAGCAACCAGCACTTCAAACTTCTGCCTGAACTCGGAAAACTGCATATAATCTGGGAATCCTGTAAAAATAGATAATAGACTTCTATAACAGTTTACAACATCAATGCATGCTGTAGTCATGTCTAATCTCCCTTATGACTACTGTCCGATTTCTGTCATAGGAGTTATGTCCCCTTTGACTACTGTCTGATTTGTCATAGGAGTTATGTCCCCTTTGACTGTCTAATTTGTCATAGGAGTTATGTCCCCTTTGACTTCTGTCTGATTTGTCACAAGAGTTATCTCCCCCTTGACTACTGTCCGTCTTCTGTCATGAGAGTTATGTCCCCTTTGACTACTGTCTGATTTGTCACATGAGTTATCTCCCCTTTGACTACTGTCAAACTTCTCTCATGTAAGTTATGTCCCCTTTGACTGCTGTCTGCAAGCTCCTCACAGTGATAGCCTGTTCATGAGCTCTCTATACTATCGCAGCCACCAGTCTAAACTCCCCACTGTGATAGGTGACCACAACCATGCTTCGAGTTGAACTCGCAACCGACGGACTGTTATGTTCATAAACAAGCAATGACTGCCGTGACGCCGAATACACTTACGCTGATATATTATTTTCTGTGTTTGTCCCATTTGAATTTCTATTTCATTTCCACTATCATGTAATTGGTATAGTAAGAATGTAAGGGGGAATTTGGGTGATTTTCCATTCGTCTGCAATCTCGAACCAATTTGATCAAACAAACAAGAAGGTAAATTCATCTGGGAAATATGGTCAGCTGTAAACTTTTAAAAAAAATCACAATGATGGCATTACCAAAGACATAAAATTTAAAAATTCTTGTAATGGCCGCGATGTTACCGAGAGTGTGACGAATGTGTCAAGCGCTGGAAAGGAGCTTGTACTGTCTAATTCTGTCATATGAGTTACCTCCCCTTTGACTACTGTTCGACTTCAGTTCACAACTTGATGAAATGAAAATGAGAATGAAAATCTAATTTTTTGCATCACTCAAATCGCTGATAACATACTAGAAAACAAATGAAAAGACAACTTTCTATTCAGCAGAGAGGATAAATATTTCTTTTTAAAGATGATGATTTTCTTACCTTGTCTGAAAAGTCTGACAGCATCAATGATCTCAAAGCCACGAATCTGTGCTCGGACAAGTGGGACATTCAGTAGGATCTCATCATGGGAGTTTGGCTTGGTGGCGTTTGACAACGAGGACTTGAGCTCACACAAGCCGGCCGAGTGTTGCGGCACAATACAGTGCAGAAAGTGACACTTCGTCTTCCTGATGGTCTCCATCACAGAATCCTAGAAGAAAACAGTGGTCGTGATTAATGTTTAACGCCACAGTCAGCAATATTAAAGGCCATATGCAGCAACTTGTAAATTATCGAGTCTGGACCAGACAATCCACCGATCAATATTTATGAGCAATGCTCATCACCATTGGGACATGATGATAAACATATCAACCAAGTCACAGAGCCTGACCACCCAATCCGTTTAGGACCAGCAATAATAATAATAGTCCATTTGTATGGCGCATATATCCATGCATAGTGCATGCTCAAAGCGCATAACAATAAGAAGTCATTTGGAGACAGAAGGTCGAAAGATATAGGATTTGAGTTGTAAGTGAGTGAGTGAGTTGGATTTAACGCCGCTTTTAACATTATTCCAGTTATATCACGGCGTGTCAGCTTAATGTGGGAGGAAAGCCCGAAGTGATACAGGTCTAAGACGTTTACCACTTCAGTGAAACCCACGAGCACGGGTATGGTGCTGACAAACCTAGAAACATAATCGGGGCGAACCGGGATTTGAACCCACAATCATAGGTTTCTGGCGTGCCCAAGGGACGTTACTCTGCACAGCGAATCGCGGCGTCTTAGACGACTGGGCCACCCGTGCCCCCGGAAGATTTTGTACTAATAACTGGTTGAAAATAGGTGGTTCATTAAAAAATACCATGTCTAGCGTATATTTCCTGGCCAGATATATTTTATGGACATTTCTTCAGACTGTCGTAACACAATTTATATATAATATAAAACAAATATTAATAAACGTTGTTTCAACTGTATGTAAGTCAGAGAAATCCCTTCTCCCAGGTTTTGGTTGAAACTGTAAACCCTCGGGTCAGAATAGTCCTCATGCTATTCCCTCCTTTACTGGTTATACATTTCAACCAAAACGTCAGAGGTGTGTTTTCTCCTACACTTATAAACCTATTCATTGGGATCCCTATTAAGTAAGAGACTTCTTTCTATAGGCATTAAAACCTATTGCGAGGTTTTACTTTCCAGTCGGGTTAAATCTCATAAACAGGGACGTTGTAATATCCCTGGGATATTATATAATATCCAAGTGTTTTTATATAATGTCCTGGGTATTTTATTAATATAACTTCCATTCAGATTGTAACATGTAATGAAATATAAAATCAAATGAAAAATGTTTTCTTTATATTCCCGAGGAACGAACTCGCAACCTTCATATCTGGAGGTGTTGATAAGCCGCACTGGTTTTTAGAGTGTCCTTTTCAAGATCCGTACACCAGCAACAGATATTTTACGCGCGTTTCCTAAGGTTCATGGAAAGTATGTTCGAAACATAAAAATGTTGATAAATGTTGTTTTAAGTTTCTTTTTTCGGTTTATAAGCATGGAAAAACACTTTCCCTCGGTTTTGGTAGACAGAGCATGCCCTAGGGTCGTTTTTTCCCTCTCCCCAGGGCATGCTCTGTCTACAAAACCTCGTGAGCGTGTTTTCTCCAATACATAAATCGCTGTAATGATGGTGTAATTTAAAGAATTTAAGCAGTTAGTTTAAAAAAAACCATAATGATGATGGAAGCAAGGACTCACCACTTGGAACTTCATCTGTAGACAGATGGACTTCTTCTTGAGCCCAGCAGTGCCGGACATGAAGGTCCTCCTCATGCTGCCAACCCGCCTCAGTGACGTGGTTCCCTCCATCCCGACAATAGACCCACTGACCACACCGGCCACGGGCGCCTTCACGCTGGTGAACAGCGTACTCATGTTGTGTCTGAAACAGTCGTCAGTTTGAAACATGGATGTGTGCACGTGTTTGTTTTATGCACACTCAGCAATATTCAAGTTATGATGGTTCCTGTAAATAATTGAACCTGGACAGGTTAATCCAGTGATTGATATTATGAGCAACGATCCACGTATTTGGAGTATGATGACACGCCATCATCCAAGGTAACGAGCCTGGCATTTAATCTCCTCTTACGACCAGGGCCCCGTTCTACAAAGCGATCTTAGCGCTAAGACCATCATCATCCCTATACATTAGCATGGACTTATGACAGTCGAGAACAAAGCTAAGATCGCTTTGTGGAACGGGGCCAAGCAGAGGTTGCTCCTTAGCAATCCCCAGTTTGAAACAAATCTAAACAAACATTTTTGAAGTGGTCCTGAAGCAAATATTTCTGGGGTTCTAATGAATATTAAACAAGATGCTACCATAATGAGTGAGTGAGTGAGTATGGTTTTACGCCACTTTTAGCAATACTCCAGCAATATCACGGCGGGGACACAAGAAATGGGCATTACCCATTGTACCCATGTCGGGAATCGAACCCAGGTCTTCGGTGTGACGAGTGAACGCCTAAACCACTAGGCTACCTGACCGCCCCTATATAGAAAGCTATCAGCTAATTGTTTGAAGACAAAATACCAATTAAGGTTAGGTACCAAAGGCCATGTCATGTATTATGTACTGGACATCATAACCAAGGTGAATCCGAACCGAAGGCCAGCGATAGAAACTGACAGTTTTAGTCCACTAGTCCTTATAATAACATATAGCAAAACCCTTAGAAATGGCAAATTTCTATCAGTCCTTATGATACCTTAACTATTGGCCAGTTTGGCAAGGTTTGTTTGCTGCTTGATGCCGCACTCAGCAATATTCCAGCTATATGACAGCGGGCTGTAAATAATCAAATCTGGACCAGATTATCCAGTGACTGATATCATGAGCATCGATCCATGCAATGGGGATTGATGACATGCATCAACGAAGTCAGTGAGCCTGACCACCCGATCCCATTAGTTGCCTTTTATGCCAAGCATAGTCGCCTTTTACTACAAGCATGGGTTGCTGAAGATCTATTCTACCCCGGAATCTTCACGGGTCAGTTTGGCAAGGACTACAGGACCAATTTCTAATGCTGCTAAGGCAATCAGTTATGGAACAAAACAACTTAAAAACATATAATGGACCAATTGTAATGGAATGTACAGTTATAAAAACATTATTACAATTAAATGCTATGTAACAAAGATTAACCATTTTAAACTAAATCTTACAACGCTTTCTAACTACAAAATTTGAATTAATGACAGACCATTAAAACATAAAATCCTGTAAAGTTTGAAATATACCAAACATAACTCAATAAGATGGATGGTTGGATGGTTTGTTGTTTAACGCCACACTCAGCAATACTCAAGCTATATGACGGCGGTCTGTAAATAATCGAGTCAGGACCAGACAATCTAGTGATTGATATCATGAGCATCGATCCACGCACTTGGGATCGATGACATGCATCATGGGGACCACCCGATCCCGTTAGTCGCCTTTTACGACAAGCACAGACGCCTTTTACGGCAAGCATGGGTTGCTGAAGACCTATTCTACCCCGGATCTTCACGGTATAAATCAATAAGAACATTGTGTTGCTTTTGCAGCCTTACTTCTTGGAGTCCTGCAGCACAACAGTGGCGTTCCTGGAGATGGGGCTGTCCCTGCAGGACTTGAGCCAGCCGCTGGCGTTGTACTGTACGGGGTTGGTGCCCTGGAAGTGGTTCAGGATGAATGTGTGCCCAAGGGAACCCTTCCTCAACAGACTGTCACCTGAAACCAGGAACATTTGCATCGAGTGAATGTGTGCCCTAGGGAACCCATCCTTAACCTATATCGCATTTAGTTTCGTAACCCATTGGTTTCCCACTGAACCACCAGAAGCAGGTGATGAAAGGGTGTTCAATCTAACATGTCATTACTTCAGTTGTGCACATGCTGCACATTGTCTTTCTCTGGCATGCTTTCATCGAATTCCTTTCATACCAGTATGCACTGTATTGTTTCACTACAATGTATCCCAATGTCTTCTTATTCTTTCTGGTATTTCTTGCAGTTAGACTGCTAATAAGTTGGATAAAAAACCTCCTCCTCGTTCTTGACTGAAAATATAAACCCATAGCAGAGGGAAAATGGTGGAGGGCTAAAGGCCCGACCCAATGCCCTGATGCCCTGGACTAACATTCTCAGTCAAGACCAGGAGGAGGTTTTTATGCTTTACCAGCGGTAGAAACTAACAGTTTTAGTCCACTAGTCCTTATAATGATAACATATAGCAAAACCATTCAAAAGGGCAAATTTCTACTAGTCCTTATGATACCTTAACTATTGGCCAGTTTGGCAAGGACTACAGGACTAGTGCCAATTTCTAACGCTGTTTACTTCTAACCTGGTGTCTTCATGGAAATGGTGACTGTAACTTACGTCTGACAGGTTGCTCTCCATGTTGGGAGAAGAATCGCTCCATGAAGCTGTCTTCTGTGGCGCCAGGGAAGATGGCCTCCTCGTCCAGTATCCATAGCAACCCTTTCTTCTCAGCATCCCGTAGGTCCTGGGTGGAAGTGCGTACCTGGGAACATAAAATTTAACTGCTACACAAATACACCAACACTTATCACCAGTTAGGATGAGGGGATTCTACTTTGGAATTGATTACCGCTTAAAACTTAAGTCAGAAGTAACATAAAGCTTTACCATCTTAGTTTGTAAGTGAGTGAGTGAGTATGGTTTTACGCCACTTTTAGCAATATTCCAGCAATATCACGTCGGGGGACACCAGAAATGGGCTTCACACATTGTACCCATGTCGGGAATCGAACCCGGGTCTTCGGCGTGACGAGCGAACGCTTTAACCACTAGGCTACCCGACCTTCTAGTTTGTAAATAATGGAGTCAGCATCAGAAAAAAACGGTGGCTGATGGCAGGAACAACAATCCACTTCACTGAGATACAACCACACCATAAACCAAGCTAAATTTGTCATCAGATCCCAAACCTGATTCAGCTTTTATTAAGAAAAAGGGCTGCAGGGGACTACACATTTTATCACAGAATCTTAAAATTCCCCACATAATTCACATTTTATAACTATCAAAGCAACAAGTGACTCTGCAAAAGCACTCCCTTCCCCAATCAAAAACACCAAACACTTCCGTCTCCCCAAACTGTATCAGCCCATGTTCCAAGGGACATAACTCCTTAACAGCTTGATAACTTCCAAAGTCATGTGACAATTCCTTCAAGTCTTACCGTGCCCTGCTGTGGAGCTTTGTCTATGAGTGACACGAGTGCTGCTGGGCTGTTGGTCACAAACTCAAAGTCGCAGTCAATGTTTTCCTGAAAACATATGGAGGATAATTACTTGATGATCATAGGTATAAGATGACATATCTACGGTATTCGCTGAAATTAGGGTTGTTTTGTTTGTTGTGTAACGCCGCACTTAGCAATATTCCAGCCTTATGACAGCGGTCTGTAAATAATCAAGTCTGTACAAGACAATCAAGTGAATGATATCATGAGCATTGATCCACTCAATTGGGATACAATGACATGCATCAACCAAGTCAGCGAACCTGACCACCCGATCCCATTAGTCGCCTCTTATGACAAGCATAGTCGCCTTTTAAGGCAAGCATGGGTTGCTGAAGACCTATTCTACCCCGGAATCTTCACGGGTTTCATCTCTTAGGACCAGCATAGATTGCCGGGGATCAATTCTCACCTGCTTGTGCCAAACTTGCATCCCTACAGTTCTAACAAGACATCAATTTCAACCAATTTGACCTCACAGCCTACAAGCCAATTCAACTTGTTAAGGCATACCTTCTGGGTACACATGTAACCTTGACCTTGACCTTGACCTGCCGTGACCCACCTGTGCGTATCTGTCCTGCTGCTGGGTGAAGGACAGGTCGTGGAAGAACAGCTGCAGCCTCTCCTGGGCGTAGTTGTTGCAGAGGTCCTCGAACGATGCCCCACTCTGCCGCCCACAGGTCAACGGGTTCTGGAAGCCTGGTGCATCCACCACTGTGATGGAGAACTGTGTCCGTACGTTGGAAGACAGAGATCTGGGAATATAGGAGAGCGTTCAGTTTTTTCGGATTCTCACACGGAATCCCATTGGGGAGTTAAACCAGAAGAATGGATGAAACTGCATGAGATTTGCTTGAGAAACAGTGCATTGAAGCTATACAGAAGGTAGTACTTAATTCCATAAGCCAACTCTGTTTTCATTGATACTACAGCATGTAAACTGATACTTAAAGACATAGAAGAAAAGAACACACTGCCAATTCCTTCCCTTTACCCATGGGGGCACAGGTGGCCCAGTCGTCTAAGGCACTGCGATTTGCTGTGCAGAGTTGCGTCCCTTGGGCACGCCAGAAACCTATGGTTGTGGGTTCGAATCCCAAATCACACTGATTATGTTTCTAGGTTCCTCAGCACCATACCCCTGATCGTGGGATTCACCGAAGGGGTCAACGTCTGAGACCTGCATCACTTCCTCATTAAGCTGACATGCTGCGATTAACTGCAATACTGTTAAAAGCGGCTTTAAACCCAACTCACTCACTCACTCACTTCCCTTACCTGTTGATGAGAGACACCACAGCGTTGAAGACATCAGAGTACAGTCCTACAACAAAGGCCTCTAGATGTTCCAAAGGTGAAGCTCCAGAGTCCGAACTCAGGTTACCCGACTTTTCAGACCCTGGTCCAACCCTGCAATACCAGACAATTTGAGAGATTCTAATCCAAGTCAACAGAGACATTTACAAAACATATTTTTTTTTTGTGGAAATGAACAAGTATAGGCCCATCGGCTCACACAGTGTGCTCTTATTTTGCAAGGCATCAAGTCATCAGAGTTGTCTCCCCTACCTCATACATTTTGTTCAAGTGGGAAATACATAAATATACATTGATTAATGTCTGTTCATATGGAAGTAGCATGAAGTAAAACTCAAATTTGGCCTACCGTATTCAACGTAATTAGCACCCAGGGCACTCTCAAAATTAGAAATAGGGGGCTCTTATTAGAATATAATTTTGGTGAGAAACAAAAACAGAGTTGAAAGATTGTAAATTTCGTGGTTTATGCTGTCAGACTGAAATGATACAAAAGAAAAGTCTGTGCGTAATTGAGCGACAGATATATTTTCCAGAATTTAATTGCCAATAATTAAGGGTGCATATAACACACGAGTACGTATTATACATGAATAAATAAGTTGTGTGTACATTGATCAATCGGAAGGGGTTCTTTTTGGGACTGTTCACGAGCCAATATATTAGCAAATATCCCCATGGGCGCTTATTAAAGCAGGGCGCTTATTATATCGAATATGGTAATCATAATTTCTTTCAGCAGGATTAGTTACTGTTTTCCACTCATAAGTATACTCACTATTAATTGTAAGACGTTCTAAATCAAAGGCCTAATGGAAGCAACACATAAACTTCAAAGCTCCTTCCCAGCGAGTGACAACTTTGTAACACTCTCGGTAACATCACTACTGCCACCAGTGTGGGCGCGGCCATTACAAGAATCTTAAAATTTGCCCTCTAACCCCAAATGTAGTAACATTTATACTTTTGTTTAAGTCTTTGGTAATGCCAATACAGTTATTTTTTAAAAGGTTTATGACTGACCATATTTCACAGGTTCAAAATTGCAGATGAACAGAGAAAATCACTCGAATCCCTCCTTACATACTTTCTATACCAATAAAATGAAAGTTAAAATGAAATAGAAAGTCAAATTGACAAACAAAGAAAATAATTTAGTTAGGGAAAGAGTATTCGGCGTCACGGCCGTCATCGCTTGTTTGTAAGCATAACGGTCCGATGGTTGCGAGTTCAACTCCAAGCATGGTTGTGACCACATATCACAGTAGGGAGTTTTGACTAATGGCAGTGATAGTATAGAGAGCTCCGCGAACGGGCTATCGCTGTGAGGAGCTTGATGAACTTCCTGGAGTTGTCTGCCCTTACCTCATGGAGGTGCTGCGTGTGAGAGTGGAGGTGCCGGACATGGTGAAGATGGACCTGGCCAGTTCCTCCACCGTGGTCCCCAGCAGGGAGGCTGCCTTCTGTGCTGCGGCCGGCTTGTTGAACTGAGACTTGTTGTTGCTTCCTGAAATGAGGAACACATTCAGCAATGGCTTCTCAATGAGAAATTTGGTAAAACGGAAATCTTGTTTTATCCTTTGTTTACAATGGGTTTAGTTTCACGTGCAGCGAAGCCCTATGGATAACTAGTGATACGGTCATTCTGAAGTGTTTGTTTGTTTGTTTATTGTTTAATGCAGCACTCAGCAATATTCCAGCTATATGATGGTGGTCTGTCAATAATCAAGCCTGGACCCGACAACCCAGTGATTGATATCATGAGCATCGATCCGTGCAATAGGGATACCTTGACATGTATCTACCAAGTCAGCAAGCCTGGCTATCCGATCCTGCTAGTTGCCTCTTACGACAAGCATGGGTTGCTGAAGATAATTCTAACCAGGATCTTCACGGCTCCATTCTGAGGCGTAAAGATATACTCCTCACTGTAGCAGTTGTCCAAGCGTAGCTTTATAATTATACAAAAGAATCCTTAAATCACACTGAAAGGCTTTTAGAATCAGCGCAATTGTTAACAATCACTAGAAAAATCTGTTCTGGTCACGTGATATGCAGTCTGTCGCTAGTGTAAGACATTTTCGTCACATCGCAGAGTGTGTCCCGGTCATCTCACCTTTTGTCGCTCCTGCCACTCCTAGATGGAAAATGGCCGCCAGCACGGAGAAGATGGCTTTGGACTCATCGTCTGAGACCCCAATGGTCTGGAGGGCGTGGATGACTTTCCCCCACTGAAGGCTAGCCTTCTGCCGGTCATCGGGCTGGAGAGAGAAAAAAATAAAAACACTGCAGAAATATCTAAATTAATACAAACAGGTTGATAGCAACAACCACTTGTTAGACTGTCAACATGGAAAAGATGGAACGTATGTACCTCGATATGTACCGTATCATGACACAAGTGTCGCCATATTTATCGATATACTAGGAAGGCGTATCGTGTCAGGGTCAAGTAATTTAAAGTCAATCATTTAAAATTAGATATCAGCCAATCCTGACCAGTGACCATTCGCCACACATCCTGTTTTGAAGCAATGATGGCAAATGTGAAAACAAGGCAGCATGACCCCTGTATATCACATGGTGGAAATACATTATCATCTTGTCTCTGTACTCAGGTAATATAAAATTATTCAAATACATACCCTTAAAAGACATGTAGACATCTGAAAATTTACAAATGTTTATCTGTCCAAGGGCATGCTCGTATTTCAAACCCTTGTAAATTTTGAAATCTAAGACCCTACCAAAACAACCAAAAGAAATGCATGTGAAACGCTCTATGATGAAGTAGTCATCACTCCTTACCTTCTGAAGTGGTGTCATGAATAGGTTGTGTTCATTCAACACTTGAAGCTGAAGTTCATTCCTGAAAAGAGAACAATCATGATGGATAGTAGTCCATATTCCGGGCTGCAAGATATCCTGTGATTGCAGATGTCATAATCACGTGACACAGAACACAGGATAAGTGACACAGGACACAGGACACAGGACTCGTGACACAGGACTCGTGACACAGGACACATGATACAGGACACGTGACACAGGACACAGGACACAGGGCACAGGACACATGACACAGGACTTGTGACAAAGGACTCGTGACACAGGACTCGTGACACAGGACACATGATACAGGACACGTGACACAGGACACAGGACACAGGACAAAGGACAAGTGACACAGGACACGTGACCTGGCTAGAAACATTGCCACATGTCTGCACACCGCTCTGTCTGCACAATGACCTGTGAGTAACCGGCTGGTAATCGGGGATGAAGACTTCATGGGTTTATGGGGATGTCAGCATGACATGGAACTGGAGGTTTGTTTGTTTGTTTGCTGCTTGATGCCGCACTCAGCAATATTCCAGCTATATGACAGCGGGCTGTAAATAATGAAATCTGGACCAGAATATCCAGTGATTGACATCATGAGCATCGATCCACGCAATTGGGATACGATGACATGCATCAACCAAGTCAGCGAGCCTGACCACTCGCCCATTAGTCGCAACTTCCGACAAGCATAGTCGCCTTTTACGGCAAGCATGGGTTCAGTGGGATCTTCATGGGTACAGTGGGAAATGGAACCCAGGTCTCGAGTGAGGAATGAAAGCCTCAACCACTAAGCAATCCCCCTAATGAACCAGGAAGAGATGACAATATACACCCACCTCAGCTGTGCTTCCACCCCAGCCAACATGTAGTAGAACACGTGGAAGGTTGGTTCCCCCTCTGGACGACGCACAATGCGGTTCTTCTCAAACATCAGCACCTGAACACACAGACATGATAAATACCTTGATAAATGGTGAGTGAGTTGGGATAATGCCTCTTCGAATAGTATTTTTGTTTTATCACAGTGTGTCAGGCAGTGTTTGAAATAAAGTAAATCACTAGGCTGCCATCAGGACCCACAGACTCCCCAGGGAGATGAGAATGAAAATCGAGTATGCGCTGATCCGTTGACCGAGTTAATAGTGTAGCACTTTGTGCATGCATTAGGATGTAGATTTGGTGCACTTTGGATATACACATTATTTTTATTATCAAACTTCATGATGAATATTAATGAGAATGAACAATTAACCTAATTTCATAGATATCCACATGAAAAGGCCACCAGACAATAGACTCCATTTTTGTGTCCAGAATCAGTCTATCCTTAGGTCAAAATATATACAACTCAAAAGAAGTAAAAGAACACCCACTTTTTCAAATGACTATAGTTATTCTGACCATGACTGGATTAACTATAGTCATATGAAAAAATTGTCTCTTCTTAACTTCTTGTGTTGTTTACATCAACAGCGAAGAATGTATTTTGTATTTTGAAATTGGTACGAAGCTAAAAGACTCAATATCCCAGGGTTAGAAACTAACAGTTTTTGTCCACTAGTCCTTATAATGATAACAAATGGGCCAATTTCTACTAGTCCTTAGGATACCTTTACTATTGGGCCGTTTGGTAAGGACTACAGGACTAGTGCCAATTTCAAATGCTGATATCCATTAGGTTGTAAGCTGACCACACAACAATCACTGTCCAGCTAAAGGGGCGTAACAATGCCCTTGACCGTCACCCAACTGGACACTATCTCCTACCTGTATTGATGCGGAGTTGATCTGGCCGGAGTGGTCGAAGTCCAGCGTAGTGATCTGTGTGTAGCGACTGGCGTTAGTGTTGAGCAGAGTGCGACTGTTGCCGAAAGATTCCATGAGTGACATAATGGCGGTCAACTTGTCCACTACAAACAGATGGTATATATTTAAATGTTAGAGATCCAACGTAATCTTGTCAACTTGTCACTCCATTAACTCAACATGAAGTATGTAAGCATAGCTCGGATACTATACTATAGTCGTTCTTGTTTTATTTAACGCCGCACTCAACATGACTGCGGCTGGTAAATAATTAAATTTTCTTATTGTTCATTGTAATTCCTGCATTCTGATTAGCTGAACTGGTCACGCGTTATTGCATTCATTTTCAAATGAATGTAAAAAATTAAGACATGCCCACCGAAGCGAACTACTTTTATTACTACAGAATGTCTGGGAATCCCAATATTACGAGAGAGAGAATACCCTTTCTGCTCACATTTAGCAAAATTCATGCATATTCATTGTCCAAATGACCTTTTGAGACTGAGGGTCGAGGAGGAAGGGAACAGCAGACGTGCAGGCCCGCTCACCTGGTTTTTTTCCGCTCGAAGGGTTCCACAAATTTTGTGTTTCATTTCTAACCTGCATTTTTCCAACTGTGTCTTCCCGTTCTCAGGGAACACAGTGTTTGAATCTGGCGGTAACTACGTGGATTCATACAGTTTGCACATCAGTTTTCAATTCATACTTAAATGAACCGAAAAAAAATTCCAGTCAATCCTAAAATAATCAACTCTGCACGAGACAATGAAGTGATTGATGTTGTGAACAATGCTCGAAGCTGTCAGGGTACGGAGACAGACTATCAACCAAGTCACCAAGTCTGACCACCCAATCCTCTAAATCGCCTCTTAAGGCCAGCACAGTTTGCTGTGGACCAATTCAAACCCAGAATCCACACAAGAGCATGGCAATGTGATGTTGTTTGTTTGTTTGTTTGTTGTTTAACGCCGCACTCAGACAATCCAGCGATTGACATCATGAGCATCGATCAATGCAATTGGGATCGATGACATGCATCAACCAAGTCAGCGAGCCTGACCACCCAATCCCGTAAGTCGCCTTTTACAACAAGCACAGTCACATTTCACAGCAAAGCATGAGTTGCTTAAGATCTTTTCTACCCCGAATGAGATAGTATTAAACCAACTTCAAGGCTTGATAATTATATTTTACGGCAAGTATGGGTTGCTGAAGACCAATTCTATCCCGGAATCTTCATGGGTCTGGCAATGTGAAAGAAATGCAACAGGCTGTAATAATCTTAGCACTAAGATCCTTGGGCAACAGGCCTGAAAACAAAACTCACCATTCAGGATGTTGTAGATGCTGAACACAAAACTCACCATTCAGGATGTTGTAGATGCTGCCGGCTGACAAGGTGAGATAATGAAGGATATGTTTGGCGTTGATAGTTTTCCCGCCGCCACTGCGGCCCATGGTGATAATGGACTGGTCCCTGCGCGAACTCAACATCTCCCGATAGGCGATCTGGGCCATGGAGAACACATGAGGGGGCATGTCCTCCTGCTTGCACCCCTTGAACATCTGGACCACCTGCAGGATGAACAACATATATATTGTGAGTAAGCCCAGATTTTTAAAAATATTTTTGTTACAAATCTCCCAAAAAAATTGCCGAAAATTAAAATTTGAAAAGAAGAAGAAGAAAAAGCAGTGTGTTTTTTCCACCAACCAGAAATAAGTAAATTGGTTTTTTAAAAAACTCATTTACAATCGCTATCAATAAATATACATTATTTAAACAACTATAATTAAAAACGGTGGAATATATACAGGGTTAGAAACTAACAGTTTTTGTCCACTAGTCCTTTTAATGATAACATATAGCAAAACCCTTAAAATGGGCCAATTTCTACTAGTCCTTAGGATACCTTTACTATTGGGCAGTTTGGTAAGGACTACAGGACTAGTGCCAATTTCTAACGCTGATATATCTTTAAAAAAGTTACAAACACAACGGATGTCGACAAATCAAGAGAGGAAATGAAAAAAATAGTTGAAATCGAAATGAAATTATTATTTCAAAATTTGACCCGAAAGTTTAGGCCAAAACTCAGAACACCCCCAACCCACCCCTCACCCCCACCCCCAGCCCCACTAACAAAACAGTCTGACCTAAGTATACATTGTTTCATACTTCTGTCGCCTATATTCCAGCTATATCACAGAAGCATGCACAGTGCTCAAATGTAAGGATAGTTGGGGTCCTTTTGAGGTTTGCTTGTATGGCATTTGAATCTTGGGACTAGGTCGCTGGAGACCAAATGTAACCCGGAATCCCCACAGGGGTCCCCAGTAAGTACGGGACACTGCGGCACCGATGGTGTTGTGACCAACCTTGTCTGAATACAGAGGCAGCTGCTGCATGGGGTTCAGGATGATGAGGGAGGGGCCGCCGTAGGTGTGGATGAGGTTCCCAGCATATCTCTGTCTCAGCGTGTGCAGGGCACTCGACTCGTTCAGGTAACGCAGCGACGCCAGGTCTTCAGCGCGGTCAAACTGAGGAGGGTTTGCCTGAAACCAACAAATTCTTACAAATTATTCTCTAAAGAAAACGACATGTGATTACAAAATCGTGTTGGACGAAAAGCTGTCAGTATGAAACTGAAAATCAGGCCTTCGAATAAAACACTGTTTTTCATTTGTTTCGCATGATATCCAAGGAACATTATTTGAAGCTTTATTTGTTTTCAATACTTTAAAAATATTACCAAAAAGCTATTGCTTTTGTTCATCATGAGGCCAAAACAGAAAATGTTTCAAGAGAAGATAGGGCCATGACCAGTAGATCCAAACACACAGACTTGTTGCAACTTAGACCACAGGGCCACCCTATCCCTGTCATCACAAACAAGTCTTCAACTTACCTTTTCAACATCGTCCTCATCCACTTCCAACACATCTCCCGAACTTTCAACCTTGACCTTGACCTTTCCTTCAGGAAGTGACCCTGGGTCTGCTTTGAGGAGGTGTGAGGCTGCAAATCCCCCCTTGTGGACGAGCCAGACCTTCTCTGTGTCCATCCAGGCCTTCTCAGTGTTGACTTCATCCTCAGATTTGGCCTGCAACAAGACACACAGGAGTCAAACTCAGGACTAGGGAGCACCTGGAGCACTACTGAGACACAAACACCCCATACAAGGTGCAAATGTGGGAACAGTTATCATTTGTTTTGTTTGTCTGCTTGTTTTCAACGATAACTCTGCAATATTCAACCTGTAAACAATCAAGTGTTGACCAGACAATCCAGCAGTCAATGACATCTTGCACATCGATCTACGCAATTTGGACATGGGGACATGCTTCAACAAAGTAAGCAATCTTACAACAAGCATGGGTTGCTGAAGACCAATACTTTCACAGTTGTTGCAGAAACAGAGAAACAGAAGCAAGAAAACAAGGTGAACAACAATCAGTGTTCGAAATAATTTCCTGACCAACTGCCCGTGGCTGGTAACTTTTCTGTTCGGGTTGCATGAAATTTTCCCTCATCTGCCCAACTGTCTGACAGATAATTTTAAGACCACTTACGTATTCAGTTTAATAATAAACTTTTCAAGATTCTCAAGTAATTGTTTATATTATTCTACAGAATCAAGATGAGATAAGTTTATTTTTCTTATTTTTTGTGACATTAAAGTACCGTATTCGACGTAATAAGCGCGCAGGGTGCTCTCAAAATTAGAAATAGGGGGCTCTTATTAGAATATTACTTTGGTGAAAAAAAAACAGAGTTGAAAGATAATTTTCATGGTTTATGCTGACAGCCTGAAATGTTTATGTACGACAGATATATTTTTCCAGAATTTAATTGCCCATAATTAAGGGTGCATATAGCACACGAGTGCGTATTATACACGAATAAATAAGTCTTGTGTACATTGATCAATCGGAAGGGGTGCCAATTGTTCGATAGCCAATATATTAGCAAATATCGCCGTGGGTGCTTATTAGAGCGGGGCGCTTATTACGTCGAATACGGTATTTATAATGTCTGAATGAGGGCAGGTAACTTTGAAGATGGGCAGGCAACATTTATCCAATGCTGTTCGCACTCATCAAACACAAGGGCGGTATTTACTGAACCATGCAAGGATTTTTTGGTTTGGTTTGTTGTTTAACGCCACACTCAGCGATATTCCAGCTATATGACGGCGGTCTGTAAATAATCGAGTCTGGACCAGACAATCCAGTGATTAATATCATGAGCATCGATCCACGCAATTGGGATCGATGACATGCATCAACCAAGTCAGCAAGCCTGACCACCCGATCCCGTTAGTCGCCTTTTACGACAAGCATAGTCGCCTTTTACGGCAAGCATGGGCTGCTGAAGACCTATTCTACCCTGGAATCTTCATGGGTCGAACCATGCAAGGAGCCTGGGTCAGATGCCCGAGAAGAGGATGCATATTTATCACAACCATCAGCAAAAGCCTATTTCCAACTCACTAAGCCTTTATCAAGTAGTAACAAGATAACTGATACTCCAGCCCAAACTGACACTCCATGCAACAAGACAGAGACTGCCATGCAAACATTAACCAAGCAGGGACTCCATGTCCTGCAGACAAATCTACCATGAGGTCACCATGACCTTACTCACAACTGAAGGTTACCTGAAGTGACATGGGAAGTCTTCAACAAGCTAACACAAGTACCATGGACACCTCCTTGGAAGATCCAGATCAGCCTTTATCTCGGAAGGAAATCAACGCCCCCATCAACAATCATCTCCATGAAACAGACCACCCATCTACACTATAGATAGTGACACTGATGCTGGGCCAAGTACTAACTGTGGAAAATCAATTCTTTCCCCCTGTATGATGACATAGGCCCATCAATGGAGCAATGGGGGAAAACATGAAAGTGAGTGAGTTGGATTTAACGCCGCTTTTAACAGTATTCCAGTAACATCACGGCGTGTCAGCTTAATGTGGGAGTGAGTGAGGGAGTGAGTGAGTTGGGTTTAACGCCGCTTTTAACAGTATTCCAGTTATATCACGGTGTGTCAGCTTAATGTGGGAGGAAAGCCTGAAGTGATGCAGGTCTCAGACGTTTACTACTTCGGGGAAACCCACGAGCACGGGTATGGTGCTGACAAACCTCGAAACATAGTCGGGGCGAACCGGGATTCGAACCCACAATCATAGGTTTCTGGCATGCCAAAGGGATGCAACTCTGCACAGCGAATCTCGGCGCCTTAGACGACTGGGCCATCATGAAAGTAAAATATTGTGACATGATAGACCGTCTGTGTCATGAAAGGTATGGCAATTGACACTTTAAAGGAATGTATGATCTGAGGAAGTGAGAGAAGTTTAAGTTTAATGCCACAGTCAGCAAATTACTGCTCAATCATGGCATCCTATGAATAATTGAGACAGGGCAAGTCAACCCTGAGTGCATGATAGGGGTGACTTTTGGGGCTTTTTTCACTATAGTCTGGAAGGTAATTTAAGGTACCGACGTTTACTACAATATCTGAAAACTATCGGACCTACTCCAGTCAAAGTTGGTATGAGATTATTTAACAGTCATACATAACTGGATATTACATTTAAAGACAATTGGTGCATGAATAAAAAATCTGTCTATTTAGCTATCACTATATTTCATCAACAACCAGACCTGTTCGTCACGGGTGGAACGAATATTCATTGTAACAGCCATCTGCATAATGCTACCCCTGCGTCACAGGGCCATATGACACAGTTGAACCAATCAACTCAACTCGAAAGGGTGCATGGGAATCCCGCACGTTGTGACGCCGAACGCCAACACCTTATTCGTGCGTGCGTGATTCCCGTGCACCCTTTCGAGTTGAGTTGATTGGTTCAACTGTGTCATAAACGTCGGTACCTTAAATTACCTTCCAGACTATATGTGATTTTACTCTGATAGCATTGCGATAGTATTATTTGTGTTGTTTGTTGGTTTGTTGTTTAACGCTGCGTTCAGCAATATTCCAGCTATAAGACAGCGGTGTGTAAATAATCAAGTCTTGACCAGACGATCCAGTGATTGACATCATGAGCATCGATCCACGCATTTGGGATACCATCACATGCATCAACCAAGTCAGCGAGCCTGACCACCTGATCCCGTTAGTCGCCTCTCACAACAAGCATAGTCGCATTTTACAGCAAGCATGAGTTGCTGAAGACCTTTTCTACCCCGAATGAGATAGTATTAAACCAACTTCATGGCTTGATAATTATATTAAACAATATAATAGAAACGAATAAAGTATTGCCGACAATGTCAAAGTCGGCCATTCCCCTCTACTTGAACCAAAGGGAGGTAACTCATCTGAAGTTGTAATCCTTGTTAATCACCACAAGACAGGATTGAAACCTGACTGTAAACACTGAACTTTCCAACACATAATTTATGTTTTATCTATAACAAATAATGACTATTAAAGCTATAGATTGTTAAGCACATTATCGACAACAGGTTTTCATAATTCCACCTGATATAGTACAATCGCAGGGCAAACAATTGCAATACACTGATAGTCGGATATCCATCGTTACTCTCCTAGTGGTTGATGTCATGATGAACAATCAACACTATCTGGACCCCAACACACACAATCAGCCAGGTCACACACTGTCCCATTTCAGTCAACTGTAAAATCAACTGACAAAATTTAATCAAATAGTTTCAAAATATATTTTCTTCAATTTTGTCGAAATACCATGAAAAGTTGACTTGACTTAACAGCTGTCACGGGGCTTACATAAATTTTTTAATTTTTTAAAAGAACGATGTATGACATTTGCGGGCTGCTACAAATAATGTTACTTTCTCTCATAGTGAGTTAGGGGCGGTGGGGTAGCCTAGTGGTTAAAATGTTTGTTTGTCACGCCAAAAATCTGAGTTCGATTCCCACATGGGTACAATGTGTGAAGCCCCTTTCTGGTGTTACCATCGTGATATAGCTGGATTATTGCTAAAAGTGGTGTAAAACGATTATACTCACTCACTCACTCACTCATATTGAGCTCACACTAAATGTTCATCTTGTCATTCCAGCCACACAACGCCTACAGAACAATACCATGGATGCAATATAACCTGAAAAGTTTACAAACTTAAATAGTGCTATCACATATTTACAACAACATACCTAAAAACCTGACATCCTCAACTGACCCTTATCCTAGCAAAAACATTAGACATAAACTGACTCCTAGGAGCTCGTGTCAATTTCCAACCTCTGAAAGCTCACAAATATTTAGACCAGCATCGGTCACATTTCCAAGACATGAATATTCATAAACGATTGAAACCAAATACACTCAGAGTCAATACACAAGGAACAATACATACATAAAAACTTCAAGAAACACCATGATGTGAAACAGACACAAAATCAACACGAATCATAAATACCCAGACAACCATCCTAAACAGCCAAGAAATGAACGGAAGTGACGGCTGTCGCTCCAACCCCTCCGACTGGACACAAAGTCTGATTATGAAAATCAATTGTTGAAATAATGGGGGTTTGACACTGAGGGAGTGCAGCTGCCCTAACATCCAGCACCATCAACACACCCTCTGCCCGGCAACACACATAACTGGCCATGCTGATTAATTACACAAATTATTCAACTGGGACTTTCATGGAATTTCAAAATAGCCTCAAAATGAAATTAACTTCAAAACCTCACACTGAGAACTGCGTTTTTAGACCACACTTTTATATTTTATAATCTTCAGATATACTGAACATAAAAAGTTAGGGATCATGAATATTTGGGGGATATTTTTGTGTAGTAAAGAAAAAGCTCACAATTTCATAAAAATATTCCAAAAAATATTCATGAAAAAGATAGGGATCATGAATATTTTGGGGGATATTTTTGTGTAATGAAGACTAAGCACACTATTTCATTAAAAAAAATTCCAAAAAATATTCATGATACTAACAATTGGACCTGGCAAAATAAAAGAAATTATATATATTCAGAACTTAGCGTTTAAAATCAAGGCTGCAATGGCATTAGACATCACAGCATTTGATCAATGGTTATAAAAAAATTTATAGTAATTTGTATGATTTTCTTGACTGTGTCATTCCTAAATAATCAAAGATGACGCCGATAAGGAAATAAAAAAAACTCTTAACTATTTTTATTATGTTTTATGGTCATGGTGTCCAACTCTAGTCAGTTGAATCCATAAACAAAAGAGAGAATAAAGTATCGCCTTGTCGCCATTGGATGGATTCAGAGGCAAGCTTTATGTTCAGTTTTTATGTTTAGGAATTTGATCCAACTTTTGATAGATGAAAGTGTGCTGTGGTACTGGAAAGTTCACCAGAATGGATTATGACATCCAAACTTGGAAACTAGACAAAGGAAATAAAAACAAATGCAGGAACTCTAACTTGCAGGGATGAAATTGAATTGGGCAAATTAGATTTGTCTCAAATAGAAATGGACTGAGCTTCATTGAATCGAACTACCCATTAGTGCAACTTGGAATAGGAATTCAATAACCTTACTGGAAAGAATTCCATACTGTTTCATATTTAATTCAATTATGTCTCAACAACAGACCCGTGAAGATCCGGTGTAGAATAGGTCTTCAGCAACCCATGCTTGCCGTAAAAGGTGACTATGCTTGTTGTAAGAGGCGAGTGATGGGATCGGGTGGTCAGGCTCGCTGACTTGGTTCATGCATGTCATCGATCCCAATTGAATGGATCGATGCTCATGATATCAATCACTGGATTGTCTTGTCCAGACTCGATTTTTTACAGACCGCTGTCATATAGCTGGAATATTGCTGAGTGAGGCGTTAAACAACAAATCAACCAACCAACCAACAACAAAAATACACATTGTCTCTTTCACAGAAATATTTGGAATATTTGTACAAATGGGATGTATTCTATGCAGATCAGTGACTTGACCGGAATTTATAAATGTATGATTTAGCACAACAGACAGTACATTGTTTACACTCTTTATACAAATCAATACACAATCTTATCAGAATCTTTCTGTCAATATCATATTCTGATACAGTGAGACTGAAATATATTTGGGGCTCCATCCATCCATCCATCCATCCCTCCCTTCCTCCTTCTTTCCCTACTTCCCTCCATCATCCCTCCCTCTTTCCCTCCCTCCCTACATCCATCCCTCCCTCCCTCCCTCCCTCCCTCCACCTATCCCTCCCTCCCTCCATCCACCCATCCCTACCTCCCTCCATCCCTACGTCCATCCCTCCATCCTTCCCTCCCTCCATCCATCCCTCCATCCATGGGAGTGTCTGTGAGTGTGTGTCTGCATCTGAGTGACAGTGTAAGTATGACATCTGTTTTGTGCCAGGAGAACTAAAATCTAACATTTTCCACCCACCTTCCTCACATCCATGTCTACAGGAAAGGTACCCACTGCATCAACACGACGTCTGCCACCCACTTCCCCCGATGCCACAATGCCATTGTACAAAGACCATAAAGTAACTCTGTTATGTAATCATACTGGCAAATTTCAAACATGTCAACCGAGAGTCTTTGGACTCGAAGCACACAGTATCCAGTTTGTTCGGAGAGTCTTGAGACTCCAAGGACATTGCATAATTTATTTTCGAAGTCTGCTTCTCATTATCCTCCCAAAAGACCCAGGGTATTTGCACAAGTCGAGAAAAACATCTGTTCAGGTAGAATTAATGGGTAACCAGGCTTCAACCATTAACTCTTTCAACACCAGTCAACCAGAAGTGTTTACTGCTGGGACACCGAGTTCCCAGAGACTCTTGTGTGACAGATGAAGCCAACATTTATCAAAGAAAATATTTGCTGGTAAAATATATTTGCTACTACATGCTATACACCATTTGAAAGGTCTGATCCTATGGTTTATAAATATGAAAGTTATGTTTTTCACATTATTTAAAATAATGCATTTACAACTTAATTAAGTTGGTTGTAAATAAAAAATGTAAGCTAACATGTTGTTAACATCCAGATTAAGGACCAAGGAAGCAAAAACTTGATGATTTTCGGCAAATATAAGATTTTATAAAATCCACTTACCTATTTCTGTTTTATTTTCATTGTTTACGTAATTGGAAAATCATTTTAAAAAGAATTATAAATAGTTTCTGTCATCACCCATTTCCCGATAACAGCGGCTGTCCGCTCAGTAACATGAAGAAATACCCCCGTTTTCGAAGCTTCGTATGAATAACACGTTCGTCGAAGAATGGCATATGACACATCGCTGGAAAGCTTATTCCTTCATCTACACGCTCGTAACATCGCCTGTTTTTTTAGTAGTTATAACAAGCAATTTCTTTGGATTAAAATTGGTTTCTAATGACGCTTTCTTGACGAAATCTGCTACAAGTTTTCGTGATTTGTCAATTTTGAGCACGTGACCTAAGGCAGCCAATCAAATTACAGCTGTGATGCCAAGCTCGTGTTTGATAAATTTCAGAAGTTGGCGAAAGATTTTTGTTAAATCATGTTATTCTGAACGTTTTAAGCAGGAAATCACAATATATATATTAAAAATATGGAACTTTGTGAATGTATCGTGCTAGGTTAGGAGCTGTGACAAAAAAACTTCATGCATATATTTTTGCATTAAACATCGTGTCCGAGCTGAGAATTCAAGGCGACGAAAGCCGAGATGTCATTTGACTTACATTACACGAGATCGCACGAAAAGATGGAAATAATAACTTAGAAGTAAGTTGGATTACTTTTAGATATATTTTTGTTGATTTTATTTATTACTTTGTATAATATATTTAAAAATTTGTTTAAAACGTCTTTATTTTGCTCTTTGACATGTTCGATGTGGACCCGTTGTCGAAATGTGTGTCCGAAAATTCTTTTTTCAATAACATCGTGGGAAATAGTGAATTTTTTTTAATTTATCGATACGTATACGTATTTCAGACATTGTGAAATGTGATAGATTTAATAAATGAATGATATTACAGGAAGGTCCATAAAAATCTATACTATTTTGACGTGACTACGGCTTGGCCGGTAAACCGGCCTACGGTGTCTGGGGACTCGGTGCTTCTTGGCCGGAAAACCGGCCTACGGTGTTGAAAGAGTTAAGCAATATGGAAATACCTGTGTCCTTGGACACAAAACATTTTGTGCATTGTCAAAAGTGAACATGAATATAATATCCTTAAAACATGACATCATACGGGTGACTTGGAGAAAGTGAGAAGCGTGACACCCTTCAGACACGGAAACATGACTGAGTCAAGTCTATCTGCTCATCTTAAGTTGCTATTTCTATACTGGCTACATTTTCATTCACAGGCTAAAGATGGTTCCTATCATTCATCAGCCCTCCAGCAGTGAAATTTAGAGAAGAAATCGACATCCTTGACCGTCATGCATAACCACATCTCCACTGGTGGGATATGGGTAGGGATAATTCTAGGGTGGGGCCTTGTGCTTTTGGCCCCTAAATTTGAAAAAAGGCCCACATTTTTAAATGCAATGGGGCATTTTAACATTGTGCTGTAACGGCGATCCTATGGAAAATTTGAAATTTTCACATAAAGGGCCCATGTCAGAAAATTCCTAGTGTGAACCCTGTATGGGGTTTTTATGTCAAGCAGTTACATCTATCTCCTATTTCAAGGAGAACCCTAAAGCAATATGATTACTTCAAGAGAAGAAAAATCTGAAGCAGTCTGTTTGATGAGAACAAAACATGAGGCTGATTACTTCACCAGAAAAGAAAAAATCTTGAAGCAGTTAGTGTTTGAAATAATTTTAAACCCAACAAGACAGTCGGGCAGATGATCCATAAGTGTTGCCTGCCCATCTTCAAAGTTACCTGCCTGCATTCAGACATTATTATATTGAAAAATCGCGATAAATAAGAGACAAACCGCATCTTGATTCAGTTGAAGCAATGCAAAACAATCACTTAAGAATCTACGAGCTATGATAAAAAAGTCATAAAAAAAACTGCCAGACAGTTGGGCAGGGGGAAGAAAATTTCATGAAGCCCGACAGAAAAGTTACCAGCCACGGGCAGGCTTGCAGGCAGTTATTTCGGACACTGGAACCAGTCTTTCAGCTAAATATCGGCAGCCTGTAAATAATGAAGTCTGAACCAGGCAATCCAATGACTGATATTGTGAGCAGTGACCCACACTGACAAAGACGTGTCATCAACCAACTCACTGAGCCTCAGACCACCTCAGCCATTAAATCGCCTCTTACAACCAGCATTGGATGCTGGGGATAAATTCTATCCCAGAATCCCCATGGGGCTGGATCAATCTACTCGATCACTTCTTTACCACTTTTATGTCATAAAAAACACATCAACCTGATTAAACCTTACACATTCAGTTCCACACAACTTGAACATTAACCAGGGTATTAGTCATTGCTGTCTACATGATGATGTACAAGCACGGGTATGGTGCTGACAAACCTAGAAACATAATCGGGGCGAACCGAGATTCGAATCTACAATCATAGGTTTCTGGCATGCCCAAGGGACGCACTTTGCACAGCATATTGCGGCGCCTTAGACTGGGCCACCCATGCCCCTATAACGTTAAGAGTGAGCAGAAACATGATAACATTATCCCATTTAGAGTATGCAGACCATGCATAAACATGATGACATTATCCCGTTTAGAGTATGCAGATGATGCATAAAGATGATAACATTATCACGATTTGAGTACATGGTCCTAGGATATATTTTATTTATTCCCGCTCCGGATTAACAAATCATGACAAGGTACCATTTGAACAACCATTAATAACGTACAGATAATCCAAGAAAAATTGTCCGGAAGGCTGGTAACTAATAAGGTCCAGACGACCAGGCATTCACCATTATAAACAAAACGGTTATATTTTTTGGGTTGTTTATTTGTTGTTTAATGCTTCACTCAGAAATATTCCAGCTATATGATGGCAGTCTGTAAATGGTCGAGTCTGGACCAGACAATCCAGTGATTGAAATCATGAGCATCGATCCACTCAATTGGGATACAATAACATGCATCAACCAAGTCAGTGAGCCAGACCAACAGATCCCATTAGTCGAAATCTTACAAGCATAGTTGCCTTTTACGGTAAGCATCGGTTGCTGAAGTCATTAAAAGTATTTGGCACAGACTGCAAGAGTTCACACTTGCCACCGACTTTCTCCAGTCTCTGGTCAGGGGGCTATGTGTCCACTCGAGGCCGGCAGAGATCTTGACTCTCATCCAGGCTGACACTGACCTACACCTACATTCCCATAAACTCACACACCTGTCACGTTTTTTGACACACATTTCGGCCCACCCATGAAAAGTTTCAGTCCTGGGTTTAGCATCAATCTAGAAGATTAATGGAAAGCATCACAGAATCCAAGCGCCATATTGTCTGAAATAAAAGTCTTAATTGCCATGGCTGAAGAAGGACAACAAAGGTGTAGCTTGGATTAATGCAAGTTTTTCGTGATGCTCCTGATAATAAATCTTCCGAGGCCTACAAATTCTTTGTCTTTTAACAAACATTGCTTAGCAGATACAAAACATGTTTTAATCTTGATCTTGAAATATATAAGTTTTTCGTAACACTCCTGATAATAAATCTTCCGAGGCCTACAAATTCTTTGTCTTTTGACAAACATTGCTTAGCAGATACAAAACATGTTTTAATCTTGATCTTGAAAAATATTGAGGATTATATTTTTTTCCATGTAAGAGGCAAATATTTAATTGATACCACTGAAACAAATATTCCAGCCGCATGGCCGGGGGTATACCAAGAATGTGACAGTATTGCCTTCCCAGTCCATGAGTGAGTGAGTTGGGTTTAACATCGCTTTTAACAGTGTTCCAGTCATATCATGGCACGTCAGCTTAATGTGGGAGGAAAGCCCAAAGTAATGCAGGCCTCAGACAACTACCACTTCTGTGAAATCAACGACCACAGATATGGTGGTGACAACCCTAAAAACAAAATCGAGGCAAACCGGGAATCGAATCCACAAACTTTAGACGAAGGTTCTAGTGTTCCCAAGAGATGCAACTCTGTGGGGCCTCAGATGACTGGGCTGCCCGGCTAATCAGTAGTAAGTAGATTTAATTGCACTGACTCATGCTCCATTTATGGGCTGGACAAGATCTATAAATATATAACACAATGCCAGAGAATAACCAGTCTTGATTATCTGCCGAAACAGATTCCATTGATTAAAAAGCAAAAAAGTGACAATTTTACGAATGAATCACTGATAATCAGTGGTGACACCAGCTGTTTGCTAAAAGTGTAAGCATTCGCTGCCCTACCGGTAGCACTGTGTGAAAACTCAACACATTCACCAAAAGGATAACTGTACAAAACCATCAGGCACACAATGGTATAAATTTAGCAATTAAAACAAGGGCCATAACTCTGTAAAAAATACATTTTATATGATGGTTTTCGAAAACCAATCAGCATATTTATCCTTTAAAGATTACTGAATGCAAAAGTCATCCTAAAAGCAATTTCTGCAAAAATGTATCCCTACTGAAGTTCTGGACAGACGCAAGTATGCACAGCACCCAAACCAATATCCCCCGCCCCACTTTGTGGCAGGGGACAATTAACCAATCAATCTGCCCTTACCTTGTGAGTGAGTGAGTGAGTTGGGTTTAACGTCGCTTTTAACAGTATTCCAGTTATATCACGGCGTGCCAGCTTAATGTGGGAGGAAAGCCCGAAGTCATGCAGGTCTCAGACGTTTACCACTTCGGTGAAACCCACGAGCACGGGTATGGTGCTGACAAACCTAGAAACATAATCGTGGCGAACCGGGATTCGAACCCACAATCATAGGTTTCAGGCATGCCCACGGGACGCAACTCTGCACGCCGAATCGTGGCGCCTTAGACGACGGGGCCACCCGTGCCCCCCCTTACCTTGTGACTGCATCATGTAGCAAGGTGATTGTATTATTCCCTTACTGTCTATAGTCAAACAAAAACTAACTGTCTGAACAACATATGAAGAAAACTAAATTGAAAACCACATGCAAAACAGGGACTCACCATTAAATATTCTTGGGGAGGGGGTGCTGGGATTTTTATCAGAGACATGATATGTTTTTACGGTTACTGCTTCAGTTTTGTTTCAGAGATAAGAAGAGACTAACAATTTACTTAAAATTCACAAAACACCTTTTTTTCAAGGACATCAAGCATATCCAGTACACAACTTATTTTGGGGAGGGGGCACAGCACAGAATATCAAATGGTCCATCCCTGAGGAAAATAAGAATAAAGTGAAGTTACAAACTCCCTTCCGAGACATGTTGCAAGGTGTGTAGCTAAGCCCCTTACTGTTTCAAACAAAACTGAAAGAGCAGCAAAGACTGAAGTGTAATCCTCGGATTAAGTGGCATAAAGACCTAAAGTTCATGCTAGAAATCTTTCTAAATGTCAACTGCACTGTCACATTTTGCACAACCTAGAAAACTGTGAAACGACACAGATTGTTTGATTAAAACCTTCAAACTATAAAGAAAACTCTCAGCAAGATATTGTAGGCTCATGTTAAATCTGCTTCTGCTCTGTTATAAGTGTATAGCAGGATGCGAGGGCTTGGCTACTTATTCTGTCAAGAGACAATGAAGAGAAACGCATAAAAACAACAGAGCTATTTCATCTATGTGCCTTCAAGGCAGACTGGCCCCCAACCCCCCCAGAACAAAAGATGTCGTAAGGTGTATGTGTGTGTGGATGTTTGGCCCTTCACAAAATGTGACCTCAAAAGTAATAAAATGACAGGGTACCATTTCTGAAACAGACAGGATTTATTATCTTTGAAACTCTGCCTCATAAAGAGGAACTACATCTTGAGTGAGTTAGTGAGTGAGTGAGTGCCTTGTCATAACTTAAGTAAACTATTATGTCACGCTAACCAAAACAAAAAAAATCTGAAATGACAGATCATAAACATATAAACGTCCCTAAATTGTACCATAAAAGGCCAATCCTTCCCATCACAACTCTATCCCATGTCACTGCGAGCAAGGTCAGACCAAAATACAATCGTACCAAGAAACTGTAAAATGTCCGATCTACTTGAACAAATAACATGAAACAAGATTCATCTAAATCAAAAGCAAACAATCTCAACTCTCTGAAAATATATCTAAAGGCAAATGTACCCAAAATACTTTCTGAAAATAAATCTGAAAGCAAATGTACCCAAACACTCTCCGAAAATAACTCAGTGTACCCCGTACCACCCACAATGTTCACAGCATTACAATTACAGAATTCTAAATGTGAAAAAAAACAATCACACAACAATAAACCTAACAACAATATGAAACACACGTAAAAAAACAAGGTTTTATTCCTAACATCTTCACCCTTTCCTCAATCTTCCACAGTGGTCTATGGCAAGGAGAATGTCCTAAGCCCTTACTGTTTGTAATCTGAGCAGTAGTAACAGTTTCTGCTTTGCACGCCTATATTCCTCCTTGAGAACATCCAATCTCATTCAAAGTAAATGGGGCATGGAGGCCCAAGCAAAGGTCTCCCTAAACTTACATTTATCAGTATCAGTTAGAGTGGCTGCCGCACATCTACAACTCGCACAGCAGGGGCCCTATTGCTTCACAATTCAACAAATAAATAATGTTAACCAATTGCTATGATGCAAACAATAAGTTGATATTTCAGTTTTTTCTGTCCCTAATAAACTGTTTATGAAAGTGCCAACTGAATGGTGTTGTAGACATACTTACTATATTTGAAGATAACATCCTTGTAACTGGCCAAGCAGAGGCTGGTTAATTTTATTTTTGGTTAATGTATGTCAGTAGCTTGTTCATTAGTTGACATTTTATTGCCAATTTTCTCTCTTTAAATTGTCTTCAAAAGCAACGCAGTTTGGGGGATTTTTCTTTGCCAACACATAAAATTAAATATCCTGAATGTCTCTAAATTGACATACAGACTAGAAATCTGGAATGATAATGGACACACTTGCCGGAAACTGTCTGTCCCGTGTCAAACATGTAAAAGTTGTCTTTTGAAATATAAATGTCTTATATATAAATATTACAGTTTTTTAATACAGTATCATTTTCTACTATTTTATGTAGCCAAAGACATACATTTAGATAGAATATCAAGGTAAGATTAATGATACAAGATGATAAAATATATCAGACAATGATTTAACAAATTCCATGCAATGGAAGAAAAATAAGGTAATTGTAAGGGAAGCATTTGAAGATCACGTCATCTATATCATCTGCAATGCCTGTGTGTATGAGTGAGTGAGTGAGTGAGTATGGTTTTACGCCGCTTTTAGCAATATTCCAGCAATATCACGGTGGGGAACACCACAAATGGGCTTCACACATTGTACCCATGTCGGGAATCAGAACTTGGTCTTCAGCGTGACGAGCGAACGCTTAACCACTGGACTACCCGACCGCTCCCTGTGTGTATGAACATACAAAATATAGTCTGTGATATTTCTAATACCCTTCTCGAGGCGGTTAGGTCGCCTAGTAACAAAAGACAACAGTTCTCTGAGGATGTGTATACATTGCTGAACCCTAAAAAATAAAAGATTAAAAAAAATAATAATTCATGAACAAAATAACCCTTTTTGTTTACTACACTCTGGAAACAAAACATACACAGAGTACTAGCAGAGCTTGTTTCTATATCATCCCCAGAGTCGGTTGTTGGGGGGAGACTAACGTCTCCATGTGCCCAATCTCCACACACAGAGATCTACATCATATATAATACCATCAAAGCAAGTCACAAGAAAGACTAACATGTAATAGCATCCCTCCTCAGATTAGGGTATAATTAATCTGTAATACCCGCTCAAAGGCTGTAAGAGCAATCAGCGTGATTGATATGTACAAACTCATAAACATATCCCACAGCTAACTAATCACTGATATCTCTGACCAGTATGTTCACTCACATCAAAGGGATCATTAATGACCAGGTTACCTGCCTATATCTGACCATTACTAGCCATAAACATTCCACTCACTGCAATTACTTCCCTTTGATGTTGTGTCTGTGATAACATGATGAACATAACGTTTGTATCAACCCTGGTTATCAATGTCCAAACATCGTCAATTTCTTAAAAGTTGAAATTAACAACTGGGTTGAAATTGGCATTTATTATGGTAGTTTAGATACCTGTGTTCCCAGTTTTCATTTTGGCATGGTGACAGTGAGTGAGTGAGTGAGTGAGTGAGTGAGTGAGTGAGTGAGTGAGTGAGTGAGTGAGTGAGTGAGTGAGTGAGTGAGTGAGTGAGTGAGTGAGTGAGTCTTAACGCCACTTTGAGTATTCCAGTTATATCACACAAAACAAGAAGCATAATCAGGCGAACTAAGTTTCGAACCCACAATCATTGGGTCCTGGTGTGTCTAAGGGATGCAACTCTGCAATATTATGAGCATGTTGTTGTGTTTTTAGTGTGTTTGAGTGTTTGAGTGAGTGGGTGAGTGAGTGAGTGAGTGAGTGTGAGTCTTAACGCCACTTTGAGTATTCCAGTTATATCACACAAAACTGGAAACATAACCAGGCGAACTAAGATTCGAACCCATGATCATTGGGTCCTGGTGTGTCCAAGGGATGGAACTCTGCACAAACAACACCTTCGGCGACTGGGCCACCCATGCCTCAAGCCACGTAATGGCTACAATTTTTTAAACACCTTAAATTTCAGTTAAAGTTTAAACTAACAAATAGGGTGAAATTCACTCATATTTGTGTTAACAGTGTACATAGTTTTCATTGTGGATCTGTCATTAGCTTCATAACAGCTACTGTTCTTTAAACATCTTAAATTTCAGTAAAAATTCAAACTAACAAATAGGATGAAATTGACTCACATTTGTGTTGACAGTGCACACATTTTCCATGATCTATTCAACCTCAGCGACAGTTAAAGTTGTTCTTTAAACATTGTGAATATCAGTTAAAGTTGAATTAACAAGGCAGGTGAGAATGACACCTGGACAGTGTTATAGACGTGTTGACAGTGTAAATACCCTCATGGATGCCAGTGTTGTTTCTGTGATAGCTTGTGCACAAGGACCACAGCAGCAAGAGTTATTTTTTCAATTTGTAAAACAATGATTGAGACGCCTTCCTATACATTTCTTTGTACAATGTCTGAAAGAAATGGATTTAACCTTCAAAAACGTATCCCTATTACAAAACAAAACAAGAGTTTGCCACTAACGTGGCTATATCCCCCACCCCTGTTCCAGAATTTATGACATAATGAAATCTAAACAAACCCTAACCTTCTTTAACCGAGGTGGAACTTGTCATGGAAATTGTAAAAAAACAGAAGAGTTTGGAACCTAAGTCCATCTTGTTGCCATGGAAAGGTAAAAAATAAAAATTTCTAAAATTTCTAAATAGCAAAAGGCACCAGTTCAGCATGTACTTGATGGACCTGCAAAGTTTCATGAAAATATATTGAACGGTTTCTGAGTTATGCTCCAGAAACGAAACGTGACGGACTTTGTTGGGTGGGGGGTAATTATGGGGGGGGGGGGGGAATTGAAAAGTAGAAATAGTCTCTTCTACAGACCCTTAGTATATTTAATAAAACACTAAGACAATATATTTAATATCTTACAATCAGCCCCATTTTAGTCTCAGCTCAAGCATAAATTACTCTCTCTCATTCCCATCTCAAGCAGAAATCAAAAGGCTTTAGTTTCATCTCATGGGTTCCTTTACTGCCTACACTCCGAGCAGTGTTACAAAATTATTTTATTTAAGATTACTTTGATCTTAATCAAGATATGAACACAATCCTTTGTATTCTGGTAACAGAAAAAAATGATCATTCTGATACTAAAACAGCACTGCTGACAATGATGATGAGATAATACACATATTCTACAACGCTCGTCACGATATGGCTGTGATATTGCTGATGTGACGTTAATTTTTAACTCACTCATTCACAACAACTGTCACTGAATATCAACATGTAACACAAAACCTGATCATAAAAGAACCTAAAGGTAATAATAAAAAAAAAACTAAGCTGAAAAAAACTCATAAAAACCTGTCTGCCACATTATCCTAAAACTAACATTTTTATATCTGTACATAAAAAAACCAATGAAAACACTTTCCAAAAGCTTCACAGCTTCAAGACAATCATAATGTCATCTTTCTGAGGCAACCAACTTGTTATCGTGGCCATACATCAAGATTAATAGCCATCGCCAGTATTCATAATAATCTTCATATATCCAGGTACCGCTAGTCAGATAATAAATGTCATATTTCCTTCCATAAAAGCCATTTTTCAGTTTGAGGTAAGTCTAACATGTTCAAGATACACTCTGAAACAGGCTGGTCAGGGTAAACTTGACACCTGAATACCACCACTTAAAAAACTGGTCGTAAATGTCATGTGACCTATATTCAAGGGAGTATGAAATTCATAATCATACAGTAGAGGGTTGCCCCTTTAATACGCCCAAGAATAGCTGAGTCTGTCACTGCTGGTGATCCAAACTGATGATTAGAGGTGTATACATCCATGAGACACCTGTTTTGAAGATGTTTGTTAATATAGGAATTAATAAATCGTTGTGCCTTTATTCACAAACACTACTTAGAAAAGTAATTAAACCTCTGCTCGGCCCAATTTGAGAAAGTGGGTTCAGTCTAAAGACAATTTGAACAGTCGTAACAGCCATGATGCTGGTTGTCGACGCATGAGCACAGGTATGGTGCCGATAGATCAAGGATCATACTCAGGGTAAATTTGGAATCCTGCATGACTAAGGGAAGCAACTCTGCACAACCAATTGTGCTTTGACCACTGGGCTATTCATATCTCTTTAAGCCAAGTATAAGATTTTGACATTAAGGCGATCTAGGATCCTGGCATCACGAAGGGAAGTAACTCTGCAGAGCCATTTGTTGTTCTTTGACCACTTGGCTACCCACATCCCTTAAAGCCCAGTATAACAATATGAATCCAGAACATGTGTTGTATCAAGAATAGTATTCTTCCTTTTTTACCATCTTCCAAAGAAAAGGGTTGTAACGAGGTGTGTTTTTTCCACTTACCGTTATCGACTTCTTATGTGCAGCAGCAAGTAATTCCCTTTTCCTTCGAGCAAAAGCATCCGCAAGACTTTCAAATTCATATCCACTAGGCGACCGTTGCAGTAAGTTTCCTGAGTCTAAACTAATAGATCCGTCCCGAGAAGCACATCTTAAAATCATAGGTTGTTTGGGTGAATGATTTTGACCAACACTTGTCCTTTGGTAACCATCACTTTTTTTCCGAGAACTTTGGAGGTTCGTATGTAGGTTACTCCCACTAGTGCTCCTCCGAACTCGGGAACTATTTTTGTGTAATGACTGATCCGATGCACTGTCTCCAAACAAAGCATATCCACGAGAACGGGAATTTCCACCATAATCAGAATTAATACTCCTGTTGCTTTCACTTCGGCGAAATAAACCTTCCTCTTGACCAGACTGTTGTGACCTTGACCCTCCAAAATCAGAGTTAATGCTTCTGTTGCTGTCGCTGCGATAGAATGAGTTCCGCGAATGAGGTCTTTCCATGTTTCTTGATGGAGGTCGGTCAGCATTTCGGGAAGGTGGTCTATCCATATTACGGGAAGGTGGTCTATCCATATTACGGGAAGGTGGTCTATCCATATTTCGGGAAGGCGGTCTATCCATATTACGGGAAGGCGGTCTATCCATATTACGGGAAGGCGGTCTATCCGAGACCCGTGAAGGTGGTCTGTCTGAGTTTCGGGAAGGGGGGCGGGAGTCTGAATTACGAGATGGAGGTCGGCCTTGTTCTATATTGATGCTTGTTCCACTTTCCGATCTGCGAACCCGAGACGCAGTATGTAATGCACCATATTCACGATGTCTATCCCCACTGCTGCTGCTGCGCTGCACTCTTTGCTTAGAAGAGGAATTTCTTTCAACGTTAGCGCCACTGGATGTCCGTCGAACATTTTTGGTCTGGGGCGTAGACCGATCCATGTTAACAGACCCACCGCTGCTGACTCTCCTTACATTTGTCTTGGATGGGGAATCAGCCCCAGATATTTTTCTGGGGTTTCTTGTTGGGCTATCAAAATCCTCACTCGGAACACGAGCTCGCGGTGAAAATTCGTAACTCAGGTCATTTCCACTTTCACTGCGTCTCACACGAGGTCCCTGACTGCAAAACTCTTCCTCGAAAACCTCGGAGCGTCGTAACCGAGAACAGTGATTACAACCAAGTTTAAGCTGTTCTGGTTCGTTTTCAAACAATATCGTCTTTCCACCTTTAAGTCTCATAGACGCTTCACTACTTTTACCAACAGGGGATGAATCTGTTTGTGAGGATCCGGAACTACTTTTTCGTGATGGTTTACCTCCACTCAGACTAGGAGTAGCTGAATGGTCGTTACGTCCACATGACACGGGGGTCTGTGAACGATCTTCTTCCTCATTCCCACTTTGTTTCCGATGACAATCGGCACTGTGTACCTCCATGTCAAGTTCGTGCTCATCAAATCCATTTGTCCTTGACCTTTGTGATGGGGTCCGACTTTTCTGCCTTGAGTCAAGCATATCGTCTCGAGAAAATTCAGAAATTGTTACCAAATCTCCAGACATGGTAATTAGTTTATCTCAAACGACACTTGATTACCCGTAATACAAAAAACAAACAAGCTCTGTCCCCTTCTCGTTACTAACTTGTTATCAACTTACGTGACTTGGAGACGAGGAAATACGTAACACAAACACAGTGATCCTAATTCAGAATATATTGCCTTCCTTCCACCATGTTTGTTAACAAATCCTGAGCATGTGTGAGCTCTATAGAGAAACAACTTGCTATCAGCTATCTGCTACTCAGTGAAGCATGGCATCCCTTGATAAAATCTGTCTGTAGATTTTGTATTACAAGACCCAGCACACCTTGAAATGGATTCTTTTTTAAATCATATTAATTTCAACCAGGTTATTCCAATGTTCGGCACATAAATTTTCGTAAAATTTACCACAGGTACATTTCTTGTCAATTTCATAAACACATTGAATGACAGGCGAGGACGTTACAAGCCCCAGCAGTGGTGATTTCAAAGTGGGAGTCAAGTTACAACCAGTTTTCTGTCATATTACAGTAAAACATCCATAGCCTAGTGACTAGACACAAACACTAAAATATTCTCGTTATATTACAGTCAGTTGTCAGTCATCTTGTCCCATCTGTCACCTTTTCGGTTAAAATGAACAAGAAACTGTCATGGAATGTAAAATATTTCACCAAGGTAAATTCAACTCCGGAGAAAATCACTGACGTGCATTCTGACATGTGTTTATATCCACTGTCACTCCTGGTCAGGTACCAACCCGCTAATAACAATGACAAGCTGCACCCACCGAAATCCACACTCGTACATATCACAAGTATGTCGTAAATATCAAGCAGGCAGCGTCCATTTCACGGTATGTTAAAGAAAGAGTCTCCTCTCAAGCCACGTCCCATGAGAGTCCAATGTATCCGTTTGCATCACAGGTAACGTTGGTTGTTTCAGGAGCCAGTGATGGCACATCATGTTGTAGGCAGAAAGACACTGTCCCTCTCGCAAAGGAATTTTATCTTGGCTATCACAGAGCCCCCTGATGTTTGCACAAATAAAGGATAGAAAATTACTTCAGCGTAATCCTGCCGTGACCGCAGCGATCACTGATACAAGCCTGCCTACTCCTCAGGTATTCAGTGTTTGCGGAGGTGAGCTGGATGTGGTTGGGGGCATGCGAGGTGACGAGCAGGCCCTCCTTACACCTGGCACAACTGCCAAGTTTTGAATATCTCCACAAGAATTTTCCTGGTCATAACTTCCCTTTTCAACAAGGTAAAGATTAAAAACATTCACCACTGTTTTCCCATGCGTGGTCCTCCATACACAAAGTCCTACCCCGTGTGGTAAATCTTTAACGCAAAGTAACGTGATTGTCGTCAATTTCACTCTTGTGATTTTGTTCATTGACAATCTGATCAGTCATACGATATGTCAATCAAGTACTTACATGCAATGTAAACTTCTTTGATTATTTCTGTCAAGTTTTTTTTCTGATGTTTTATCTCACATATTTCCTTTCACCCTAACAAGATCTCATAAAATTTGTCAACTAAGGACCCAGAATCCTCAAACTTCAGGTAACAAAAACCACTTCAATCACTTCTCAATCTTGAATATCCACAAAAGAAATCCAGTCAAAACTTCTTTGTTCTTTAAGTTTCATTGACACATGTCAAAACTGAAATGAACACTCAAAGATAAGCAAGGTTTTTTTAAACATGAAATAATGTTTTCCACATCAGAAATACACAATAGCCCAAACACTTGCTCCAAAACAGTCAATCCAAAGTGTCTGCACTTTCACAAGGCTGGGCCAATCAGTGACTGAACATTCAGTCAGGTGTCCTGACCTTGTGTGGAAGTAATAATGGTGAAATCCCTTCTAACACTCACTCATAATCCTCTACTTAGGCCATCCTGTTTATTAGCAATCCCTTAATCTCCTACTGTTTCTTGTTTGATGTAAGTAAGTCAGTTACTTAAGTTCAATCAGTCATACCTAAACCCACAATCACATCCAAGTAAAATGGCACAGAGTATCATGTTCCCACATAATCAACACTGCAAATCTTTGCCTCTGATTTAAAAAAAAATATGCAGGGCAATGTCAAGAGTTCAATGTCAACGGGACAAATGGATATTTTTAAAGTTTCTCAAAGCGCCCATTCCACTTTTTTCTCGCCGTGTTAGAGTCTGTAACGATGTAATTCAATGACACTTTCTGCACCTTGAGTCAGATAACTGGTCTGTTCAAATTTGAGCAACAAACCTACCCTGCCAAACTTGAACTTTAAGTTTCCCTTCTCCTCCACATACTCAAATGTCACGTCCGTTCATACTTTCTCAGTTCTCTCCTTTGAAGTTTGAATCTGGGTTTCAAATCCAAGACGGTCTTCGTAATTTCTGAAATCTCTTGTAGATAGTACTTTCCTGGAGTCAAATTATCTCAGTGTGGTCCAGTCAGTATGACACACATTGAAAGCACTTTCCTACTTAATGATCGTAAGAAAGATGACCCCATGCAAAGCCTCGTCGTCAATGAAATAACGGATCAAACATAAACTGCAGTCCTTCACAAAACATTCACCCTTCCAGAAAAATCCTGGTCGTCTCAAATTCACAGCAGGAATTTAAATCCGTGATATATAAGATCCATCATACAATTCTGTTGTCCGTGTTCCCACAGAACATAAAAACTGGGTCACTTTGGAGAAAATATTTACAAAATCACATCTCCATATTATGTCCCATCACAATGAATCCAACTCAGGTAGGTACACAGGTAAGTATAAGAAAAGGCCGACAAAGCCACGTTTCTTTTGAGGTCCAAAACCTTTGAGAAAGGCTGTTTAATTGCACCATGAAATCCGTCTCATGCTCTGATTGTGATGATAGGATTCACGTCCGTGAATAACAGCTCTCGAATCTCTTTCTAACAAAGGTGATGTCTTAGACAATACAAGATGAACGTCAGATGCAACGGAGAGTGGTGATTCTTCTTGAAGAGTTTCTGTCAATCTTATTCACAATGCACGGGTTATCGCCGTCCGAACAGGTTATTAAGTCTCCGTCTATTCTATGTCGTTTCTCTTTGCTTGACAGATTACAACCTCTCTGAGATACATACATCACCCAAACATCTGTCACTTGTTATTCATGATATTTACATATTTCTTACGGCACTGAAAAGTTTCTCTCTGGGTCACCGACTTCCTTAGTGTCACGTATGATACAGTGTCAGTCTCAACATAACTTATCTTTTTGGAGTCAGTATATCAAAAAACATTCAAATCCTTTTTTTCATGATAAACACATTTTTCACAAGTTTTAATCTGATAGCAACAACCTTTCAGCAACAAAATGTTATCTGCTACGTTTCGAACACCATTAATCCAGGAGTATTCCTGTCTTCTCTCCGAGGCACTCATTTCAAATTAAATTCTCTTTAAAATCCCACACCTCATGGTTGTCAATTTCAGTCAGTAAGCTGTCAATTTCATGATTCCTTGTTGTCCCCTTTGCACTTTATGATACAGATTGACATCTATTTCCACACAGCAACGTCGCTAACGAAGGTAATGGCCAGATACTTGCTTCCCCAGGCAGTCTACCTGTAGACTTTGTGCCTGTGTAGATTTCACTAGCTTGTCAATTTCCCAACTTAAGGGGGTTCAAGGGTCAAGCCTCCAAACCCATGAGAAACATGGATGGTATCACCCGACAGTGCAGGCCTGTTCCAAGTCGCTGTCAATAACGCCTTACACCTCCACAGTTCAAGTAAACCCAATTTGTAGATCTGAGATTACATGTTTTCTATCAAACCAGTCTACCACGTTAACCACCTGTCCAAAGCCTTTAGCAAAATGTCCTTCTGTATAATAAGCTCGTCTGATTTAAGTACGCATTTTAACTCAAAAATCAAAACAGGATTCTAAATGTAAGTCCAGACAGCTTCTCTCTCCTAAAGCAACTTAAAAGATATGTCCTTATCTACAGCATGTGTAAGATCTGATAACAAGGCAGAATCTCACTGATCTCTATCCAATGTACATAGCGACAGTGAAATGTACAACATCACCACAAAGGCCGGCCTGGTTATGTAATGCATTGTCAGGGAGGAGTGTAATTGATCATTTGTCAAGGGCTCTCACTGTGTGACAACCAGTTACACCGACTTACATCACATGGACAGTCTGACATATCACTGGATAGCCAACAATGATGAGAAGGTGCCATGGCTTATAACCAGAGAATTTGTACTGATGTTGTTGTATGCTAGTTATTGTTTTGTTTGTATTAAGTGTCCAGGGTGGGATGAATTTTCATCATGTGAAAATTTTAGATTATGCTTTGCAATATTATGAGCATGTGGTTGTGTTTTTAGTGTGTTTGTGTTTGAGAGTGAGTGAGTGAGTGATGGAGTGAGTGATGGAGTGAGAGTGAGTGAGTGAGTGAGTGATGGAGTGAGTGATGGAGTGAGAGTGAGTGAGTGAGTGAGTGAGTGAGTGAGTGATGAAGTGATGGAGTGAGTGAGTGATAGAGAGGGAAAAACAAGGTAGAAGAAAGACAGGAAAGAGTGAGAGAAGAGAGAAAGATGACAAGAGAAAGATGAAAAGAGAGAAAGATGAAAAGAGAAAGAAAGGGAATAGAGAGAGAAGAGGAAGAAGAAAGAAAAGAGAGAAAGAGAGAGTGACTGCCTGACTGAAGATAACCTCGTTGACTATGTCTTATCTACTGAAAGCTTCATTACTTTACATTACAACAATAAATCAAATGGTATGATTGTTATAATCACTGTTACGTTCATGGTGTACTGAATCAGACAAGCTCTATTTGTTGCACTGTGACATCCACAAACATGAATAGCATGCACCTAACACTATGTACATTCACTTCCAGTCCATCATCATCAACATGTCTTGAAGCACCATCTCCTACAGATTTTAGTCTTACAAAACATGTTACATGTAACATACAGCCACCATACTGGCTTACAAGAAATCTACTTCTCCCAACCAGTGAACCCCCAACTGTAATATGAACCAAGACATTTCTTTAGTCCTCCAGGCAAGATATCAAAGCACAAAGCACCTTGATGCCCAATACCATACAGCTAGTATGACAGATGTTTGACCGTCCCCCCAGGCAATTAGACAACCGTCTCCTCCTCAGTCAGCTGACCTCTTGCAATGGTCTCCTTGACCAGAGGTTCAACAGCCTTCTGCCTGGATGACCATCAGGTTTACATCAAGTATCCCTGCTGACCAATGTCCAATCTACCTCCTCCTCACATTCACAGTATGGCTGACATATGGAAGTTCCAAATCCGGTTCGCCCCGATTATGTTTCTAGGTTTGTCAGCACCATACCCGTGCTTGTGGGTTTCACCGAAGTAGTAAACGTCTGAGGCCTGCTTCACTTCGGGCTTTCCTCCCACATTAAGCTGTCAAGCAGTGATATAACTGGAATACTATTAAAAGCGGCGTTAAATCCAACTCACTCACTCCGTACAGCCCTTTCCTTGCGACTTCCAGGTATGTTAGACTAACATTTAGTCTTTGAAGAGGATTTTTTTTTTTGACTCTCCAAAACTTTTTTTTATTGATATGCGCATATAGCTGACCAATAATCTTATCTATCCCTGCCTTCAAGTGCTTAGTCAGCCCTTGTCCACAACCCATCATCCACACACACACTCTGACCACAATGACCTCAATGACCACAACGGCTGACCAATTGAAAACCATCCTTCTATTCTCTCTATTTCTGTCCTAAGGTATCCAGCAAGCCATCATCCACACCCACATCAACGCACACTCACATCCACATCCACACTCCCATCAACACCAAGAGACACACGCCCCTTAGTAACATCTACACCCACATCCACACCCCATGGATCAGCACATACAGTTGACCAATGATACCTCCCTTTTCTTCTCCCTGTCTGTCTTCCACCCACTCTGCCCTTGACCACTCATCATCATCCACACCCACTCCCTGCCCCACACCCATACCCATATCCTGCCCCACACCCACACCCTGCCCCACACCCTACCCCACACCCACACCCTACCCCACACTCACCCCCTACTCATTCACCCACACCTTTATTGGGAAGGAATGTGAACAAGATCCTTCCTTGGCGACAGTTTCTAATTTTTTTAGTCACCATTATTAGCCACCTTGCTAAAATAACAGGTTTTATGTCCACGATTTTTATTTGCATATCATTCATAAGAAGAAATTGTATTTCAGTTACAAATTCTTCTTTTTCTTCTCCCTGTCTTCTACCCACTCTACCCTTGTCCACAAGACATCATCCACACCCTCATCCACACCCACATCCTCACTCACACAAGCATGCACGCAACCATACTTGCTACCATGCACGCAATCACGCATGCAACCACACCAACACCTCAACGACCTGCACATACACATTACCAATAACACAACCCTTTTCCTCTCCCTAACCCAGGGGCGGTCAGGTAGCCTAGCGGTTAAAGAATTCGCTTGTCATATCGATGACCCAGGTTCGATTTCCGAGATTGGTATGATGTGCGAAGCCAGCGTTAGAAATTGGCACTAGTCCTGTAGTCCTTACCAAATTGCCCAATAGTAAAGGTATCCTAAGGACTAGTAGAAATTGGCCAATTTTAAGGGTTTTGCTATATGTTATCATCATAAGGACTAGTGGACAAAAACAGTTAGTTTCTAACCCTGGAAGCCCATCTCTGGTGTCCCCAGCTGTGAAAGTGGCTCACTCACTCACTCACTCACTCACTCACTCACTCCATGTTCCACTACCATTCAGCCCTTGACCACTGACCATCGTCCCTACATCAACACACAGGTGAACGCAATGGGTTACACAAACACCAGAGTGACCTTGGTCAACACGGACTCACCTCTCCCTGTATCACTGACCACTGACCACTGACCCATCAGCCTCAACATCAGGGCCTGGGAATTATTTCAACATTCTCACAAACTAACACCATCTTTTCCCACCTTCCCCCAAATCCTTCTTTTGAATTGAGGTCTTGTCTTGAATGATATTCACCTCTTTGAAGTCCAACAAACAGTAGTCCACAAAGCAGTCTCATATTAGTGACAGTCAAATCATCAGACCCTCCCTGCCTACCAGAAACTTGCACATTTGCAACAGGTTCCTAACTCAAAATTCAAACTTGCAATCATAACTGTTAATATGAGCAAGTATGTCTTTTTGATGCTTTCAGCAATATTCCAGATTTGGCTTTACATATTTTGAGAATCAGTTGGAATACAGAATACCAGATTGTCCTTCCACCATATTGGTCAGGAATGTGCACAAGATCCTTCCTCATCAGTAACGGTTTCTAATTGTTTTCATCATTATTAGCCATATAGCTTAAATAAGGGGGCACGGGTGGCCCAGTCGTCTAAGGTGCCGCGATTCGCTGTGCAGAGTTGCGTCCCTTGGGCGTGCCAGTAACCTATGATTGGGGGTTCGAATCCCGGTTAGCCCCGATTATGTTTCTAGGTTTGTCAGCACCATACCCATGCTTGTGGGTTTCACCGAAGTGGTAAACGTCTGAGACCTGCATCACTTCGGGCTTTCCTCCCACATGAAGCTGACACGTCTGATTAAGCTATAACTGGAATACTGTTAAAAGCGGCGTTAAACCCAACTCACTCACTCACTTAAATAACAGTTTGACATCCACAATTTTTATTCACATATGATTTGTAAGTAGAAATTGTATTTTAGTTAGTTTTCATAAAGAAAAAATATTAAAAAAATTAAAAGTGGGAGAGTTGGCGGCTATGACCCTATGTCATTGAAGGGTTTTGGAAAAATCTTTAAGACATTTTGGAAAACAATGAATAAAAGTCCCGGAATAGAAATTAACCAAGAAAGTCTACAAGCCCGACTAATGATAACATGTAGTTACACCCCCCTAAATGTTTGAAATCTTACTGGCCCTAGGGATACCTTTAACATCGATTAGCAGGATCGGGTGGTCAGGCTCGCTGACTTGGTTGATGCATGTCATCTTATCCCAATTGCGTGGATCGATGCTATTGCTATCAATCACTGGATTGTCTGGTCCAGACTTGATTATTTACAGACCGCCATCATATAGCTGGAATATTGTTGAGTGCAGCATAAAAATACAAACAAACAAAACAAAAAATATTGACAAAGCTTGCCCTCACGAGTGCTCTTTTCTATTTTTCTATCTAAGTTGTAGAATATGGCTCAGTTTGAATCCCTGCAGTTGTGGTACTGATTTCTCCAGATTGACCTTTCCCTGGGGTCAAGTGGGTCCTCCTTTCCCTCTCCAACCTATCAGCTACCAACACCCTGGATGTAAGTATATGTATGTATACCTCTCCACAACACTTCTCTGTGTCCTGTGTCATATACAGCAGATATTGTCTATATCAACCTGTCAATCATCACTTGGAAGAGTTCATTCAATTAATAAATACTACTTGAAATATTGCCAAATGTGGCATTAAACATTAAACAAAGTCTCATGTTGGTTAAAGTTCAAGATCATGAGATACGAAGAGCAATACAAATGAAATATTCTTTTGTCATGCCTAATTTCTCATATTATCTTATATCCCCAAGATAAGGGTTTGTTTGTTTGTTGATTAACGCCACACTAAGCAATATTCAAGCTATATGACGGCAGTCTGTAAGTAATCGAGTCTGGACCAGACAATCCAGTGATTGACATCATGAGCATCGATCCATGCAACTGGGATACGATGACATGCATCAACCAAGTCAGCGAGTCTGACCACACAATCCCGGTAGTCGCCTTTTTACGACGATCATAGTTGCCTTATACGGCAAGCATGGGTTGCTGAAGACCTATTCTACCCTGGATCTTCACGGGTCCCAAGAAAAAGAAGATCAGTGGTTAAAAAGGATATGAAAGGGATCGCTTGAAAGTATTGGCCTCCTGCAGTCTTTACATCAATGCAACAAGTCTCCAGTTGCATTTGGAAGAAAAACTAGTATACCCGTATGAAACAAACCACTAGTCAGAAGCCTGAGACTAGTAAAATTCTGTTCGGTCAAGTAAGCTCAGTTAATAAAAATCCATATCAAAATAATATTAAAATCTACAGAAAATGATACCAAGAGCCAAATTTGGGCAATTAGTCTCAAAAGTCTTTGACCCAGACTGGCACACACAATTAAAATTTTATCGTACATTTGTGAAAATTTTGATTGCACAAAACCAAATAAAACTGCCTGATTAAACAGGGATATTTGACATAGTTTAGCCTCTGTTTCACAAATCAGCAAGCCTGGCTTTTTACACTACCAATACCCTCAGGTATGTCACATAGAATACCAATCATTTTCAAATTACCAAAATCCACCTGTGCCCTTATCGCAATTGACAAGCGTCAATTTCACGAATAAGTGAAATACCTCCAACACAGCAATACCTACAACAAGGCATAGCTTAGCTATAGCCTTAGGATTTACCTGGTCAATTCAAACCCATTACTACTAGATAGAGCCTGTTTGAATGGGCTTGCCAGGCACAAAACTGTAACAACGTGTCTATGCTAAATGCCCTAAATTTCACGTCTTTCATCCGCTAATGTTTGAGACTTAGCCAATGAAAGATTGTAAATATCAAATGGGTGCAGCTCGGAATCTACATTGTAAATCAATCTCCACTAGCACTATTTCTAACCCTGCTCCAAAACTTTATTAGCCACAGTGCAATAAAACTTTGTCTATGATTTATGAAGAACTAGGACAAAACCATTTCAAAACCGTCGTGTCATGATCTCAGACAATTTTAGCTCCTCATTTTACACAGATTTAGATGCTCTTTTACAATACTTCACCAAGGTAAGGCATTTTATTTTTTATTAGTTGGATCCCAAAATTTTGGGCCTAAAATTCAATGTAGGTGGTTGATACAAATAATAATAATAATTTCAGATTGGTAATGCTACTAACAAACTGATTGATTGTATAACAAAACAAAAGAGTTTTATTATCATATTCACAATTTCTTATGAGCAGTGGTGATAAAATCACATGGTTTTAGTTGAATTTTTTTTTTCAAACGTCTTCTTCTTCATAATTCAACGAATGCAGTAGCCGTGTAATAATTCAAAGGCTGGCCAATCTCATTAAAATCAGACTTTAGTTCTCACTATAGCTAAACAAAGATCTGAGGACATCCAATTAGGGGTCACGTCAGAACGACCTTTCATCTGACCAATCAGTGCGTCGCTTACCAGATTATGAAAGTGACAGTCGGAATGTGATTTCTAATCAATGCAATCTTGAAAACTTTAACATGGGGTATTCCGAACGATAGTTACGGGTTTAACGACTGAATCCATACAATCTAGACCATCTATTAGCCATTCCAGAATGTTTTTTTGTTCAGGTTTCAAATTTGTGACCGAGAATTTGTCAAAATATGTTTCGAAGCATAGTTGCCAATTTGAAATTTGTGCCATAAAGCACGAGAAAGCTGCCTTCTGATTGGTCATTCCATTGGTCGGTCAAAGTAATGGGATGTCCTCAGATCTTTGTTTAGCGGTAGCGAGAACTAAGATCTGATTTTAATGAGATTGAAGGCTGGCTAATGTTTCTTGCACCGGATACAATTTACACCATTCCCTCATTTGCAGATTTCACATTGTACAAAGTCCTTGTCATAACTTAAAACTACAGAATCTGGGGCTTCTATATGGAACTACAACAGCAGTCAACCTCAATGCCCTGCAGTGAGGACACCAAACAATGTGTAACACATTATTACTTTCCATTGTCCTCGCCACTTGAGGGGCGATCGGGTAGCCTAGTGGTTAAAGCGTTAGCTCGTCATGCCGAAGACCCGGGTTCGATTCCTGACATGGGTACAATGTGTGAAGCCCATTTCTGGTGTCCCCCGCCACGATATTCCTGGAATATTGCTAAAAGCGGCGTAAAACCATACTCACTCACTCACCTCGCCACTTGAAATAGAATCACGAAATATGACGATTATTTATAAACGAAAATAGCTGCATGTGTGCTAATGCGAATAAAGTGAAAACAACCAATTCCAGACTTATATTTAGCACTGTATGCATCTCGAACTTGGTTATGGCGCTTTAAATATGTGCACGATTTCTTCTTTCATTTCGTACTGGTAATGAACATACGCAGCACACGCTGCTATATATAGCCACTTGCAGTCACCTGACCACCGACCCTTACCCACATTGTAACCAGTACATGAAAACTCAAATTTTTTTATTGTTAACAAAAATTGATATTTCTTGAAAAGCGCACTTTGCAATTTCTGCCATTACTGTAAGTTAGTAATATTCCTTATCAGAGGAATGGCTTCTTTTCACATAATAAGTATTAGCAAACATACAGCTATCTTCGATAAATTATAATCGTGATATTTCGTGATTCTATTTCAAGGAGCGAGGATAAGTAACATCCCTCCCTATAAGGTTCATCCCCTGCTACAGCAGCACCAGCAGCGACCTGCCACATTCATCACCCAGAAACACACAGACTCTTGTAATGCAGCTCATTGTTACATTGCATGGAGACAGATGCTATTAATATTCTCTGGTAAGGAATGTTTCTGGGGTCTTCTCACCCTGAACATCCATGTTGAAATGTATCCTGCTTCACTCTCAATGTCATATGTCTTCTGTTGCAGCCCTCCAGCAAGACTATCAAGTCAAAGTTCAAGTAAGTTGTCTCCCTTCATCTGTCTTCACATACCTGTATTTGCCATATAAGTACCCTGTTCCAGTAAGCGCCCTTTTACCAACTTCTAGACCAATCTGTAAGTACTGTATTCAACGTCTTATTACGCTGAATAAAGTAATCTTTGTAAGTACCCCTACCAAGACTGAAAATTTACATGACGGTCATAATGTTCCCCAGCATTTGACAGATTATTTTACACAAAATAGCACCGCAAGAGGGGAGTATAAATAAAACTAATTAGTATAAAAAAAGATTTAGTTTCATAAACGTTTAAATTAAACAAATTTTGTCAAAACTGATCAATCTCTTAATCTATTTTAACTTATGTTTTGTTTGTTTGTTTGTTTGTTGTTTGACGCCGCACTCAGCAATATTCCACCCAAATGACGGTGGTCTGAAAATAATCGAGTCTGTACCAGACAACCCAGTGATTGACATCATGAGCATCGATCTACGAAATTAGAATGACAAGCATCACCAAGGTCAGCAAGTCTGACAACCCGATCCCATTAGTAGCCTTTTAACTCATGAAAAGTTTTAATAAGTTCCCCACCCTTTATCAATCTGAAATGCATACAGCAAACGATATACTACTGAAAAGAACTTAGGGCACACCCGGTATTTTCATACAGCTATAGCTAATCTGTCAAACAGATTAGTAGGGATGAGTATTGGAGGTTTAAAGTGTATCACAATATTTTACAATGCACAAGGCTGTATTTTGATACGTATCAAGATATATTGTATAATTCTAGGTTTTTCATTCAGGAACAAATATGAAACACCAGTGAATGAATTGAAGTTCAGAAATGGAACAAACCTAGTTGCTGATACAATATAATGTTTACTCATTCAAAAAATATTCTCCGACGCAGGCTCTGGACATTTGACAAGTGTTTAACATTAAACACATGATAAATATCGCAATTTGAAACCACCCGATATACCGAGCATTAAAAAAATACATTGTGATACATATCGTGGAAAAAATTAACCTTGATTTACCGATTAACCGATAATACTGCACCCGTAGTAATTAGTGCCGTATGTAAGAATTAAAATGTCTTAGTAATGAATATTGTGTTGGCAGACAAGGAATGAACACCATGAATCAACCCGGCAGGTGCTGCCTCTTTGCCCAAGCCTTGTCAGAGTGACTTCTTTAAGAGCGCAGAAATAGGCCTACTCTTATCAGCGCATGTTATCTCCGGGTTAACACTTACTTAGTTCATATTTTAGTCAGTGTCTGACATCACAGCAACAGTGTGGCTATTCACGCTGGTCTATCACCACACATGTGTCAACTCTACAATGTCTGGTCTGTCAACACGCGTATGTCACTCTACAATGTCTTGATTATCAACACGCATGTGTCACTCTCCAGTGTCATAAAGCTGGTAAGACAGAGAGAGATGAGATTAATATCTGCCGCAGCAGCCCCACTTGTGTTGAAGCCTCTTCCTGGGCCTTGTTACACAAAGTAATGGTTGCTCTAAGACGATCGTAGCTCCCAAACTTTAACATACCGTATTTCTTCTATTAGACGCCTGGGCTTCTATTTATTTCGGACAAGCCTTTGACCCGGCATCATTTAGAGGCCAGGCGTCTATTGGAGGCCCGGCTTCTATTAATACCCCAATTTCACTATGACCACGAATGTCCCGAATCGTCACGAAATGGAAGAGAAAGGGAGTCCTCATTGTGTAATTTAGGTCCCAAAAAGGGATCATTAATTGTATCAATTGATCGACCCGGCGTCTATTAGAGACCAAGCGTCTATTAGAGGCCCGGCTTCTATTTTTTGCACTGTTAAATTGCAAGCTACCAGCAATGATGAGCACTCAGCAATATTCCAGCTATACGACAGCGGTCTGTTATAATCGACCAGACTATCTAGTGATTGACATCATGAGCATCAATCCCTGCAATTGGGATCCATGACATGCATCAACCAAGTCATCGAACCAGACCACCCGATCCCGTAAGTAACCTCTTATGACAAGCCCAGTCGCCTCCTCCAGCAAGCATGGGTTGCTGAAGACCTATTCTACCCCAGATCTCCACGGGTCCAGTTTGACAGGGTCTTCTTTGTTTGTTTGTTTGTTGTTTAATGCTGGACTCAGCAATATTCCAGCTATATGACAGCGGTCCCTAAATAATCAAGTTCAGACAATCCAGTGATTGATATCATGAGCACCGATCTACGCAATTGGCAGTTTGACAAGTGAACACCTTAACAACAATGCTACCCACCACCCTTATAGCTCCAGTATCCCAAGACATCACGTATTGAATGTGTACAAGAAACAGAATCTCATATGACATGTTTTCCTGGTCATGTCATCTTGTACTACTCTTGGTAAGAAAACAAAATATTTACCTACCTTACTAGACAGTAAATAATACAGCTATATCCACACCACACTGACCTGATATCTCATCATGAACAGTAACAACCATCCATTGTCCACAAACAGACACGATGGATTTCAGGGAACACAATCTGTGTGTTTTATATCACCCTTGTCGTCTACAGCAGACCCTGTGGGAACTAGCTCCGTAGCAATCATAACTTATGAGTAAACCTCAGTGATAGACATTGGCACTAGTCCTGTAGTCCTTGCCAAACTGCATAATAGTTAACGTATCATTAGGTCAATAGAAGTTTGCCATTTTTATAGGGTTTTGCTATATGTCATCATTATAAGGACTAGTGGACAAAAACTGTCAGTTTCTAACCCTGGTTATGTTTACTTGTCAAACTGCCAATTGCATAGATCGGTGCTCATGATATCAATCACTGGATTGTCTGAACTTGATTATTAACCAACGTCACCCTGCGGGGAATACCTACTTAATGTCGCTAATATTTCTCTGTTGTTTTCATCAGAGATATTTACCCTGTTGTCATAAGAGTGAGTGAGTGAGTTGGGTTTAATGCCATTTTTAACAGTATTCCAGTTATATCACAGAGTGTCAGCTTAATGTGGGAGGAAAGCCCCAAGTGATGCAGGTCTCAGACGTTTACCACTTTGGTGAAACCCACGAGCACGGGTATGGTGCTGACAAACCTAGAAACATAATCGGGGCGAACCAGGATTCGAACCCACAATCATAGGTTTCTGGCGCGCCCAAGGGACGCAACTCTGCACAACGAATTACGGGGCCTTAGACGACTGGGCCACCCGTGCCCCCTTGTCATAAGAGGTATTTGCCCTGTTGTTTCATCAGAGATATACCCTGTTTTCATAAACGGTATAGAGGTAGTTTCCTGTTTCCACTAGATATATTAACTCTGTATTAATTAGAGATATTTGCCTATTGTTTTCATAAGGGATATTTGCCATAATGCTCTTATAAAAAAATATTTAGACAATTGTTCTTCTTATATATATTTTCTTTGTCATAATCATGATAAGAAATATTTGCCTTGTTGTTTTGTAAGGGGATATTTAAAATTTGTTTTTATTAAATGAGATATTTTCCCTGTTTTTCGGATAAGATATTTGCCCTGTTTTTTACCTTAGAAATTATTCCCGTTTTATTGGTGACATTTGGCCTGTTGTTTTGATAAGCAAGCGTGAGAGCAAATATGGCTTTACTACTTTAGGTGAAGTTGTATCTAATGAATACTAAACAGTATCAGAAAATTCAAGAAAAATTTGCAATTAACACAGCTTTGAGTGTGCACAACTCAGGAACACTGACGCCTTAGTCTAACTGGCAAGTTCTGTGTGACGTACTCGGGTGACCTGGTCTCCAGACTTACCCGAGCCTGAAGCAAAACCTCACACAGACAAATGCACCTGATTGTTTATCTGGTTTTTTTTTTCAGTCTTACCACATACACCAAGGTGATTACGCCCACCCTAACACTCAAATAAACATCACGGCTCACTATGTAAACCTACAAATCCTTTCAAATCACGGTCTACAGGTAGGCTGGCATTTATTGAGTGACACTGGCAGTGAGTCAATCAAGTATAAATGAAGTATCTATTGCTCTGTTGACTTTTGTTTGTTGTTTTTGTTGTTTAACGCCGGACCCAGCCATCTCAGCAATGATGACGGTCTGGACCAGACAATCCAGTGATTGACATCTTGAGCATCTATCTACGCAATTGGGATACCATAACATGCATCAACGAAGTCAGTGAGCTGACCACCCGATCCCGTTAGTTGCCTATTACAACAAGCATATAAGTCACCTTTAATACACAACCCTAGCACTCAGCCATTTCAGCAATGATAATGGTCTGGACCAGACAATCCAGTGATTAACATCTTGAGCATCTATCTACGCAATTTGGATACCATAACATGCATCAACGAAGTCAGTGAGCTGACCACCAAATCCCGTTAGTCGCCTCTTACTGAAAATGATGTCCAAGACAAGTTGGGCACTAGACAATGCTAGATAGTGTCACAGACAGTACTCATTAGGGCTGTACGTTAAATTCACTTGTGGATTCGATGAATCGAACCGTATCCATTCATGAATTGAATTCGTTATTCATGGCCACAAGAATCGAATATTTATGAAAATGCAATCAAGTGCATTTGTATACCCTGTGCCTAAAAATATCCTTAAGAACATATTATATGCATAGATTTCTTCAAAAACAACGCTCTCATAATATTTAATTTGACAGTATTGTGGTCACTGGTCATTGTCGCATTTGAGCAGATACTACTACCTGGATAACAGCAGTATATAAATGTATTGTTATTGTTATTGTTTCACTGAATATGACAAATAATACATAAACTCCTGACTTGTCATTGTACTCGTGAATTAATATTCGTATTCATTACCCTATATTCATGATACGAATCGTATTCCCCTCATAGTGTATTTGTTGCAGCCTTAGTTCTGATTTACTTGACTACCTTCGAAGTTACAATTGTCCAATATACTGCCATTCTTCAATACCTCACTGACGGCATGTGGTGATAGAGATGACTTGGTTACACAGAAACAACTACTTAGTGTGTATATATGCTGTAGGGTAACAGGAGGTCTCGTCAACTTGCACGAAGGTGACATGATGTTCTGGGCGTAATGTTGTGTAAAGGGTGATGAATATTTATGATGCTGAGGAGACGAAGCATTCGCTGTTACCTGTAGTCACGGAACATGGTCACCGGCCATTACTGTACTTCACACTGACATGTACTTGACATGACACCCAGGGGCTACAGGAAAAACATGGGAGGATGGGGATGTGGATGTTTTTTTTGGGATGGGCATATTTATCAACCACCGAACACAACACGTAGTTTACTGTAGAGTTTTTAAAAAGATTACAACATTTCTGCATATGAGTGAGTGAGTGAGTGAGTGAGTGAGTGAGTGAGTGAGTGAGTGAGTGAGTGAAACGTTGTCTTTTTATTGTCCATTTTTGATGAAATGTTCGCACACCAAATGCCATGACTCCCTAAATTGTATTCCTACATTGTTAACAAAATTGAAATATATTAATGATACATTTATGCAGAAAGGTAATTTCAATAAAAACTCTCCAGAAAACTATTTAGTGTTGTGCTAGTTGGGTGATAAATGTGCCTGTCATGGAACTTCATGTCTATCAACTATTGCTTTCATTGAAACTGTACAAACAGAATTTTGAAGCTACATATCTAAGAAAAAGCAACATATTCTATTACAATCCATCTTTTAGCAGTAAAATACAGAGTTTCTGAACACCAAATCAACACAAACACTTATATTCTCATACAGCAGAGACCCCTATCCTCTCCAACCTTGAAAGAGAGATGATTTATAAATATTGTCATGAATTAGTACACACCCTGCTCCAATAAGCTCTCCCTCACATGTTTTGAAAATAAAAATGTCATGTGTACTTTATTAAAATAACACATTGTAAAGAAACTCAAGTTTAACATGTTTAAAGTGGAAAGGGTAGTCGTTAATCAACACCACCCTTGAACTTCTGACTAAATAATCAAACACAGTATCGAAGCTTTCAACCAGAAATTTACACAAAACCACCTCCACAAACGACCAACTGACAAAACAAAGTTTAACAAAGCACCAAAAATCTTGAAAAAAATTCATCTGCTCTGAACATCACAAATCATCAACCAATTTTAAAATTCATAAACCAACCTTCAAATTCCACTGCTGAAATCTACAAGGGTCGAAATATTCGTCCATAAATATCACGATCCGTTTGTAGAGTGTCCAAACCAGCAAGTAGCTCCCTCCCATTGGCACATGGGTGTTGCACAACAGAGCTCTCTGACATTCAGAGCGGAGCATGTTTGCAGATTGTTTGTGAAAAGAAAAGACACATACACTCATTGAAGGACCACATTGTGTCCTATTTGCCAAATAAAGAAAGGAATTTTCTCCTGTTGAAAGACAATATTAGCAAACGAGCACATTGTCAAATCAGTGTATGGGATATCTATTCTGGTTTTCTTTTCCATCATCAAAGGGCAGTTAACTGGTTGAGAAGGGTTGGATTGATGATTAGAAATGGTTCAGGAATCTGGATCAAGGAAGGATATGGACCCCATACAAATGCTTCACCAAATCGAAATTTTCAACAGCTGCAGTTACCTACATCATTTGTTCCTAATTAAGCCAAGGTAAACTTTTCTTCTGTATTTACTCATATTTAAATAATAGTATTAAATGTGATCACTATTGGGGTTCCCCATAATGGACCCCCAGCACCCTGTGCTTGTTGTTAGGGCTGACAAATATGAGGCTAGGGTGTCACAGTGCAAAGATCATTCCAGGAATTTTCTGATGTGGGCCCATTCAGCACTGTTAAGTGAAATTTGGAACAATTTCTATGTGATGACTATATAATACAATGTCATGCTTTTGATAATGTTGGCCTTTTTTCTAGATTTATGGGCCAAAAGCCCAAGGGTTCTTCCTAGAATTATCCCTGACAAAGATCACCTGGCTGATGGTTTGTTGTCCTATATTCATATGATAGCAGGGAGGGGGGCCCAGTTGTCTCAGGTGCTGCAATTAGCTGTGCAGAGTTGCATCCCTTGACCACACCAGAAACCTATGATCATCGGTTTGAACTCTGGTTCACCCTGATAATTTTTCCTGGTTTGTCAGCACCATACCGGCTGGTACTTGTGGGTTTCACCAAAGTGGTAAATGTCTCGAGACCTGCATCACTTCAGGCTTTCCTCCTAAATCAGGCCCACATGCCGTCATTTAACTGGAGTACTTCAAAGCGTGGATTGCTGCCCGTGCAATCAGCACTGCCTGGCCCCGGCTCAATTATTTTTACAGGTCTGTGATTTAGTGAGAATATTTCTGACTGCTGCATAACCAAGGGTATCTTTATCAATATCATCTTCCCGAGGCAAGGGAGTAGATGGACTGAAAAAATCCAGTTTCAACCCTTGCCAAACTAGGCTGGAAGTTTTTTGGATCATTCATAGTGCCACCAGTGGTTATTAGGAGTTATGTCCCTCCTATTGACCAATCAGATTCCACCTCTCAGATCACTTGCATTTGCTTCAAACAAAAGAGCGGCGCCCAGTCAAGACGATCTGATTGATAATCAAAATCTATGTTGTGATAAAACTGGTCTTCCTTCGCGAAGTGCATCAAATCATGCGAGCACCTTGATAAAATACATGAAAAGACTTGGAAAATATCTGTTGACGCTGAGTTGGCGGTTCACATGCTTTGCAAATACTGCAATTGACCGACATCTGCACGACAGTTTATTATGTCGATAAAGTTAAACGATTTCGATTGGACTTTGCATAGGCTCGTTAGTCCAGCCCATATATAACTCCATAATTCCAGCCTAGTTCAGCAAGGGAGGAAACTGGACGTTTATAGTCAGTTTAGTCCCTTGCCTCAGGAAGATGTATCAAAATATATAGCCACAATTGCTGAACAAAAATACAGTAAGGAATTACACCAAATTATCCAGGATAAAAGGAGGTTACTTTAAGGGTAAAAATCTACAAGAAAGCATGAGCATATACCTAACCAAACACAAACAATTACCGTATTCAACGTAATAAGCGGCCAGCTCTAATAAGCGCCCACGGCGATATTTGCTAATATATTGGCTAGTGAACAATCCTAATTAGCATCCCTTCCGATTGATCAATGTACACAAGACCTATTTATTTGTGTATAAGACGCACTCGTGTGTAACATGCACCCTCAATTATTGGCAATTAAATTCTGGGAAAATATATCTGTCATATATAAACATTTCAGGCTGTCAGCATAAACAACGAAACGTATCTTTCAACTCTGTTGTTTTCACCAAAATAATATTCTAATAAGAGCCCCCTATTTCTAATTTTGAGAGCGCCCTGGGCGTTTATTACGTCAAATACGGTAGGTTTATCATAATCATAACACCACTAACATCTGTCATAATAAACAGAACACTTGTAAAGAACAAAGAAAGGTACACCATGTACACTGCAGCAGTAGAAAACTAACATTTTTAGTCCACTGGTCCTAAAAAAGCAAAACCCTTAAAAATTAAAAATTTCTACTAGTCCTTATGATACCATAAGTTTTCAGAAGTTTTGCAGCGACTACAGGACAAGCGCCAATTTCTAACTCTGCATTGTATAAATACAAAGTCATGAGAATAACATTACAGAATCATTAAATAATGGCATTTTATCTTTATTTCTTAAATTTAGATTTAAGGGAACATCCATTTAATTTGCAGGGGGAGGCGTTTGCCAAGAAACAATTCATTTGGGACATATTTCTGAACAAACTATTCATCTAAAATCTCTTCCCACCCCCCACATAGAAATCAAATGAATGCTTCCTATGGTCCATTATAGGGTGGTTCATGTCCCCCTCCTGCTCCGTTAATCATTCAAAATAAACCACATTTTTTCTAATATGTTCAAGATAACTTAATTTGCCCTAAACTGATAAGACTCCTCTTTACAAGCAGGCTAACAGACAGCTGTCTAGCCTTGCTCCACGGCTCTACTGAATGAGGTGAGGTGAGGTGAAATTGGGTTTAACGTCGCGTCCAAGATTATTGCACTTATATAGCAATACCATGCCGCAGTTTAACATGAATACCCCACTCAGACACAGTATACTGACTCCGAGCCGACCAGTCCTTGTTGTAGCCCCTAAATCCCGAGCGCCAGACAGGGTAACAACAAGTACCATCTTTTAACGTCTTTTGGTATGATGCGGCTGGGGATCGAACCCCGGACCTTCCGCTCTCCGGGCAGACGCTCTACCACTAGACCACGGAGGCGGTCTCTACTGAATGACAAGTCCATGGATGTATAGTAAGTCCATCCTCATAATAGGCAAGTCCCGATTAGCAGACAGTACAGGATGCCAGTCTTTTATAAGGACATCTTTATAAGGAAATCATTATTTCAACTAATATTCATTGCCCTAGAGACTTGTGCTAGTCTAGCCACATGAAATGAACAAGCAGGTGATATGTACACCGTGTATCTACTGACAAGGTGTATGTTGCGGACACACACATGGATGCAATGTACACAGAACATGTGTTTCTCCTCTGTGTGAGTGCATGCTTCTGCTTTCATCCACTTCTACAAGCCTTCTTATCAAATATGCCACATTCTCTGGTATTTAACATTTCGAGGATCTTTCATGTGAACTGCTAAAAGGAGCTGTGTATTTCTTGGTTCTTACACTTACTATACACTTACATGTCAATGAATTACTTCCTAACACTTTTCGGTGGCAGGTTTTACATTGCAGCATATACATTTCAGAGCAATTTTATCAAATGTGGCTGATTACAAATAGACAAATATGCTTCAGGGTTTTTTTGCATAAAAACGCAGCCTTCAATCCTTTACTTTTTGTTTTTTAACGTGAACTGTTTAGATGAGAAAAGCTTTTCCGAATTTTTTTATTTATTAATAAGGCCATTTTGGGGGGGGTTGTTGGATCATAGATCCGCTGGCCCTATTTTCTTCCAAATTGTTAAAAATATTACCGTATTCGACGTAACAAGCGCCCAGGGTGCTCTCAAAATTAGAAATAGGGGGCTCTTATTAGAATATTATTTTGGTGAGAGAAAAAAACAGGTTTGAAAGATAAATTTTGTGGTTTATGCTGACAGCCTGAAATGTTTATATACGAGAGATACATTTTTAAAGAATTTAATTGCTCATAATAAAGGGTGCATATAACACACGAGTGCGTATTATACGCGAATAAATAAGTGTTGGGTACATTGATCAATTGGAAGGGGTGCTAATTGGGATTGTTCACTAGCCAATATATTAGCAAATATAGCTGTAGGCGCCTATTAGAGTGGGGCGCTTATTACGTCGAATACGGTAATACAAATTTACACATTTGTGTCCACCAACGTCATTCATGCAAAATTATTTTGAGATTACTCAGTAAAACAATCATATGTAGAACTTGTGATTGCTCAGTTGACAAGTCGCAGCAACATTCCTAGCAAAGTAAATCTAGAGTTATGTCCCTTGTCCTAATACATTGACTTGCGAAGCTTCCAGCAGACAATGGCGTTAAACACGGTGAATCCATTTATATAAAATAAAATAAAAACAATCACAAATTCAAACTGAAATACCTGCTGTCATACTAAAACATACATGTCACTGGACAGAAACTACAGCCATGTACATTACAATCCATAGCTGTCAATCATGTTTGATTGACAGGTGATGTACATTCTCCTGTTAGTTATGCAATCTACATGGTAACAGCCATGTCAAAGACGAGAATAATGAATGGCCATACAATGCACCATACTGGTCATTGATGAAGCTGGGATTAAAATGATCTGCAGATATAATTAATGTGTGAATTTTCTCCAGGCCATAACTCACGTCAGGGCAGGCTTTCATGTCATGCTAATTTCAACACTGCCAACAGAAAGTAACCCAACATAGGTAGGTGATAATTCAAGTAAGTGAAAGTCAGAAATATACTCTCTCACCAAATCATAAATAAATATGTAAATATGTATACATTTGAAGGGAGCTGTTCAAAGGTAGGAAAAATATTCATTTTTTTAGTTTTGAGATAACCCCCCACACACCAGTTGATGTCAAATATAATAGACTCAATATTTGAGTCTTAGCTTGTTTGTTTAACGCCACACTCAGCAACATTCCACGTAAATGATGGCGGTCTGTCAATAATCAAGTCTGGACCAGACAATACAGTGATTGACATCATGAGCATTGATCTACGCAGTTTGGGATACAATGACATGCATCAACCATGTCAGCGAGTCAGACCACCCAATCCTGTTAGTCGTCTCTTATGACAAGCATAGTCGCCTTTTAAGACAAGCATGGGTTCCTGAAGACTAATTCTTGGATCTTCACAGAGATTCATGACCTAATGATGATTAGTACACCGCTGCAGTTTCAGGAGAAGGTCACTTACCTCAATGTTATAATATTTTATAAAGATAATATAACTGGGGTTTTTTTTCTGTAAATTATTTTCATTTAAGAGACTTGATGTTAGTCTCCCCCACCCCCACCCCCACCCCCACCCCCACACCCCCACTAAATTTAAATTTGTATGCAACATTCAACTTTAGAACTGCTCCCTAAATGAATGGAAACTGAACAAAGACATTTGAAAGAACATTAAAATACCTTTCATATTTATTTTCCTGAACTTTATGTAAGAGAACTTTGTTTAAATTTAAATATTGTGATAATCTGAAAAAGAACCGTTCTGTAAAAAAACTTAAGAGAACTTAATCCAATTCAAAACTTAAATCAAATAACATGGTTCAGTCAACAAGTTCCTCAATTAACCGGTGCATAAACTTACATAAAAAGTTTAAATTTACCAATAATTCATATTTCTGTTTTTTTCTGATACACAGTAAACATGATCAGCTTGATATTTTTACACTGAGAAGCAATCATGTCCCGATCTCCCGTGGCCAGCTAAAATTACAAAGGGCTTGCTTAAATGTAAACTAAATGGCACATAAGGCTGGTCAAAATTTCACCCCTACAATGTGTATGTTTAATTATTTTAATTGGATCATCTCCCTAGAATGGCAACCGGACAACGTTTGTAATGTTGTGTACAACAACTCCTGTATTCCTCATAAATCGCCATGAATTGAGGCAAATGGAAGCCAAGACTTAATCTCAGAGTGCAGGAAAAACGCATTGGAGTTAGAAGTTCAAAAATGTTCAGAGCCCTGCTAGGTGTCTACGCGACCTCAGGTTCGGCCACTTCACGGCCTCCACCATTAAGTTGTAGTCCAGATAATTTGGAGAAGGGCCAGTAACTTTCAAAAGGAGCAAGCCCTGATGACGACAGACATATTTGTTGTTAAATCTACCCCTGTAGTCTGCTCGATTCTCTTACGTATACTTGCTATATATTTACACTAGCTAACACACAAACGTAAAGAATCAGTCAGCTGTTCTCCGATATTAATGGAAAACTAATCGTCCTGTCACTATTCAGTAAATTGACGACTGAATAGCTATCTGATACTTTATCATGGATATGAACACTAACAGAGGACCTGTATTCTGATCAAGTGCCGTCTTAATAAAACCAGCATGTCACATGATCACAGGCCATTGAAGTAACTCCACAAGCGTGAAGTGTTTGGTGTTGGGCTCCGATACTGTGACCTACAGTTTACGAGGTTTGGGTAAAGCCGTGACCTCTGAAATGGCCCGCTATAATTTCCCATGTCATGAGGATATGAACTTTATTTGTCCATCATATAAAACTTACACATAGATCTTTCAGGTTTATATATAGATATTGTTGATTGTATAACTGTCAGCCATATTGTTGACGAAAAATATGTGTCAAAAAGTGACAGAACAAAAAATTAATTTGAATTGAATTGAAAAGTGACTTGAATTAATTATGTGATGCAATATTGTAATATACAACAAAAGAAGTTAAAGAAGCCGATTCTCTCATATAACTATAAGTAATCTGTTCGATTATTTCACATTACTATAGTTAATCTGTCATGCCATGACAGGTGAGCTATAGCAATATGTAAAAAATGGGTGGTTCCTAACTATTTTTGAGTTGTGTTTTATCATCTACAAGACAAAAGTGATGCTCATGCTGTATGACAAAGACGATGCTATGTTTACCCTGATGAATGTAAAATATAAACAAAAAAAGTATTTACTTTTTCTCCACCTACTGAGCTGAGTCAGCCTTTTAGATCATGTTGATATGGCAGCTTTTATTTTTCAAATATTTATTAAGATTACTTATGACATAATTATAACAATGCTAAACTAAAATAAAACTATCCCTATTGATAAATATAAATATATGTTTTCAGGTAAACATTATCCATCATTTACAATTGTATAGTGTCCCGTTTCAGTATCTTGTGATGTCGTATTTTGCGATATTGATGTATCGATACATTTTTAATGTAAAAACAAATTTATGAATATTCATACTAAATTAATAATTCACTACCACAGAAACCTTCCACTTGATAAAATTATCATGCAAAAAATGGACAATTAGAAGGTAGAAACAGGATCTTAAACATTTAATGGATCAGTCTACTTCATATTGAGCATTAAGTTGATTAATTGCAGATCTAGATGGGAAGTTACACATACTGAAAAACTAATTTTGTTATCAATCAATATATCAATACATGTATATTGGTATACTTTTGAGCCCACATAGCAACACTGAACTTTCCAATCAATAACACAGGATCTTGTTAGTGAAACACTCGTCTGTCATGCAGACCTGAAACAAATATATCCAATACAGCCCATGCAAGTCTATAATATTTGGCAAGTCTAGATTACTGTAGCATCCGAAAATGAAGAAAGTCTCTTGGCTACTTATTACTATATTTCATAACGATATTTTAACAATATTTAATTTAATTTTGCTGTAAAACATGTTCATTTCTAGACATTAAGTCAAGTGAAATGCCTGTGTTGATAGAAGTGTGAACAAAATGTCTGTACCTAGTAACCTACTATTAACTATCATAAATAAGAAACAGGAACAGACAAGGCAATCCCTTAATGAAAATTTAGAGGTACTATTTTGCTTTCTCCTTACACAAGTAAGTCCAAAATGACCTGTGGACTAGCTAGACATGGGCGATAGTGTCTACCTGATAAACCATTCAAATTTCAACTCATAGTCAAAACAATGAAGTCAATTATTTCACAAAAAACGAACATCACACACACAAAACATCAAAGTTCAAATCCATGCACGTTTCCTGGTAACGACACAGCAATCATTCAATCAATAATACTATTTACCTGTGCACAGTTAACTTGCTTCAACTTTCTTGCCAGATGATTACTCGAAACAAGACGAGTAACACCTTTTTTAGATATTGGTCGTTTTTTAATCACGGCCGCCATACCTCCAAATCGGAGAACCGAAATTCCGAAACAACTACAGCCGTCCCCAATCCATGATACTATCTCTGATCGTCAGCTGACAATGCTTATTCTGCTGTCGATCACCACGAATAAGAATGCCAGACGACAGGTCTGCCACTTGTGATTCCTCGATCTTAATGTCGTTCAGTCACTTAGTGTACAAATATGCCTGTAAAATGACTTGACCACTTGAGAAGTGTATGCCCCAGCCATAATGGTTTATTCATCTGCCTCAACACCCCTGGGTTTCAGGATTTGGGGTATAATTTCCATGCCTGCACTGTATACAGAAGTTGCAAGTCAGGTACAGTGACTCATTTTCTGTGGATATCATTGACCAGGTTCCTTCACACGTGCCCCACTATAACAACTTTGGGCATCTGGTGAGTGAATCCTTTGTTCATTTCTATATTGAATTTTTCATCTGTGAACCATTCCAAACTTAAAAGCATCTTATATCATTAAAGAATTGAATATTTGCAAAATTTCTAACAAAAGTTAAAATATCTGTGGAAAGTACTATCAAGGCCCAAGCTTTCCAATGGTATCATAAGATTATCAGAAAATTCATTTTAATTTTCACTAATCCACAAAAATTATCTACTCGATGGTTAAAGTGGCAGTCAACAAGGATTTGTTTGTTTGTTTGTTTGTTGTTTAACGTTGCACTCAGCAATATTCTAGCTATATGACGGCGGTCTGTAAATAATCGAGTCTAAACCAGACAATCCAGTGATTGACCTCATGAGCATCGATCCACGCAATTGGGATCAATGACATGCATCAACCAAGTCAGCATGCCTGACCACCCAGTCCACAAGGAAATGTCATTAGTCCTTTCTGAATTTGACTGGTATCAAACTAGCGGATGTATGTATCATAAATTAAAACCAGGTAATTTTCATACGTTTTTTTATTTCTTGAAAGTTGGGATTGTCTAGTGACAAGAAAAGTTAGGGGGGAGACTGGTAATTTTCAGAGTTGCCAGTCAAACAGGACTGGCAGTTTCAAAAGCAAGGAGAAACACTGTAAACAGTACAAGGTTTTAGTTCTTAGCGTCATATTCTTGCATTGAATTAAATCTCAAAACACCATGTACAAATACCTCTTAATTTAAGAAACTTTGAAATAATTTTTAACAAAATAATTATTTTTTCCCCAATCCTAATTAAATCTCCAATATGGATTCAGCCTATGTGTCTATTCCTAAATATGACCACTATAAGAACAGCCCTAGTCAATTACAGTCTGACTAGTGGTTCAACTTGTTCATTCATTATACAGGACAACAAGAGAACAATATACACAACTCTATACCTACCTCGCCTTATAGCGAGGCAAGGTGGGACACGCCATAAATCAATTATACTACACAACTTTAAGGTAGTGGTATCAGGTAAATATGAGCAGGTTAAGAAATTCAATATGGTTCCTTTTGCCGTGCTTGAATAGGTGTGAACTAATCGTAAAAACAATCTTTTTGTGAGCAGGTAATGAGGCATGCGTTTTGTAGTGGGTCATCGATTTCAGGAGCAGTAATAGTGTTCTGGTTGATTGTGATTTCCTCATAAAATGGCAGGTTAATTGCGTTATTCGTGATAATTGTACTTATTATTACCCCGGTAACTTAATTCCTGTTTTAGCCTCATTGAATAGAAAAGACTTCAAAATACAGTGTAGACAGGTGTTACTTGTTTTAAACAAACAAACAAACAAACACTTTTGTAAAACGCTGTCAAAATGTCAAACTCTTATATCAACTTATATGAAGAAATTATAATACCAAATTTTTTTTTAAAATTAACTTAAACCTCAAAATGTTTTTGTTTAATTTCAGGTAAATTTGTAAAAAAAAAAAAATCTTCTACCTGAAACAAATCAACTGAAACAGAGTGAAGATATTTGCTTAGGTATGGTATAATTTTATCACTAGCATTCTTGAAAGAATTGCTTCCAAAAACAAGTGCGCATACCAGACCAAATACCTTGGAATTGCAGATAGGAACAGTTGCCATAGAAACCACCTGAAATAATATATAAATTTACACAAAGCACACATGCACATTGAAATTATATCCACTGTCTGGAGAGAGATGAACTTTGAACATCCACACCTGGCTGGATGGGTGTTAAGGCAAGCAGAGTTATCTCCCTTCAACTGAGCATGATGTGTTGTAAATTCTCATCTCAACCATGAGAAACCTGCCTAATTGTGTGTGAAATCTGTGGCTCCGTACTACTGCTATCAAACACTTGAAACAGTGACTTAATGCACCCAGACAAAATTATTTACAGGCCGCTGTGATATAAACTGAAAGTGTAAAACAAGATTCACACACACACAAACTGAATTAGTCATATTTTCAGACACATATCCACCTTGGCTCAATGTACAAAATTTGTTCGGGGTATGTCATCCATATCGATGCTCATGATGTCAATCACAGGATTTCCTGGTTTAGACTTCACTTTTTACAGACCACTATCAGAAAGCTGGAATATTGCTGAGTGGGGGGTATGCCACAAACAACAAAAAATAAAAAATATAAGTATCCGTGCTTATATCATGATCAAATTTATCAGCACCTAAATGTTATAGGAATTACACTGATAAACAGCTCACGATCTATAAGAAAAATACGCACACAAAAAATCATCGTAACCGAATTAAGTTTGTTTTGCTTGTGTACAAATTAACATGGTGAGGTGAGGTGAGGTGAAATGGCGTTTAACGTCGCGTCCAAGATTATTGCACTCATATAGCGATTTGCATGTACGTGTGTGTGTTTGTGTGGCTGCTTGTACTAGTCCTGACTGATGCAGATTTATAGTGCTAGCCCACTGAGATACCATGCCGCAGTTTAACATGAATAACCCACTCAGACACAGTATACTGACTCCGAGCCGACCAGTCCTTGTTTTAGCCCCTTAATGCCGAGCGCCAGACAGGGTAACAAGAAGTACCATCTTATAACGTCTTTTGGTATGACGCGGCCGGGGATCAAACCCCGGATCTTCTGCTCTCAGGGTGGACCCCCTACCACTAGACCACGGAGGCGGTCTACAAATTAACATGGAGAAAAATTGAAAAAAAACAAAAAACAATAGTGTAACAACACTATGTGTAATTACCATTGATTACCCAGAGTAACCTTTTCAACTTGCATACCTGAATATCTTCACACATCTTTATTTACTATTAGACGCAGGCATCACCGACATTCATAAACACTTACAATAACCCGGGGACTTTATCAATATTGTAATATATGAATGTTTCTCACTAGAAATTTATTTTGCATTTGAACAAAATGTAATGAAATGTAAAATCAAATGACAAATGTTTTCTATATATTCCCACGGATCGAACACGCAACCTTCATATCTGTAGCCCAGTGAGTGTACCACTAGGCTGCAGACGCACTGAAAATTCACTATGTCTTTTTCAAGTACCCATACGCCAGCAACAGATATTTTACGCCTGTTTCCTAAGGTTCATGGAAACATGGAAAGTATGTTTGAAACATAAAAATGTTGATAAATGTTGTTTTAAGTTTCTTCTTTTTGTTCATAAGTTAGATAAAACACTTACCCTTGTTTTTTTATGAGATCTAAAAACTCATCCTCAGGATAAAGTCTCAGGGCTAACACCTCTTGGTTTTATCCCTTGGATTCCACCAAGCATGACCAACATTACCCATAAAACTGCAAATACAATTTGTACTTGCTCAAACAGCCTATTGAGAGTTAGTAATAATTGTGCAAATCCTTTTCACTTCAAAATAAAACTATCAGGCAAATGTTACCTATTTGTGAGCAAGTAGGTTTGTGAGCAAAACTTTTACTAATCTTTGTTGACAAATTCTGAAACAGTTAAAACATACCCTTTTTTCCACAAGTGTCTAAATGTCTCGCAGTATATGGCAAGCATGTCCCAACACAGGAGAAAATCTCATTGGGAAGGGCTTGGAGTGTCTGTCAAAATGACTTAAAAGGTTGTGTGGGTTTGTTGCTGACCCTTCTTCACATTCTTAGCATATACACAGTGATGAACATGGGAAAACAAACAAACCACAAACCAGGAAGAACTTATCAGAATAGATGCAGCGGTAGAAACTAACATTTTTAGTCCACTAGTCCTTATATTGATAACAACAAACCTCAAATTTCTACTAGTCCTTAACATACCGTAACTATTGCGCAGTTTGTCAAGGACTACAGGACTAGTGCCAATTTCTAACGCTGATAGCTGATATATATTTATTAACATGAAGAGGGGCAAGCTGTGCATTAAGCTTCTTTCAACAGTTTGTCTTTCAATCAGCTCATTAGCTGTGGGAGGAAACCCAAAGTGATGCAGGTCCTAGATGTTGGGGTAATCCACAAGGGCAGGTGTGGGTGCAGGTGCTGACAAACCGGGACCCTCGGCAAAACTGGGATTCAAACAGCGTCAGGATCCTGGTACGCCAAATGGAGCGAACACAGCACAGTTAATCTGTGTCACCTTTGACAACTGTCCCACCTGTCCTGTTAAAGGAACTTCAGACTGATGTCAGTACTCTCGGGTCGCTGGACCATGACCTGTACAAGTGATGTGCCAGGCGTCAGGAATATGAGGGGCATTCAGGGCTGAGGACCACTACACATAAGGGTGTCTTTTCAGGGGATCCTGGGAATCTGATGCACTACGTTTGTTGTAAGAGGCATCTAATGGGATCCGGACGTCAGGCTCAGTGACTTGGTTGATGCATGTCATCGTATCCAAAATGCGTAGGTCAATGCTCATGATGTCAGTCACTGGATTGTCTGGTCCAAACTCGATTATTTACAGACCGCTGTCATATAGCTGGAATAATGTTGAGTGTGGCTTTAAACAACAAACACACAAACACACAAACACACAAACAAACTGTGATATGATCTGGCACGTGTCTCAAAAGCTATTTGAAATAATTGTAAAAATTAGATACAATAAAATCCTAGTCATATTAATTCCTGGGGTCCGACGAAAAGACATGAAGTTATGGGTAATTTCAGAGATGCGGAAGACCCATATCAAACCAATGCCATACACGGATAATCAGGATTAACATTGCATCATCAATATTGCAGCTTATTCCTTTGAACTCTGCAACATTAAAATGTTTTAAGTGTCACATCAAATTGCTGACTTTTGTGGATAACCAGATAAAATATTTCCATTTCCAAAAAATCAAAATTAAGTAATTTGTTTTCAATATAACAATTTAATACAAAATGTGTACACGAACAAACAACTCATTCCGTACAGGACAAAAGGCGTACAATCACTATGAAAAGAAGTTGCATTAATGGTCAATAAAAAAAAGTAATGTTGTAGGCTACTGTCCCTACAGCCTGTCTCAGCAAAGATCTAGACACAATACACAATAAATAGCCATCACAGGCGAGTTGACTGTCAGAAGCATTCATAAAAGCTCCTTTTGACTGCCAGTGTTTGTAGAGGTCTGGAACAGATGTTGATTCTACAAGAGTGAGTGAGTGAGTGAGTGAGTGAGTGAGTGAGTGAGTGAGTGAGTGAGTGAGTGAGTGAGTGAGTGAGTGAGTGAGTGAGTGAGTGAGTGGGAGGAAAGCCCGAAGTGATGCAGGTCTCAGACATTTATCACTTCGTCGAAAGCCACAAGCAGAGGTATGGTGCTGACAATCCTAGAAACATAATCGGGGCGAACCGGGATTGGAACCCATGATCGTAAGGACAGGTTTTTGCAGTGAGTAAGTGAGAGAGTTGGGTTTAACACCGTTTTTTTAACAGTATTCCAGTTATATTGTGGCATGTCATCTTAATGTGGACTGAAAGCTCGAAGTGATGCAGGTCTCAGACATTTACCACTTCGGTGAAACATGTCATGACAGATGAACTATAGTAACATGTAAGAATCGGGATGTCCTTAACTTATTTTGAGTAGTATATGTGATCATTGAACTCAGGTTTTCTGTAACTGCAGGTCTCCATAAGGAAGGAACAGTTTGGCTCCTGTTTCTAATACCTGATTTCTCAGCCTCGTGCTTGAAACTGAGGAAATAGAGCCGTGATACTAACATGTGAGCTGTGTAGACGGACTGGCATTCTCTTCATGAACCTATCTCAAAGGGATTAGGGGTTAAAATAGTTTCCCTGAAACCTATGCTTAGTTTGTTTTTTTGTTGTTTAAAGCTGCACTCAGCAATATTCAAGCTATATGACGGCACTCTGTAAATAATCGAGTCGGGACCCAAAAATCCAGTGATTGCATCATGAGCATCGATCCACGCAATTGGGATCGATGACGTGCATCAACCAATTCAGCGAGCCTGACCACCCGATCCCGTTAATCACCTCTTATGACAAGCATAGTCCTTTTACAGCAAGCATGGGTTGCTGAAGATCTATTCTTTCCCGGATCTTCATGGGTCTGAAACCTATGCTGGTCCCAAGACGAGCCTTAATAGGGGGACAGGCTCGGTGACTTGGTTGATGGAGCTCCATCATACAGCAACAGCATGGATCGTTGCTCGTGATATCAATCAATGGAATGTCGTATCTAGACTTATTTACAGGCAATCTTCACACAGCTTGAATATTGCCGAGTGCAGCATAAAACAAACATTCAACAGAAAACCTACATACAAAACAATACTTTAAATACGTTTCCTGCACTAAGAGGACAATGTGACCACTAGATTCTCATGTTCCTCGTCTATCTTTGTTTCTTTGTTTGCTTTTTAAAGTCACACTATGCAATATAGTCCAGCTACTTGATGTCTCTGCAAATAATCGCATCTCGACCTGACAATCCAGTGATTGCCACCATGCACACCTGGTATAGTGTATAGTATATTTATAAACATTACTGTCCATTCACAGTTATTAATACATTCATATTGTCCCTTACTTTTGTCATCCAAGCAAGGTTATAAATTAATATATTTTCACTCGTCTGCATAAATGGTCTGCTACAGAGTTGCCATCTACCTAATGGTAAAGAGTACGGCTGGGATGGGTAACTAGGGTACTCGGGTCGGGTGGGTACAGGACTACCCAGACCCGTGGTTAGTCACGTGATATATTGTTTAATGAAAACCATTATCAAGAACTCCACTGTTACACTACAAGTAACTAATGTTCGCATTTCATTTTGACTATGCACGCATTCCTTCTGACTTTCATATGTTTGAATAAAGATAAGTAAGTAAGTAAGTGAGTTGGGTTTAACACCGCTTTTAACAGTATTCCAGTTATATCGCGGCATGTCAGCTTATTCTGCTTAATGTGGGAGGAAAGCCCGAAGTGATGCAGGTCTCGGACGTTTACCACTTCGGTGAAACCCACGAGCACGGGTATGGTGCTGACAAACCTAGAAACATAATCAGGGCGAACCGGGATTTGAACCCACAGTCATAGGTTTCTGGCGTGCCCAAGGGACCGATTCTGCACAGCGAATTGCGGCGCCTTAGACGACTGGACCACCCGTGCCCCCGAATAAATATAAAGCTTCAGTGTATGCATGACCAGATCCTTTTATATGTGTATCAAAATACTTTTTGCCAGGGCTACAGTCAAACTATTCCCAATTGGACATTTTGTGCCCATCTCTTGACCTACAGCGGGTACCGGGGTAGGGTAGCATAATAGGTGGTTGAAAATGTGGACTTATACCAGCCCCAGCAAAGAGGTAGCCCACAAGAAAATGTTTCTGGTCCTTTCTGAATTATATCAGTTGGGGATTCCAGTGTTTGGCATTGTGAGCAACAATTCATGCCTTAATGAAGACATGCAATCAATTAAGTCACAGTCTGACCACCCGATCCATTTGGTCACCTCTTCCTGAGGACAAATTCTAACCCAAAATCTTCACAGGGGCCGATCAATAAGAATATAGGATCCCCAGCAACCTATGTTTGTTGTAGGAGGCAACAAAATGGATCCGGAGGTCAGGCTCGGTGACTTGGTTGATTACATGCCACAACTGAAATAGACGAAGCTCATAATATCAATCACTGGACTGTCTGGTCCAGTCTCCATTATTTACAGACCACCGTCATACAACTGGAATATTGCTGAGTGCAGCATTAAACAACAAGAGTCATCAGAAGATGACAAATCCCCCTGGCCCTTACAAATTCAAAAGAACAAATTATCTGCCTGTATCCACTTGATAAAGAGTTTCTATCTGATCTGTCTGTCCGTATACAAGAGTAGTTACTGAGCTATCACAACAACACCATGGAATTGGGATTCGGAACTTTGTATTTCTATGTCAGGTACACACCACCATGAAAAGTCAAAGTCAAATTTGCTGCCAGGGAAACAAAAAAATATAAATTCTAACAATCCCTAAATAGCAAAAGGCACCAGATGACAAACTGGTCATATGTGTGCATAGTTTCGAGGAAGAATACCTATTAGTTTTAAAGATGTAGTCAAAGTCAAACTTCTTGCCATAGAAACAGGAAAAAATATATCTAAAGTTCTAAATCACAAAAGGCACCACTTCAACCCCTGAATAATACATGTTCCAAGTTTGATTCAACACTGAACATTATTTTAGTGCTGCTCCAGAAACAACACCTACCTCCATTACAGCAAAGTCTAACTTGTGTCCATGGATACATGGAAAAATGAAATTTTGAAACATTCCTAAATAGCAAAAATAAAAGATTTAAAATTGACAAAATAGCAAAAGGCACCACTTCAGCATGTGACTGATATATCTTCCAAGTTTCAATCAAATATACTGAATGGTTTTTGAATTCTGCCCGGGAAACGAACCCCATCCCTAATGGAGTCTATGTCCAACTTCGTTCCATAAAAAATATATAAAATACAAATTCGCAAAAATCCCAAAATATCAAAAGGCACCACTTCAGTATGTGACTGATAGATTTGCCAAGTTTCGATCAAAAACACTGAATGGTTTTCGAGTTCTGCCCCTGAAATGATTATGGACAGACAGTTGAACAGACAGACAGACAGACAGACAGACTGGCTGATCGCTATATCTCCCCCCCCCCCCCCCCCCCCCCCCACAATAACAAACAAAGAATGGCATCCTTTCCCGATCCATCCCTAAACATCTCATATGTGTAATTTCTGTCAACCATGACGACACCCTTCAAGGCCACCACCTGAACAGTGATCTGATGGTCAAACAGCCCTTGACATGCACAGCATATTACAAATACCTACGGCCTATCAATGTTGCGGAAGACAGCTCAAGTGTCCGACAAACACACATAAGAAAGCTCTATCTCTTCAACCACCACATAATGAAATCGCCCATGTTGTCAAACCTACACCTAAAGAGGACAGCTGACCTTAAAACATGTTGAGGGCAATGCAAACATGAAAACTGAATGGTCCTACATGGGTTATCTTGTTCTTTTACAATGGGCACTGATAGCGATCAAAACACATTGTTACATGCATGTATGGATTACAAACACAACACTTGAGTGAGGTGTATAACGTGGGTGATTTATTGTGTTCTGACAACAGCATATGTACTATGAGTGTGTGAGTTGGGTTTAACACCGCTTTTAACAGTGTTCCAGTTATATCACGGCGTGTCAGCTTAATGTGGGAGGAAAGCCCAAAGTGATGCAGGTCTCAAACGTTTACCACTTTGGTGAAACCCACGAGCACGGGTATGGTGCTTACAAACCTAGAAACATAATCAGGGTGAACCAGGATTCGAACCCACAATCATAGGTTTCTGGCGTACCCAAGGGACGCAACTCTGCACAGCGAATCGCGGCGCTTTAGACAACTGGGCCACCCGTGCCCCCTGTACTATGAAATCCTGTGTAAGGGTCCCCTGTGATTCATTGAGGACACAACTGATGACAATCGTTATCTGGGCTTTACTTGATTTAAAGGAAGATTAAGCTCAGGATAATTGTCTGCCCTAGCAAAATATATTACCGCTTTATAGTAAATTGTGTTTGTTTACTTGTTGATTAATGCCGCACTCAGCAATATTCCAGCAGTTTGTAAATATTTGATTCTGGACTAGATAATCTAGTGATTGACATGAGTATCAATCTATAAAATTGGGACGTGATGACAACATCAAGTCAGTGAGACAGACCACCCGATCCTGTTAGTTGCCTCTTTTGACAAATATGGGTTGTTAAATATTTGGCAATAATTCATGGACCTACGATATGCACTCCTCATCTTTAGGATCCAACTCTAGACAATGCTTAGTCTCTGAAAATATATAATTTTGAAAGAAACAAACAACTCCATTTAAATTGAAAAGGAGCCCCAATGAGATGGGAGATTCAGACCTGAACATGTGGAAAATCTAGACTTGCTTCATTTAGGGCTATACCATTAAAGTAAGGGCTGAGCTGAAGGGAACATAATATGGTTCAGGGACCGTGAGACAGACTAGATCCAACATTGACTGGTCTCTAATACACAGGATACACAGTAAATTTCTATCGGAGTCATTGTTGATCTTTGGTTTCCTTTCCTGGTCATGGATTAAATTTATCAACATGATCTAGAATTTGGTCAATTTTAAACTGTTTTAAAAGCAAATATAGGATTTAAAAACGGTTATTTTTCTAGGACACTGTGATCCAAAATGTCCTTAAGATATTTTTTCAGATTTTGTAATAATATTGAAGATATCAGAAGTAATATTCTGAAAATGTTCTTTTGCATTTGTGTCTAGTAATTTACTCAATTATTCTAGGGTGTCATACTAACCACCACATCAATGGCATTATACTGTTAAATTTGTTCTCAAATTTTTCATTTCATACTTTCCAACTGTCATAAATATGAGAAGTTTTACTTTACTTTATGTCTTATGACATGCATATCATGTCAGCGTGACCATCATGTTCACGTCAATAGCTCTCTAATTACAGTCAATACACTCCCCTGTGATGTGTCAACATAGACACGCCATCAGCTGCCGTGTACGCACACACCACGTCCTACTTGCTCCGTCTCAGCTGATCACAATCACAGAACATAATAAGCATGATAAATAGAGCTCTTCAAATTTAATTTTTCTTTTGCTTTTAAAAATTCAAATTAAATCCACGTGGTGTTTGGATGGTCCGGGGTTCTTGAGATTTTCTCCAAAATTACTTGAATCAGGAAACCTCGACATCTGTAACTTTCAACCAGGATCATGAGAAGCACAGATGTTCATGCTTAATTTCCAATACTCATGGCTTTCTTAATATTTCAAAAAGTGTTTCTGAAGAAACTCAACCCTATTTTCCCAAATATGGCTTTCTTAATATTTCAAAAAGTCATGTTTCTGAAGAAACTCAACCCTATTTTCCGAAATATGGCTTACTTAAAATTTCAAAAAGTCATGTTTCTGAAAAAACTCAACCCTATTTTCCCAAATATGGCTTTCTTAATATTTCAAAAAGTCATGTTTCTGAAGAAACTCAACCCTATTTTCCGAAATAAGGCTTTCTTAAAATTTCAAAAAGTCATATTTCTGAAGAAACTCAACCCTATTTTCCCAAATATGGCTTTCTTAATATTTCAAAAAGTCATGTTTCTGAAGAAATCAACCCTATTTTCCCAAATATGGCTTTCTTAATATTTCAAAAAGTCACATTTCTGAAGTAACTCAACTCTGTTTTCAGTACAGGCGTAATAAAACTAGGGCAAAATTGGATAATGTGCAACAGCATTTTTGTGGAAGTGAAACCCACAAGCATGATGTCATCAGCTAGCCTGCCAACAATCCAGGTCTGAAACAATACACCCAGGAAGGTGTGTCCCCCAGACATTGGGAGGGTGATAACACAACACCAGGAAGGACGAATGTAGTGTGACACATAGGGACAGTCTCAAAACTTTCAGAGTCCACCAACTTTCTTTGTTTGTTTGTTTGTTGTTTAACGCCACACTCAGCAATGTTCCAGCTATATGACGGCTGTCTGTAAATAATCGAGTCGGGACCAGTCAATCCAGTGATTGACATTATGAGCATCGATCACGCATTTGGGATACGATGACATGCATCAACCAAGTCATGGAGCCTGACCACCCGATCCCGTTTGTCGCCTTTTACGACAAATATAGTCGCGTTTTACAGCAAGCATGGGTTGCTGAAGACCTGTTCTACCCCAGATCTTTATGGGTCGAGTCCACCAACTGATTGGACTCTTCAGCAGCCCATTCTTTCCATAAAAGACGACTATGTTTGTCATAAGTGGCGACTCACAGGATCGGGTGGTCAGGCTTGCTGACATGCTTGATGCATGTCATAGTATTCCAATTGCGTGGCTTGATGCTGATGATGTTAATCATTGGATTGTCTGGTCCAGAATATTTACAGACCGCTTGACTATTACAAACAAAGAAACTGATTGGACATATTTAAACAAAATTTTAGCACCCATTACCCAACCTTGATTGGACATTAATCGGATTAACCTGGCATAAGAAACAATATCCTGTTTTTAAGCAGAACAAAATTGATTAAATATATGTTTTACATCATTGTTCTAACTTGATGTACTGGTATGGGAAAGCTTAGTAATCTTAGAGTAGTTTTGTTCAAATACGTCACTTCATAAAACTTGCACAATGTTTTGAATTAACAGGTTTTTCAAACACCATCCATTAAATTTCAAGGAATTACGTCGTGAGGTTGACTATTAACTTTTGGGATGACCCCTCACTAGAGTGCTTTAAATAATAATTTCCACAAAATATGGAACAAAGCTCAAATTTCCATCAAGTAATTAAAAATGCTGATAAGTTTCCTGCTTACGTAAAGTCAGTGAGTAAGAATGCCGACTTTTGATTTATGATCTTATGATCCATGTAGCGCCAATGACACTAGTTAAAAAGGATCATTTCAACCTTTAGTATAGCCTCAGTACTTTCTTCATTTCTTCCATGGAACTGCAAGCATCTTGTCAAGAAAATATATCAACGTCACTTGAAATTACGCCCAATGTTCCTATTTTCTAGATATGAGAACCATGGCTGGCTGTGACAAGGATCGATTTTGCTACATGCAAGCTGTACCAGTGCAGGTAAAACACTGCAATTCCAGGCAAATTTTATTGCAAGGATGCACCCAGTGCAGTACCGTATTTTCTTGAGTATAGTGCACACTTTTTTTCCAAAAAACACAGCTGTGTAGAAGGGGGTGCGCATTATACAAGAATTATGAGTTTGGATTTTTTACCCCCATGGAAAGACATTACCGTGAGCACGTAACACCGGAAATACCATGTCAACAAATCCATACTGAAGTTCGCAAATTATTCATGTAATTACACTGTCTGGCTATAAAATGTGTTCTTTGTATATCTGGACTTATGTTTGTAACTTATTTCATTAATTTTATTCAAAATTCCTTTTAATATTGTTTTAATTAATTTCGGCGAAATCGTGTGTGTAACATTTCCCATGGCAGCAGTTATATTTGATAAAAGTGGAAAACTGAATTGTTTTAGTACTGGCTGCAAAGCTTTTCGAATCCAGGAAATAAAAGTTCATGAAATTAGTGAAATACACAGGTGGTCTGAATGCAGTGTACTTGTAGAACTACCTCTTCACAATTACCACTAGAACAGTCACTCATGACGTTACAATCACATCAAACAGATACTTTGAAACTTCTGTTTGAGGTTGTTTACTGGACGTCATAATGTGAAAACCATATACAGATTTCCTCAAAATAAAGTTCTGGAGCACAGTCTCAAGTTTATTTTCTCTTTGAATTTATTTCATATTCAAAATATCTTAAAATACAGTATTTCAATGTTTGATAATTTGGTTCAGCCAATATTTTGGTGATGCGTTACCTGATTAAATAAAAATAAAATATTCGAGCACATTCTCAAGTTTATTTTCTCTTTGAATTTTTTTTTATATTCAAAATAACTGAAAATACAGTGTTTCAATTGATGATAATCTACTATAGCCAATTTTTTGGTGATGCGTTACCCGATTAAATAAAAAGAAAATACTGGAGCACATTTTCAAGTTTATTTACTCTTTCAATTTATTTTTCATTCAAAATAACTGAAAATAAAGTGTTTCAATTTATGATCAACTGGTACAGCCAATATTTCGGTGGTGCAACCTGATTAACTAACTTGGTTGCACCTGGAGCAGGTGGTAAAACAGAATGAAATCGTACCCTGTATCATCGATATTAGTCAGTCAGATATAAAACGGACACAATTTGATCCACTAGTAGACTTGTCCTACCCTTCTCAAGAAAACATAACAGCATTTGTGGAGAAATGTTTCCCTGTGACACTAGCCGTGGACCCTGGCCATTTGGAACAAGGAACTTGGGGCTAACTTCTTTCCTGTGTTTATAAAAGATTTTCACCAAAACCCCACCAGAATAAACAAACATAGAAACTCAAGAGTAAACATGTGCTGAGGCTTCCACAAAGACTGCCGATGTTACACATGGTGGTCTAAACGAGTGGACACTCAGGTCTAACTGGTGAGATCAAACGTGATCCTGATTTTATCCCGACCTTTCAAGAAATCAAGCCTTATCATCTTGGCTCAACTTTTGACCGTAGATTGATTTGACAGAAGTTCCTGACAATTGCAGATATGAAAATAGAAGGCTTAAAATCTTATTCTATATTTTTCACACACTTTGTGTTCCTGAATTTCTCTTTCTCTTTTGTACATTAAATATTTCTATTTTCTATTTGAAGAAAAAATATTTAACAATGGCTTCACTAAGCATAAGGGCTAGCACTGTAACTTGAACCATTTGGCCTTAATATGTTATGATTATGAAAAGAATAATGATATATTAAAAATGTCCAACTCCTATCTCAGAATCATAATCAGATTATTTTTTTCAGCTAATCAGTACGAAGTAGATAACTATATGATTGTTGCTTGCTTGTTGGAAATACCTCATATCAAACGACAGTGATACTGCAGTTTACAAACAGCTCACATCAAGCCGACCAAAGATTTAACAGTTTTACCTAAGCAGGGAAAGACATAGCCACTATTCCGTTATTCCGAGAATAGTGAAAATCCAGAGGGACTACCCGGTAGTTGTTTTCTACCAAAAGAAAGAGAGTTTACATAACCACTTAAATGAGTTAGTGAGTGAGTATGGATTTATGCCGCGTTTAGCACTATTCCACCAATATCACGGCGGGGTACACCAGAAATGGGCTTCACACATTGTACCCATGTCGGGAATCGAACCCTGGTCTTCAGCGTGACGAGGGAGCTTTAACCACTAGGCTACCCGACCGCCCCCTGAAATGAGTGAGTGAGTTGGGTTTAACGCCGTTTTTAACAGTATTTCAGTTATATCACGGCGTGTCAGCTTAATGGGTGAGGAAAGCCCGAAGTGATGCAGGTCTCAGACGTTTACCACTTCGGTGAAACCCACGAGCATGGGTATGGTGCTGAAAAACCTAGAAACATAATCGGGGTGAAACGGGATTCGAACCCACAATCATAGGTTTCTGGCGTGCGCAAGGGATGTAACTTTGCACAGCGAATCGCGATGCCTAAGACGACTGGGCCACCCATGCCCACTTTTCTGAAATGAGATGTGGACAAGTTGGATTTGACCATCAGTGTCTACCCCTGATGAGATTCTGCAGTTTACTAGGCTTGTAACGATTCAGCGATACCTCCCGTATCATCGATACTTAGGTACAGAGTGTATAGACAATACTTGAATCGTCAGTTTATGAGATCGCGATACGCTAAAAATAAAACAGGAAGTGATAGAGTAACCTCTTGTAATGGCAGAACATGAAGACATGGTGATAGAAGATGCACCCATTACTATTATATCTAATAACCATCCCTTCATTAAAAACTGTTTTTTTCTTGTTTTTTGTTGATATGTTATTGTTTTTGAGATAATAATAAACAAATGTTTGTAGCGAGAGGATTTAGAGTTCTATTTCTGTGATATCATCATTTCTTAACTATTTGTTCTGGTATATCGCGATACCACTGGTATTGTCAGTCAGCATCGTGATGCGTATCATATCGCAAGACACAAGGCAATTCTCAGCTATAGAGTTTACCAGTTTCAAATAGCTGACATCAAGCCACTGAACAAGGACTATCTTTACCATTTTTGATAAAGATGGCATCAAGCTAGCTGTGTGACAGACAGTTTCAAACTGTTGAGATCAAGTCGATGTGAGATACTTGTATGTTTATCAGTCTCAGCTTCATCAATTAAACCACCTGGGCCCCGTTCCACAAAGTGATCTTAGCGCTAAGTCGATCGTAACTCCCATTCTTTACCACTGACTTACTACAATCGTAGCGCTAAGATCGCTTTGTGGAACGGGGCCCTGGCCAACACAACACGCCTTTGAATATCTTATACCATTCTTCAAGATAATGTGTAATCACATAAACCATCAGAATATCAACAAATTCACAAGACACCCAACAAGATTTGTTTGTTTCCCAATAAGAGACACAGAATTAGATTTCAAATGATAATTCCACCTAAAAACTTCTAATAAAATCGATTCACAAATTTCAGTCTCTTGAAACACTAAACCAGTTTCAATAACATTGTTCCGCCACTAATCACTGAATCTTAAAATAACTGTCTCAAGCGGAGAAGACCCAGCAAAGGCTACGGTCTCTCCAGCTAATCCCTGAACACTTCTGCAACATTCCTCACCTGTGTTACAGGTGTTTTGCTTACCTGCCAATCCCTCGTTTATACCTGTCTGCGAAATGCAGAGTAAATCACTAACGTGAAGCGTGGGGCGATGACGGATCGCACTTCACAGCGGTCACTACCATGACCACAGACAATCACAGAAATGTCGACAGAAACTGCCTCATATTTACTGGAAGCTAAAACATTAGGATGACAGCATTTCATGCTTACTCCAGTATCTTTGAATCCACTTTGTATCTAGCTTCTTAAAGCTCCAGACATGAAGACTAACGTGATAGTTTTCTGAGAACCTTTAGCTGAAAGCTTTATATCCTGTGTAGCGACATTGTGGCTGGCACAGGATATGCAAGCATTTACCTAAGTATTGTACTTTCAGATCGCAGTTAATCCGATGACAACATGTTACACATCTTAATCCTTGTTGGCTATGTCAATTCCAGGAGGGGCGGTCGGGTAGCCTAGTGGTTAAAGCGTTCGCTCGTCACGGTTCGATTCCCGACATGGGTACAAAGTGTGAAGCCCATTTCTGCTGTCCCCGCCGTGATATTGCTGGAATATTGCTAAAAGCGGCGTAAAACCATACTCACTCACTCACTCACTAAAGCCCCTCATTTCACTGTAGTACTAGGTGAGGTGAAATGGTGTTTAACATCACATTAAAGATTATTGCACTTATATACTGATGTGCATGCATGTGTGTGATGTGTGTGTATGCTTGTACAAGTCCGGACTAATGCTGGTTTAACAGTGCGAATGATGTGACCGGAATAATGCAAGTTGCTGAGATACCATGCCACAGTTTAACACAGATAATCCCCTCCGCTGACCTCCAGGCAGGGTAACAACAATTACCATGTTGTAACATATTTTTGTACGACACAGCCGGGATCACACTGCCGACCTTCCGCTCTCTCCTTGCATGTAGTACTAGGAGGCTCATTATGATATATTGCCACAGACTGTGGTTCCACCATGTCATTGAAGCTGAAACGCTCGGATCCTAATCCTGTAAAGATCCGGGGTAGAATAGGTCTTCAGAAACCCATGCTTGCCGTAAAAGGCGACTATGCTTGTCGTAAGAGGCTACTCATGGGAATGGGTGATCAGGTTCGCTGACTTGGTTGATGCATGTCATCGTATCCCAATTGTTTCGATCGAAGTGCATGATGTCAATCACTGGATTGTCAGGTCCAGACTCGATTATTTACAGACCACCATCATATTGCTGGAATATTGCTGAGTGTGACGTTAAACAACAAACATACAAAACCAAAAAAACAAATAAAAAAACTAGGTACCGAATCTACAGCTAAAAATCTCAAATTTCAAAACACAGCGGTTTATCTATTAGCCAGGCATTATGACGGGCCCTGAGAAGGTGAATACAGGAAGTCCCCAGATGCTATCACCACAATAGGACTGACACATTGACTTGGTTTCCTTAATCATTGCCTATGACTCACTTGAGCCTGGAGAAGGGAAATGACAAACCATGGCGCTTACAAACCAAACATTGTAACCCTGCCAATTCTGAGACTTGAATCCTGAAGATCCTTGCACGACTAAGGGACACAACCCCTGTACAATTATTTTTTTCTGCTTGAAACAGGTTTTGGAAAAGTGTACAGCGAGAAGAAATGATTTGTATGTTGTGGGTTTTTTGCAACATTTGATGATGAATTTCAATTTTCAGAAGACACTTCTCTGAAGGCTTTGTAGCATATCACTAAAATAATTGCATACATGGTCTTACATACAAAGTTAGATCTCTATTGAGACCATCAAAAGTTAAAAATAATCATTGTTATTATGTGATATTTACTATGATCAAATCACCCTGAAAAAAGTACAATAAAAGCCTCTCTCACTACATGTGGAACCCTGTGTATAACAGATAACATGTTATCGACACCCGTGTACTACCAGTGCTGGTTTATAAAGATTTGCATTTGGATTTGACATGCCGACTAAGCATTTGCTAACTGGATGTCACGATAAGGGCAATCACAGGCACAGGCAGAAACATGTACCATATTCGACGTAATAAGCGCCCAGGGCGCTCTCAAAATTAGAAATGGGGGCTCTTATTAGAATGTTATTTTGGTGACAAAAACAGAGTTGAAAGATAAATTTTGTGGTTTATGCTGACAGCCTGAAATGTTTATGTACGACAGATATGTTTTTCCAGTATTAAATACCCATAATTAAGGATGCATAGAACACACGAGTGCGTATTATACGCGAATAAATAAGTCTTGTGTACATTGATCAATCGGAAGGGGTGCTAATTGGGATTGTTCACGAGCCAGTATCTTAGCAAACGTTGCCATGGGCGCTTATTAGAGATGGGCGCTTATTACGTCGAATACGGTATATTTATTACCCATAAATGTCCTACCAATCTGTGATACAGTATTATTTTCAGATATCAGAGTAAGTGGAGTGGAGTGGAGTGGAGTGGAGTGGAGCGGAGTGGAGTGAAAAAGTGAGTGAAAAAGAGAGTTAAATGCCACGATACTTCAGCTCCATTACAATAGCCAGGAAACAACAAAGTCTGGACAAGGTAAACCAGAGACAGAAAGTATGAGCAACGATCCACACTATCAAGGCACGACAACATGCAATCAGCCAAGTCAGCAAGACAGGCAATGAACTTAACAACCAGTATGGATCATCAGCTATGTGCATCAAAACCCCTCTGCATAAAATAGGTGCATCACTTATAAACTCAATACATAACTTACATTGAAGCCCCATCAGTACGAAGCATTGTTGCTATGTTGAATTGAATTCACATTTTTACGACATGACAATTTCCTAGATACCACAAATTTTGCAGATTATTCCACACTGACCCCTCAGTATCCCCTCTCCTGATGTACCTGTCACATGTACATGATACATACGCCAGCTGCCAGCATTCAAGGTTGTGGCATTAATAGAAGCCAAGATAAAGTTGCTTCCAGTTACACCAACTAGCTACTTAATGCTTACAGAAAAACCAAGTCAACCGTAGACTTACTTCACGCTCCCTAATGAATATGGGAGATTGATGTCATTCCTATTGGTCAACTGACTCATTACCTGTGTCAAGGACCAGGTGTTAGGAATATAGGGCAAGACGCAGGGTTTCAGATCGGTTCGTTTTCTAGGACACTGTCTGATCTTGTTCCAAAATGTCCCTATAAAATAATCAAATTTGGGACTGATATACACATGTTGTATGAAATATCATGACAATGTCCCAATGCTGTTTGACTTAGAAAGACTGTCTCCGTGGTCTAGTGGTAGAGCGTCCGTCCGGAGAGTGGAAGGTCCAGGGTTTGAACCCCGGCCGCGTCAACCAAAAGACGTTAAAAGATGGTACTTGTTGTTACCCTGTCTGGCGCTCGGCATTAAGGGGCTAAAACAAGGACTGGTCGGCTCGGAGTCAGTATACTGTGTCTGAGTGGGGTATTCATGTTAAACTGCGGCATGGTATCTCAGTGAGCTAGCACTATGAATCGGCATCAGTCCAGACTAGTACAAGCAGCCACGCAAACACACACACGTACATGCACTTCACTATATAAGTGCAATAATCTTGGACGCGACGTTCAACCCCATTTCACCTCACCTTGACTTAAGAAAATCGGTGAAGGGAACGTCAGAAATGGAAAGTCATTTGTCTGTCACAAGGGTATTATGACCTGAGGCCTGGGTCATTCATTTATCCTCATAACAGCTACAGTACGTTGTCCTACAGAATTGGGGGGCACGGGTGGCTCCGCAATTCGCTGTGCAGAGTTGTGTCCCTTTGGCACGCCAGAAACCTATGATTGTGAGTTCAAATCCCGGTTTGCCCAGATTATGTTTCTAGGTTTGTCAGCACCATACCTGTGCTAGTGGGTTTCACCGAAGTGGTAAACATCTGAGACCTGCATCACTTTGGGCTTTCCTCCCACATTAAGCTGACACACCATGATATAACTGGAATACTGTTAAAAGCGGCGTTAAACCCAACTCACTCACTCACTCACTCACTCTACAAAAGTTGAAAGGTGAAAAGATAAAAATGAAGACTGTTCATTTCTAATCCTATATATGAAACATTAGCAGTCATATGAAGTGCATTAGTCAGTGAATCTTATAGTGACCTATAAGGAATCAAGCCTCAGCCGGACAAGCCAGTGGTTACAGCATCACCAACATTCCATGTGAAGGTAAGAGGACACATCATCAGCTAGATCACACAGTGTCCACTACGACTGGGACGTTACGACATCTCTGCGATCCAATACCCAGTGATAGAAACTAACACTTTTAGTCCACTAGTCCTTATAATGATAACATATAGCAAAACCCTAAAAAGGGCATATTTCTACTCGTCCTTAGCATACCTTAACTATTGGGCTGTTTGGCAAGGACTATAGGACTAGTGCCAATTTCTAATGCTGAATACGTATCGTGATACTTTGCTCACGATCTGCTACGTATCATGATACATGTGCTCTTATCTGTAGTCCCTTAGCGATCTTGTTCATAGACAGGATGGCCAAATACCTGGCACACTGATGATTTACAGTTGACAGTATCGAGTATCGCACAACGGATGAACATATTTACATATTCACTACTAATTTTCACTACTAACAAGTGCAAAAGTGAGCGTGGCTCACTAATACCCCCGACCCGCCTAGTGTGTCAGTAATTTCAAATTAAATAGCTAGGATAGGGTTAGGGTTTGAAAAATTCATTAAAAAATGGAAAATTAATAAAAACAATTTTTTTCTTTTGACTGCACCCATCCATATGACACAGATTATATGTACTAAGTTTGAGATGAATCCACTGAATAGTTTAAGAGAAATCGCGCGGACAAAGTTTTCAGACGGAGGGAACCTTGGTATAACTATAGGTCGGGGGTACAATTAGTGCTTGGTGCTACAGTTACTAAAACAAACACTAAAGGTAAGAATCGATATATTTGTTGCTTAGTGTGACTGCCATCGATACTTGTATTGAGAAGTAAATAATCACAATCCACCAATGCACCAGTGTATCGTCCCACTAATGATGTCCAAGCAACCCTATTTATTTCACTCTTACTAAAAGCATTCCCTTGGGACCTTTTCTCGCCAAGAATCTCCACAGGGCCCTCCAATCAAGCCAGCTATTGGTCAGTATGAAAGGAACTCAGCACCATCAATACCCCAGCAATCAGCAAATGTGTAACCAAACTAAAACTACAAATCCTCGGACATCGGAATCGATCCATTTCGAAAGAAACTGTAATTAACCTGAGTGTTTAGTCAAGATAGAATGACTGAAGTTATTCAAGCTAGATTCACTTCCAAAAGGCAACATCAATGTGGGAAGGAAAGTCAACAAAAGTTTATTAGGCTACTGTCAGAAGATACTCAATGATCACAAACTTTTAAGAATTTGTAATATTTTATCATCATACTTAAACCATTATGATCACGCTTTTATACTAATGATTCTGAGCCATTCACTGGTCATTTTGAATCTTCGTTCAAAACAAGAAAAAGTGACGCAACTATTGGTCATTTACAAAATTACAGAGAAAGTACTCATCAACTAGAACATGGTTTAAGTCAGGGAAAACACCCGAATCTGTTGATTCAGGAATTAGAATGGACAGATTTTTATTATTTCCCCACTTCACAACAACAATAATTTCAAGTAATTTCAAAGAGAAAATATTTTCGGGGGATGAGGTCGTGTGAATGGTTAACCTTAAGACCATCTCTGTAAAATGACACAAACGGTGGCCATTTTGTAATATTCTGTACAACAACATCTTTTTTTGCTCATAAAATCGCCACAACATGAGGCAAATGAAAGCCAAGATTAAGTCTCAGTGTGCAAGAAATGACGTTTTAGAGGTGAGGAGTTCTAAAATTTTCAGGGACTGGATCTCAGTCGTGGCCTCCAGCATTTAGTGAAAGCCACCTGGTTTAGTTGGTTGGTTGGTTGGTTGGTTGTTTAAAGCCGCACTCAACAATATTCAAGGTATATGACGGCAGTCTGTACATAATCGAGTCTGGACCAGACAATCCAGTGATTGATATCATGAGCATCGATCCACGCAATTGGGATTGATGACATGCATCAACCAAGTCAGCGAGCCTGACCAACCGATCCCGTCAGTCGCATCTTACGACAAACATAGTCGCCTTTTACGGCAAGCATTGCTAGTTAAGAGAAGGGCCAGTAACTTTTGAAAGGAGCAAGCCCAGCTGGCTACATATGTATTTGTTGTTAAATCTACCCCAGTAAGAGTGCTATGGGGGATACTTACAACTGTAGGGTGACATAACAGCTTCTGATGACAATGGGCAGGGCAGGAGCACCAATGGGGCCACACTACCACAACTGTCATGTTTCTGTACTGGCCCCAAGGGAGGAATGTAATACAAGGACAACCATCAAAGGCCAGATTAGCAGATATGTCTTAATTTGCCAGCAGACAATAGCCATGCCTCCAGACATGAAGACTAACGTGATAGTTTTCTGAGAACCTTTAGCTGAAAGCTTTATATCCTGTGTAGTGACATTGTGGCTGGCACAGGATATGCAAGCATTTACCTAAGTATTGTACTTTCAGATCGCAGTTAATCATATGACAACATGTTACACATCTTAATCCTTGTGGCTATGTCAATTCCAGGGCTCTACGGGTCCAAGATATTCATCCATGTCTTCATGGTCAGATTCAGGGGTAGAATAGATCCCCCAGTACCCAATGCCTGTGTCCCCATTGGGATACTCAACTTTTTTAGGCCATCCCTTGAGCCCCTTGCTAAACTTAACAGCAGTGTACCCGTTTGCATTTGAAACTGCTAGTCCTGTTGAACTGGCAACCATAATAATTACAAGTCCTCCCTAATTTTTGTCAGTCCCAACTTAAAACAAATAAGAAAACGTATGAAAATTACCTGGTTTTAATTCTTTCAACATTATGTTAAATGCATAATGGCATCTCTGACATAACTTAGTTAGATCTACAAAGTTCGCCTTTTTTTAAAAATATTTCCAGACAAATATATCTTTAACCTTGAAGCTAAGAAAAATGTTATTTCCTTGCACTAAAAATAGACACGGTGAAACGCTGATGACAACAGACGAGCTGACTTCGTTCGAAACATGAATATCGCCAATGTTTTGTTCAACAGCAAAGATTTCGGAGGTACTTGATTTGCCGACAGGGACTGGGAGTCACATGAATTATCGGTCCAAGCCTAATTTTATCGGTAAAAAATTGGCAATTACCAGTAATCAGGAACACTGCTTAACAGCTGACAACAATGAGGATTGGACGGTTATGTAAATGATCAAGTGCCCTGGCTGTTTGTATTCTCATACCCTTTAATGATGTCGTTTGTTGCATATACAAAACCAGTGACAACGCTAACCTTCACTCAATCATTTCATCAATAATGCACAGCTGTACTGCCATGACTGGTGCACAAAACACCACTCACTCGTCCTCAACAAAATGAATGTACCAAACTGACCCCCATTATTTTACAACTTCACTGACCAACCTATTCATTTTGTTTGTTTGTTTGTTTGTTTGTTGTTTAAAGCCACTCTCAACAATATTCCAGTTATATGACAGCGGTCTGCAAATAATCAAGTCTGGACCAGAAAATCCAGTGATTGACATCATGAACATCGATCTACGTAAATTGTGATACGAAGACATGCATCAACCAAGTCACCGAGTCTGACCACCTGATCCCGTTAGTCGCCACTTAAGACAAGCATAGGCACATCATACGACAAGCATTATTGCCTCTAGCAACAAACATGGGTTGTTCTTACACCTTTTGTGCATTGATTTTATATTGCACATATTGTGCGTGTGACACCTTAATAAACATTTAACTACTACTACTACTACTACTACTTCTACTACTGTATAATGTGTGTTAAGTAATTAGCTGATCAGCTGGGCTAGTTGAACATGGTTTTGTTACAACAGTCCAGATGACTGGACAAAGGCTGGTTGTATCTTAGCATGCTTAGTAACATGTGCTGCTAAACAAACTTACACAGCATTATGGGATAGTAGACATTCCACATGAAGCAGAGGAATCCATTTCTACTGAACAGGGGACTGCGGTGGAGTGTGCTGAGGTGCACATGGAGTTCAAGCTCCACGTGTGTTCCTCAATGAGCAAACCATCCAACCCCGCTGCACGGATTAGACAGATCCACAGGTTTAATAGCTAGGTCATATGTTTCTTAAATTTGTTCAGCAGAAGCCATAGATGTCAGTGTTCCGTGATTCTTACAGTCTGGTGATCTTAGCGCTCTAGGGATTCAAACTGACACTACCCCCGAGTATGTCTGCCGAATATTATAAGTATCCTGAAGGAAGGCTACTAGAATTTCTGATTTCTTAGGGGGTGTCATCATATAAATATCACTCTTGGGGCTAATAAACGTTACAGGTTATTAAAGTTGCCTCCGTGCTATTCTTAGTCTATGTTACAGTTCTGGGCTTTATTCCACAAAGCGATCTTAGCGCAAAGACAATTATAACTCCCATTCTTTAACATTGACTTACGACAGTCGCAGAACAAAGTACTAGGCTCCATTCCACAAAATGATCTTAGCGCAAAGACGATGATAACTTCCATACTTCAACATAGACTTACGACAATCGAAGTACTAAGTACTGGGCTTCTCTCCAAAAAGCGATCTTAGCGCAAAGACAATCGTAGCTCCCACACTTCAACATAGACTTACAACAATCGAAGCACATAGTACTAGGCTCCGTTCCACAAAATGATCTTAGCACAAAGATGATGGTAACTCCCATACTTAGACTTAAGACAATCATAGCACTAAGATCACTATGAGAAAGGGGCTGGGAGCCTTAGCACTAAGATGGACTAATACAATAGGTCCTGACCTTGTGATCATATTTACGCAGTTATATCTAAATATTCTTAACATTTAACATGGACAACCACACAGTCAGCTGTTTGACATAGATTCAACAAGCTATACATTTCACCGCCACATGTTACGACCACAGGGAAATATCTGCCTGTAATCACCTACTGCCAATCTATTGATGAAGGACATACATTCAGATATTGTGAAATGGACAACCTGTTCACCAGGTTTTATCCCACTGTACTCAGCAACCTGAAGAGACTGTCACTCTGACATTAGCACAGGGCTTGAGAAAATACTTGTCGATTTCAGCTGCTCCATAAAATTGTTGTTTATCAAATGTTTATTTCAAACTAAATATTGAGAGATGGGAAAAAACATTGTATGTCTCTCCACACAGACACAACCAAATATCATTATCAACTTTAAATGACAAGCATATTTCTGTGTTGAAGAAATACACATCAAACAGACATTTCTCCAACTGATTTTTCAGGTATGTTAAACATGTTAAACATTTGGTTTTTAGAACAAAATTCAATATATATGGTTGTTTTATTTCAATTAATGCCATATATGGTATTCTGTTGCCACATGAAAGTTGTTTCATCAATTTAAAAATGGAATTTTGGTTGTATTACCTTGTTATACATCTTACCAGCCCTATGTTCTGGCAATGTTTTGGTCAAGAATTTCAGCGTTTGGCACCACAGATTTAAAATGCAGTTTCCAAATTACTACCTTAAGATAAAACTTGCTGAAGACTGCAACTATTTTTTTTAAACAATATTTATTTCCACTTAATACAGTGAAAGGGGATTGATAAACAGGCAGAGCCTATATAAATATCTCTCCCCATCAAAGTTCGAAGAAGCAGCAGTAGTATATATGTTATACAGTGGTATAAACTTGATACTATGTCACATGTGGTACATCAAAGGTAAACGGTTGTTAGTGAGATATATATAAGAGTGCATGTTCAGACCAATCTTTTGCTCATAGAGAAGAAATGATATACAGGGTCAATAATTTCACAGAATCCAATTTGAATAAAAGATTTGGACATTAAAAAAAATGGCTTATGTCCAAAAATATACATGCTTTAAGTTAAAGCACAAGACAGTCAATTGTTAGCCAAATAACATCATAAAGACATTTTATTCTGGATTTGAGACCACATGGCCCATTGTAGAGTTGACAGTCAGTTCATTCTTTTCATTATAAACAGGCACTTGGCGAGCATAGGTGCACTGTCAGTAGTTCACTGTCAGTTTTAAGTGTGGTCAAGAAAACAGCAATTAGCAGGAACAGGCCTGAACAACAATCCTATTACTGGTGTAACTGATCAGTCAATCAGGTCCTGAGTAAGGATAAGATATATGCCTCTAAATGCCTCTCAAAGAAGTTGATCGGGTCCTTGTTATTGAGACTGATCCACAGCTATACAAATGAAAGTCAGGTGTTGCTACCTGTTAATTGGCTTGACCCACAGTTACATAACCTGTGTAAACTGATCAGTGAACCGTGACCTGATTAATATGACCTGATACACAAGTAAATAAACAAGGTAGAAAAATTCAATCACTTGAATCTGTTTACTCCGTAAGTAATAGAATCAACTTGTGGGAGCTTGTTAATTCCACCTCTGTAATCAATAGATTCATGTGATTTCTCTGAATTTCTCTTTAAGTTTGCATAATGCCCTTGCAAATTATAACAAAGTGAAACTTATCTTTACTAGTGTTAGAGTTACATAATTCACACACTTCATACAGTTCTCTTGCTTGCCAAATATATCTTCCTGTTTCTATTTATAATTGGTGTGAACGACCTCCAAAAGGACCCTGGGCTACTCAAAATTTTTAAACAGGTTTAACTATAAATTCCAAGCAAAAGGATAGTTTATAATGGGTATAACTATTTCTTTTGTGCCCAAAGGAGCGCTTTGTGCCAGTCTTGCTCGTATACTGCCTTCACACAAAACTACAAGTTCTGAGTGAGTGAATGAGTTGGGTTTAATGTACTTTTTACAGTATTCCGGTCATATTACAGCATGCCAGCTTAATGTGGGAAGAAAGCCCGAAGTGATGTAGGTTATAGAAGTTTACCACTTTGGTGACACCCCCAAGGAGAGTAATGGTGCTGACAAACTTAGAAACACAATCGGGATGAACCAAGATTTGAACCCACAAGCATAGGTTTCTGACGTGGCCAAGGGACGTAACTCTGCACAGTGGATTGCGGTGCCTTAGACGACTGGGCCACCCGTGCTGCCTCTTACAGAAGTATTATAAAATCATATTAAATGCCATAATATCAAGCTACTTCACACGAGCAAATCCATAACATATTAAGTTCAAATGTATGATAACCTTAAATGGAATATCTTTAATTCCAAAATGGGAAACCAAAATTTGCTGTTTAAGTGGGGCAGAATATAAGACTGCCTTGAGAAATATGCGAAATCATATTTGAAAATGTCTGCTCTGCTGGAACAACCAATTCAATTATTACTCGCCATCAAAGTAGAGTGACTCATGACATAATTATCACACTGAGTTGGGTCAAAAGGAATGAATGAGTGAGTGAGTCACTAAATGTGCCAGCTAAGTGAATGTGATGCTGTTTTCAGCCAAGGTTAACACCATCAACCAGATCAACTTAACACTACAGAATCAAGTACTTATATCATCAGGCCTCTACTTCATAAATATTTGGTTCCATAATAATAATAATAATGATGATGATGATGATAATAATGATAATGATCATGGTGGTGGTGGTAATGATGATGATGATGATGATGAGGAGGAGGAGGAGCCATGAGTCCTTGAGGTTGAAAGTTTTAAACACTACACTGTACAGTATGAAAAGAACCACTTCCTTTTATCATGGTTATTGTTAACTGACAAGTCATTGTTATTTCAAACACAGCTACTGTGTCGCATCCATCAACTACCTGTCACCACCAAGTCCATGTTCCAAAATAACCCTCACAACAGAAACCCATAACCATACTCATTACCAAACAGTCAGCAATAACCTCTGGCCCTTAGAAGTGGTGGCATTAACGTTTTCTGCTTGATATGGCAATCATAACTCGCTGCACACACGACTACACGAGAAACCAAAATAAGCAAGCTAAACATACTGAACACATACGACCTTCGACATTACACTCTATTGCAGTGATTACCTCTGCGTTAGTCATAACAAATAGGCCACTGCACCAACACGAGCCCCACACACAGAACAGGTCTCCAGGCAAAGTGATTGTTTGTTTATTGCTTAACGCTGTCAAAAACTATCCTGTATACAAAATTGGTACACATACAAAATACCAGATACCATCCATCATGTTTGTTTGATGCTTGAGCATCGATGAACACAACAGCACGCGACAGCATGGCTGTTTTTTAAATAAGGCGATGAAGCTCAAAACATGCAGAATAATATTCTCCTTGCGATTATAATGGTTAAATATATGATTAAACCTCAAAATTGAATCTCAAATCACTGTATTGAGTTACAGTTGGTGTGGCTTGTCCCATGAAGGTCAAGGACATGTGTCGCCCAGGGCCGACACTTCAAAGAAACCTTTTAATTTGAAATCCTCAGGTGTTCAATACAAACTTTTCTATATATCTATTATACTCACTGATCAATAGGAATAATTAACCGTACGGAATGACCCCTTAGCATTCTAAGGCCCCTCTTTTTTAAACATAAGGGAGCCTGCAGGCCCTTGAAAAGAGAAGTTGTTGCATCACTGCTGTCTGTATAGCCATAGCCAGGTGTAAAGCGTTATCAGGTCACTGCTGCCGTCACTTAAATCACCTGATGGATGCTTGACGTAATAACGGGATTGACAGCTCACTACGCCACAAGGCACTCTGATCACAGTGGAGTAAATCTTCCTCGTTTCTTTGAAGATTCACTGATGTGAGAAGTACATTTTCCTCATTCAATTGTTAGCATGGTTATTGTTAGCATGCTTAAAGGAAGTGTCTGGACTCGCTCTCTCTTATGTTCAAAGGAAGTGCATAGACAGTCTCTCTCTCTCTCTCTCTCTCAGAGTGAATTGCCCGCCTATGTAACATCACTTTTGCCAGGTACCAGCCCCTGTACTGACATGCAGTACAGACAGGTGGAATCGGTGGGGATGTGTGTCAAGTTTGTCACAGCATATGCCAACTAACCTCATCGAAGTGCCCTGTGTGAAGCACAGCCCGGCATTGTCACCTTGTATTGATGACCGTGGGTTGCACCATGGCCTTATTGGACTTTGACCCTATTCAGTTATAAGTTTCATTGCATCAATCGATATAACCATGATCATCATCATAAAATAAGCGTTACCGTTTAACAGTACATTTACCCTTGTCCATCTGACCCTTGTTTCACAAAGTCGCCAATCATATACTTTATCAAAGACGTAAGACAACAATAACGATAGGAACAAAAGATCACTTTGTGAAACTGGCCTTCAGATTTCTAATAGTCATCATCAATAACATAAATATCAATATATATAACAGCAGGTCAGCGTAAGTCGAAATGTGATGAGACTGACAAAATTTTCAACATACGAAACAAACAAATTAGACTGATGTAATTTAAGATGTTTACTTACCCCTTTCTTGTATCGAATACTGCCGCTTCTCTTCAGAGTCCCCCCTTTGACGACCTGATCTTGTACATCAATAGCGCCCCCATCTTTTCCAGGACGAACACTAAGCTCTATCAATTCTGGAATCGGTTGTACTTTCAGTTTTAAAGATTCATCCGCTTTTTTGATGATTTCAACAATTTCTTCCCTTGAGCTTCCTTCTACATTTGTACCATTCACTTCTACAAGCCTGTCTCCAGGAATCAAACCTGTCTGCATACTCCGAGGTCCACTTCCTGGCTCGGCAAATATCACAGTTCGATCGGCATCACCATTCCCCTTTTCAGGAATGGTCCCTTTACGTAGACTGAACCCGAAATCTCCAGCAGGCGTTCTTTTCACTGTGATGTTCCGTGTGCGTGCCGGTTTTGGTGGAATAATGGCCGGTAATTTCAAATCTTGGAACTCTTTCTCTCCCGGCATGGGTAATTGTGGAGGCAATTCTTCAACAACAAACTGTTGTTCACTCTCAACACTCCGACGTGGCTTAGGTTTTGGTTTGCCTGGCGACCCTTTTAATTTCTGTGTTAAATTTGCATCAATCTCATCCACCAAACCTGACATTTCTTCATTTCGCCTAGTGTTCTCCTGCAACATTTTAACATCATCCAAATTCCCCTCCGTCCCGGCTTCATAAATTTTAGCAGTTTCTTTCAAAATTCCTTTCATCCTAGGTTTGGGCATGAGGGGTGGGGGTTTGGACCCCATAGGGGCCTTCGAGGACTCCACCTTCCTTTCTGGGGGTAGCTCCTTTGTTGGGCTAGGTCGCCCTGACGAACCACTAGCACTAATATTACTCTCACTACTGTCACTCGGTGTCAGGCCATCTGGAGAGGTCTTATCCTCCTTTCTACTTGATTTTCTGTCGCTGAACCTCCGGAAAACGCCTTTCTTCACCTCCTCCAATCTCGACATCTCTTCCGGGGTAATGTGGGGTCTGTCTTTTTTCTTTTCTTCTTTCTTTTTTTCTTTCTCCTTTTTTTCCTTCTCTTTCTTCTCCTTCTTCTCTTTGTCCTTTTCCTTATCCTTCTTTCTAAAGCTGAACATGGTTACTGTTTTTTTCTGCAACTGTCGATCAGGTTGAAACAATGCGATGCTCGGAGGTATATCAGTGTATTCAACACGCGAAGATCTAGTCAACACTCAGACGCTCGCTTCACTTAGATGTGTCATAGGTCATAATCCACATTTCTCACCGGTAACATCCACAGAAAATCACACGACACCTACGGATAATGGAACCTGGAGTTGCATGCACATCCGCTAAATACATCAGTTGTAAGGTGCTACAGGAAACGAGCCTTACCGGGTTCAAAGTTGTTTCGGTATCATCAATCGAAACAAGATGGCGACACCGGTGAAGGGAATAGACACTTACCCTGACAGCGACGAATGTATTATCGGGCCAAGAGCTACCACCATTTTAATTATGTCTACACTGGAAGTAACCTAGTTTGTGTCGTAATGAGACCATATTTCCTCGTTTTTAAAGCTTATGCATGTGCCAAATCAATTGCGTTAACAACAAATCCGGGGACATTTAAAATATTATTACACGGGCAACTTTTTACCTCTACACCGAACACCTGTTAGACAAGAGTTATCTCACCCTTATCTCGAACAGGTTGGCGTTTTGTTGCATGGATAAATTTACCTTCGGGCACTGAGGGTTTTTCTTTATTTGATGTTTTGTTTGTTATTATGCAATCGTCAAATACGAAATGTAGAAATAATGGAGATGTAACTGATGCAGACAACTGAAACAAAACCAGTGACAATACATAATGTTTTAACAGCTTATACCGCGGATGCAATGCAACTACTCAGGGCCTGTGTTGATTTTATAGACGGTGCCCACGAATCGATGGCATACATTACCGAAAGTACAAGGGTTTTTTAAATAAAATACTTTTTTTTAAATCCCGGATTCCGCAAAAATAAGAATACTGTCTATAATAAGATGGAGTCTGCATATGCCATACAGAGGCGGATACAGCTTTTCTGGGAGATGGGGTGCAGATTTTCATAAAATTTCAACTAAATATATTTTCTCTCTCAGCTGTTTAGGTTTTCAGCCAAAAGCAAGATGTGTTTTACCTGTCATATAGTGTGACAGAAAACACGAAAATTATTTCATTATGCCAGTTTTTATCATTTATGTTTGTTCAAGTTCTTATGACAGCGCCTGTCGGTAGACGGCCAGACGACATGGCATGACGCGTACGGCCAGTGTTTGTGTGCAGATCAACCTCATTTACGTAGTTTTCAAACAAAATAAAACTGAAACACTTGTTTGACTAAACTTAAAATTTACTTCTTTATTAATTCCATTATTATTATTATTTTTTCAATTTTATTTTATTTTTTATTTTAGCCCCCGCTAAAGCTTATTATTCATCATCATTTCTTAAAAAATGGAATCTGTTCTCGAAATAAGCGATTTTATGACATAAAAAAATTGAAGCAATTTAATAACTTCATATTGTGTCAAAGGTTATTGACACTTGAGTGAAATATGGATAGGGTAACCTTATATTCAAACCTGTGAGCCATGGGTCGAATCCCGGTTCGCCCTGATTATGTTTCTGGCTTTGTCAGCATCATGTCATCTTCCCGAGTCGAGGTATTTAACCGACAGTGGATACTGGACTCCGTGGTCTAGTGGTAGAGCGTCCGCCCGGAGAGCGGAAGGTCCGGGGCTCGATCCCCGACCGTGCCATACCAAAAGACGTTAAAAGATGGTACTTGTTGTTACCCTGTCTGGCGCTCGGCATTAAGGGGCTAAAACAAGGACTGGTCGGCTCGGAGTCAGTATACTGTGTCTGAGTGGGATTTTCATGTTAAACTGCGGCATGGTATCTCAGTGGGCTAGCATTATAAATCGGCATCAGTCCGGACTAGTACAAACAGCCACACACACACGTCTGTAGAGGACCACCATTATCATATAGGCTTACGATATCGCTAAGATCCCTTGTGAAACCTTCTCCAGATTTACTGTATACTGTTTTAGGAATTATGATGTTATATTGACAGGAATGATTGAATTCAATTAACGGACTGGCTACATGGTCTACTGGATAGAACGTCTGCCCGGAGAGTGGACCGTCGGTGGTTCGATCCCTGGCCGCGTCATACCAATAGACGATAAAAGATAGTACTTGTTGTTACCCTGCCTGGCGCGCGAAAATAAGGGGATGAAAAAAAGGACTGGCCGTCGCGGAGTCAGTGGGTATTAGATGACTGAGTTTCACCTCGCCTCAGTTTAACGTCGGTTATCTTTCTATATCCAACACGACACATTTGAAGGATTGAAGAACGTGGCGTGGCAAATTGCCGCGCTCTAGACTACACACTAGGCCATGAGTAGCAAACAATTATGTGTATGTAGACATTTTCGTTTAGTCTGTGCGATCCACGCAATTGGGATATGGTGACATGCATCAACCTTTCTGCGAGCCTGACCACCCGATCCCGTTAGTCGCCTCTTACGACAAGCATAGTCGCCTTTTACGGCAAGCATGGGTTGCTGAAGACCTATTCTACCCCGGATCTTCATTGGGCATGGGAACTTTAAAGAAAGTCACATGTAGTGTTCAATGGACAAACGCTTAAACGCTTTAGAAGAAAATACATTCATCTTCAACAGTAAGTAAATTCTTGTTGTATATAGTGGTCGTGTATATATATATATATATGGAGGTACGTGATATGTAGGTATAATATGTTATTTTAATGTACAATATGTTTAAAATATGTATAAAATACTCTGTTCGGTAAAGTTTTGTAGAGGCGATATAGGTTCATGACGTATCTTGAAACAGTTTTATTAAGTCAAACATGCCACGGCCGTACGATATACACTCACATACCAGTGAAGACAATCTTTATGAATATACATATATACATATATGAACATTACAAAATAGCATACCACTGATGACAAAGGATAAAAAAAGGATGAAAAGATAACTTTAACAACAAATAGTCACTTTTATTCTCAGCATTTGATTCTTAGCTCTCTGTTGATACATGTTTTGTTTGAGTCTGATTGTGTGTTGCAACCTTTTAGGTTTGAAAAAGGACAATGTTTGTTTCCAAACCTTTAAATTTTAAAGAGTGTATTGTGTCATTTTATGCAATCTGAAAAATGTTTTTAACGGAATACTGTATTACTCTGCGACTCTGGTAATAATGAAAATTTCAACAACAAAAATTGCGCGTGTCATGCGCTGACCCTTTTATATGAAACGGACGTATACTACCTAACGCCGTACAGTTTCATCATTGGTGAGATCGTCTCTTAGCATGGCAAAACAATCGGACATATTTGTGATATCGAAATAAGTTGTGATATCGAAAAGCCAGTAGGTGCTGCATGGGTATAGCAGGCAGTTCGTATGAGGATATTTCTAACGACTTTCCACTTGAACCAAAGAGTGTTTTCGGCTACTGATTTGCATCTCCAAGATTAAGGTCGTATGGACCGCGGCGATGATGATGGTGACGACGACGACGACGATGATGATGATGATGATGATGATGATGATGCAACACCTACATGTTATATTTATTATTTATTTATTATCCGAACCTTTAACTCGACGATGCTTGTATTGTTACTATACATTGTGGCAGTTCTTAAACTCTCGCGATTTGAAATATAAATGCTCCAGTCCTGCGCCAAATCAATGGCTACTGCAAAAAATATATAATGGACTTTGACAAAATTGTATGTTGACAAATTGTATGTTGATTTTTAGGTCCTGAGATATATATTTTGTCGATGTTAATTAATTTATCCATCTTGTTTGTATAATGAGCCTAAGGCCTAAAGTACTGAATAAGGTCTGTCACTATGTCTGTTTGTCTGTCTGTCTAGTTGTCTAGCAACCCATGCTTGTCGTAAAAGGCGACTGACGGGATCGGGTGGTCAGGCTCGCTGACTTGGTTGATACATGTCATCCTATCCCAATTGCGTGGATCGATGCTCATGATATCAATCACTGGATTGTCTGGTCAAGACTCGATTATTCACAGACCGCCGTCATATAGCTGGAATATTGCTGAGTGCGGCCTTAAACAACAAACAAAACAAAAAAAACACTGGGTGATGAAATAGAGCATAAAATGTTTGGAATTCATTATCATAATAAAATAAATGGACAAATAATTGTAAAATGACTGAAATATTTTTGCTTTATGTAAATTGCCTAAGTGAAAAATGTAATTTTACACATTGACAGGACCATGTATTAGTTTTGGACTATCAAAAGTTGCGAACACAGCGACCCTCTTCTATAAGTGTTTAATACCAGTCACTAAAACTCACTTGTTTGATACTATTTATAGCAAATAAACATTGTGTGTTGCAAATATACAGTATTTGCCTACAGGAAAGACGTTTCATTCTGACGATATTGCACAACAAAGAACCGCATAAGAAAGAAAATGAAGAGAAATATCCACAACGAGAATTTCTTGGTTAAATCTTAAGTTTGTTTGTTTGTTTGTTGTTTAACGCCGCACTCAGCAATATTCCAGCTATATGACGGCGGTCTGTAAAATAATCCAGTTTGTACCAGACAATCCAGTGATTGACATCATGAGCATCGATCCACCCAATTGGAATCGATGACATATATCATCCAAGTCAGCGAGCCTGACCACCCGATCCCGTTGGTCGCCTTTTACGACAAGCATAGTCACCTTTTACGGCAAGCATGGGTTGCTGAAGACCTATTCTACCCCGGAATCTTCACGGGTCCACAAAATATGTGATCAGGTTATTTGTGAAAATACGCCGATCCAAAAAATGTTTATTGGGAAGAGGAATCTATTGGGCATACGGAACAATGTGATAATTGTTTATATCAAATCGATTTGTACAAAAATCCAATTGAAAATGGATTTTCGAATATATCCAATTGAAGCGTACGTAATATCTCTTTGGTAGTTTTCGGGGATATCTGTCCCAAGAACAAATCATCCGACCCGAGTCAACCGATGTTACCACATTTCTGGCAACCAAGGTTGAATATTCAACCTGAGTCAACCGGCGTTAATCAAGGGGAACTTAGGGCAGTACTAAAAATAAAATGCAATCTTGGTTATAATAATGACTGCCAGAAGAGTGAGTGAGTGAGTTGGGTTTAACGCCGCTTTTAACAGTATTCCAGTTATATTACGGCGTGTCAGCTTAATGTGGGAGGAAAGCCCGAAGTGATGCAGGTCTCAGACGTTTACCACTTCGACGAAACCCACGAGCACGGGTATGGTGCTGACAAACCTAGAAACATAATCGGTTCGAGCCGGGACTCGAACCCACAATCATAGGTTTCTGGCGTGCCCAAGGGACGCAACTCTGCACAGCGAGTCGCGGCGCCTTAGACGACTGGGCCACCCGTGCCCCCGACTGCCAGAAGAGGGAGAAACACAACCGCCATTGCTACAACACACGGCTATGAGTGGCTAACAGGTGTTAATTGTTGTTTGTTTGTTGTTTAACGCCGCACTCAGCAATATTCCAGCTATATGACGGCGCACTGTAAATAATCGAGTCTGGACCAGACAATCCAGTGATTGACATCATGAGCATCGAGCCACGCAATTCGCTGAGCAAAGTAGCGTCCTTTGTCACGCCAGCGTTGCACGACTCAGACGTTTACCACTTTGGTGAAACGCACGAATATGGAGCTCACAAACCAAGAAACATAATCGGGGCGAACCGAGATTTGAACCCAAGATCATAGGTTTCTGGCTGCCCAATGGACGCAACTCTGCACAGCGAATTGCGGCGCCTAAGATTTGTTTGTTTGTTTGGTGTTTTTTTCTTTAGTCTTGTCGATGACATTAGTGTCAAAAGGGACCTAAAATTCAATGATATATATGATTACATTGGGTTTATCAAAAAGGACAAGATCAGGTTTGTTGGCCTGGATAGTCTGAGGCTGTAAACGGGCCTATTCCAAATATTTTTGTATTTATCATTTTCCACGACGCCCTCTATATTATTATTATTATTATTATTATTGTTATTGTTATTGTTATTATTATTATTATTTACCTTTGATCCTACGAGGCCGAAGGTGAAACATTTATCAGAGCACAACAACAGATGCCCGTGGTTTGATAAAAGTCACGGATCACAATGTCCTTAATAATATATAGGTTATGAACTGAACAAAATGTCATCTATGAGAACTTCACTTTCAAATATTTCATTATATCTCAGTATCAAGAATGCCATTCGCTGTTTATCGTGTTAGGAAACTGCTACTTTTATAATTCAAGAAAAGGAGTGGAATAATTAAAGTGAGTGAGTGATTTTCTCAATAAATGGTGTCGAGGTGAGGTGGAATGGGGTTTAACGTCGCGTCCAGGATTATTGCACTTATATAGCGACGTGCATGCACGTGTATGTGTGGCTGCTTGTACTAGTCCAGACTAATGCCGATTTATAATGCTAGCCCACTGAGATACCATGCCGCAGTTTAACATGAATACCCCACTCAGACACAGTATACTGACTCCGAGCCGACCAGTCCTTGTTTTAGCCCCTTAATGCCGAGCGCCAGACAGGGTAACAACAAGTACCATCTTTTAACGTCTTTTGGTATGACACGACCAGGGATCGAACCCCGGACCTTCCGCTCTCCGGGCGGACGCCCTACCATTAGACCACGGAGATAGTCCTATATAAATTATATATATGATATTGAGTAAAGGAGTTACAGCACTGGTAGTGCTTTGAATGAGAGAGCTGGGTTTAACGCAGCTTTGATGTTTACCACTCCGGGCGGACACTCTACCATTAGACCACATAGGCGCTCCAATAAATGGTAGATTAGCTAATACTGAGTTCATAATGTTTTAATAATGCTTTAATAATGTTTTATTAATGTTTTAATAATGCTTTGATAAATGTTTTAATAATGCTTTGATAAAATGTTTTAATAATGCTTTAATAATGCTTTAATAACTGTCATCTTACCAAGTAGGGTAAGGGTCGCGAATACTTTTTATTATGACTGATGCTCAGTTATCCATTCATATAATGTTTAGGGGCGGTTGGGTAGCCTAGTGGTTAAAGCGTTCACCAGTCACGCCGAAGACCCGGGTTCGATTCCCGACATGGGTACAATGTGTGAAGCCCATTTCTGGTGTCCCCCGCCGTGATATTGCTGGAATATTGCTAAAAGCGGCGTAAAAACCATACTCACTCACTCATGTAATGTTCGCTGCTATTTTGCTTTGTTCGCGCAATGGAATCTGTTTAGGCGGATAATCGAGACTGGTCATTCTCTGGCGCTGACTTTTTATATTTACGTGCAGTACATTATCTTTGTCGAATCTGTAAAGGTAAATCGCCTCACAGTTCCAGATAAGCTGCGCATGTGTCACAATGTGAGCTTGTGTGGCACTAGGGTAACACATGAACAGTCGAAAGTTAGAAGTTACCTGAAACAGCAATTTAATCATAATTATTTAAAATGCACAGAAGATTAGGTCCAAGGGGGTTAAACTATATTGAATTTCCAAACACATCGACCAAATACCCAATATGAATGAAAACATGTGAACGAAAACAAAGTGACTCTCAAATAATCCGGACTCCTTTGAAGACAGAAGGCTTTATTTCAACAATACTAAAGTTTCAAACACATTTCCTTTGAAATCGAAGCGAATAAGTTGGGCCACCATTGAGGGAGGGATGCGAATAAGTTGGGCGGTCAATAAGGGATGCGAATAAGTTGGGCGACCATGGAGGGAGGGATGCGAATAATTTGGCCGACCAATGAGGGATGCGAATAAGTTGGGCGACCATTGAGGGAGGGATGCGAAAAAGTTGGGCCACCATTGAGGGAGGGATGCGAATAAGTTGGGCGACCACTGAGGGAGGGATGCGAATAAGATGGGCGACCATTGAGGGAGGGATGCGAATAAGTTGGGCGACCATTGAGGGAGGGATGCGAATAAGTTGGGCAACCAATGAGGGAGGGATGCGAATAGGTTGGGCGACCATTGAGGGAGGGATGCGATATAAAGTTGGGCGACCATTGAGGGAGGGATGCGATATAAAGTTGGGCGACCATTGAGGGAGGGATGCGAATAAGTTGGGCGACCATTGAGGGACGGATGCGAATAAGTTGGGCGACCATTGAGGGAGGGATGCGAATAAGTTGGGCCACCATTGAGGGAGGGATGCGAATAAGTTGGGCGACCATGGAGGGAGGGATGCGAATAATTTGGCCGACCAATGAGGGATGCGAATAAGTTGGGCCACAATGGAGGGAGGGATGCGAATAAGATGGGCGACCATTAGGGGAAGCGAATAATTTGGGCGACCATTGAGCGAGGGATGCGAATAATTAGGCCGACCAATGAGGGATGCGAATAAGTTGGGCGACCATGAAGGAAGGGATGCGAATAATTTGGCCGACCATAGAGGGAGGGATGCGAATAAGTTGGGCGACCAATGAGGGATGCGAATGTCAGGTTAGTTGGTACAATAGATTGAAAAGAGAACCCTACCAAGGATGGATCCAGCATTTTTAAAAGGGAGGGCTTCAAAATATATAAAAAATACTCTCTCAAGTAATTCTACTGACAACAACAAACTATATTTGGCTTTCCAAAATGGGTCGGAGTTGGGGTTGGGGTTGCTCTGTAACATATGTCAAATATATAAGTATCCCTACAGGTCGGTACCCAGTCGAAAGAAGTAATAATCAGTGCAGTGTTGTAAACAAACAGATTAGTCACACTGCAGTCAGAAACTGTAGTTATCTTCCCGCAAGAACTGTTACTTGGTCCTCGCCAAGTCAATTATCCCTTAAATGACAAACGCATAAAGTGTAATCCTTGCGAGAGAAGTGAAATCTTCAGCGAAAGTCAAGTATATTCTGTGAACTGGTTAAAAAACGACCTCACAGATTATGCCAAATGCATCTGTGCAGTAGATGTCGTCCCATCTGTAGTCAAACCAGGGCGCCTGCAGGACGCACAGGTCGTTTTTATGCTTGCCGGGTTCCCTGGGGGCCCACTTGGCGGCAGTGACGCGGAATCCACCTGTCCACTGATAGTCACCCCCCATAACTCTGGTCAGTCCGATGAAGAACCCCTTGTTCTCTGAAATAGAAGCAACAATTATGAGGAAACGTCTGACTCGAAGACATACGCTGTGGATAGTCTACAGGGAATGATTGGTACATATAGTTTACACCGTACACAAAGATGTTACCCCACAAAGATGTTACCCCACGAAGATGTTACCCCACAAGGATGCTACCTCACAAAGATGTTACCCCACAAGGATGTTACCCCACAAAGATGTTACCCCACACGGATGTTACCCCACAAAGATATTACCCCACAAAGATGTTACCCCACAAGGATGTTACCCCACAAAGATGTTACCCCACAAAGATGTTACCCCACACGGATGTTACCCCACAAAGATGTTACCCCACAAAGATGTTACCCCACAAGGATGTTACCCCACACAGATGTTACCCCATAAAGTTGTTACCCCACAAGGATGTTACCCCACAAAGATGTTACCCCACAAAGATGTTACCCCAACAAGGATGTTACCCTACAAGGATGTTACCCCAACAAGGATGTTACCCCACGAAGATGTTACCCCACAAAGATGTTACCCCACAAGGATGTTACCCCACAAAGATGTTACCTCACAAGGATGTTACCCCACAAGGATGTTACCCCACACGGATGTTACCCCACAAGGATGTTACCCCACAAAGATGTTTCCCCTCAAAGATGTTACCCCACAAGGATGTGACCCCACACATATGTTACCCCACAAAGATGTTTCCCCTCAAAGATGTTACCCCACAAGGATGTGACCCCACACATATGTTACCCCACAAAGATGTTTCCCCTCAAAGATGTTACCCCACAAGGATGTGACCCCACACATATGTTACCCCACAAGGATGTTACCCCAAAATGATGTTACCCCACAAGGATGTTATGTCACAAGGATGTAACCCCACAAAGATGTTACCCCACAAGGATGTTACCCCACAAAGATGTTACCCCACAAGGATGTTACCCCACAAGGATGTTACGTCACAAGGATGTTACTCCACAAAGATGTTACCCCACAAAGATGTTACCCCACAAAGATGTTACCCCACAAGGATGTTACCCCACTAAGATGTTACCCCATAAAGATGTTGCCCCACAAAGATGTTACCCCACAAGGATGTTACTCCACAAAGATGTTGCCCCACAAAGATGTTACCCCACAAGGATGTTACTCCACAAAGATGTTACCCCACAAAGATGTTACCCCACAAGGATGTTACCCCACTAAGATGTTACCCCATAAAGATGTTACCCCACATCGATGTTACCCCACAAAGATGTTACCCCACAAAGATGTTACCCCACAAGGATGTTACCCCACAAAGATGTTACCCAATAGAGGATGTTACCCCACAAAGGATGTTACCCCACAAAGATGTTACCTCACAAGGATGTTACCCCACAAGGATGTTACCCCACAAGGATGTTACCCCACAAAGATGTTACCCCACACGGATGTTACTCCAGAAAGATGTTACCCCACGAAGATGTTACCCCACAAAGATGTGACCCCACAAGGATGTTACCCCACAAAGATGTTACCCCATAAAGATGTTACCCCGCGAAGATGTTACCCCACACGGATGGTACCCCACAAAGATGTTACCCCACAAGGATGTTACCCTACAAGGATGTTACCCCACAAAGATGTTACCCCACAAGGATGTTACCCCACACAGATGTTACCCCACAAGGAAGTTACCTCAAAAGGATGTTACCCCACACGGATGTTACCCCACAAGGATGCTACCTCACGAAGATGTTACCCAAAAGGATGTTACCCCACAAGGATGTTACCCAACAAGGATGTTACCCCACAAAGATGTTACCCCACAAGGATGTTACCTCACAAGGATGTTACCCCACACGGATGTTACCCCACAAGGATGTTACCCCACAAAGATGTTACCTCACAAGGATGTTACCCCACAAGGATGTTACCCCACAAGGATGTTACCCCACACGGATGTTACCCCACAAAGATGTTACCCCACAAAGATGTTACCTCACAAGGATGTTACCCCACAAGGATGTTACCCCAACAAGGATGTTACCCCACAAGGATGTTACCCCACAAAGATGTTACCCCACAAAGATGTTACCTCACAAAGATGTTACCCCACAAGGATGCTACCTCACAAAGATGTTACCCCACAAGGATGTTACCCCACAAAGATGTTACCCCACACGGATGTTACCCCACACGGATGTTACCCCACACGGATGTTACCCCGCAAAGATGTTACCCCACAAGGATGTTACCCCACAAAGATGTTACCCCAAAAGGTTGTTACTCCAAAAGGATGTTACCCCACAAGGATGTTACCCCACAAGGATGTTACCCCACAGTAGGTAGACAATGATGGAACCTCATGACCGCATGTATGGTTTGACGACAAACCTAGAAATATAATCAGAACGTACAGGAATGAGTGAGTGAGTGAGTGATTGAGTTGGGTTTAACTCCGCTTTAAACACTATTCCAGTTATATCACAGCGTGTCAGCTTAATGTGGGAGGAAAGCCCGAATGATGCAGGCCTCAGGCGTTTACCACTTCGGTGAAACCCACGAGCACAGGTATGGTGCTGACAAACTTAGAAACATAATCGGGGCGAACCGGGATTTGAACCCACAATCATAGGTTTCTGGCGTGCTCAAGGGACGCAACTCTGCACAGCGAATAGCGGCCCCGTACTGGAATGAACAGAGGGAAGGTGAGATTAGGTGAAATGGTGTTTAACATCGCGTTCCCGATTATTCTTTTTTGTTTGTTTGTTGTTTAACGCCGGACTCAACAATATTCCAGCTTTATGACGGCGGTCTGTAAATAATCGACTCTGGACCAAACAATCCAATGATTGACATCATGAGCATCGATCCACGCAATTGGGATATGATTACATGCATCAACCAAGTCAGCGAGCCTGACCACCCGATCCCGTTAGTCGCCCCTTTCGACAAGCACAGTCGCCTTTTACAGCAAGCATGGGTTGCTGAAGACCTATTCTACCCCTGGTCTTCACGGGTCTTTTCCATTTATATAGCGACGCGCATGCTATAGTTGTATTAGACTAATGCTGCTTTTACAGTGCTGAGATACCATGCGGCAGTTTAACATAGATACCCTACTGAGACACAGAATACTGACCCCGAGCCGACCCGTCTTTGTTTTAGCCCCTTAATGCCGAGCGCGAGGCAGGGTAACAACAAGTACCATCTTTCAACGTCTTTTTGTATGACGAGGCTGGGGATCGAAACACCGATCTTCCGCTCTCCACTAGGAACATACAGAAGTCTATCTTGTGCCTTAGTAACTTACTATAGTCTGCTCTGTGTATGGTGTCAATGGCTGCAATCTTGGCACTGGTGTCGAGATTGACAACCCGTCCCCTGGGCTGGGCTTCACACAGGGCTCTTTGATGACCGTAGTTGTCATGTGCTGTGACAAACTTGACACACATCCCTATCGACTCCACCTGTCTGTACTGCACGTCAGCGCAGGGGCTGGTACCTGGCAAAAGTGATGTCACATAGGCGTGCAATTCGCTGTTTGCCCTTCAGGGAGTGAGGTTTGTTTTGGTCGTAGACGTGTTCCAACTCATCAACACCACAAGCTTAATGTTGACAACTCCACGTGGAACTATTCCAATAGATCCAAGCGACAAAGCTATTAAATATAGTTTATGTAACAGGAGATGAGATGATATCCTGCCCATAGTCAGTTGGCCACGGTTGAAAAACAACCTTTTTCGTTCCCACATTTTCCTGTATACCGTAAACCTTTCCTATTGCATAAAGAAGGTATCGTACACAATTGTCTTTGGGTAGTAAGTTTGCGAGTGTGTGCGTGAATTTCCAGGGGGTCAACATGTCATAAATTGAAGGGAAAATGCATAATTTGAGAAAATCGGCTGTAACATTCTTATTAAGTCATTAAACTATCCAAATTATGTCTTTAATTACAGGTAATATGTTCGGTTATATGAATTTGGCAAACAGTTTGTTTCATTTCACTGTTATTCTAATTCTCAGTGAAAATATGGATAAAAATCATGTTTTTTCCTACTTTTTCAATTGTTGTATGTAGGTAAAACACTAATTCCATTGAGTTTGGGCAATAAAACCACTATAACTTCATATCAAAATCTGCCTTAACCATTGTGCCATCCTATACAGAAAACAAAATTAAAATATATTAAATACCCCTTATGCTACCCCTTCCCCCAAATACCAATTTTGACGAAAATTGCTTATTGAGATATGGTAGTCGATTATGTTAATGTAAAGGATGATTGGGATAATTGCAACAATGCTTAAAAACACAAAAATGTTAAAATCGTAAACAAAATTGATGTTTCAGGTTTTTCTATGAACATCAATGGTGGTCATCGTGAATTTCAAGATGGCCGCCATTTTGAACTGTGTTCAAAATCAAGATCTAATTTCATTCTTCAACGTGGTCATATAATATATCATATGAAAGCTTTTTACATTTTCTTTTTCAATGATGTATGTTATTCACTGACTTCTGTGGTAAAGTGATCCATAACAATAAAACAAATGATATAGTGATAGCTAATTTCTCTAGCGACAACAACCCTGCCCCAAAGTCAGATTTCAATTAAAATGGACATAGTTTCACTCAAAATTTTAGACATGCTGCGCTTTTGCCCGAGCATTTCACTAGTATATCAATTGAGTGAAAAAAACACGTGAATACTTAAGGTATTATGAAGTACCTCGGTATATAAGAATTAGATCACAGAGTCAAGGGCTGTGAAATAATGTCACTTCTAGTCCATCTCTTAGAGGTAGGTAAGTTGTTTCTGTTAAGGCGGGAATGCTAGTTCTTTAATGCTAGAACTGTGTCTAGAATTGCACACCTGTAAATGCACAATAAGCAGATGATCCTTATCCGGGTGTAGCTGCGCCAAGAACATGGGATGTTCCTTTGGATGCAGTTGTGCTATGTGCTAACAGAAACAACTTACCTACCTCTACAGAAGAGATGGACTCTGACGGTGACTAGAGGTGACATTATTTCACAGCCCTTGACTATGTGATGTATTTTTTTTATACTTCAAACTACTACAAGTATTAACATGGCTTATTTTTCACTCAAATGATAAACTAGTAAAATGCTCGGGCAAAAGTGCAGTATATCTAAAAAATCTGAGTGAAACTATGTCCATTTTTATTGAAAACTGACTTAGGGAGTGGGTTGGGGTCGTTAGAGAAATTAGCTTTCAATATATCATTTGTTTTATTGTTAGGGATCACTTTACTACAGAAGTCAGTTAATAACATACATCATTGAAAAAGAAAATGTAAAAAGCTTTCATATGATATATTATATGACCACGTTGAAGAATGAAATTTGATCTTGATTTTGAACACTGTTCAAAATGGCGGCCATCTTGAAATTCGCGATGACCACCATTGACAAAAACTTGAAACATCAATTTTGTTTACGATTTTAACATTTTTGTGTTTTTAACCATATCTCAATAAGCAACTTTCGTCAAAATTGGTATTTGGGGGAAGGGGATATGAAGTTATAGTGGTTTTATTGCCAAAACTCAATGGAATTAGTGTTTTACCTTCTCACAACAATTGAAAAAAGTAGGAAAAAACATTATTTTTATCAATGCTTTCACTGAGAATTAGAACAGTGAAATGAAACAAACTGTTTGCCAAATTCATATAACCGAACATATTACCTGTAATCAAAGACATAATTTGGATAGTTTAATGACTTAATAAGAATGTTACAGCCGATTTTCTCAAATAATGCATTTTCCCTTCAATTTATGTAATTATGACCCCCTGAAAATTCACGCGCACACGTGCAAGCTTACTACCAAATGTAAATTGTTTACGAATCCTTCTTTATGCAATAGAAAAGGTTTAAGGTATACAGGAAAATGTGGGAACGAAAATCTAAACTAAGCCTCTTTTCTGCTGGTGGCCTACTGACTACCACTGGTGGCACCCATCAAAATACAAGCAAAGGCAAGTCAATTGTTCAGAAAGAACACGGGGACATATAGCACGTGTAAAAATAGGAAATTGCATAAAACATTTTTTTTTACGACCGATGAGTCAACGTTTGAATTTTCTCTACATGATACCATCGAACTTTTCGAAAGCTTTACTAAGTCCTTAAATGTTGCAACCGTGACCAAGGTTGGGGTCAAGGACAGGTGAGGGTCAAGGACATCTTACGGTATCCAAGAGAAACATACATGACAACAAAAACGTTAGTCACTCGAAGTCTTGGTGAAGTATTTCCACCCATCAGCCTTCCTTAAATTGGAGTAATCTTTTTCGAACTCTGCATTTGACAAAATGCACAATTGTTGGGCTTTGTTGTGAAAAAAGGATCTGCACGGCGGTAGACATAACCTTGCACAAGATGGCCTACTCCCTTGTCCCCCAATGGTACTACATGTACTGTGATTGACCAGCATCACTCTTTCCAGTATCAACTGAAATTGGAACACAGTTAAGATGCTCATCTTTTGATGATGGTGGACGCTCGCTCCAGGGCGATCGTGTGTCTCAGCCTCTATTGGTTTGTGGCAACAAATAACCGTATTGTTTAAGACGACGAGTGATTGGTTTGTAATAGCACCATTAGTGACAGATTAAAACGTTATCAATACTTCTATTACCATAGATATAGTCTTCATAAACATGCATTATAGATTACGCTCGTGATGGCGCCAATTCTTTTCTTCCAGGTAGTAAACTACCGGTTAAACAAAAGTATACACTTGAAAATTCGATTTGACCAAACAATTACAAACGGTATTAAATCTTTACAAAGGTGAAATGGGGTTTAACGTCGCGTCAAAGATTATTGCACTTATATAGCGAAGTGCATGTACGTGTGTGTGTTTGTGTGGCTGCTTGTACTAGTCCGGACTGATGCCGATTCATATGCTAACCGACTGAGATACCATGCCGCAGTTTAACATGAATACCCCACTTAGACACAGTATACTGACTCCGAGCCGACCAGTCCTTGTTTTAGCCCCTTAATGCCGAGCGCCAGACAGGGTAACAACAAGTACCATCTTTTAACTTATTTTGGTATGACGCGGTCGGGGATCGAACCCCGGACCTTCCGCTCTCTCTATGCTTGACGTAAAAGGCGACAATGCTTGTCGTAAAAGGCGAATAACGGGATCGGGTGGTCAGGCTCGCTGACTTGGTTGATGCATGTCATCGATCCCAATTGCGTGGATCGATGCTCATGATATTAATCACTGGATTGTCTGGTCCAGACTCGATTATTTACAGACCGCCGTCATATAGCTGGAATATTGCTGAGTGCGGCGTTAAACAACAAACCAACCAACCAACCAACCTTGTCCATTCCGTTGAAACATTGCTAATATCGGATGCTGTATGACTGTCATTTTAAATGTTGACTTCGTTGAGATTTTGATTGTGTCAGTACATTCATGCATCTAACTTTTATTTTTTTTAAACCAGAAGTTCATACCAAGCCACCATCAAACATTTGCCGTTTACGTTTTTATGTCCGGGAGTTTATTTCACTTTTAAACAATGTCAAACTCTTGTGTTTAAAGCGTTTTATTCTACCTTATATATATCATTTTCCTCTTTTAATCGTTTGGTTTGATGTAGTTGTGATCTATGTTACTTCTATACCTTAAATATGTATCTGTACTCTTTCCTAAATCTCTAGGGGGCACGGGTGGCCGAGTCGTCTTAGGCGCCGCTATTCGCTGTGCAGAGTTGCGTCCCTTTGAAACGCCAGAAACCTATGATTGTGGGTTCGAATCCCGGTTCGCCCCGATTATGTTTCTAGGTTTGTCAGCACCATACCCGTGCTCGTGGGTCGGGTAGCCTAGTGGTTAAAGCGTTTGCTCGTCACGCCGAAGACCCGGGTTCGATTCCCGACATGGGTACAATGTGTGAAGCTCATTTCTGCTGTCCCCCGCCGTGATATTGCTGGAATATTGCTAAAAGCGGCGTAAAACCATACTCACTCACTCACTCTGGGAATCCGGGTAAGAATTTAGGGAAATTTACCATATGATATACATATACTTTAGAATCAATAATGCAACTTTAATGCTGACGTTACATCTGTTAATGATGGCCTATGCGTTCATGTGAACTGTCCTGTATTTTTACGAGCACTGATTAATAGAAAAGTTTATACACACGGCTGTTGTGTTTCTCCTGGCATACATAATGCATTATATCTAAGGTTGCGTTTTATGCGTTTTATCCTTGGTTAAGTGTAGGATAAAACATGCAATCCTGAATAAAAGCAATTTAATGTATTTTAATAGTATTAGTGCATCTGATATGGGGCATTTAAATTTAACTCTTGGTTGTTAATGTTAAATACTTTAGAATCAATAATACAATTTTAATTATGAATTTGCATCTCGTTTGAAGTCATGCGCGTTATTTTTAACTTTTTAGTCGTTTTTTTTAGTATTGTGTACAAACGGTACAATAGCATCTTTGTCCAGCAATGAAACGCCTGTCAACCGCTCATAGTTGTGCGGGGGGCACGGGTGGCCCAGTCGTCTAAGGCGCCGCGATTCGCTGTGCAGAGTTGCGTCCCTTGGGCAGGCCAGAAACCTATGATTGTGGGTTCGAATTCCGGTTCGCCCCGATTATGTTTCTAGATTTGTCAGCACCATACCCGTGCTCGTGGGTTTCACAGAAGTGGTAAACGTCTAAGACCTGCATCACTTCGGGCTTTCCTCCCCCATCAAGCTGACACGCCGTGATATTACTGGAATACTGTTTAAAGCGGCGTTAAACCCAACTCACTCACTCATAGTTGTGCGCCATAGACCATGGATGTTGTGTGTCTCATTCCTCCTCCTTTAACTCCAAGCATGGTTGTGGTCATATATCCCTGTGGGGAGTTTTGACTGGTGGCAGCGATCGTACAGGGAGCTCTGCGAACGGAATGTCGCTGTGAGGAGCTTGATAACATAATTATGAGGGGGACGACTCTTTAAAGCCTTGGCCGTCTGCTCTGCTCACTGTCTCAATGTCTGACAATGGTAGGGTTCGCATAGAGCTCATGTACGGACCAGAGCTCATGTGACGTTCATTTTCATTAGCTTGCTAAAAATAGACATCCGCCACAACTACGCCACATAGCGGCCGCATGAATTCAAAGGTAACTCGCCGCACTCAGCAATATTAACTCCAGCTCTATGAAGGCGGCCTGTAAATAATATTGTTTGAACTGGGCAATCGGAATGATATGATAAACAATACATGTATTTTGAGGTACGGTGACACGCAACAGTTCGCCGAGCCATAAATTAGCATTTACAAGCACAGGTAGAATGGGAACTATGCTGATCTTAAGCAATTCCCCGGGATCGGTTGTTGCCTTTTTTATCGTTTATTTCTCACCGTGAGTACCCGGATGATATAGCAGAAATCTAGACTTGTTCGCGACTTGTGCTGCGCCATTCGTAAGCGCATTTGTCACTTTTATTGATAGTATAAGGGCGTATGGTCACATTGATCAGCAAAATGAAATACAGTTTTGGAAATGATAAGGAAATGTAGGTATCTTTGTGGGTAGCATCGATAATGATGACGAAGTGTTGATAAGTCACCTGCTTGGTAATTGTGCGTTTTTCGTTTACACTATTCTGACTAGCAACACAAAGTAAATATTTCACCTGAACATTGCTTATTTTATCGTGTTTATATTTTTACAGTCAAAATGTGCAAAGTGTTCACTTAGGACATTTATTAAACGCCTAAAAATTCAGTTATTTTACAAATTGACTGAAAAATATGTCCATCTGTATTATTGTGATAACGAATTCCTGACAATTTTAGGCTTAATATCATCACCAAGTGACTGAAAATGTTATAAAAGTACATTTCTATCTTGTTTGGCTTCCAATCCTAGCATAATTAATCTGTTGTCATGTTTTTAAGCCCTTTTGACCGTCTTAATCATTTTTAGTCATTCTGTTAAATAAATGGACAGATTTTTCAGTCAATTTGTAAAATGACTGAAATACTTAGACATTTTATAAATTGCCTGAGTGAATCACATTTTACAAATTAACTGTAATATATACACGCTTACAAAGGAAAAGACTTGCGAAAACATCGACTGTCGCGCATCGAAGAATTTCCCAACCGAGACGTAGATGGAAGAGGAACAAGATTGAATCTGTTGTGACAGCAAATGAAGGAAAACAAAATGCAACTATCATAATTATCGCCTACCATATTTATATGTATAATTTTAGGCAGCTTCCTTGTTCGAGGAATGTATCCGTGAATATCCACACAAAGGAACAATATCCCACACGTCTGCAGCTGTACAAAGAAACTTTTTCGATGTCTCGGTAACAATCAAATATTTTAATCTATTTCGTTTCGGGATATTATAACCCGTGTTTGTTTCTCAACTGATCACTTAGTTTGTTTCAGGTGTTTCACATAGGTGTCAAGTCTCAAAGGTCAGCTGAGAAAGCCCACGGTTCTTAAAATAATCCACTGAGTAAGATAACAATGAGCAATCAATCAACGTATTATCGGTTAACCCTTTGAACAAAGTATGTTGTTTTTTACATCGGCACTTCACGCCATGATATGAGTGTATCCTTTGCTTTAGTAAAACTACACATGTAAACACTTACTTTTGACATATCCACTGTGCAAGATAACATTGATTAATCAATCAATGTATTTTCTGTTTATCCTTTGATGGCTCAGTTGCTTTACAAAAAAGTAAATCAACTGATCATTCATCTCTTGCTGGGCTGCCACGTGCATATTACATAACACAAATTTCACCTCACTTCAAACCAGGATTTAGATTGAATAATTACCCCAGACACAAGAAATGCCAAATGGGAGCCTTTATCGTGTAATCTGAGTGGTGCTGCCACTAATTATACCTGTAATAAATTCATTAACTGAGCATCACGTGAATGAAGACAAATACACAAGTGTAGGGTTATACCTAGACTAACATTTAGTCTCTGAAATCTTATATTACACAATATCCTCTTGACTCTAAAAATAAAAAAAGTCCCTATGCTGATTTCAGTGTGGAATAGAGCTAGCTTGAGCTGGCTAGACTTGCTTTTGTATGCATTTCTAGATTATTATTTTTTCATAAAATAAATATATTCCACGGTCATGGTGCAGGACTAGGTTATACCAGAAAACATAGATGACAACAAGGGGGTAGTAATCGTATTATCCACGCAATCCGAAATCCGAAAATGCTTTCACTGCAGGGATACTTTTTTATTATTAAACTATAACCATCAGGGGTACTTCCAAATGACGACATCCGATGAGCTTCCGTCGTTCTTTTTGTCTGTTTGTTAAGGCTGAAGAAATTAATTAACATGCGCCCTTTGTCGAAATCTTCATAGATCACGGGTAACCAAACAGTGGTCAAAAATGCTTTACAAGACGGTAGCCCAGTCTCTTGTCACGCTTAGTTGCGTTAGCGAGCAAATCGACTCACGTTCATTATTTATCAATTCATTGTAAATTACGAACACAGCAGAAGCATATATATACATATCATATCGCTTGTGGGAATTTCATTATATCCTCTATATATACGCGTTTGAACTTTGTGCATGAGTTTGGAAAATTACTAATTTTTAAAATTGGATTCCAATTATTGAATGGATTGGCAAGTCATGCAGCAAATTGACATGATACTTTCAAACAGACAATATGCAATACAAAAGGGAGTTAACTCCCCGATCTTTTCAGTATAAATAGCCACAGCCTTAACAATATAAACGCGGAAAATAAATGCTTGCTTCAGATTGCTTGCTCTTTTACAGAAAGTTCGTAAATTTTGTTTTACCAGAAGGTTCGTAGTATTTTAATAGGGGAAATTATGTTTTGATTTTAAATGGTTCAACAATACTAAACTATAAATATTCTGCTTCGTAAAACTAGTATCTCATTAGGTAAAGTATGTTTACTCAAAATATTTATGATCTCTATGTTCACAACATAACTGTACGACTGCAAAACCTTTAACTAACTGTGATACCTGGTTTATCTACCGTAGCAAACCTTAATATCTTCACAGATGTTTAGAGAAGTAATTACAATTTTATCAACAAGTAAAGAATTTTTATTATCTTTGATATATCTTTTTAGAAACGATACCCGCACTATGGTGTAGAGTTAACATTTGGGGAGTAATATACAATGTAGCGTAGCGCAACTGAGACCGGGAACCAGGTTTGTTGTGTAGGAAATTAATGGACCAATCAGAAGGGAGTTTTCAAGTCGTGTATATTGCCCGGCATTGGTCCACTATATCGTGTATATAGACGGTCCGTCGACTGACGGCGGCTTGTGAGCCCTAGAAGACGCCAGAGATTGGTGCCCCTTTAATTCCAACGAAGAATCAAGCCTGTGAAGTGCCTCCAGCACAAGGACATTGGTTCACTAATCAAATGGTCTGCCCTGAGAGTGGAAGGTCCGTGGTTCGATCCCCGGTCGCGTCATACCAAAAGACGTTAAAAGATGTTACTTGTTGTTACCCTGTCTGGTGCTCGGCATTAAGGGGCTAAAACAAGGACTTGTCGGCTCGGAGTCAGTATACTGTGTCTGAGTGGGGTATTCATGTTAAACTGCGGCATGGTATCTAAGTGGGCAAGCACTATAAATTGGCACCTGTCCGGACTAGTACAATCAGCCACACACACATGCATGCACGTCGCTATATGCTATATGCACTCACGCACTCACGCACTCACGCACACACGGCCGTAAACTGGAACACACTACACGCACTCACGCACTCACGCACTCACGCACACACGGCCGTAAACTGGAACACACTACTCAACTGAGGGACAACAGAAAGTTCTCCAAGTTTTGTTTGTTTATGTAATTGAACATTACATCGCTATACAAGTGCAATAATCTTGGACGCTACGTTAAACCCCATTTCACCTCACGTCACTAATTAAATGTAACTCCCCGAGACACTCGTCCCGACTTTTCATGAACACCAGGTGCCATCACATTTGATAGTGATTCATCAACACAGTCAGAATTGGACGATCGACTCTTGTTTTAGCAGATGTTTCTTATGCATATTGAAAGGGTTTTGTACCTTTGATTTGAAAACAATGTCTCTTTTATTGAATGATATCTTCCCACGGTCTGAACATGACCTCAGCCAATAACGATCTCAGCCATTAGCTTGTTTTAGAACTTGACAGGGAATGGTTCTAAAACATAAGAGTAAAGTGCTATACGCACACGTACACGTACACGCACACGCACACATCTCTCCTGCATGTCTCTTTTAAATGTCAGTGTTCAATACGGATCACACACACCACTTACATATACTAACACACATGCACAGACTAGCACACACACACACACACACCACTCACACACACAGATATACACTAACACAGAGACACTAACACACATACACACACTAGCATAACACACATATATTAACATTAACACCCACATACACCAACATATACTAACACACACCACTCACATACACTAACACACACAGATAGACACTAACACACATACACACACTAGCACACACACAAACTAACATTAACACACACATATACTAACACACACACTAACACTAACACTAACACACACAACTCACATACACTAATACACAGACAGACAGACACACACACTAGCACACACATGCTAACAATAACACACATGTATACTGACACACACACACTAACAAACATACATATACTAACACACACAAACAGACACTAACGCACATACACAAACTAGCACATACACACACACTTACTCACACATGACACACACACACACCACCAACACACACAAACGCGCTAACACATACACACACGCAGACACATGTACACAACAGACACGCAAACAAACGTACACACACACACACACACACACACACACACACACACACACACACACACACACACACACACACACACACACACACACATACATACATACATACATACACACACATACACAAACACATACATACATACATACATACATACATACATACATACATACATACATACATACACGCATACACGCATACATACATACATACATACATACATACACTTTCCATATTCATAAGAAATATATTGAGTGCATTGTTCGATTGAAAAATATCAAAGGCGGATAAGTTCATAAAACGTTTTACTGCAATCAAAAACATTTCTGTGGTCAGTAAACAATCTGAATACATCCCCAATTATTTCAATACGAACGTTAATATAATGTTGAAAAAGAAGACTATTAGAACGATAGCAGCATTAACACGGGTCTCTCTATTTCCAATTACAGTCTCAACTCTAAAGCCCAACAACAACAACTTATTTTCACATGGAACGGTGAAGCATTGTCAGAATACAATCCATTTCCACGTCAATATTTGATCGATAGGTATTTCATTCGAGACGGAAGCAGGCGCCCCCTGCGTTTATGAGCAGTTGAAATGGATATTCTATAGCTGTGCAAAACCCCATAGCGTTGACAATACATTCCAACCAGGACTTTTATTTGTTAATTACCGTAGCTGTCGTGCTCTCCCAGCATGCGTGGATTGCAGTGTATTCAGATTGTTTACCTGGATTAAGCCAAATTGACCACACCAGGTTTGGATAGTGCTTGTCTGATGATTGAGCCATCGGCGTGCTTCTCCCGGGATGGGTTGCATTATGCACATGATAAAGTTGAGAAATAGAAACGGGTTTCAGCATCTGCCAACACAAGGATGCTCCTACTGGTGACAGCGTTGACGGCGATTAATCGGTGTAAGTAACGAAAATTTCATTGCCTGGTCATATCAGTCATCAGACCGTGAAGATCCTGGTTAGAATTGGTCTTCAGCAACCCATGCTTGAAAGTGAGGGGTGACTAACGGGAACGGTGGTCAGACTCGCTGACTTGGTTAGTGCATGTCATCGTATCCCAGTTGGTAGATCGATGCTTATGATGTCATTTACGAGATTTTCTGGTCCAGATTTGATTATTTACAGTTCCGTCGTCATGCAGCTGTAGTACTGCTGAGTGCGGCGTTAAACAACAAGCAACCAATCAGTTTGAGCTATGCCGTGCATATTGACAGCTACAGATTCAGTATACGTGGATTCAGAATGTTCAGTGTACGATAACCTGAGTCAGTGAAACACTACTGGGCAAAAGAAAGTATACGCTTGCAAATTCACTTTTATGACTGCACTGTGAAATTGCGACCTCCATGATCATTGAGACGTCATCTTCGTCACCTGTTGTTGTTGGTTTGTTGTTTAACGCCGAACTCAGCAATATTCCAGCTTTATGACGGCGGTCTGTAAATAATCGAGTCTGGACCAGACAATCCACTGATTGACACCATGAGCATCGATCCATGCAATTGGGATACGATAACATGCATCAACCATGTCATCGAGCCAGACCACCCGATCCCGTTTGTCAAGCATAGTCGCCTGTTGCTGAAAGCCTATTCCACCCCGGCTCTTCACGGGTCCAGGTTGACATGGTTTTCTTTCTTTATTTGTTTGTTTGTTGGTTGATGCCGAACTCAGCAATATTCCAGCTGTATTAGTTCAGACAATCCAGTGACCACCCGATCCCGTTAGTCGCGTCTTACGACAAGCACAGTCGCTTTTTAGGGTATTAACTAGCCAACAATGGGAATGGAACTCTCGATAACCTGTAGTCGGTAAAACATACCGAGCGTCACATTCAAGGACAAATTCAGGAATTAATGAACATCTTGCAAATGAAAGGTTTATGTCAGAAAACAATACGGATGCCGTTCTGGATAACCTATAGTAGGCGAATCATGCACCGTCCCATTCGAGGTCAACTTAGTACATGTAAGAATGCCTTGCAAATGGTTGTTGGTTGGTTCGTTGTTTAACGCCGCACTCAGCGGTATTCCAGCTATATGACGGCGGTCTGTAAATAATCGAGTCTGCACCAGACAATCCAGTGATTGACATCATGAGGATCGATCCACGCAATTGGGATACGATGACATCAAGCAAGTCAGCGAGCCTGACCACCCGATTCCGTTAGTCGCACCTTGCGGGTTGGTTGCCGAAGACCTGTTTTACCCCGCGTTCTAATGGGTGGTACAAGATGTCATTACTATTTGATAGTGATTCATAACCACATGCTTATGGTACAGTGAACGGCACCAGTGACAAAAATGACGTCCGATGAAATCCCGTAGATTGACATATGTCACCATGTATTTTCAGGTGAACACTTGACTTGCCTTTGCATGTGTTTGTGACGGGTGCCAGCGGCAGGGAAGGATCGCTCACATTTTCGCGAACACCTGTTATCAACAGTGATAGTGATGCATAAACACATGTTCATGATATAATCAGAATCATACTATCGACTCTGCTTTTAGCAGATATTTCTTTTGAATATGGAAAGGATTTTGTCGATTTTATTTAGAACAACGTCGATACGCTTCATTGCAGCTCTCGACGAAGTATGGAAAGTAAAGCAAGCCGTTATAATTGCACCGTCACACTGGAGAACAAAGTCACCTGGAAACAGAACTACATACATATGGATGATTACATTTGTTTTGAACATACCGAGTGCCCCGGTAGTGAAAAGGATTTACAAATTTGGCATTACGCAAGAGACTAATATAAGGATTTATCACATTCGAGGATACAAGAATTACTCAACGAAAATCTTGAATTTGACGGACTTTGGTTTGAGTACAGATGGCATAACGCGTTCCAGAAGTCGATCCTTTCTTTGTAGAATGTGTTAGAATTTAAGTAAAATGAAGGGAAGGGAGACTGGGAATTCAGTAACCAACTGTCATACTACAGGTTGATGTTTCAACAACTATTTTTTACTCAACTGTTTGTTTGTGTTGCAAAATGATAATATATTTTTACATGCTCTCTAACTAGTTTTATGTAAATCTGTGATATTCTAGTTATTATACTGATGGCATCATGGTTTACGGATGAAGAATACAGCTCAAGGAGGATATGATAAGCTGTGAGGTCACACACACACACACACACAAACAGCACTCACATACACTTAAACACATAGGCAGACACTAACACACATACACACACTAGCAGATACACACATACTAACACACACATCAGTCACATACACTAACACACGCAGCCTGACACTAACACACATTGAAGGGCGGTGGGGTAGCCTAGGGGTTAAAGCGTTCGCTCGTCACGCGGAAGGTCCAGGTTTGATTCCCCATGTGGGTAAACGCGTGAAACCCATTTCTCGAATCCCCGTTGTGATATTGATGGAATACTGAAGGTAAATATCAAGGTTAGTTATGTACTGTAACAAGGGTAAATATCGTTAAGGTTATCTATGTGCCGTGACTAGGTAAATATCAAGGTTATCTATGTGCTGCGACAAGGTAAATATCAAGGTTATCTATGTGCTGTAACTAAGTAAATGTCATTTAGGTTATCTGTGTGCTGTGACTAGGTAAATATCGAGGTTATCTATGGCTGTGACTAGGTAAGTATCATTTAGGTTATCTATGTGCTGTGACTAGGTAAATATCATTAAGGTTATCTATGTGCTGTGACTAAGTAAATATTAAGGTTATCTATGTGCTGTGACTAGGTAAATATCGTTAAGGTTATCTATGTGCTGTGACTAGGTAAATATCAAGGTTATCTGCAATGAGCTGCAATGAAGTAAATATCAAGGTTATCCATGTGCTGTGACTAGGTTAATATCGAGGTTATCTATGGCTGTGACTAGGTAAATATCATCAGCGTTATCTATGTGCTGTGACTAGGTAAATATCATTAAGGTTATCTATGTGCTGTGACTAGGTAAATATTAAGGTTATCTATGTGCTGTGACTAGGTAAATATCGTTAAGGTTATCTACGTGCTGTGACTAGGTAAATATCAATGTTATCTGCAATGAGCTGGAATGAAGTAAATATCAAGGTTATCCATGTGCTGTGACTAGGTTAATATCGAGGTTATCTATGGCTGTGACCAGGTAAATATCACCAGCGTTATCTATGTGCTGTGACTAGGTAAATATCATTAAGGTTATCTATGTGCTGTGACTAGGTAAATATTAAGGTTATCTATGTGCTGTGACTAGGTAAATATCGTTAAGGTTATCTATGTGCTGTGACTAGGTAAATATCAAGGTTATCTGCAATGAGCTGCAATGAAGTAAATATCAAGGTTATCCATGTGCTGTGACTAGGTTAATTTCGAGGTTATCTATGGCTGTGACTAGGTAAATATCATCAGCTTTATCTATATGCTGTGACTAGGTAAATATGAATAAGGTTATCTATGTGCTGTGACTAGGTAAATATCAAGGTTATCTGCAATGAGCTGCAATGAAGTAAATATCAAGGTTATCCATGTGCTGTGACTAGGTAAATATCGAGGTTATCTATGGCTGTGACTAGGTAAATATCATCAGCGTTATCTATGTGATGTGACAAGGTAAATATCATTAAGGTTATCTATGTGCTGTGACTAGGTAAATATTAAGGTTATCTATGTGCTGTGACTAGGTAAATATCGTTAAGGTTATCTATGTGCTGTGACTAGGTAAATATCATTAAGGTTATCTATGTGCTGTGACTAGGTAAATATCAAGGTTATCTATGTGCTGCGACAAGGTAAATATCAAGGTTATCTATGTACTGTGACTAAGTAAATATCATTTAGGTTATCTATGTGCTGTGACTAGGTAAATATCATTAAGGTTATTTATGTACTGTGACTAAGTAAATATAATCAGCATTATCTATGTGCTGTGACTAGGTAAATACCGTTAAGATTATCTATGTGCTGTGACTAGGTAAATATCGTTAAGGTTATCTATGTGCTGCGACAAGGTAAATATCAAGGTTATCTATGTACTGTGACTAAGTAAATATCATTTAGGTTATTTATGTGCTGTGACTAGGTAAATATCGTTAAGGTTATCTATGTGCTGTGACTAGGTAAATACAGAGGTTATCTATGGCTGTGACAAGGTAAATATCATCAGCGTTATCTATGTGCTGTGACTAGGTAAATACCGTTAAGATTATCTATGTGCTGTGACTAGGTAAATATCGTTAAGGTTATCTATGTGCTGCGACAAGGTAAATATCAAGGTTATCTATGTACTGTGACTAAGTAAATATCATTTAGGTTATTTATGTGCTGTGACTAGGTAAATATCGTTAAGGTTATCTATGTGCTGTGACTAGGTAAATACAGAGGTTATCTATGGCTGTGACAAGGTAAATATCATCAGCGTTATCTATGTGCTGTGACTAGGTAAATACCGTTAAGATTATCTATGTGCTGTGACTAGGTAAATATCGTTAAGGTTATCTATGTGCTGCGACAAGGTAAATATCAAGGTTATCTATGTACTGTGACTAAGTAAATATCATTTAGGTTATTTATGTGCTGTGACTAGGTAAATATCGTTAAGGTTATCTATGTGCTGTGACTAGGTAAATACAGAGGTTATCTATGGCTGTGACAAGGTAAATATCATCAGCGTTATCTATGTGCTGTGACTAGGTAAATACCGTTAAGGTTATCTATGTGCTGTGACTAGGTAAATATCATTAAGGTTATTTATGTACTGTGACTAAGTAAATATAATCAGCATTATCTATGTGCTGTGACTAGGTAAATACCGTTGAGATTATCTATGTGCTGTGACTAGGTAAATATCGTTAAGGTTATCTATGTGCTGCGACAAGGTAAATATCAAGGTTATCTATGTACTGTGACTAGGTAAATATCATTTAGGTTATTTATGTGCTGTGACTAGGTAAATATCGTTAAGGTTATCTATGTGCTGTGACTAGGTAAATACAGAGGTTATCTATGGCTGTGACAAGGTAAATATCATCAGCGTTATCTATGTGCTGTGACTAGGTAAATACCGTTAAGATTATCTATGTGCTGTGACTAGGTAAATATCGTTAAGGTTATCTATGTGCTGCGACAAGGTAAATATCAAGGTTATCTATGTACTGTGACTAAGTAAATATCATTTAGGTTATTTATGTGCTGTGACTAGGTAAATACAGAGGTTATCTATGGCTGTGACAAGGTAAATATCATCAGCGTTATCTATGGCTGTGACTAGGTAAATATCATTTAGGTTATCTATGTGCTGTGACTAGGTAAATATCAAGGTTATCAATGTGCTGTGACAAGGTCAATATCATTAAGGTTATCTATGTGCTGTGACAAGGTCAATATCATTAAGGTTATCTATGTGCTGTGACTAGGTAAATATGATTAAGGTTATCTATGTGCTGTGACTAGGTAAATATCAAGGTTATCTTCAATGAGCTGCAATGACATAAATATCAAGGTTATCCATGTGCTGTGACTTGGTAAATATCGAGGTTATCTATGGCTGTGACTAGGTAAATATCATCAGCGTTATCTATGTGCTGTGACTAGGTAAATATCATTAAAGTTATCTATGGCTGTGACTAGGTAAATATCATCAGCGTTATCTATGTGCTGTGACTAAGGAAATATCATTAAGGTTATCTATGTGCTGTGACTAGGTAAATATCAAGGTTATCTATGTGCTGCGACAAGGTAAATATCATTAAGGTTATTTATGTACTGTGACTAAGTAAATATAATCAGCATTATCTATGTGCTGTGACTAGGTAAATATCGTTAAGATTATCTATGTGCTGTGACTAGGTAAATATCGTTAAGGTTATCTATGTGCTGCGACAAGGTAAATATCAAGGTTATCTATGTACTGTGACTAAGTAAATATCATTTAGGTTATTTATGTGCTGTGACTAGGTAAATATCGTTAAGGGTATCTATGTGCTGTGACTAGGTAAATACAGAGGTTATCTATGGCTGTGACAAGGTAAATATCATCAGCGTTATCTATGTGCTGTGACTAGGTAAATATCATTAAGGTTATCTATGTGCTGTGACTAGGTAAATATCAAGGTTATCTGCAATGAGCTGCAATGACATAAATATCAAGGTTATCCATGTGCTGTGACTTGGTAAATATCGAGGTTATCTATGGCTGTGACTAGGTAAATATCATCAGCGTTATCTATGTGATGTGACAAGGTAAATATCATTAAGGTTATCTATGTGCTGTGACTAGGTAAATATCATTAAGGTTATCTATGTGCTGTGACTAGGTAAATATCGTTAAGGTTATCTATGTGCTGTGACTAGGTAAATATCATTAAGGTTATCTATGTGCTGTGACTAGGTAAATATCAAGGTTATCTATGTGCTGCGACAAGGTAAATATCAAGGTTATCTATGTACTGTGACTAAGTAAATATCATTTAGGTTATCTATGTGCTGTGACTAGGTAAATATCGTTAAGGTTATCTATGTGCTGTGACTAGGTAAATATCGAGGTTATCTATGGCTGTGACAAGGTAAATATCATCAGCGTTATCTATGTGCTGTGACTAGGTAAATATCATTTAGGTTATCTATGTGCTGTGACTAGGTAAATATCAAGGTTATCCATGTGCTGTGACAAGGTCAATATCATCAAGGTTATGTATGTGCTGTGACTAGGTAAACATCAAGGTTTTCTACGTGTGACGAGATAAATATCAAGGGTATCTAAACGCTCTAACTAGGTAAATAATTAGGTTATCTGTGTGCTATAAATAAACGTTATCCATTATCCTCATGCTGGGACCAGGTAAATATCACCGTGACAGCTACAAGTATTTATCCGCTGTGGCAATAGACAATTATCCAAGTCAATTGTGGCTAGATAGATAATATTAAATGTAACGTACAGTTATGTATATCCGTAAATGGCTGCATATTGTGTCACATTTGATAAGACACATCTTTGTGAACGTATCAAACAAAACTGAAAGGATTACAAAGAAAAATGTTATGCTTTGACCCAAAAATTAGAAGTATGAATTTATTAACGTTTCATAACCTTTCACAATTCATAAGAATTTACACTTTCTCATATACAACGAGTACTTATAATATTTTTTCGTACATATTTATCTCACACAACGGGCCTGTTAATCCGATAATACGCGGTAATATGCTTATATTTGATGTGACCAGTTGCACCTTAATGACCCAGGGTATTCTGCCAACTATGATCAGATTGAATTAAGCGGATTAGAATATATCGTGTGACCCCAAACGCTGGATACCATGGCAGAAATCAACATTTCTCGAACACAGTCATAATAAGACAACTAATAAATTCCATTCATAAAAACAATACAAACAGCGTGACATGAAAACTGGACATTATTGTTTGCAAACAATAAAGTCTAACAGTTATATTAATCATCACTTTACAGTATCAATAAAGATTACGGATTATTGCCTGGGGTATATTGATATTGAATAATTGGATCAATGATCAGGCCTCGGCTTAATATGTATTTATAGTTAGTGCCAAATTTACCAATCAATATAGAGACGGACTACAAACGGATAGGGAAAACTACCTGTGACGGATATATATTCTGACGGCAGGTGGGTGTTACTTTGATATACGAAATATTTTAGCCCTTATGTTGATCATATATGTACAATATTTATGTTATAGATGCGCATTTGTACAATATGTATGTTTTAGATGCGTATTTGTACAATATTTATGTTATATATACGTATTTGTACAACATTTATGTTATAGATGCATAATATTTATACTGAAGATACCTGTATGTTCAAAATTTATGTTGTAGATACGTATTTGTACAATATTTATGTTGTATTGCGTATTTGTACAATATCTCTGTTGTAGATGCGTATTTGGACAATATCTGAGTTATAGATACGTATTTGTATAAAATGAATGTTATAGATGCATAATATTTTTACTGAAGATACCTGTATGTTCAAAATTTATGTTGTAGATACGTATTTGTACAATATTTATGTTGTAGATGCGTATTTGTACAATATCTATGTTGTAGATGCGTATTTGTACAATATTTATGTTGTAGATACGTATTTGTACAATATTTATGCTATAGATACGAATTTTTCAATATTTATGTTGTAGATACGTATTTGTACAATATTTATGCTATAGATACGTATTTGTACAATATTTATGCTGCAGATACGTATTTGTTCAATATTTATGTTGTAGATGCGTAGATGTATAATATTTAAGTTGTAGATGCGTAGATGTACAATATTTATGCTGCAGAGGCCTGTATGTACAATATGTATGTTGTAGATGTATAATATTTATGCTGCAGAGGCCTGTATGTACAATATTTATGCTGCAGAAGCCCGTATGTACAATATTTATGCTGCAGAGGCCTGTATGTATAATATTTATGCTGCAGAGGCCTGTATGAATAATTTTTATGCTGCAGAGGCTTGCATGTACAATATTTATGCTGCAGGGGCCTGTATGTACAATATTAATGCTGCAGAGGCCTGTATGTACAATATTTATGCTGCAGAGGCCTGTATGTACAATATTTATGCTGCAGAGGCCTGCATGTACAATATTTATGCTGCAGGGGCCTGTATGTACAATATTTATGTTGTAGATACCTATGGGCAACATCCGAGAGTTTTATATTCTGACGGCAGGTTCGTGTGACTTTTCTAGGAGCAAACGTTTAGCCTATGTGTGCAACGTGTATGTAAATATTCCTGTCGTAGAAACATATAGGAACTACATGTAACACTGTTTAATATTCTGCCGGCAACTAGCCGATGTGTACGATGAGTGTGTAAAAACTTCTGTATTCTATAGGATTACCCGAATCAATCTCATTAAAATCAGATCTTAGTTTTCGGTACTGCTAAACAAAGATCTGAGGACATCCCATAACGGGTCACGTCAGAACGCCCTTTCGCGAACTTTGACCGACCAATGAAATGACTGACTAGCAATCGACATTAGCTAATCAGAAGGCAGCTTTCTCGAGCTTTGAGACACAAGTTTCAAACTGTCGACTACGCTTCGAAACATATTTTGACGTATTCTCTATTTAAAACATTAAAACTTATAAAAAGAACATTCTGGAATGGCTTATAGATGGCCTAGATTGTATGGATACATGTATAATAAAAAACAACAACGTAACTGTCGTTCGGAATACCCTCCGTTAATTTTTTCGAGATTGCATGATGAGTAAACACCGCGTCCGTCACTGTCATGATCTGGTAAGGTTGGATGAAAGGTCGTTCTGACGTGACCCGTCATGGGATGTCCTCAGATCTTTCTTTGGCGGTAGCGAGAACTTAGATCTGGTTTGAATGAGATTGGGTCAAAATTAGTCTTCATCAACCCGTGCTTGTCGAAAGGGGCGACCATCGGGATGGGGTTGATTAAATGGTCCAGACTCGATTATTTACAGACCGCCGTCATATAGTTGGATTATTGATGAGTTCGACGTTAAACAACAAACAAACAAACAAATAGCAGGAGATAAATTTGAACATGTTCTGAAATTCAAAAAGGTATTTTCGTCATCATCTGTTGCAAACGCAGAACCAATCTTTTCTTATCTTTCATATGAAGGAATATGTCCATCCCAAGAAAGGAACGGAGGCCAACGCATGAATTTTTGTCCGAACTGTCTGTTTCTCAAAAACAGCGGCTATCAACGGAGAAACACCATCTGAAAGTACGGTTGGACAAGCTGGACGTACAACGAAGACGATCATTGGAAGTTATAGATAGTGAAAGACGTATGATATGTAACAGCTTACAACTACAGCAGCAGGATCAAAATAGACTACGGAATCGCCAACGTTCGTCAAAAGCGGACAGAAGAAACGGAAATGAATCTGGACCAGAGGTTTCACATCCGGGTTATGTCCGCATGTCACCGACACCGGAATCCATATCGATTTCTCGTTCAATTTCTGTCGACTTGGGAAAAAATGGCCGTCGCTTGTCGGTTCCTCCGTCCAGAGACCACCTTCCCAAGTCAGCCGATGCCACCAAGAACCGGAATTCAGACCTTCAGGATGTAGAGAGGGCAAAAAGAGCAATGAGTCCAGCAAGAGTTCTCTCCCTTGTTCAGAGACGTAACAGCGACACATCAACCTTGACCTCTCTAAGCGTCATCTCGAGATCAAGCGGAAAGGGATTTACGTTTTCACAGACACCTGAAACAGATAAGGTAGGTGGGCACATAAGTCATCAATCTTATTTAAATTGGCAATAGTTCAGATCGGGAGAAGGTCAACACGACCGTGGAAATCAAAGTAGAATCGGCCAATGTCCAAATGTTGTTTTTTATTACGTACGCTAACTGATTTTAAGAAGGGTCAGCTGATTATAAATTTCAAAAGTTAGGAATTAGACCATGATTATAATGATACAAAAGACATTCGTCTGATTCACATGTCCTTATTATGAGTGAGTGAGTATGGTTTTACGCCGCTTTTAGTAATATTCCAGCAATATCACGACGGGGGACACCAGAAATGGGCTTCACATATTGTACCCATGTCGGGAATCGAACCCGGGTCTTCGGCGTGACGAGCGAACGCTTTAACCACTACGCTACCCGACCGGCCCCCTTATTATGAGCACGTGAAGATCCGGGGTAGAACGGTCTTCAGCAACCCATGCTTGCCGTAAAAGGCGACTATGCTTGTCGTAAGAGGCGACTAACGGCATCGGGTGGTCAGGTTCGCTGACTTGGTTGATGCTTGTCATCGTATCCCAACTGCGTGGATCGATGCTCATAATGTCAATCACTGAATTGTCTGGTCCAGACTCGATTATTTACATATAGCTGGAATATTGCTGAGTGCGGCGTCACACAACAAACAAAGAAACAAACAAACATTACCGGTACCTCTCATTCAGAAATACATGGAACTATCAACTTACATTTTGTAAAGAATTACCTGTTGATAGAATTTAATCTACTGTTCATAAACACTCGTTACTGATGTAATATAAATGGCTTAAGCGTTTGATGGTTCGTTAAGCTGATTAATTCGACCACAATAATAGTCGAATCCCTTTGTCGCGAGCTTTAATGGACCAGAGAAATAGTTCGACAGATCCGGGGTCCAGACAAAAGGAATCAAATGTAACACATCGTGCATGTTTCTTGTCTTTGGTGTGTCCATTTTTGCTGTTTAAGGTCATTTACCTATAAAAAGAAAACCCACACCACCATAGAACGCCATCTTTATGTATTCAACTGATATAAGTATTCAATGTACACAAATAACATTAGTATATGGGCGTTATTACTATTTTATCCATTTTCACTAATACGTTTTATTCATGCATATAAGCAACTAGACTGGCTCCGTCTCCATTTTAATATAATATCGTGTAAATACTGTGTAAAATAAACTTATAGAAACAAACGCAAACACACACACACACACACACACACACACACACACACACACACACACACACACACACACACATACCCTAAAATACATCCATAGAACCCAAGAATGCATCCATAGAACCAAAGAATGCATATCTAGAACCCTAGAATGCACCCCTATACCCAAGCAGTCGTCGCGAAAGGGGATAAAAACAAATGTGAAATTCAGATAAATTATCACCAAACACCATAATCACCATAAATTTACCATTTAATTGTATTTCCCGTTCTGCTAGGCATTGCGTTATATGCAGAAATATAGATTACTGTGTGTATTTTCTCGTAAACTAAGCTGGAAACAGCAATCAGCTGTACACACATTTTCTACCAATCTACGGGCGATTCGGTTAAAAAATACGCAAAATATATGACTTCAAAGAATTTTGTAATGCAATGATCTCATTGGCCAGCTGAGATAGCACACGTGACAACTATGTTCATGATGTCCACAGTAAAAAATCCATGGAGTTTAATAACAATGGGCAATCGATTAAATAAATTAAATAATTATGTCTGGACCAGACAATCCAGTGATTGACATCATGAGCATTGACCCATGCAATTGGGATACAATGACATGCATCAACCAAGTCAGCGAGCCTGACCAGCCGATCCCGTTTATCGCCTCTTACGACAAGCATAGTAGCCTTTTACAGCAAGCATGGGTTGCTGAAGACCTATTCTACCCCGGATCTTCACGGGTCCCCTAGCTGGTCAGAAGCCCAGTTTGTTGGGTCGCTGGCGCTGATTGGGTTCTGGAGATTACGCGGGCTAATCAAAATGGCGCCGGCTAGACGACTGAAAGTTGGAGTGTTGTTTCCCTTTAACATGTCTGCAATATTGCATCAGCAATCTAATACCCAACTAAAACAACTCACTCACTCATAATAAACGTCATTCTTGCAGGAAAGAATTCGAGCAATGCTGTTGTTGTTAACCTCACAACTGATTTCTTATTTTCAGCTAGCCCAAAAGATTGTTCATAGTGACGGCGATTCAAGGAGGAGGATGTCCATGCCGACGTTGTTCCCAAGCCTGAACACGTGTGGCTCAGCCAAACTACAGTCCTCGCGATCTCTCGACGCAGACGCGGGCACACCGAGATCAGTGGAAAGACGTCTTTCCTTAAATACTGACAGGGGTCGGATTCTACGTCGTCATAGCATCAAGAAAACACAAGATGGCGCTGTAGACAAAATGGCGGGGATGCACAACGTGTTGCAAAGATCCGCTATCTTCCAGATTCAGGAAAACGAGGGTCCTGACGAAAATGAGATGAATGGGTCGTGAACGACAAATTGAACTAATGCTTATTCATATCATCTTCCCGAGGCAAGGGAATTTACTGACTATGAAAGTCCAGTGTCCATCCTTGCTAAACTAGACTGGAATTTCGGAGTAATATTTTGGCTGGACTAACGAGTCTATGCATAGTCCAATCATCGGTCGACATCCGGTTTGAGAAGATCTCTTTGTTGGTTGTTTAACGTCGCACTTAGCAATATTCCAGCTATATGACGGCGGTTTGTAAATATTCGAGTCTGAACCAGACAATCCAGTGATTGACATCATGAGCATCCATCCACGAATACGATGACATGCATAAACCAAGTCAGCGAGCCTGACCACCCAATCCCGTTAGTCGCCGTTGCAGGATTTGCGTAGACAGATCGGCGTCAACAGATATTTTTTATGTTTTTATTCAAGGTATTCACCTGATTTGATGCACTTCGCGAAGTAAGACCCGTTTTATTACAAGATAGATTTGATTATCGATCAGATGGTCTTTACTGGGTGCCGCCATTTCGTTTCGATATGAGAGGTGGAATCTGAGGGTCAATAGAGGGACATATAAGGGACATAACTCGTAATGGACACCGGTGGCGCTGCGATCGAGCCAAGAACTCCAGGCCGGTTCGGCAAGGGTGGAAACTGGACTTTCATTGTCAGTGATCACCCTTGCCTTGAGAAGATGATTCATGTGTGTGGGTATTGTAAATACGTATAGACATTGGATAATTTAACGAGTGATACACGTTAATGTGTATTCTAAATTGTATTTCTACATCACATTCCTGCTCTATTAAGCAAAAATAAAAGAGAAAGAAAAAGATTTGCAAACAAGTTCTTTCGTCGAGTAATCTTCTTTTGATGGAGTAAGACTTTACGACGCTTCGAACAGTATTTCATTTTTATCACATCCAGACCAAGGAAAGACAAAAATGAAGTTAGTCGCAGAAAAAAGGGTCCTCAGGAACCTATGCTTGTCGTAAGGCGAGTAAATGGTTCGAATGGTCAGGCTCAGTGACTTTGTTGACTGCATGTCATTGTGTCAGAAGGTCGACACTTGTACGTGGGTCGACACTTGTGATGTTAATCACTGTGTCGACAACGAACAAAACTCACAAATGCTATTTCTGTAACATTGAGAAATAAAGATCAGACAGTCATACGAAAAGTATGTCGAGTGAGTGAGTTATTAGCTAACGTCGCATTCCATTCACAGACATATGGCGAATATTATACTTTTAATACTTTAACTATTTTTAATACAACTAATTCATACTAAAGGATGGAAGTGAGTGAGTGAGTTGGGTTTAACCCCGCTTTTAACCTCATTCCAGTCATAATAAGGCGTGTCAGCTTAATATTGGAGGAAAGCCCCAAGTGATGCAGGTCTCAGACGTTTACCACTTCCGTGAAACCCACGAGCACGGGTATGGTGCTGACAAACCTAGAAACATAATCGGGGCGAACAGGGATTCGAACCCACAATCATAGGTTTCTGGCGTGCCTAAGGGACGCAACTCTGCACAGCTAATCGCAGCGCCTTAGATGACTGGGCCACCCGTGCCCCCCAGCACCTTTGCGAAACACTCGCAATAATTTACATCGGTGTCTAATTGTGACAAGTATTGTAGTTTATTAATACTCACATAACAGTAACGCTTCTTGAAAAGACTGTATTGTTGAAATCATAGCGTATTATTACATGTACCCCGCACAGATCCAAGTTGGAATTGGCCTTCAGCAACCCATACTTGTCTCCCGTGAAGATCCGGGTTAGAGCTGGTCTTCAGCAACCCATGCTTGTCGTAAAAGACTAACGGGATTGGGTGGTCAGGCTCGCTGACTTGGTTGATGTATGTCATCGTATTCCAATTGCGTGGATCGATGCTCATGATGTTCGTCAATGGATTGTCTGGTCCAGATTCGAATAGTTACAGACCACTTTGGAATATTGCTGAGAACGGAGTTAAACAACAAACAAACAAAGAATTCATCTGTTTCGTCCAATGATTTTGACAAGATAAATTCTGATGAATTCGACGTTGTCTTTTGCTGGTTACCCAGCCATGTTGGAATCGTTGGTAATACAATGACTGATGCTGCAGCTAAAACAGCACTCAACAAATCTGTGACACCACTTCTGCTCCCATACACTGATTATAAGTCTGTGCAAAAGAAGTGTGACACCTAAGTGGGTATAAATAAATTACATGGTATGAATCCAATTATCGGTTACACCTACTTGGGTTATCGGTCCAGATTTGATGACGTCATTTCAAATGTTGTATTGGCCATCAACGATACCTCATAGAATAGGTCTTCAGCAACCAATGATTGCCGTAAAAGGCGACTATGATTGTCGTAAAAGGCAACTATGCTTGTCGTAAAAGGCAACTATGCTTGTCGTAAGAGGCAACTATGCTTGTCGTAAGAGGCAACTAACGGGATCGGGGGGTCAGGGTCGCTGACATGGTTGATGCATGTCATCGTATCCCAATGGCGTGGATCGATGCTCATGCTGTCAATCACTGGATTGTCTGGCCCAGATTCGATTATTTACAGACCGCCGTCATAAAGTTGGAATATTGCTGAGTGCGGCGTTAAACAACAAACAAACAAACATGACTATGTATTGAAAGGTGAGGATCCCTTGTGATGATAATATCAGTCAAGCATGTCCTGACTGTCCTGTTTTTTCCATCACAAAGTATCAATATTTCAAAGTTTTCTCTATAAGGATCTTCCATTAATAAAGATTAGTTCTCATGTACTCATAGTTTTTCAAAGAAATTGAATTGTTTGATGAATTGTGATTGATATTGTTTGTGTAGAATAAATGACTTTATTATAATTGGTAGAAATATTTTTATAATTGAGATTGTTATGACTGTAACCTCGAAAGGGGTTTCGATTCGCTGTGCAGAGTTGCGTCCCTTAGGCACGCCAGAAACCTATGATTGTGGGTTCGAATCCCGGTTCACCCCGATTATGTTTCTAGGTTTGTCAGCACCATACCCGTGCTCGTGGGTTTCACCGAAGTGGTAAACGTCTGAGACCTGCATCACTTCGGGCTTTCCTCCCACATTAAGCTGACACGCCGTGATGTAACTGGAATAGGGGCGGTCGGGTAGCCCAGTGGTTAAGGCGTTCGCTCGTCACGCCGAAGACCCGGGTTCGAATCCCGACATGGGTACAAAACGTGAAGCCCATTTCTGGTGTCCCCCGCCGTGATAATGCTGGAATATTGCTAAAAGCGGCGTAAAACCAATCTCACTCACTCACTCACTGTAACTGGAATACTGTTAAAAGCGGCGTTAAACCCAACTCACTCACTCACTCACCCATTGTCATTGTCACAAGTTTGCCACCTAAACATATGGATCATATGCAGCTACGATTACCAACGTCTTCTGTACACGTTCTCTGCCGCCTTGGGTTATTTTCCATTTTCTCTTGATGATTCCAGAAAAGGTTTATGCTTAATATCATACAAGATTGCAGAACGTGAAAGTTGTTTGGCTGTTACCGACACGTTTCATGATTTGTATGTTCGCAAGGTAATATGCTATATTTGCATTGTGCAGAACTTCTTCCAAAGTGGGAAGTTGTTCAGTTGATTGTCGCCGCCATTTGGCTGGAATATTGCCGGGTGCGGCGTTAAACAACGAACAAGCAATTGATTTGCAGTTACTTTCATCTTATTGATGCACAGCTGCAGTTGACATTATTGTAGAAGTTTAGGCTTACTACTGAGTTGTCAAATACCCCAAAGCAGCATCACTACTACAATGGGAATTGTTCAATTGATTGGCAGTTACTTTTAAGTTCTTGATGCACAGCTGCAGTTGACATTATGGTAGAAGTTAATGCTTACTACTGAGTTGTCAAATACCCCAAGGCAGCATCACTACCACAATGGGAATTGTTCAATTGATTGGCAGTTACTTTTAAGTTCTTGATGCACAGCTGCAGTTGACATTATGGTAGAAGTTTAGGCTCACTACTGATTTGTCAAATACCCCAATACAGCATCACTACCACAATGGGAATTGTTCAGTTGATTGGCAGTTACTTTTATGGTATTGACATTTTGCTGCAGTTGACATTATGGTAGAAGTTTAGGCTTGCTACTGAGTTGTCAAATACCCCAATACAGCATCACTACCATAATGGGAATTGTTCAATTGATTGGCAGTTACACATATGTTATTGATATTTTGCTGCAGTTGACATTATGGATGAAGTTTAGGCTCTCTACTGAGTTGTCAAATACCCTAATATAGCATCACTACCATAATGGGAATTGTTCAATTGATTGGCAGTTACTTTCATGTTATTGATATTTTGCTGCGGTTGAATTATGTTTTATGTTGCTGACGTAGTTTTGCTTACTCAATGATTTATAAAATTCCATTGTGCAGAATCACAGTCTAATTTAATCATATATTTTTCACTTTATTGGCAGTTACTGTAATCTTTTGATACGTTGATTTTTCAAATTCGCTCATGCAGAATTTTAAGGGAATTTTTTCTTTGATTCTGATTTGAAACTATGCAAATTGCTTGACAATAATAGTCAAACTTTTATATGATGTTGGCCTATACTAATGCTATCTGGAGTTGATGTTAACCATTTAAGTGCATTATCAGGTGACGAATTTTCACGTTTTAAATCTATGTAGTTGTCTTTTACCATATTGTACATGTTCCATTTGTAAAAAAAATAATCTTTATATATCACTTAACATTGTTGTAAATTTGTTTAGCAGTTAGGACGAAAAGGGCCCATCGGTGGTTTAAGGCCATTTCGGTTCTTAGTTTAATCTTAAATGCATAAAAAGTTTTAGTTAAGACTATTTTCTTCCCTAAAATAATCATTTTTAGACTTTGTTATGTGACCTCTATGTATCTATAAACTTAGGTGGTGAGGTGAAATTGGGCTAACGTCGCGTCCAAGATTATTGCACTTATATAGCGACGTGCATGTACGTGTGTGTGTTTGTGTGGCTGCTTGTACTAGTTAAGACTGATGCCGATTTATAGTGCTAGCTCACTGAGATACCATGCCGCAGTTTAACATGAATACCCCACTCAGACACAGTATACTGACTCCGAGCCGACCAGTCCTTGTTTTAGCCCCTTAATGCCGAGCTCCAGACAGGGAACAACAAGTACCATCTTTTAACGTCTTTTGGTTGACGCGGCCGGGGATCAAACCCCGGACCTTCCGCTCTCCGGGCGGACGCCCTACCACTAGACCACGGAGGCGGTCTCTATAAACTTGAAAAGGATATGGCTTGATGAACTTAATATACATTATTGGTATTTTTCTGATAACTTTATACAAACTCACCTCTAGAGTCCTTTTGGTTCTGACCCTCAGACAACTTACCTTTGAGCATGACTCTTGTATTGTCTTTATTTTGACACAATATATTTAAAGAATTAAATATCAGTTTTGAAGATAACATCCATTTGCTTACTCGTAGAAGACGTATATTGTATAAACAGTGCCGAGTCACTTGGTTGATGCATGTCATCGTATCCCAATTGCGTAGATCGACGCTCATGATGTCATTCACTGGTTTGTCTGGTCCAGACTCGGTTGTTTACAGCCCGCCGTCATATAGCTGGAATATTGCTGAGTGCGGCGTTAAACAACAAATAAACAAACAAACAAACTAATACTCGACTGAGATGATTTCTATACTAATAAACTGCAGTTAACGTGGTCATTTCGGATGGTAGTGTACCCAGCAGTACATTCCGGATGAACCAATTTAAGATCAATTAATGAATTTAGAATCAACTTCAAAAAAAATAATATCCCTCTAAATCTACGAGACAGCTGTTGGAAGCGAAAGAATACACGCTGGTCAGGTACCCCAAATGGCGCTTTGCGAAACGAACAGTCTCGATTGACGAATTGTCTGAGAAATTTACAGTTTATAACGAAACATTTTAAAGCGAATGACACACGGCAAGAAGCGAAATAACTCCATATATCACCATTTGTCATTAGTTTGGCTTGTCAATGTGGAACTAACGTAAAGAGAAAGTCAACAGTTTATGTACGGGCTAGACGCTTACGCAAAAGGGGGACAATTTGCGGGCAGGTAACTCTTGTATGACAATAGTTCCGTCAGAGTGTTATGTTCGCCGCAGTGACATATCAAGTGTGATGTTCACTGTAGTGAACTTTCAAGAATTATGTTCACAATGAAAATATCATTTTTCTCAATTTAAGAAGACTCAGTCTTTCGCATTGAAGCATATATGACAAAAAAATTATTTGAAAGGCGTCATCGGTATATATGTGTAAAGGGACACAACTCGTCCCGACTTGCCATACTCGTATAGCGGTAGAGCGATATAGCTACTTTATATACCGGTATATACACAACAAACTGAGCAAGAAGAAAAATTCTTCAATATCCCCTGTCCCTAAAAATATCACCTTCCTGAGGCAAGAGCGTCCACTAGCCTTTTTATCAAAGTCTTGTTTTCACCCTTGCCACATAAGGCACTCTTTCCTGTGCTAAATATGATTGGACTTTCACACAAATCGATAGTCCAATCAGAGAACGTTTCAAAAAATCAACACCCGCCACTGGTACAGCTTCGCATGAAAGTGAAGTACCGCTGCCTGTCTTTGTAGACACGTCGTTTTCATCTTTTAAACCCCAACCATTGCCTGTTTTTGTGTCAGGGATGAAATCGCGAATGTCTTCGTTATCTGATCGACAAGGTCGTCGCCTATGGTATTCGCCATCTTTGTTGAGCTGTAAGAGCTAAGAACAAGGGACACAACTCGTGATCTACGCGAGGTGGCGCCAGGAATGAGTCAAGAAAAGTGGCCTTGATGTGGCAAAGGTTGGTTGGTTGGTTGGTTGTTTTACGCCGCACACAGCAATATGACGGTGGTCTGTAAATAATTGAGTCTGGACCAGACAATCCAGTGACTGACATCATGAGCATCGATCCACGCAATTGGGATCGATGACATACTTCAACCAAGTCAGCGAGCCTGACTATCCGATCCCGTTAGTCGCGATGTGGCAAGGGGGAAATTAGGCTTTGATATAGGCAAGTGGACACGCTTCCTCGGGAAGATGTAAAATATGTGCCTACATCAAACAATGTATAGGCCCATGTCATATACCTCATTACACCAAAAAAGGTTTGAGTACAACTGACATTATGACAGATAACTAAACTGCAGAATGACACCCTCATTTGAACATCAGTTTGTGTTCACACAGTTTAAATGGAGCGGCCTTAAATGAACCCATCCAAACTGACGTTGAGTTCAAAAGTACACTGTTTCTGTCATGTTGACTGGCTGAATGGGTTGTCACGTGATGTGATATTTGGAGTTCACAGCCTGTGAAAGGACAGAAAAGTTCGGCCAACTTTCAGGCAATCCCGAAAAGTTCACACGATGTGAAATTTTGTTGTGAATTTCATCAGGTGAACTTTCACTGGAACGACTTTCCAGGGTTTCTAGACACCCGTTCAATTCACTCCAGTCAATTCTGCTTCCTTTGGTTTGTGATTATCAAAACACACAGAACACCTTAAATCAGTCCTATTCCAAATTTGTTGGTGCCAAGTAAGTATTCTTGAAGACAAATCTAACCCGAATCCTTAGAGCCTGAGGTACATACTTAAGTGTGTGAGTGAGTTGGTGTGTGCATCTTATCAGCAATATTACCCATGAGTGACCCGTGAAGATCCGGGTTAGAATAGGTCTTCAGCAACCCATGCTTGCCGTAAAAGGCGACTATGCTTGTCGTAAGAGGCACTAACAGGATCAGGTGGTCAGGCTCGCTGACTTGGTTGATGCATGTCATCGTATCCCAATTGCGTGGATCGATGCTCATTATGTCAATCACTGGATTGTCTGGTCCAGACTCGATCATTTACAGACCACCGTCAAATAGCTGGAATATTGCTGAGTGTGGCGTTAAACAACAAACAAACAACCAACAACCCATGAAGGCAGAAATAGTTGAAATTATGTTCCTTAATTCTCAAAGTGAGTGAGTGAGCTGGTGTGTGCATTATATTAGCTATATTACCCATGAGAGCAGAAATAGTTGAAACTACGTTCCCTAATTATCAAAGCGAGTGATCGAGTGAGTTTGGTTTAATGCCGCTTTCAACAATATTCCAGTTATATCACGGTGTGTAATGTGAAACCCACGAGCAAGGGTATGGTGCTGACAAACCTAGAAACATAATCAGGATTCGAAACCCACAATCATAGGTTTCAGGCATGCCCAAGGGATGCAACTGTGCACAGCGACTCTTGGCACCAACCCTAATTCTCAAAGAAACCCATAATCAGGCATGTTAAAAAAACAATCCAAGGGTGTTGATGAAAGGAGTATAAGCAAGGAGTACATTGGTTTCTAAGGCATGATCATCAAATCCTGACACGTCTAAGGGAGACAACTCTGTACAACAAAAGAGTGACTTGGTACCATTCCTGCCCCAGAACCCCATATCATGCAGAAATATAAGGACAAACATCACATATGATACAAAAGTTTTATTACTGTAGTTACAGTCATAAAAATGATGATG